>NW_022145636.1:39558-718271 GCF_002938485.1 Sitophilus oryzae | reverse complement strand
CACGAACTTCGCTTTAGCTTTTGCCAGAAGTACACTGTCTGTCTCGGTGCCTTCCAAACATTTAGAAAGTCCCTCGAGTACGAGTACAAAAACGTTTTCTATCGCAAAGCACCATTCGTCATAGTTTTCTCGACCAACTAGCTTCGGAACGCTTGCCAAATAGTTGACGGCCATCTTGTGAAAAAAGGAACGCCACCGATACCCGATTACGACGCAACGAAAAACGACGTTTTTTCTCTTCCCTTTCACTCCGTAACTACCGAAATTCCGTAAACTTGCCGTAACTACCGAAACTCGCGTTTGGGCTGTGTCTGGGCCCAGTAAACCCTATTTTTAGATTCTTCTATTATTACAAATTACACAAAACACACTAGATTTGTATCGATACTAAACACACACCATACTTTTACTTGACAAGACTACTTTTGTAATTACCCACTAAATTTCCATTCTAATCATATACAGTACCCACCTTATTTGCATCTCATCTACTTTTCCTGTAGGTGCCGGTAAATTTTTTAAATTTTTTGTGATACAATTTTCAAGCTACATTCTTCTCCCTATACATATTCCCACGTGTTACAATTTCATAATCTCTGCTTTTCACGCTTTGTGCCAAATTTTTATGTGTATAATCCAAGTCACCAATTTTATATAAATTTTACTTACTTTACCCATTTGGTTATGAATTTCAAAAAATTTCCTCTAATTCTTTTTGTAGGATTTCATTCTTCTAGACCAAAATGTATTATATTTTCATACAAAAACTGTTCAGAGATGAATTTTACTCCTAAGAGCGAGATGAATTTCCTAAAATCGCTTTGTGTAGCTAATCACTAATGTCGTTTAAACGAACCTTTTGTGCTAATAATTTATGTATCTAAAGGCTGGCGCATTTAACTCACCCTCTAAAAATACTAAAAACGTAATTATATAATCTAAACTGACACACCACTGGCTATGACAAATAATTTATTTCTGGAGGTATTGTGTGTAGGTGTTTTCCAGGTATGTTTTAGTCTTTAGTCGTTTTACACAAAGAATAGCCATTAAGCACTATAAAACTTATAACAAACACACATATAGTTATCCTTCTTTAAAAAAGAATCACAAATTGGTAAGAGCGCTTTCGCGTATGGATGCAACAAAAAAACCCTTGGAGCTTTTATATATGTAGGGATTAATAATTTTCCAACTATATTACTTTGCAATTTTTATAAATATTCAGACTTACCAATACGTGTCCAGCCTGTTTAGCAAAACGTAGGCCTGTTTAGCCAAACGTAGGCCGATCCTCTTCGGCGGCGTCGTGACCCTGGCCGAGGAAGAGTCTTGAAGGCGCTCATCCGCGCATAGGAAAAGTTGACTCTTTTTCGCCTGCGTGCGGATGCCGATATCTCCTTCGAGCGTTAATTAAATTTTTCCGGGGGGGATTTTTCTGAAACTTTCTATCTCGTTTATAACATGTTACGCAAGGTTATTATTGTAATCTCGATTTTAATAGATTAATGTGTGAAATGCCACCTGAAGATCTTCCGCCATGACATGTTTTTTACTTTTTGTTATGGAAAGTGATTTGTATGTATATGTTGTAGGTAAAGTGATTTTCCTCCATTTGTGATTTTTAATTTCAGCGAAATTACATTTTTAGAAAAAGGACACTCTAATATTTAATAGAATAAGAAGAAATTAGTGCTTATTTTCAAAGGAAAATATAGAAAAAAATCTATCTATTAGAAAAATTCTTATACTACCAGAATTCGGTGACATATACGCGGTCTCACCGGAAACACTACTTATTACTTCGCATAACTTGAGGAATATCTACTTTTAATAATGAACACTTCAGAAATACACCATAAAAAAGATTTATTATTTTGAGATTAAAAAACTCGAATTAAAGTTATAAATATTAGTTACCTATGTGTTATAGCTTTTATAGGCCTTTTTAACGACTTAATAAGTACCTAGCGAAAAAATCTGTGCTCGTACCCTACCACTATTGTTACAGGTTAATTCGTTAAAGAATATGTTACACAAGTTAAAAACGCTAAAGAATATTTTAATGTATTACTTGGCATATTGGCCAATAAGCAATTTTTAATTATAACTTCTTTAAATATAATTTAGACTTTTTAACGACTTTAAAGTTACCTAGGAAAAAATCTGTTCACGTACCTACCAGTATTGTACAGGTTAATTCGTGAAACAAAATGTGTTACATATTATTCGTGTTATTAGTGGTATTATATTGGAATCAGCTTGGCATTGTGGGGCATTATATGATAAATTTGTATTTAATTTGTATTTTTGCATTACTTTTGGCATTAGTATCAGAATTGTCA
The DNA here is from genome assembly GCF_002938485.1 of Sitophilus oryzae. Classification (NCBI taxonomy): domain Eukaryota; kingdom Metazoa; phylum Arthropoda; class Insecta; order Coleoptera; family Curculionidae; genus Sitophilus; species Sitophilus oryzae. The sequence continues at coordinate 715,926 of NW_022145636.1, read as the reverse complement.
GCGGTTATTCCTGTAATAATCAGAAAGTAGTTTTTTGATAAGATTTGCTTTTTATGTCAGATATTTCTATGAAAAATTACATTAGATTTTTATTAAAGACGCTGCGTAATTAAAAGATTGACTAATAAAGCTTGTCCACTTTAAAAAGGGTCACGAACACTTCCTCCTTGGAGTGTTTGGGTTAAGGGGTATAGTAAATTAATCGTTATTTAAATTAAAAACGATAAAACATTATTTGTAAGTAAAATAATGCAATGGTTGGATATCTCTCCTTTATAATTTTGTGACTAAAAATACACTAAGATACCTCTATAGAGTTAGAAAAAATGCTATTCTTATTTATAATTACCAATATTAATTAAATTACTACTTCCTAGTCATTTTATTTTAGTACAAATATATATAAATTTTAAGCATTAATAAAAAACTACTTGTTGCCCCGTATATTATATATGGTTACGAAATATACCCAGAAAACAGTGTACCAAATAGAGTTGTATAATCACTGTTTTATATAATAAAAAAAAAAAAAAAACATTTCTTATTTGTGAGATTAAAAAACAAACTCATTGGTTAAAATAGAGACCAATACTTATGTATGAGTGTTATAACTTAATATAGCCATTACTATAATTACTATTAAATATATGTGTTAAAATTTCTTTAACGAATTAACTTGTAACAGACATTTATATGGCCCAGATATTTTGTTTAACAAACCAATCAGGAAAAATCCAAAAGCTACCGTTATAGACTTATTAAAACTTATATAATGACAACAACTTATCGGATAACAAATTACTACTGTCAGCTAGTTCACCTACTGTCTAGGTAGAATATACCTAGAGTACCTACACCTACTTATGATGTAGGTAGATTAAAGCTTATTTTTACTTTACCTCTCACTTCGGTGTAACAAGCTGAATTTTTCAGGTATGGAAGTACAGTACATGATACGGGGACCCTTATTCCGAAAGTGGTACAAAATTAGACCAGGTAAAAGGGCACTATCATCACAAATCGATATATTAATACACCGTATAGAGAAAAACAGATATATATTTTTTGATCCAGTACACAATAAGTCTTCGTAGGAGTAATTTGTTTATACATTATTACCAAAAAAACAATTAGTAGAAATAGATGTATTTTTACTGAAAAAATAAAAAAAAAAAAAAAAATCATTTCAATCATGCGAAAATTTGGTTTAAAAATAGATTTTTTTAATATAAAAAAAAAAAAAAAAAAAAAAAAAAAAAATAATGAAAAAAAAAGAAAACAATTTAAAAGTTTCGATTAAATTAATATATAAAAAAAAAAAAAAAAAAAAAAATATATTTTGCTTTATATAATAAAATATCAATAAACAATTTAACGATTGTAAGATGGTTTTTGCGCGCTGGCCGACTGCCGATGCCGCCGCTGCGCCGGGATTTCCTATACCCTTGTATATATGACGTCATGGTGTGGCAAATGTAGCATTTTAATTCGATTTGGGCTCCCTTATATAGGATAACAGAAACATTTTCAATGTTAATAAGCAAAATAAAACACTAAAGCTATGTTAGCATCATCAGCAGATGATTAAACTATAAGTCTATACCTATGTGGCGGATTCATCTTTCCAAAAAAATCCTTTATGGGTATTTCGCCACTGCACTGCAAGAAAATCTACAAAATAAAATAATTATTTTTTGTAAACACCTCTGCGTTAAACCTAAACGGACGCTGCTTGGCAGAAGTTATGTTTATAGTAATATAAATTTGCCTAACAAAGAAAAAAAAATGCTTAACGTTTCGGAAAGTTATCTCTTTCCGTCGTCGGAAGCAAAAATATACAAAGAATAAAGAAAAAAACTATTTAAAATATTAAAATTCAACTATTCGAGAACACTTTACTTTTTAATTATTTTATTTTGTAGATTTTCTTGCAGTGCAGTGGCGAAATACCCATAAACGATTTTTTTGGATAGATGATTAAACTGTTTATTCCAGTTTAATCATCTGCTGATGATGCTAACATGGTTAGCGAAACGCGCGTCCAGTGTAAAAGTAAAAGTGTTTTGGTGTATTGTGGTGATTTAGTGTTTTATTTTGCTGTGCAACACCAAAGGTTCCGACCCCCAACTGTAATAATTATTAGGATATACATAATTTTTTAATAGAATATATTTTACTTTAAAAGTAGGCAACGCTGTGCCCGTCAACCTTAATTACGTGACTAAAACTTTATTTGATATGAACCATAGTCAACAAGTTTAATTTAAAACCAAACCATTACTAGTAGCGATTTTTTCCAAGAGACCTTTTTAACGTAAAAAATGACAAAAATGTACATCTTTTTACTCAGTAGTTTAATACAGGTACGGAGAAAAGTTATTACTATTCAAAACAGTTCAAAAACTTGTAGGTGGCACCCCTGGGGGTGTCTGGCTATTGGGATTACACGTACGTTTTATTGTCAGTCGATTGAAGTCGTTGGTATGAGTCAGCTATATAGACAATCTTCTTCGCAGTCATTGGAAGTCGCTTGTCAGTAAAATTGCATTTTAGCAGTCCATGTACATGTTTTACCCAAGTGATAGACATCTTATGGCTTCCCTTACAACTACACAGAAAAAAAGCTAAACTGGCTTAAAGATTATTAATATTGAACCAACGATATGCTAGTTTCCCCATTCCGCAAATCTAATTATACTTCTTTTCAAGAAAACCTTATCCTTAGAAGCTAAGAAAATTTATCTTTTATTTAAGATTTACCTAGTATTGAAATTAAGATTATAACTACACTCCAGACAATTCGAGATAAAATCTTGTTTCTAGTACTATTTATACTTATTTGTAAATTAGCAAATTATTGCATTAAGTATAGAAATCCTTTGTGTACATATTGTGTAATATCACCTACTGTAAAATAAAGCCTCTTCTTACTTTTAGGTTAGTTACTAGACGCGCCGACTAGGTAGTTTATAAAATTATAAAGTTTTTTTGTTATCGTTTGTGCTTGTGATATGTGAAAATCGATGACCTTCTTCAGGTATGGGAGATGACGATTTGATCCCAAAATTTCAAGGTAAGTTTAGCAATAATCCTACATTATTTGATGACATTGGTTGGAGGTTAGGGGGACTCCATTTTAATATGCATTATTTCTTATACTGGTGGTAAACTATATAGGTATGTACGCGTTTGGAATGATTCAATTATGTTTTAACAATTTTTATTACTGTCTCTCGTTTTTAATTAGCGATGCCGCTGTCCAATATTTACCTATATTGGGAAATTACACAGTTTTATTGTATTTTCTTACTACGAAAAGCATATAATTTGGTAGGTGATGTTTGGCTAATGCTTAAATGGGAATTAAGGAAAGATTTTACCAAAACAAAAGTTTCTAACAAAATCGAACCCGAACCTCCGAAAGCACAGGGATCACGTTACCGAATTTTGTGAGAACTATATAGTTTTTCGATCCCGGTTAATATTCGTCCTAAGAAAAACTAGTTTATCCTAAAATCGGGTTTGCCCGGTAACATACATGAATATAATAGAGTTGGGACATGCTAAAAATTATAATTTCCATTTCCAATAGGTATGGAATATTGAAATATCACCAGAATAACCCCGAATATGGTTAATACTTTTTAAATTAGATTAGCCAAACTTCACCTACCAAATTATTTGCTTTTCGTAATAAGAAAATACAATAAAACTGTGTAATTTCCCAATACAGGTGGATATTGAACAGCGGCATCGGTAATTGAAAACGAGAAACGATAATAAAAATTGTTAAAACATAATTGAATCATTCCAAACGCGTACATACCTAGTTTACCACCAATGTATAAGAAATAATGCATATTAAAATGGAGTCCCCCTAACCTTAAACCAATGTCATCAAATAATGTAGGATTATTGCTAAAATTACCTTGAAATTTTAGGATCAAATCCGTCATCTCCCATACCTGAAGAAGGTCCTCCATTTTAACATATCACAAGCACAAACGATAACAAAAAAACTTTATATAAAGTACCCGGCGCGTCTCGTGTCGCAGAGGAGAAACAGAAACCAAATGAAGATAGGAATCAGGAATACACTGTTGCGTTGTTGCTGTTGGGGATGGTCACTTAATATAAGAATAGTAACTCTTGGAAATGGTGTGTTATTCTCGCGCCGAGAATAATATACTTATTTAAAGTTTTAATACACCGATTTCAAGTAAAAGTTTTAAAAAAGTTAAGAATACTACTTATTATTATATAAAAGCATTTATACTTCATTTAATAATAGTTTCTTCGTTGCTAAAGGATTTATTCACTTGATAGTAATATAAGTTTTTCTTAAATATAAGTCACTTTATTCTTTTTTTTGATTCAAAATTACTTAAAGTGACTATAACTATATTTAAAAAGCAAGGGTAAAAGTAAAATAGTTCCAAATGTTTGTTGTACTCATGGAAAGAATACTTTTCTTAAAGAAAGTGTTAAATTTTAAGTGTATGATTGTTCTTGAATATAGAAATGATTTTTTTCCGTGTAGGTGACATAATGACATCGAAATCAAATTTCTCATGTCAAAAATCACCCAGACACCAATTTTGGTCCAAATATCGACATTAATTCAGAAGTTATTTGAAAAAATCGAAATAAAAGTGAAAATCTCCGAAACTAGGAGTTGAAAAACGGTTTAAGAGAAAACATGTTTCTTTTATCGAGATCTACCAGCCCTAAAAATATTTGCAGTTATTTAGACTCACCCTGTATATTTCTTTTTTTAGCAGTAATTTATATTAACTTAACTCGGACACATTATTTACACTTTATTTACAAATAGGGCGTTGAGTTTCTTTTTTTATACTTTAAAGTTTCTTTTTACTTAATATTTTGTGAAAATTCTGTTTTAGACATTCTGACACTACATGTACTGACACTACATGTTCTGACACTACATGTTCTTACACAACATAGGACAAACTATGCAATGAAACACATAAAATGAATTAATGTTTTAAATAACATCCTCTAAATTTTAAACCAATTTATACGATTTAAATTCCGATAATCTACTGTATTGCCTAAACCACCTTTCGGGTTTAATATCCCAGCCTATATTGGAACGCATTTTGAAGTTTAACCCAAGTTCCGAGACCAACTCGAACCCTCCAACTTAGTTTATGTTCCAGGTCAACTCCGCCTAAAACCTCCATACTAAATAGGCTTTTTGCTACGCAGGCTAAATTTAAACTTGATTTAATTTTGTTTTATCCTGCATGCTAACGTTAGCCGAGTACGTAAACACGTGTTCGACAAAACCGCTTATCTTGTAGGGGATTCGACAGGTAACTCGTTACAAAAGTCTCTCAACAGAAATAAACCGTTGGCACTATTCAGGAAAATGTAAAGCTTTAAATAATAAGCAATTTAATATTGTTCTATAAATAATCCAATCCAGAGGTGGATATGTCCAATGGTCGTTCAATGAGCGGAGTTGGGACATTGACCGTCTAATGTAAAATAAATTTGAAGTTGCTTTGTTTTTTGAAGTGAAACTTCTTTATGCGCGATGGGAGTAAAAATTCAAGGTCGCAACAAACGAGCTAGCGTTACGCAAAGTGTCACGCCAAGTTCGCAGAGCCGCGAAGAGCCCCATCTTTTCATGATATTTTGACGACGTTTCGTGCACTACGAAACCCCATCACCAATGAATAAAATCACAAAATCCTCTGAAATTTGGTATGCCGATAGATTAAACCAAGATCAACTTGATCGTGTACGACACGTGCCACTGTGACAGTTAGTTTTGACGTAAGAAACGTCAACGGTGATGTCGTCCGATCGCGACCAAATTTGAAGGGTCGGCAATGTGAGCAACGGTGCACAACATGGTCGAACCCTGCAGAATTGAATATGACGTTTCGTTTACATCTTCATCAGGGTGGTACTATAACGATTCAATATTGAAGAAAAATGTGGGACGATTTCGGCATAATTGGAGACGGGGTAACAGAATGAAGCCCTCGACGTTTCGAACCGATGCCTCCTTACCTGGACGAAATCATCAGGATTTTTCTTAATTATGGGTCGATTGAAACCAAATACATAGTGCATACCTTATTTTTTTTATTGCTCATGTGAACACAAAAAAATATTTATTACAAAATAAATCAAGTTAGTAGTATTTTACGCTTTCGCATCAAGTATTTGAAAAGACTGTATAGTAGAAATTGTAAAAAAAAATGGTTAGAAGACAAACTTATTTCTGTAGATTTTTAATTAACTCATTTTAAGTATAATAGGACGTTTAGTTAATATACAGGGTGTTTCAAAAAACTGTGCCATCTCTCGTGGGGACATTCCTCACGTAAAAATAAGATTTATTTTTCATATCAACATAGGTCCGATTCTGCTTTGTTTCGTAGCTACAGGGTGTTAAAATATGAATAACCTTGCGAATTATTATAATTTTCTTCCAAGTACTCTTAGTGATTCGAATGAAATTTTGGGGGTAAAAGTTACTATAAGTGCTAATACATATTTTAATGCTAAAAAAGTGTCGATAAATTTACCAGGGACGTGCATATGGATTATCACTGGAATATTTAAAAAAAACATGTGCGCCACTGGCTTTATTTCTTTTCATATCAAAATTGTGTAGGCCGTTTAATGTCAATTAAAACTTATCTCTTGATATTTTGTCGAATTCGGCCTCCTTAATGAGATAAACGCAATTTTATTATTCACAATTAATGGAATTAAAATAAAACTAAAATTAATAAATTATATATTTTACCTAATTCATTATTAAATATTATTCGATATTATTACTTTTTGTTTGTTTCGTTTCTTTGACCTGTATACTATATATTTTTTGTTTTTACTCTTGGCTTTAGGTCGTTGGTGTTGCAAAGATGTTTCTAGATTTTGTTCATTGTTTTTTTATTTTATGACGACGTTTCGACCGTATATGTCTTTTACAAGCCTCTTGAACGTAGATTCTTACAGAGTTAAAATTTGTTAAAACTGGACAACACAATAACACATATTAACTATTGTTTTAATTGTTTTTGGACATCACACTTTACTATAGAGCACGTACGTATTTCCTAGCAGATCGCTCTGTATCTCTTCATACAGAGTATGAAGAGCTCTGTATAAAGAGATACAGAGCGATCATACAGAGTATGAAGAGCTCTGTATAAAGAGATACAGAGCGATCTGCTAGGAAATACGTACGTGCTCTATAGTAAAGTGTGATGTCCAAAAACAATTAAAACAATAGTTAATATGTGTTATTGTGTTGTCCAGTTTTAACAAATTTTAACTCTGTAAGAGTCTACGTTCAAGAGGCTTGAAAAAGACATATACTGTCGAAACGTCGTCATAAAATAAAACAATAATGAACAAAATCTAGAAACATCTTTGCAACCCCAACGACCTAAAGCCAAGAATAAAAACAAAAAATATTATTACTATTAGTCCAAAGTTTTTTTTTGAAAAATATTCCAGTGATAACCCATATGCACGTCCCTGGTAAATTTATCGACACTTTTTTAGCTTTAAAATATGTCGCAATTATAGTAACTTTTACCTTCAAAATTTCATTCGAATTACTAAGAGTACTTGGAAGAAAGCTATAATAAATCGAAAATATATTAAGACTTTGACACCCTGTAGCTACGAAACAAGGCAGAATCGGACCAATGTTGATATGAAAAATAAATCTTATTTTATGTGAGGAATCTCCCCACGAGAAATGGCACATGTTTTTTGAAACACCCTGTATACAACCCCTAAGAGGTAAAACTATAAATCAAAGGTTGTGTATAGATTTGTTAAAATCGACTCTACGAGTAAGAAATTTTGCACAGAGGTTTCCTAAATGATGTAATAGAGCAAATAAAAAGCAATTTTTGGAAATTCGTATACTAAGGTGGCGAAAGTTTGTTGTTAGTTGTTGAAATGTTGGCCAAAGGTTCTTTAAGTAACGCAACCATGACCACTATAAAGAGATTCTTGAAAATTTATCCTCTAAAATTGACGGTGAATGTTAATATAAAACTATAATAACTATTTTCTAAGAGTATGAAATTTTACACAAACGTTCTTTGAGCCCTAAGAAGCGATTTTATAAAATGTTGTCACTATAGTGTTAAAATTACGGATAAATATGAAAATTCGTTTTTATTTGGTCTAGAAGTATGAAATTTTGCACGATTCCTTAGGTAACGTAATTAAATATTAACAAGCGATTTTTGGCAGCTTATGTAGCCAAAGAGAGTGAAATTAGGGGTAAACATTTTTATAAAAATTAGTACTTTACATCGTATGAAAGTTACTGTCTGGTCTAGAAGTATAAAGCAATTGAGCAGTGAGAAATGATTTTTGGAAATTCGGGTGTGATATGTGGGATAAAAATTTGAATGAAAGTTTTATATATTCTGGCTTGGAACCAAAAAAAGATTGTAAAAATTTTTCTTAAATGACGTAACAGAACACTGAGAAGGAAAAATTAATACATTTTTGGAAAATAATGTGTTGTAATTAGGCGGTAAATATTTGTAGAAAACTTCGTGGCTTAATCCTAAATACCTTAGTTCCCTAAATATCTCTAATGCCAGCAGGTGACCATTTTGATAGGATTAAGAGATAATTTGATATTGCGTACTTATTTCACTTGTGGGTCAAATTCGACTCTTTTAAATGGAAACACCCTTTTCTATAGGAGACAGACGAAAACTAATATCGGTGTCTGGAGCTCAATTTTCATCAAAAACATGATGGTGAAAACCGCACATCAATATCTGTTACCGTTTCGGAGTTACGGGGTGTTTTTCAAAAATGTGCATTTTTAATAAATCGCTGTAACTTTTTTGCTATGGAAAATATTGTATTTCTATGAAAACATTTCCAAAGCACCTTTTTACTTAGAATTTAATGGTTTGAGTATAATTTTTTTAAAATTAATAATTTAAGACTTATCAACAGAAAAATTGATTTTTTATTTGGGACACCCTCTATATTTTTAAATAACTAAAAAGAATTTAAAATTACTTTTCCAAAAATACAGCACACTTGATATTTTGTTATAATCCTCTTCGAAATACAGAATTTTTAAAAGTTTGCCACTTTTAACTAGTAGGCTTTGGACCCCTTATTGATAATATGCTCTTAATTGAACTCGAAAACATATTTTTCCAGCAAGACGACGTACCACCTCTGAACGCTGAAGTTATCAGCAAATTTTTGCAGCCAATTTCAAGAATAATTGAAAAGCTAACCAAGATCCCAGCCGTTGGCCGTCGAGGCCGCCTGACTTAGTGCCCATGGATCTAATCCTATGGATATATTTGCGGAAGAATAAAGGTTCCTTATTCTTCCGTATAATCTAGACAAGAATTAAAAATACTTAGCAGTTATGAGAGGGTAACTTTCACCCCCACTGAGTTAATGAATTTCGCGAGAAATGTTCAAAAACTGCCCCGTCTGTCCATAACAGAAAACGGTCGATATGTCGAACACCTGTAGCAAAATCTCATGCCTTGGTCTGCTATTTATTTTTATTGTTATTAGATATAGTTTAAATGTGTTGATGTTGGTTAAATATATTAATATTAATATATTTATAATATATTAATATTAATACAGCTAGAACTTTTTTGCATTACAGCCTGTGCTGTTCAAAGCCTACTTATTTAAAGCGGGCGAATTTTTATATACACTATATCTCGAAGAGGAATCGAGCAAAATATCAAGTGTGTTATATTTTTGGAAAGGTGATTTAAATTATTTTCAACAACTTACAAATATACAGGGTGTCCCATATAAAAAATCAAATTTTCTTTTGATAATTCTTAAATTATTAATTTTAAAAAAAATTTAAACCATTAAATTCTACGTAAAAACGTGCTTTTGAAATGTTTTCATAAAAATACAAAATTTTTCATAGCAAAAAAGTTACAGCGATTTGTTAAATATGCATATTTTTGAAAAACACCCCGTAACTCCGAAACGGTAACAGATATCGATATGCGGTTTTCACCATCATGTTTTTGACAAAAATTGGGCTCCAGACACCGATATTAGTTCTTGTCTATCTCCTATAGAAAAGGGTGTTTCCATTTAAAAGCGTCGAATTTGACCCACCCTGTACAAAAGGTCAGATAACTATCTGGTATAATCTGGAAAATCATAACCTAACTGAAAATCATAATTAACTGATTAGCTTATGATTGTCTAGGTTAAAATAAACTTTTTGTATACTACCTAAGTCCACAGTAAAGTGACATGAAATTCGGATACTTATGTTTTTTGTAAGTTACACCCAACCGTAAAAAGAATATATAAGAGATTTGAGTTTCAATGACACCACCGTAAACGCGGACGAAGTCGAGAGTAAAAGCTAGTTATTGAACAAGGTCAGCACCTCCCCAATAAAAGTGCCCTCGCTACGCCTCTGATCTAATCTATTAAAATCAAACTGTGGACAAGTGAATTATGATAATCTAAAGGTAAAGTATATAACATCCACTCGATTTTAATATTCTAACTTACATCGAGGTATATTTCCAGATCCAGGCCAAGTCTCGTAACTCGTAATCGACCTAAATCCCGATAACTAAGTTTAAACTTCGTGCCAATTCTGCAGAAAGCTTTTATACTAAATAGGTTTTATGTCGTGCACCTTAATTTAAAACTTATTTTCTAAAGATTTATACAATTGGTTTACATTTTGATACTTTAGGAGTACACAAAAGCGTACTTAAAATCGTCTCACTTTCTTCTTCGAATATCATGATTTGTGGAGACCTCTCGCATATACACTCACCTGCATGAAAAACAGGCACCTTAAAATGTTCATGTATTTTGAAGTTTGATATACTGTGTTCAGGTGAACCGATTTTGATTATTTTTTCAGCAATTTGTAGCTAAATTATTTGATTGTGTAGTGTCTGTTTCTAAATTTATTTTTTTTAGTACGAAACTACTTATGAAAATGCGGAGAAGAGCGTGAGGGATTTTTTGGACGTTTCCTGCTGTCTCGTTCAATTTCGTTTAGTTTCGAACTGTTTCAACGACTTGTCGGTAGCCATACCCGAAGCAAAGGACTTTTTTCATAAATCTCAGTGAAATAAGTAAACCTAGCCGTTTCTAAAATACCTATCTGTTATTGTTACGATTATATTTTGTTAATTACATCTCGGTTTATGTTGATATACATTCCAAAAAAATAATATTTGAACATGCGTTTATGTATAGGTAGTAGATATTTAAGAACAAAATTTTCCACTTAATCTGCAGGAATATAATTAGAATATTTTTATTATTTAATTTTATTATAACGAATTAGTATATAAAATTCTATATTATGTTATGGTTGTTGATGATAATACTGACAAAATCATCAATATATCGAGCTGATGATTATTGATTGACTCGATGGGGGAAAATTATTGATTGACCCGATGATTGATGTCAACAATGTGTGTGGTACCCGATGTGGTACACGGACATTTTTTAGAAGCAATGTTCACTTATTGTATTTAAAAGAAAACACTTTAAAAGATACTTTAGTTGGCATCCAGCAAGCTTTGATATAAATCCATTCAAAAATAAGGAATAAATAGACAATTTGTTAAATAGTTTAACACCGTGGATTATAACCTATAAAAGGTGGACCGCCAGAACAGTTAGTCACTGTTGCCCCGCAGTTTTTCGATTTTAAGTTTTGGAAATATTTTTTTTTACTGTATTGTAATTAATAATATTAGACAATTATAACTAGATATCCTTGTGTAACCTTAGAGGAATAGCCAATTTAATCTACTATCAGTAACTGTTTTCTAAATGCACTGTTTTTGATTTTTCATGTCAGTTTAATATAGTGGTATTATATTACACTCATTACAAACTAATGATATTTATTCATACTCCATGTTTACTTATTTTTCTGAAGCCACCACAAAGTTTGGCCTTGATTGCTTCGTGAAGTAGTACGTAGAATATAAATGCGTGTTTATAAAAATTTTGTAGAAACTGATAGAAACGTTACGCGAGAGAATTCCAATATTAATAAAACAAGTAACCAATCGCGGCGTGTTTCAGTCTATTTCGATCTATTTCGGAATTAGCGGCCGAGGCAAGCCACAGCATGAGAAAAGCATTGAGTTTACTTCTGATAGAATTTCGAGAAATGATTCGCAAAATGTTGCCAGAAATATTTTGTGAAACATTTCAGGCATAGTTAGAGGGTGTTTATGGCTTTAACACCTTCTAATTCCCTGTCCAAAATAACTGATTCAACTTCAAAGGCAATTATGAAATTATCATTATTACAGTCAAGATTTCCATAATTAATTAATAATAATAAACTAACTTTTTACGAAAATAATTGGAACCAAACAGAAGACACAACACAAACTGTGGTTGGTGTGTTTGCCTCGAATGAAAACAATGAACTGCTAAAAATGAAACAGTGTTGCCTGTGGCAAGGACGAGATTGCAAACTGAGCAGCGTGACCTGCAAACTGGCTCTTCTGTATGCGTAGCTTTTAAACAACGGTTTGCTAAAACTGAACACTGTTGGCGCACATCAGTGTACAACACAAATGGCTTTGTGTTATAGTGCACTGCAGAATGGGTAAGATTTTAAAAAAAGAAAGTAAAACTAAATATTGTGACGATTTCAAAATTTAAGAAATCAGTAATATTAGCATTACATACATGTGGTTATAAATAAAGAATTTACTTAATACAGAGTATAAAATAAATGTACTTTTTAATTTGGCTTCCAAATTAATTCTGTTACGATAACCGCCAATACGCCAACCGACACGTACTGGAGCAACCGCTCGTTTTAACGAGGATCCAGGAATCTGGCAGGTAACTGATTAGAAAGGTCGTCCGACGAGAATTTACCACTGTCACGGTCCCTTTAATAAAAGGGGTAGGCTGTGTGCGTGCTAGAATGTGAAGATTTGCTTTTCCGCCATATGGAGGCACTATTGGTGATTTCTCCAGAGACTACTAAGTAACAATACTCACGATAACGGGGGTAGCAGAAAGAGAAACGCAGGGGAATGGTGGGGGTGGAGTAAGGCTAAATTAGAATATCCCTGATGATTTCGTTGGGATAAGCACGGGCAGAAAATGCGACCAGAAAAATAATGATGTTCGGACGTTTTTTGATATACAAAGTGAGTTGAAGATTATACAGAGGTTGATTATTTTCAAACTATAAATTTAGTAAATGCTAGTTAATTATATTTTTAAAAAGTTTGAGAAAAAAAATATAAGGTTTGGTTTGGTTTGGTTAGGTTTAGAAAGTTAGGTAAAAAAGAAATAGCCTTGTAAATTGAAGAAAATCAAAAACAATAAATTCTGCCAAATGACAAAAATAAAAATAATTGGAAGATAATTTATGAAAGCAAGGGATCTGCTATTTGATGTAAAAATATTTGTGTTGTGAAAATTATTATACATGCTCAACTGAGATGTTTCCTCTGTAAAGTCGACAACGGACGATGAGCGATATATATTATCTTATATTATAAAAATATAGATTGCAATTAAAAACCACAGAGCGCCGCGTATTAACACTGTACCGTATGATAGAAAAACGGCGTCAAAGACCGCAAAGACGGCTGAAGAATGACAATCGATGATAATTTGGACGAGGTCAATCTCTAAACGTCATTTACTAAAACTTGACATAAAACTTGACAAAAATTAAAACTAATTATAGAAAGATTAAAAAGGATAGAACTTTTCTAGAAACCTAAACGAGAGTTAAACTTCACCATATAATATTAATTTTTACTCAATATAAAAATTATTACAACTTGCTTAAGGTCAACTGGCAGTAATGACAATTAAAAAATAAAGACGATTTCGAGACAAGTAAAAATGACGTCTAGAGCTTGACCTCGCCTAAATTATCATCGATTGATATTCTCCAGACGTCATTGACGCCGTTTTTTTCGATCGTATGGTATATATTCAGAGGAGATATATTATGCATCTGTACAAATATCCGAACGATATTTGATCTCTCTCGCTTTCCTTTGCCCGCAGGTGTCCAGGCGTCACTTACGAATCATTTCTTTATTATTTGGCGTGACTAGTCACTGTAACAGTTTATACAGACATCAGCCATTTACTAATTTTTATGTCCACTTTACGGTTTTTATTGTCTGTTTTACTATTTTTACTGCCTGCTTCCATACTCTTTGATGATCTGTTTTACAGTTCTTACTGCTTATTTTGCTGTTTTTGCTATCTGTTGTACTGTTTTTATGTATTTTTTTTTATTTATTTATACTTCTATAAATAGAGAGCCAAAAACAGTAAAACAGACACCAAAAAATGTGAAGCGGACAGAACACTGGTAAAAATCTGCTGTCTCAGACTGTCTGTCCAAAGTGTCGCAATTACTTCTGGCGTGTTGTGTCTACACGTATATTAGAGTTTAGTGGTGCACATTGTAGATGTACAGGTTTTTGATGTTAATATTTGATATTATTAACACATCTATATAAAATGGAAAATTTCATAGAGAGTTTAAAAAATATCAGTTTTTATCAAAGTTATGTATTCACTTTAACAAATAATATACAAATATACATACAAATACATTGTAATACAAAGACAATGAAATTGAGAAAGCATCTTGCATCATATTAAATCATTAGAAATCCTAGATTCATCTCCGCCTTTCCTAAATCTGAAATGATCAGATCGCCAGTATCTAGGTTGCTTACTTTTACTGTATGGGTATACAGCACGTCCAAATGAAATTACGTCTCTACAAGGTGAGACACACAAGGTTGTGTGAATTGTGTGGCAATGTGTAATAATTATACCCTATGTGTATATAACGTAAAATATAACTATTGAAATGATGAAATTTGAAGTCGGTACGTAATACCGTATGATCGAATAAAAACGGCGTCAGCGATGGGTATGAAATGAACATTATTCGATCATACGGTAGTACGTAATACCTACAAGATGCATGTGTGATAGTTTATATACTATTTGTGCCTACTGTACAGATCTTGTAAAAATACAACAGATACACATACTACAAAGAACGATTTACGTCAGAGCATCCGTAAGGGGAAAAACGAAATTCTCTCTTAGAGAGCAATTCATGGGCGTGCTATAATAAATATTTTAAATAACATTACTTACTTATACAAAAATACCTAATCAGTTTTATTTTTTTCAAAGTATTTTCATGTAAATGAGACAATCTTTATAAAAATTCAAAAATTAAGAAGAAAAACGCTAAAAAATTACTAAAATCATGCAACTATTTGACCGATAACAACTGCACTGTTCTCCAAGCTCGTTCTACTACCGTTATTGTAAAAAAATGATTAGGTTAGGTTATAGGTAGCGATCTTTAAAATATATAGCTGTTTATTTAAATGTGTTTTGTAGTAAGCTGGTTATACTCCAATATTGTCTGCATTCTTGAAATTCCCTTCATTGACACAGGTCCAGTAGATGTACTTTACCTTATCGCTCATCGTCCGTTGCCTACTTTACCGACTTGAAACAGTAAAATTAAGGATTTTAAGAGAACAAAATAAAATATTTGAAGTAATAATGTCTGCCGGTAAACGAAGTACCTATAAAACAGGATTTTCATATCTGATGAAATGAAAAATAGAATTACGTCTGGAAGTAACCAAATATAATCAAAATTTTTGGGAAATATAATAAAAGCATTACCTTCTGAAATAATAAAAAAATCCTATATATCGTATGTCTTTATCTCTGGGATAAAATTTACGTTAATAAATCTGTCTTCTTGTCTAAAGACATTACACGGCAAGCAGGAGATAGGATCTTATAATCCATCATAAAAAAAGTTTGGCTTTGGTTTAATATATTCGGCGGGCCGACAGATGTATAGGTTTAACTTTGGCTTTGGTAATATGTTTTTAAGAAGCGCGTGGTTAAGGCGCCGCGAAATTCAGAGCTTATTCAAGAAATAACGGGATTTTGGAAAAGGATCTCTAATAGTCAAATTTTGCATTAAAGCTTCCAAAAGTTTGTGTGTTTGGTACATAGACCATGCATAAATATGCATTGTCTATGTACCTTGATGATCATAAAATTATGATCAATTTAGAAAAATCGCATTTGATGATGTGATATTTATTACTTCCTTCTCTATAAATCTGTGTTATGGATAGACTGTAGCAGATTTAGTTATTGAGGACTTATTATACTTTGAAAAAAACTAAACTGTTGCCCTTGCGTACGACTACTTGTATTGTTCAGAGAGCTGGGTTGTCGATTCGTTTATATTTTACCAGAGAAAGACTAACTAAGTATACTAAACTAAAAATATGAAGCTCCAGGCATATACAGTTAAAAAATAGTCATAGTTGCTTAAAATTAATGACTATATTCGATCAGGTTAGGTTATAGGTAGCGAAAGAATTAGTAGTTAGATTTAACTACTCTTATTAGTTAGATTTAACTACTATCATTAGTAGAGTTAATATTGTGAAATTTTGTAAAAAAGATTACCGAGAATATAATATTATTAAATTTAATGAACTTAAAAGAGGGTAGTATTACTTTATTTAATTGTTCATTCCTATACGATGTTAAATTAAAGTCGTCACGAGAAATAAAGCCTAGAATTTATGTCAGGGCGCAATGTAAATGTCTAAAAAACGTCTATACGATATTATCTTAGTGCAATCTTGTCCTAAGCAGCTACAGCGTGAGATGGAGCCTGTATATCTACACTTTGCCGGCGTTCACTGTTGGCTAAAACACCGAAACTGTCAGGGAGTCAGGGAGAAAAGGGCATCCCGGACAAATACAGCCAAAAACTCCAGAATAATCCTATTTCTAAACATGCCTCTGAAGAACCAGTAGGCCTTAAATTCCTATGTAACAGTACCCTTTCTATCCTAGGAGTAAAACCCTATGAAACATTACTGATAACATAACTCTTTATAATTTTCATACATTATGAAAATTAGAACTTAAATTTAAAAACCTTCTATAAACTCACCTCGAAATTTTGAGGGTTTCCATGAAAAACAAACCCAGTTTCTTCTGTCTCAAATATTCTGGAGTGAAATTGAATAAAATGCATCACAAGCGTCCCAGATATTTTAGGTTAAGTTGGGCTCAGCAATATATACTAAAAATTAGTAGTGGGAACTATCGAATGAATACTATCGAAACATTCGATAGTTGCAATTCATTCGAATAATTCGATAGCTAGTAAGAAAACATTCGTCGAAAACTATTCGAATAAAAATATCGAATAGATGCGTCATCTGCCTTGAAATATATTAATTCGGCAGCAAAAACCATTCATTTATAAAATTCATTCATTCGTAAAATTCATTTATTCGTCAGGATCGATTATAATAAAATATAAAATGGATTTTAGTTGTCGCCCGGCGACGTAGGGTTCTTTCCTAGAAACCCGACAGCGGTCGGCGGTCGGTGGCAATGGTATGAAAAAAGCCGGCATCTTTGATTTTGAGTCAGATAAAGATAAGGACACGTTATTTTTTTTATTGAGGTGCTAGTATTTACACAGAAAATACATTATGAATGGCGCTGTTGCCGTATATTCGTATTAGTTGGTATTAGCAAAGAATATTATTCTTGGGTATTATAGTTAGTTAGGGATAGTATGACCTGTGGTATGACTAAATATTTTGCATTTTTTTATTAATATGCTGTTGTTACACTGCAATAATACTTTTTATTTTGGATGTAGGAAAATTATTTTTAATGTTTTTAAGCAAAACTGGTTTAATAAATAATAATAACAGTAATAATTTGTTATACCTATTAACACCAAAATTTAAAATCATTTAATATAAACATTTTTTTTAAGTAGTAGCAAAATATAAACAACAAATTAGAAGTCAAAATTATTTATATTAGATCCTATTTAAAAATAATATAGTCTCTAAATTTTTTGGCAACGTTGGTTTATTAAATAATAAGAATTACAGAACTAATTTGTTATATTAACAACAAATTTTAAAATCATGAAATATAAACATTTATTAATTTTCTAAGCATGTAGTGTAATAGAAAAATATAAATAAAAAATTAGAAATCAAAATTATATATGTTTATTACTTTTTATTACTTTGTATTAGTATTTAAAAATAATATTTGCTTTTACTGGCATTTACTTTAAAAAATAAATGAAATATTTCTTCGCAAAAATCTACATGTAAGAGAATTAGCATAAACAAAATACAAATATCGTTAACTTTTTTTTAAATTGGCACGTGTAAAACTTTAATCAATCAATTTAATTTTCTTATCCCAAAATTTGAGTTCGATAACCATTTACTTAACCACATTACTTAAATATGATTATTAAGTTCAACTAATTCATATTACTAAAACATCTAAAATACAAATACATATGTATTTTTAAAATTAATTGTAAGTTCACCTCATCTCTCTTAAAAATTGTTACTTCTCAAAATTTCCCATTAAAAAAATAGACCATATACCGTATAAAATTAAATAATTGAAAGATCGGAAAATCACACAAATTTTCTGAAAAATTTTGACCACCTGCACACGTACACAATCGTCAATTGAAAAAAAAACACTACTACTTTAGTATTTTAAATATTTTAATAAACGCAAAAATAGCACAGTATTTAGAAGGAAAGTTATAAAAATTTGGAAGAACTAATAATGCACTGACGCAGACAAAAATCAAACGAATACTAAATTTCATTTATCTAAAGCATTCGATAGTCGTGGCTTAACGATAACCATTTAATCGCACGGCGAGGTTGTCACATATGCTTTAGTATACAAATGAATGAATGATTTTATTCGAATGAAACCATTCGATAGTTGAAATCATTCATTCAGTAACCATTCGATAGTCTAAAAATATACAGTAAGAATACTCAATCTACATAAAACAATCTTACCTCTCATCTTTACCTCTTGAACTTTTGATGTTGAACATCTTTACCTGTGAACACCTGATATTTTTATAGATGTTCTTGTAATTATATTTTAGTTTTTTTTAATTAATTTTATTTATAATATAGAATAAATAAATAGTTTTTTATACCGTAGAATAAATAAAATTAATGTCTTTACTGTAAGATGTATAAACGACTATGCCGTTATATTTTCTTTCCCCTCTATTCTGCCATGAACAATAAATGTCAGTAATGTTACAACAGACGAAATCCTAATAAAATACACCGGAAGAGTGTACCAAACGTCGAAAACAAAAATGAACTATTCCGAGTGAAGTATTCGGCAAATTTCAGCGAACCCTCCGACAATTACTCACGGCTCCCCGGCAAACACGAACATTTATTTACATTCCGCGAACTCAAATTGCCTATTTAACTCCCGGCCTAAAATAATTGTCGTAGACTAATAGAAATCCCTTTCCGAAATACGTTATTTCGCGAAAGGGACCTGCATTCCGCGACACCTGCTTAATAGCTTCTTAAAACCCTATTATTAAAGCTGACGTTAAACCTATATATCTGTCGGCTCACCGAATGTATTAAACCGGGGCAGAATTTAATTTTTTTATCATGAATTATACGCCTTTACATCATGTATTTTTACGGACAAGACAACGTATTTATTAATGTGAAACAGCCGCTACACTATCCCTGAAATGTTTTACTAATTACTAATTACGAAATGAATCAATTTTTATAACACGGGCTTATATTTTTTATCGTGCTATTTTGTCAAATGGCACGAGGCAATCAAGGTCAAACGTTGTTTTGGCTTCAGAAAAATAAGTAAACATGGAAAAACTGATATGAAAAAAATTACCGATGGCAAATTAAATTAGCTATTCCTCGAAGATTATACAAGAATATTTAGTTTTAATCATTGTCTAATATTATTAATAACAATATAGTAAAAAAAATCAAACAGTGACTAGCGGTCTATAATTTATCGGCTTATGTAAATTATATTCCTACAGTTTAAGTGAAAAGTTTTGTTCCTAAATATCTACTCTACATATAATAAACGCGTATTCAAATATTAATTCTGGGAAATATATATCAATATAACATAAAACAAGATGTAATCAGCGAAATATCATCGTAACAACAACTATTTTAGAAACGTCTAGGTTTACTTATTTCACTGAGAGTTATGAAAAAAAATCCTTTGCCTTGGATACAGATACCGCCACGTTTTGGAAATAGCTCAAAACAAAACAAAATTGAACGAGGCAACAAAAAGTGCAAAAAAAATTCACCCTCGCCCTCCTCACGAGTGGTTTTCAGGCGCTTTTAAGAATCGAAAGTAGGTCGAGGCAAAGCGAAGTGGGTGCACATAAATCGAAATGCGTTTAAAGTTGGGCGGCGAAATGCGACCTTGACATGTTTCGAATTGTTTCTCACATAGTGTGTACGCTGTCTATATCTGCTACCGAGATAAAAAAACATATGCTTTATTTTATATGATAAAAATATTGATTATTATATCTGATAATCTTTCCTTATTTTCAGGCTACTAATTCTATTTTATGTCTCTTACGTATTAAATACAGAATTTCAATATTATCCAAATCACTTTGGATGACAACTCTGAAAACGCAGTTATATAGATGGACAAAAATGACAATACAAATGTGCTTTTAGTTTTGGGATACCATGATAAATAACGCCAGAAAATGATGCAGTTTAAGTGAAAAGTTTTGTTCCTAAATATCTACTAAACATATAATAAACGCGTATTCAAGTATTAATTCTGTGAAATATACATATATCGATATAACATAAAACAAGATGTAATCAGTGAAATATCATCGTTAACAACAGCTATTTTAGAAACGTCTAGGTTTACTTATTTCACTGAGATTTATGACAAAAAAAAATCCTTTGCCTTGGATACAGATACCGCCACGTTTTGGAAATAGCTCAAAACAAAACAAAATTGAACGAAGCAACAAAAAATGCCAAAAAAATTCCCCCTCGCCCTCCTCACGAGTGGTTTTCTGGCTCTTTTAAGAATCGAAAGTAGGTCGAGCCAAACCGAAATGGGTCAAGACCACTGGACATAAATCGAAATGCGTTCAAAGTTGGGCGACGAAATGCGACCTTGACATGTTTCGAATTGTTTCTCACATAGTGTGTACGCTGTTTATATCTGTTTCCGAGATAAAAAACACCACATATTTTATTTTTTCTGATAGAAATATTGATTATTATATCTGATAATATTTTCTTATTTTCAGGCTACTAATTCTATTTTATGTCTGTTTATCATTAAATACAGAATTTCAGTGTCATCCAAATCACTTTGGATGACAACTCTGAAAACATAGTTATATAGATGGACAAAAATGACAATACAAAAATGTTCTTTTAGTTTTGGGATACCATGATAAATAACGTCAGAAAAAGATATTATAATCGGAAATCTTCAATTTTCGTTTTTTTTTGCATATCTCCGAAACTACTAGGAATTTTAAATGTTTCTAAACGGCATATTATTAGGCACATTAATGCACAACTTAACCCTAATTTAATCATCCTCGTAGCTCCTATAGTTTTCAAGAACCCAATAATGGGCATCGAATTTGAATTACTCTATATATACTTATTTCTGTTCATTGATCTTGGCGGTTGCGCGCTCGTCGTCGACGTGCTCCTCTGCTATTTAGAACCAGCCGCCCTCTTCTATCATCATTGTCATAAAATTTAAAGAAGGCGTCTATTTTTCTCAAAGATTTTTTGAATTAAAAAGAAGAAAGACTCATCATCAGACAAAAATATATATATAATAAATTTGTGATTTTGTGTGTTTTGTGTGTTATTTTTTTCTGATAACGCTCGTATGATGAAAACACGTTTAACATCACAAAAAAACCCGTGCCATGATCTATATTCATGTCGCCAATTTAAAGGGACTACGGACTAAACCCCAAGAATAATATACTGGCTACGCGTCACAACCATCAGAACTATATCACACATAGTGCAGTTCTCTGGTAAAACTACTAAAACAACGGCAAAGGCAAAAATAATTGTTAAAACTAGACACACAAACATGCTTAGCGGTGACTGGTGCCTTTCATTCCGCGCTTTCAAAAGCTATGGAATCTCTACTCGATTTACCTCTTCAAATACTTTTGGAAGGAGAGGCGAGATGGGCTACATATAGATTTCTAAATATGGCACAAAAATGCCAAGGAACAATTAAGTTCGTGCATAACAGACTAGTAAACGGAATTAGAATCGTATGAGATTTCCATCTCATATTACCGTTTCAACTCTTGTTTTTGTAACATACAACGTCCTCTTTCCGAATAGGGACGAACTGAATAATCTGAGCAACGGTTTATGACACGTGGAAATTAAAAATTAAAAAATGAACCGGCGCGGCGGCGCTGGAATTTATTGCAGCCGTCCACAAACAGATCTACCACAGTCTTGTGAAACACACCAAAATTTTTCAATCTGAGTTATATATTATTGAAATGTATGTGCATCTGCTGGTAGAACTGGCAATACACCGGGAAAATAATAAACATATTTTCGAACAGTTAAGCCGCGTTGAAAGCACTAGAAGCAACGAAATAGACGTCTATGACGATTCTTCATTGTAGGAAACTATTCAATTTTGTAGGAGATAAAACCAAAGTGTCGCTGATATGGATATCGGGACATGTCGGCCTAGAGGAAAACAAACGTGCTGACTCCCTCGCCAAAACAAGTGCAAGGACGTCAGTCATGGCTCCAGAACCGGAACTAATCGTTCCAAAAAATCTCGCAAGAGACCAACTCTGTAAATAACCAAGGGAATGACAGTTCAAAACTGGAATGATAGTTCCCGAATAGAACATGCCACGAAAATTTTGGCAGTGCCATCTAAATGCAGAACAGAAGAACTCTTAAAGGCTGCAAGAAATAGTGTGTGCATATTGAAGTAAACACAGAGGAGTCTACAGAGGATGAGACTTGTGGAAGACGCTGAATGCCTACTCCGTATGGAAAGTGACAAAACTGTAAAACACGTTATGAGTACCTGCCCCTCTGGGAGCAGGACCTGGTTTGAGGTATTTGGCAAACAACAATTCTAGACTTATCAGACCTTGGTGACATATCACCCTCGGACATAACAGCCTATGTTATAAGGTTAGGCCTTGAGGATGAATTTTAAAACATTTTCTCTTTTAAAAAGTTTGTAGAACAGAAACCCAATATACCCTTACGGTGGCAGTGGAGGGTTCCACTTTTAGTAAATAAAATATAATAACTTTTATTTATTTTAATTAAAAAAAGTTTAATATTAAATGAAGACACAACCTAAAGATATTTAAAATTTTTATTATTTTTGTTATTAATATTTAAATATTTGCATTACTCCTGTTAAATTGGATTAAACTTTCTTGTACTTCACATGTGGCCAATTTAAATTAACAATTCACTATGCAAAACATTTTCAATAAATCAGCTTTGCCCCCAAAGTGTTCCTACTAAAATTTACATAAACCTAATATCAATAAATTTAGCTAAGCTTAATGCTGTCGGTGCGTAACATTCACATACACGAGAATTCCCGTGCGTTCGATATCCCCTCACGCACTAAAATACCTACATAATTTATTGAGAAAATGATTTCAGCATAAGGAGCTTCGTAAACCTTGACAAACAATCCTAGTTATGCATACACCACCTTCGAGAACTATAGTAGAATCCTGATTAAATTTATGAATTACTTATACTAGTATCTATATTATTTTGCATATATAAATTATTTTGAAAAGGAAAGTATTAAAATTAAATAATATATTTTAATTATAAAAACTTTAACGCCTTCTTTTTTGCTGCCAGTGCTAATCTCGACAGGGCCTAATTTGTTTACAAGAAAAACCGATCTAGGAATGTTTGAAAAATATTAATGTGAATTTACAAAAGTTATTTGGAATTAAAATTTTAAAATTCTATGCAAGAAAAATATTGAAAATAACAATATCTTCTCAATTTAGGTAATTTATTTAATTTTAACTATGTAATGTAGTATTGAGTAATATATGCAAGTACTGAGTGTTTAGAAAATACTTACTTAATATTTTTGAAGGAGATATATAGATAAAATGTGTTTAGTTATGTTATCAGTATTTTATATATTATTATTTTACATTTTACATACTTTTATAATATTGACAAATATGTTGACTTATGAACAACTATTAACTTTCTAATTTATGATAAATTTGTAGTTTCTAGTTTTCTAGTCATAAAAAAAATCCCCACAGGATAAAGCGTAAACAATTATTATAATTGATTTATAAAACAAAGGAAAAGGACAGGATAGTTTGTACCCAGTTTACAAGAAAGTTTTATATATTTTCAGATTAAATATATTTTTGTTTTTAAAATAAATTTAATCGACACAGTTTAAAATAAATTTAATCGACAGTAGTAGCATTGATTGAAAGATTTGGGAAGATACGCAACCTAATTGGCAAATTCGTGACAAGGCTGATTTGATTTCAAATTATGTCTTAAGTGCTGGACTGTGAAGACACCAATCGTTCTCTGGTCAACGCATAAAACGCTGATTTTCTCTAATTCGGCCAGCGAAGACTCGATACGCCTACGGTGTGGATCTGAACGCGACAGTGTTGCCATATTAAAATGTGTAATATATATTAATAGGTTTGACGAAAATATCTTTGGATGAAATATCCGTGTTTATGTATTGAAAAGTTATTCGCGTTAAACATAAAGTAATCAACAAAAATAAAAATTCTTTTATAGGTACTGAATATGTCGTATAATCGAAAAAAGTCGTTTAGTTGGTTTCTAAATGGCGATTATTGACATTTACTATTAATCTTTTACATATGAAATAAGAGCGATCTTTATTTCCAAGCCAACTCTGACCGTTCTTTGTTTAATCATATAATATATTAAATTGTTGATAGTATTAAATTAAATAATGACCCGTATATTAACGATCCGAATATTATAATGATCCGTATATAACGTAACGAAATCCGTATTATTAACGTACTGTACGCAGCATCCGTAAATCTACAGATTAATCAGTAGTTCTTGCAAAAACTACGGTACAGTATTCTTTATCCACTGCGCTGTAAACGACAGCGTATCAGCGCACAGCGGCGCAAAGCTAAACTAAATCTCGGAATCCTTGGACAGTTTGACGGTCACACCAGCTACATCTCGGACAGGTCTTGTGCTACGAAATCTCACATAAGATTGCGCATCTTCATATTTCTTCAATCAATTGTAGTAGTTTTCTTCTAAATTCACTCATTCAAATCATTTTTTTAGTGTAGTCTTACTCAAAAAATATCGTCTCATCCAGCCTCTAACCGATGGGAATGAGCAGCGCCGCTCTAGAGGGTGAGTCTTAAATAAGTCCAAAATAACCTAGATATTTAAAAAATATATATATAAAGTCAAACGAACTGTTGTTGACAAAGGTCTGATGATGGTTGGAATTGCAAAAGATATTTTTGACAATGGTTTGGACTTTTTGTTTTAACATTATGTTTTCTAGACATTTCATTTTGAAATTAAAAAAGAAATGATTCTTTCCATAAATTTTGAGAACTAATTGTGAGAACCTTATTTTGGAAATTTAATTGACTAGCTATGTTGCCATATTATCAAGAAATTATGTTTTTTAACTAAATATATCCAGCCTCTAACCGACGTGAATGAGCAGCACCGTTCTACAGGGTGAATCTTAAATAAGTCCAAATTAACCTGGATATTTCAATTTTTTTATATAAAGTCTAACGAACTGTTGTAGTCAAATGCGCAGCGCCTCGCCGCTCTGCAAGGTGATTCTTAAATAAGTACAAATACTTTCAGGGCTGGTAAAGAAACATATTTTTTCTCTACCGTTTTTCAAATAAGTCCAAAATAACCGAGTTATTTTACTTTGAAAATTTAAAAAAATATATTTTTTGCTTAAATTTTCAGAATATTTTTTCTCTCATATATTACCTATGTTACCTATCAACAAATTTGTTAACAAAAAACTAAAAAAATCATTTTTTTTAATTCCAAATTTTCAAAACAAAAATGTTCAACAAAAAAATCATATACGTGTTTCTGGGCGAAATATACTACCCCTAAAATATTTCCAATTATTTATGACGCAACCTGTATGCGTGCAGTTCAATAATATATAAATTGCTTCCGTAATTGGAACGACAGAGATTTCCAGGCATTGTCCCGTGTAAATATCAACATTGTCTACTGTCGCTTAACTTCGGTGATTGCTCAGGAATCGGTATTTCAACGTATCTGGGTTGTTGCGTCGCACTTCTTCACAAACACATGACTGATTTTAATCCAAACTATAAGAAATATTTACTAATACTATTCACAAAATGAAGTCATAACATCTTCAAGATCACCACCTATGGCCATCCCACTTTTTGCAATAGAAAATCTCTAGCCTCCCCTATTCTAATTTGTAATTATGCAAAACTAGATTAAATCTGGGCGGGGTAGCAGCACACGCACAACCGTAATGGCTGGAACGTACTTTACAGATAAGAGCCCGAGAACATGTCTTTTCGGCGGTTATTACCTCGCATAAAATAGGTCTTCGTCGGGGAGAGTGCCAGGATAAATGTGTAAATTGAATACGCCTCTTCTGATGCGTTTAACGAACATGGAACACAAATTAGTCTATACAAAAGACGATCTTCCACTTGAACGGGATTGTGTAGGATGAAGATCGGGGGAAGGTATCGGAAATTTCGAACTTTCGGTAAATGGATAAGCACTTGAGTAAGTTTACAACTAAAATGCTTTGTATTAAGAATAAACTGATTTAATTGAGAATTAATAATATAGTTAAATTATAATAACTACAAAATATATAATGTAAACTTAACTTGTTAACGATTGAATTAAAAATTTGAGAGTATTTTGCCACTGAAACCTAAATCATAAAAAAATGTATAACCATAATATGAAAGGGGATGCAATTTAAAAAAATTCTCAAGATTTTCTCAAGAAATAACTACCTAAAAAAAATATAGACATTATTCGTTAACGACTTCTTCGACAAAATAAAAGTTAAAAGATGTCATTAATACCATCCATGTTTTCAGATATTGATGGAAATTGCCAAAGGGAGCGTCGTTATACACAGAATTTAACATTATATCTATTGACACCAAAAACAATCATTTTCTTTAATACTTGAGAAAACCATCAAATCAGTGGACACATAAAGTAATTATATGTGTAAAAAAAATTCCTAAAAGATAGGAATGTGAGCAGCAGTAAGGTGTTCGGCACTAATTATTAGTGTCGAACACTTTACTGCTGCTCACATAACTTTTAGGAAAGATAAAAAAATTGATACTCACAGATAGTAGCTTACGACCGCTGTACTTTGTAGAGCCTAAGCTAGTTGGACAACAACTTAGTTGGCAGCCAGTGCTTTTATATTTTTTAATTAGAATATAAGTCCTTAATTTAGTTTAATTAAATATTTTTGATTTATTTAGCTCTGACGTACAGTTTAATATATCACAGACTATCCTTAGATTTTGTAAGGAGACAGCTTCAGTGAAAAAGTAATAACATTATTTGTGAACCAACTAACCCTTGCGGTGTATCACCAGCTTTGCCAGAACTCCAGTGTAAGAACATCGAGTTGGCGAGTCATCAACTCGAGGGAGAAGGGCCATGATCATCCACACAATAGGAATGAACCTCAAATCCAAGAGAAGGAATAGAGGGAGAGAGAAATATCCTCTATTAGAGATCCAGGACTACACTGGCACCGGTATCATGTCTAAGAAGGGACCAATTTAAAGAGGTAGAGAAAATGGAAACAGATCATCTAGTCTCCACCTTAAAGGTACCTAGCCCGAGACAACTTTTTACTCTATTATAAAGGGCAGGGAGGGCTAAACCCGAACCCCATGGAAGGGGTGTATATCCTCGTAGTAAATAGACGCCCACTCCTAAAAGGATGAACCGTAAACAGCTATTATCAGAGGAGGATAGGAAATACCCTATCCTCCCTAAACAGGAAGATCCCTATGTATGATGAGTCTGTATGACGAGTTATAACTCATGAAAGGGCGACATAATAGACTCATTTTGCATTCTACAGTTTTATTCTGCATTCTACATCCTACATTTTACATTCTACATTCTACATTCTACATTCTACATTCTACATTCTACATTCTACATCTGCATTCTGCATTCTGCATTCTGCATTCTACATCTACATCTACGTTCTACATTCCTCACACTAGTTGGCCACCCTGTATGTGGTTGTAAAACTAAATAATTATTGTTTTGATGAATTAAACATATAAAACTTTCAAGTGAGATCAATCAGAAATTATAGAAGTACAACATTTTTGCGTGTATTTTAAATGATCATTTTACGATAAAAGAGATAAGAAAAAAACGTAAAATGATCATTTAAAATACACGCAAAAATGTTGTACTTCTATAATTTCTGATTGAATTATAGAAGTACAACATTTTTGCGTGTATTTTAAATGATCATTTTACGTTTTTTTCTTATCTCTTTTATCGCCAGTTCTTTCAGCTCGCGTAAGTCACAAATTACAATTTAAATTAAACGGCAAAAAGATCAAATTCAAATTAAAAGGCCCGAAATTAGTTGGACGCCTCGACGATTTCGGTCTGAGCGCGTTCAAGTTTTCGAGACGAATCCGTTTAAACTCTTTAATCTCCGACTGGCAACATTGCCATTTACAAAGTGCACCGTCGAGAATTTCTGCAGAATCATTCCGGATTCATTTATCATGATTAAGAAGTTATCTTCGAGACGAACCATTAATTTAAATGGAGATCGTGTAGCTGCACATCCGGTAATGAATTGACTAGCGCCGTTATTTCATTGCGGCGCGTCCGAGAATCTCACCAGTTCGGGAGAGGTGTAGAGGACGCTGCTGTAACTTGTGTACTTACGCGAGTACAGCTTTGTTGCTTTATGTTCGTAGCCCATTTGTCTACTTAATGTTAAAATAATAGCGTGCTAAGATATTTTATTTCTGACATAATCAAATTCACATGAAACAGTAATTTAAAATCGTATTTCTATGAGAGAAGGACTGTCAATACATTAAATGTACTGACAGTTCTTCAACAACAATTATCATACAACAAATTTTGTTGTATGATCATTGTTGTAATATTTTGTCCAAAATTCTCATACACTTTAAAGGAATAACATGCATTAAATAATGTATTTAAGTCTCGTCACACTAAAATATGCCTTTTTAACCAATTGAGACAGCGTAATTTTTTTTTTCAAACGTTACAAAAGTATTAATTTTTGCGACGTGATTGATAATATAAAAAAGTCATTTTAACGCCTAGGCATAAAAGTAAAGTTCTCTTATGCCTAAGCGCAAAAGTACGAAAATATATTATTAAACTGACATAAAGTGTCAAATTCAACGGGAGTAACCATAGTTTCTCAATATATAATTACATACAATGTATTACTTTTAAATATTTTTATATTATTTGGAACGTTTGAAATTGTTTAAAAAATATTTGTGGCGTTTGAAAAAAATTGTTAATAAATGTTCTATTCGAAGTAAAAATGACTTTTTGTGGCTCGCCTGTATGTCAAACGTACAGCCTCGCCACAATAAGTGTCATTTTTCCTCCTAATAAAACAATATACTATTGTAGGATTTTTATTTCGAGTTATAATGGTAAAATATAATCTGTGCCGCCGCCAAGTCGAGCACAGCCGTACCATCCTTTTTTCGAAGGTATTAGCGGCACTTTTGACCATCCTGTAACTTTGTTGTGGATAAAGCAAGAATATTAGATTTCACTACACATGAGTTGAATACTCGGGAAAGTTGAATTATTGAATAGTGTTGCACCCAACAACTACGTAATTACATGCTCCTTTACGCGTTAACATTTTTTCGGCAATTTTATTAATATTTGAGATTGATGTTATTTTGTTTGTTGTTTAAAAAAGAACACAACGCGACGACCAGTTCCAGTTTTTTTGTTACTTAATTTTTACTACCCGAAACAACGTTACATCACACAAACCTCGTACCTGAGTGTTTTGTAATTTCAATAACTGCACTGGCAAAAAACTAAAACCTTAAATATTATGACAAAGCCACGATTTCAATATTATTTTAATGCGATCAACATGAACTGTAACCGGGACGGCGTGAAATACATAGTGAAAATATCTGACTTCTGCCATAGAGAGCGCTGCGGTCGGATTTTTTTGAAATCAACTGAAATGCACCAAGCCTATAGATCAACTCTGATTTCTCGATAGTAAATTACGCGTTCCAGATAGTATCTAATCGACGACGACCGCTAGAAGAAGAAAAAAAAAGGAGTCAAAAAGCAAAGCAAATTTGAGTGCTAGCATTCACTATTAAGCCAACTAAACCATTACTTTCTATTTTTCCATTTTTTTTTCAGTAGACATCTTTCACACAGATTTTTTCAATTCGTCGATCACATAAGGACCAACAAAATTCTACCCTAGGCATTAACAAACAAGTTCAGTGAAAGCCAAAAAAACCTAAACATTCTTCGTTTCCATTCATATATCTGAATTACCAGGAATATTTTCTATGGCGAAGTAGTCTTCTCTTTCCAGTTGGAACCGCGTCGTTCATTAAGGCCAAGAGCATCGGGATCCATTAAGTCGCACGCTGCTTTCTTCATTAACGATATTTTAGACGTTTTTTTTTCGGAGGTCTGTCTCGGAAAATAATTAACAGAGAAAAAAGAAGATTATTATTTCGCTGCTGCCGGAAGCGTTTCTATAGCGCGAATGTTGCGCCATCGAGAATAGTATTCTCGTAATTTAGATTTTAAATTTTCAGCAGTAGAATACAGATGCGCTCGGAAGATTACAGGGGATGCTGTTTGTGAATTAGGGTTTTCGATAGACATAAAAATGTTTGCTTCTTGAATATGTATAGATACTTCGAATTTTTATTTTTTAGAAACTTAACATTTTTATTGCTTTTTTTTAGAAAAGTGAAATAAATATTTTTTGCTAATTTAACTTCTTACTGTTTTCTATTTTGCAGATCGGTTTCATGTCTGGAAATAAATTTGTATTGCTTCTTGGGGAATGCACGACCGCTAACGCGTGTTCTGTATTACTGATGCGAGATTCGAATTGCGTGCCATCTCTTGGACGGTTACTGGAAATCCCGGATTTCCAGTAACAATCCTTTTTTTGGAAATATCTGAACACAAAGAGAATGTTACAGTTAGTCCCAGAATGAAGATTGCAAGAACATTAGCTAGCTAAAAGCGATTCTCGGGTTGTGTGTTAGAAAATCTGATAAATAGTTATTAGTGTGTTGTATTTGATTAGGTATGGTTTGGTAAATTAGTTAAGTGTTTTATCGTCTGTTTTGAATTAAGTACCCATGGAATCCATAACAATATGTTTAAATAAGTGCAATAAATTTAATAAAAAATAGAAGGAAAATTGTATATGTAAATTAAATAGATGGAAGGATTTTAACTAACAAAAACATACCAATAAGGTTGTATTTTTTTTTCGAAAAAATTTGTTGAAAATTTTATATTTTTTTGTAATATTTTTAGTGAAATTTTAGAAGCACTTTTTTTAGTTCTGTAGTTTTATTCTGCTGAATTTCTTGATGGTGTATGAGTCTTGCAATGTTGCCACCTGCTCTCCTACACACATTATAAATATTAGCTTCTTTCAAAACAGTTCATAGTAATTTATAAAAAAAATAAAAATTCACTCTACAGATTTTTTTAGCATTTTCTTAATATGGTACTTTTAACTAAACTGGGAGACAATTTTTAACAATTTTTGTGAATTTTGGTAACCCTATATTACGAAGTAATTGTAATCAAATTAATTATAATCTCGATTATAATATACCTTCTTGTCCATGATTGCTAGTTCTCAAAATGTAAGCATTATAAATTATTAGTTTTAAAAGTTAAATAACTGTGATTATACAGGATGAGTGCAAATAAATAAGTAATAATTGCAAATATTTTCAGGGCAGGTAGATTTCGATAAAAAAAATATTTTCTCTTTACCGTTTTAAAAATAAGTCCAAAATAACTGAGATGCTTTACTTTGAAAATTAAAAAAAACTGACTTTTCGCTTAAATTTTAAGGGCCATTGGATCTTTTCTGTGTTTCCTTTCTTGAAAATCTAATCTACTATTGTTGCCATATTATAAAGATATTATGTTTTTTAACTAAAAATTTCCAAAAAATTCGAAATCTTAATTTTTTTTTCTCCAAAATAACTAATAGACGTGTTTCTGGGGTCGAAATTTACTACCCCTAAAATATTTCCACTTAATTAAGACTCACCCTGGATACCTTTTTAAATAATATATAGAAAATGCTTCTTGTGTTCATATTCACTCCTTAAAATATTTGACGTATTTAAAAGACACCCTGTATATTCGTATTTTAAAATATATAGTACAAATAACAATCTTATGAAATGAATCGTCTTTTTATAGCATTTTTATATCTATTAATAAAGCAATAAAATCTTCTTCCTTAGTTTCATAGCTATTTGAGCATAGATAAAATATTTTTATCTTCACAAGAAATCTTTATTATTTATTATTTTGACAAACTAGAGTAAACATATCTCAAGTATTTTTCTCCCCACTGTATGGGTTGAATTTATTTTTAATGAATTGAAATAGAATAAAATAAATATTTCTTCATTTTATAACTGATAAAAAGAATACTGATAGTATTTATTATTAAGATCTGTTGGAGGGAGACAATATATAATTTTGATAGAAGACATTCAAACAAATTACAAAAATTTAAAAATACACACCACTAATAACATTTCACAGAACACTCAATGATCCAAAAATATACCACCTAACCTAAACAATTTAAAAAGTTTCGTCACGTCACAGCACTGGTTCCTATCCATCACCGAAGTTACACGAAGTTAGAAAATGTAAGTATATGGACGGGTAAACGTCTGGAAAAAATCGACGTGCTGTTGTTCCAAGGCAAAAATGTAAAATCTATTGTCACTCACTGCTGACTCAAGCCGGTTATAGGTTGAATCTTGTAATCTTGATGCTGAAATAGAACAAAAAAATGAAAATACCTAATACACAAAATAAAACTTCTTAGTATCTCTTAATTTTTTACGAACATCTATTTCTTATCATAATTCAATAGGATATGATTATCACACTTTTAACATTCTTATTGAATAAAGTAATATCACCACTGAATTTAATAAAATAGCATAACTAAAATAACATATATGTAGATAAAGAAATGAGATCTATAAGGCTTTAACAAACTAAAGCGTACCTGAAATTAATTTTGCCGTAACTTTGTAACAATTAGCACGTTGATTTTGTTGGATTGTCGAAACGGCAGGATGCGGTTTTAATATACGAGCGCGGTATCAGGGATTAAGTTGGTTTTAACAACTACAGCATGTAGGTAGGGCTGTTGGAGTTCGATCTAACTTTGTTCCGATATGATGCACTAAAATAATAATCGGCTAGCAGGAGAAAGTTCGGAGCGGCAACGCCGGAGTTCGGTAATATAGACTTAGGACGTAATCTATAGAGAATTGGGGAAGCGGAGAGGCTAGTTTCCGGTGGTCTATTTTTTCTATATACTATTTTATCTCTTCCTTTATCATAAGCATAACGTTAGATTTATAGCAAATGCAGTAAATCTTACGAACGTCACTGTTATTTTTTTAAATCGGCTGAAACGTAACGTATTAATAAACTATTATGTTTCATAATTTGTACCCCACGTTGGACGCTACTTATTAAGTGTAACTTAATAATAATATAGAGTTTTCAACAATATTACAGCTACGATACTGTTCGCCGAAAGAGATCCATCACAAGGTGAGTAAATATAGACTTTACTATTTACACCTTTTTGAAGTGTACACCATTTAATTAATATATTTTAAACAATACCTAAAATTGTATGCAAGCCTGTTTAAATTACCAATTGTAAAAACTGAGCACTGCAATGCTTAACAGGGTTGAACAGGGCGAACTGCCAGAATAACCCTTGAATAAGGGTGCGGAAACGAACCAAAAATATATAAAACCATCAAAAATAAGAAACCAAAACTTTGTGGACAAGATTTTAATGAATATTTACTGATATTTAGGTTATGATTATTGTATTTTGTGTTTGTGGTGTGTATAAAAACGCACACCCTTTTGCTGTCCAGAAAACGTTAAAATATTAATTAAAATTATTGAGTCCCATCCAAGAATGCCCAACTTTAAAGAAAAATATTAAAAGAATAAAGGAAATTGCAAATAAATGGGAACAAGTTAGCTTCCTTAATACTAACCACATGACATGTTTGACGGTGTTGAAGTTTAAATCCTATCGGGATTTATTAGAACGACTTAACCAATAGAACTTCTGGTGAAAGAACGGGACCTCATTTATCAAAGGAGAAAAGATTATGCTTGGGAGGCTAAGCAGATGACTTACGCACAGTGGCAAACAAGATGGAATGAATACCAAGTATGGGCTCAGACTATCAAAGGTATTAGAAAATGGTATGAAAGAAAATGGGGTGAAATGAATTTTTATACATCACAGGCTATGACTGGTCATGGGATCTTTGCAGGTATCTTCTGCAGGTATCTTCTGCACAAAACCTGTTGGATACCCCAGAACACACTTTGTTTATATGTCCAAAGTTTGAAGCTTACAGAGACATACAAATATACAACAAAATTGGGCATAAAATTACGAAAGACAGTGTAGCAGAAGTCCTCCTAAAACACGAGAATGAGTTTCCACTCATTCTTCAGTGTCAGCAGACTAATGACGAATATAATGAAGGAAAATATAGAACAAAAATACAGACATTGTAAATAGAGGATACTTTGTGAGGTTAAAGTAAAGCTTAGGGCAGTTCCAACCGCACTTGAGAGGGAAAACAGGGGAAAGCGTTTTAATCGGTCGCTACAAGCAAACCCGACACCACTCCCGCCACTAAACCAACAGGCGGGGACAGTCTGCCAGCAGATTTTCTAAACCTCTTAAAAAAAGCCACATGGCATACCAGAAATATCAGGGAACAAAACCACAATACAAGTATTTTTGACACTAATAATTACTACTAATTTGTAAAATATTATTTAGAAGAATCTAACTAATTTTTAAGATACATAATCTTAAAGAAAAATAACATCTCCCGATCGTCAAGCCAGTATGGCAATCGGAAAAAAAATAACGATAAACGACAAAAACCAAATGGGAATTTTGACAATGCAAGAACAGGTATTTAATAAAAATTATTTAAAAATCTACCAATCAAAGAAACTGTCAACGCTGTGATGCTCACCTGCTGCTGCTAAACAAATAGGTAGAAAACCTTATATGAATATTGTAATCAGTTATGAGAAAATTACATACAAATAATAAAAATGAACAAGGTTATTGAAAAAGGTAGTATGGAGTTTAAAAAATATGCTATACGGTAAAGAGAGTTAATTAAAAAAGTTAACAAACCATTTCTAAAACTAAAATAATAATTCTGCCCGTAGTTAGTAAAAAACTGAAATTGAATTTCTAAAATTGCCGAAGGAAGATAAGCGTCATCTCACTGAAATCCGCTGTTTAAAACCCGACGCTCGTAAAAGAAAAACATAAATACCGCCTTAAGCGTATGCAAATAGTTTCGGCAACGAGCAGAAAAAAACAACCGTTCTCGGTTTCTATTCTTAAATTCGGATTACCGCAAAATATTTTCCATTGCCGGGGAGTTTTCTCTCTACTTCACTTTTCATCGTCGATTAAAAGTAAGAGCAGTGGGACCCATTATCTTATGCGCTGCTTTCTTCATTAACGATATTGTAGATATTTTTGAGAGGTCTGTCTTGGAAAATAATTAACACAGAAAAGAGATTATTATTATTTCGCAGCCGGCAGCGTTTCAAGAGCGATTTCAATTCTGGGCCAACAAGATTGAATTCCTGGAATTTAAGTTTTTAGAAATTTTACCAATAGAATAGGGATGTTGTCAAGTTAATAGAAATTTACTTGTTTAGAGTTATTTTTAACTATAATATGTTAAAACTTACGTTGCGAGTTTATTTCTAGAAGTATTTCTACTTTCTACTGTACAGAAGTCATTCTCTGTGGAGAAGTTCTAATATTTACTTTGTTTTATTGATGAGCGAGACTGAAGTTTTTGAGCAAGTCCAAGACAAAGATAAGCGTAAAACATGCAAGAGGACATGCAACGAGGACCAAGACATGACCAAGAAATCAATCATTCAAGACTTATGCGATCTTGCAATTTTGTTACATTTTTTATTTACATCTCATTTCATGGAAAATAATAAAAAAAACAATATATAAAACTTCTATTTACTTATCTTTCCCCCCTATGATTTATTAAATAAGAACTAATAAAAGCTATTATAAAATTATTATGAGTGAATATGTAATTTACGGTCACCGTCAACCGTCAACAAT
Source organism: Sitophilus oryzae (assembly GCF_002938485.1). Classification (NCBI taxonomy): domain Eukaryota; kingdom Metazoa; phylum Arthropoda; class Insecta; order Coleoptera; family Curculionidae; genus Sitophilus; species Sitophilus oryzae. Next base: position 679,404 of record NW_022145636.1, on the reverse strand, counting down.
AAGCCATATTCGTATAAAACAGGAAAATAAAATTACACTAAATCACCACAATACACCTTTTACACTTTACGCGCACAAACACTTTTACTTTTACACTGGACGCGCGTTTCGCTAATAGCATCATCAGCAGATGATTATAAACTAAAGTAGAATCTACAAGTTGAGCATTTATATACTCGCCCAGTAGGTACCGAGTGGGCGTGGCAAAATCTAGCCAACCGAGTCAGAGCCAACTGAGCGTAACAGTTAATTTCCGCCACTAGAGTAGTAGGAACAAAGAACTTGAAGGAAATGGACCGTTGACTCTGTTCATACTATCTTTACATTTATTAATTCTGATGCTTTCATATGCATCTAAAACGGTAAACTGTAATCGTATAAAACAGTTTTAGTTAAGACACCGAATATTGCCGCCAAATAAAGCCTTGACTTTTTTTAAAACATTCAACAAAATAAATATGATATAAAAAGTTACTTAATTGTTCTAAATTACTGTTTATTGCAAATAGTGTGTTCGTAATTTTTGCGTAACATTTTAATAGAATCACTACTGTTTAAATATAATATATTGAAACAGACACAGCATTTTATTAGACAAATATTGAAACTAAAATAATTTCGGACCTCCATTGTCATTATTTATTTTGCTTCATACAATCTATCAAAGAACGAAATTGAATTGATTTTTGAATAGACACGCTTTTTGATTTTTAGGACTTAAAAAAATTTAACCATGTTCTCATGTTTTTCTTAATATACTCTAAAGTGGTATGAAAATTTTGAAAACTATAAACGGAAACTTTTTTTAGGACGCAGCAAAAATTTTAATAAAGAATGCACTTTTCTCAAAATGTCAATAATAAAAAAGTCTTTCCTCTTTTAAAGAAAATCCGGGGACATAGTGTATCTTTAAAAACTAAACAAATACACCCTTCCGAAAATAGAAATCAGATTCCAGAACAGCCAAGAAAACTCAAAAAAAACTTTCACATAAACTAACAACAGAAACTACCTAAAAAAATATGTTACCAAAAGTAATAAAACAATTAAATTATAAAAATTTTAAGAAAAAAATTAAAAACACGATATTTGAGCAGAACGTACAAATGTACACGACATAGACCAATTTATAAAAAACGAAGAAGCTTCGATACTACCAGCCCAAGAAGAGTCTTTAAACTGTTGCAGATGAAGAAGGACGCAACCAGCACCTGACACAAATATAAAGCCTACTAAAAAGTATAGTTGAATTGTATAATATTTTTAAACTATTGTGTAATTCTTAAGTTAACAAAAAAAAATTATCTTCTAACACCACGAGAGAATAATAATATTATTATTAGGAATCGATTTATTTATCAGGTATTTAACATTACGTGACAGTAAATTAAACTTTAAAAATTGTGTCAGGTATTTTAAATACATATTATATCTACTTGGTTAACGCGCAAGATCTGTGATTATATTTCTAAAAAGTCAAAAAATAAAAAAATATTTCATCTACAGGGTCCGGCAATAGTGCATCGGGTATCTGTAACTCTAAAATAAAAGTCCAAACCAAACCTAAAGTATGTACGAGGATGTATTTCAGGAAAATATTTTAACTTCTCACCCTAGTGGCTTAAAAAAGTGTGAGTGGATCGGGATGAATTTTTAAATGAAACACCCTGTATATTATTACATTTTTGGCTTTCAGATCGCTTTATGTAATCCTAAGATATTTGTAAACATATTTCTATAGTTTCCAGAGATATTAATAAATAAAAATTAAATATTTTTATTTATTAATATAATAAATAAATAAAAATTAAATATTCTTTAGCCTTTCTTAAAAAAAATATTAAATATACAAGAACTGTCTTGAAATCAAAACTATATTAGGTATTTCCTTTAGATCGTCTGTGGTTACTTTGCTATAAATATCGTAATCTTAAATCATACAGGATGTTCAAAATTCTACGCCAAACTTTCTAAAATATCAAATAATTTTTCTTCGTTTTTTTTTAAATGGAACACCTTGTATATATTTTTTTCAATAGATGGAGAATTAAACAATGAAAAATTTTTGTATTTACAGTATTTCAAAATTTTTAACGGTTTCGCAAACCAAACGAAACCACACTACAAATTTCTTTGCAAGTATACAAGAGTAAGAAGTTTGTGTCCGAGAATATTTAACTAATTGGCATTTTTTCTGTTTCAGCAGCAAAATATTCATTTTTTTCAAATAAGATCGTTATTTGACCTAGAAAATATATTGACATGCATTTTATCAACTCAATATAAAAATATTAATGGTTTCAAAATGTATAAATCCATTTCACTTTGAACTGTTAAATAAATTAATAATTTGATAAATTATATCCTAGCGACTTCAGTGTGGGAGTTTTTACTACTGTGTCTAGATAAGAAAAGGAACTATTCAAATTAAATAGACCTTGCATTTTCAGACATCAGAAATTTTAGGCATCATTTTTCATCCCTCTCAAAACACTTCCATCGCGCCTTTATCCGAATGCAATATGTTTAAATTTTCCTATCTGCGAAGTGACACATCATTAGTTTATTTTTTACCAGTTTACACAGGCCATTTAACAAAAAAGCTTTCACGAATATTATACTGGCTTTTTTCCATAACGCAAGATATATTTTTAAGAGAATACCCCATATTAGCTTCTAAATATATTTATAATGTAGAATGGTTTTATCGTGTTCCTTTGCGTCTTACTTTTTTATCTTTTTATATATTATGATATATAATATCATGTTAAGTTTATGTTTTTAGATGATCAGTGGAGGTACAAAATGTAGAATTTTTTAAAGAATGTTCTAAAAATGTAAATGTAAAGTAAAGCAAATTAACGTTTATTTTTTGTTGTCTGGGCGGAGCATACCATGTTGACGCAGTGTCCGGACTGCGGTTGTCCGATTTATTTTTTATTTATTTAGCGTATGGCTTACATCACAGTATCTTAAGTTATAGGACACAGAATGGTATAAACAACAAAAAAAAATGTATATAAAAAAACTGCATAAACAACAACAACAAAAAATGTATATAAAAAACTGCATAAACAAAGAGAAAAAAAACATACACAACAAAAAAATAGGCTAATTCGTCTCATAAACAGATATCCAGTCGTTGTATATAATTAATTGCCTCCTGAGTAGCCATAAGGAAATCCTCTGAGTTGCCCATATATGCTCTTATTGGGCAGTCTTACACTATATGTTTGATGTGGTTTGGTTGCCTGTCAGCTCCACAGTCGCATGCGGCTGAAGGAACTTTTCCCCACCTATTTAGAGAGTCGGCACATCTTCCGTAGATAGTTCTGATGCGGTTAAGAGTTGTCCATGTTCGACGGGGAAGGTCGAATCCTGCAGGTTGATTAATAACGTACGGTAGACTATGGTACATTGGAGCTGCCTCATTTTCCCATTTCTCTCTCCATCGCTCATTTATATCAAAATTATTTTGGTGCAGCTCATGTGCAGTCTTCAATGGAGGGTGTCTTGATTGTAGTCGATTTCCCTGGATGTGTGGTACGTCATCATGGACCTGCAGCTGAGGGTTATTCATTATTTTATTAAACTCTCTGACCAAGGCATGTTCTCGGCGCAAATTGGGAGGGGCTATGTTGCTAAGAGTGGGCAGCCATATTGTAGGTGTTGGTCGAATTGTCCCTGATATAGTGCACATAGTTTGGTTTAATTAAGTATCGACCATACGGGTGTGTTTGCTATTAAGCCACACTGGAGCACAGTATTCTGCTAACAGGATACACCAAACCCAGCGCAGAGGATCTCAGAGTGGATGCTGATGAGTCCCAAGTTGTGCCACATAATTTTTGAAGTATGTTGTTACGTGTTCTCAACTTTGCCGTCATTCTTGTCGAGTGTTCTTTAAATGTAAGCGTCCTGTCCAGAGTAACTCCGAGATATTTTGGATGTTTATTGTGAGTGAGTAGTTTGTTGTCCATGTACACTCGCAACTCTCTCTTTGCCATCTAATTATTAAGATGAAAGGCAGATACGTCAGTTTTTACGATACTTGGTTGGAGTCTCCATTTTTTAAAATACTCGCTAATGGTTGCTACGTCTCTGGTAAGTACAACTTCAGCATCCTCCACCCTTCTGTGCGCCGTTGCCAATGTCCAGTCGTCTGCATAACTAAATTTTCTTGATTCAGTTGCAGGCATGTCCGCGATGTATAGACTGAAGAGTATGGAGGCAAGAACCGACCCCTGAGGAAGATCGTCATTCAGTTTCATAGTTTTGCTCCTGTTATTCCCCATTATAACCTAACCTGGAATGTTCTATTTGACAACATATTGTTAATGAGGTTGGATATTCTTGCACAAGGAATGAGGCGAGTCAGTTTATATATTAGGCCTTGTCTCCAGACGGTGTCATATGCTGCTGTCAGGTCTATAAATGCGGCAGCGACTACATGTTTCTTTTGAAATCCGGCCTCTATAAATGTTGTCAGTGATAAGACTTGATCTGTGCTACGATGCGGGCGAAAGCCTGCTTGTTCAATGGGAATGCTGTCTAAAATTCTTTGACTGATTCTGTTGAGTAGCACTCTCTCGAGCAGTTTATAAATCATACTTAGCAGGGCGATGGGACGGTAGTTCTCTAGCCCATCACTTGTTTTCCCTGGTTTTAGTATTGCAATTATAAAATAATACCATGCGATCAAAAAAACGATGATAATTGGAATAACAATTAATGATAAATTTGGTAGGTCGTTATTTTCTAAAAATTGACACAATTAACACCATTTCAAGACCATAAGTAAGAAACAGGCTAAAATATGCAAACCAACATTACAAGTATTGTCGTTACATTCGACTAATGATATTAGCGGATTTGCTATGTTCTTAAGGAGGTTAAGTTTATAACTCTACTTCGTTATTTGGGCATTTAATATGTTTATTTCTTATGGTCTTCAATTATAGAAAGATAACAAAATGATAGAACGTTTCCAGACACACAAATCTATCTCCAGAATATTTTTTTCGAATTTTAAACTACACCATTTCTTACCGCACTACCAGTCTTCTTAAGGCCAAGTGGCAGGAAGCGCCATTAAAAAATATAGAAGAGTACGAACCAAACAATGACGTGTAGGGCTTGAACTCGCCAAAATTATCATCGATTGTCATTCCCCAGCCGTCTTTCACGCCATTTTTTTATCTAATAGTATTTCGCCAACACTCTTAGCGAGTCCCTATCAGCTCTTATGAAATCCGACCATATCCAAATTCTCATTGGCGTGAATGAGTAGAGCGTATCAAGAAAATGTATTGAAACATTCTTACCTTAGAACCATAGCCATACCGTTGACATTCTAAACAATATACAGTACTAATGTCGTTAAAGAAAGATAAGACTCCCACAATTTACCTTCAGAGATATTCCTAATTAATATCAGCCTCTTTATACTTATTTCATCCTCTTCTAAAGTTTTTATAAATCAATGGGAATAACATTAATGATTGGAAAACGACCTCATAATTAAGATCCCAAAGAAACGGCCTCTCAGAATGTCAAAATTTGCAAGGCATTGCATTATTGAATATTATAAATAAAATCATAACTCGGGTCATTTTTCAAGTGTTATCGAAACATATAGAATCACATTTTCGTCCAGAACAAGCAGTATTTGAAGCTGTAAAGCGAACATGGTAAGATGTAAAATCAATTTGAAACTACCAAACCTACTGGAAGGACGTTTACTGAAGCCCAATACTCCCCTTAGAAGTAAAGAGCAGGGAATAAACAGAGATTACAATTGTTATTATCATCAGTTAATATTAATAAATCTTTGAAGTCATAATAGTTGTACAAAACAGAATGATATATACATAGGTATATACTGATATACTCATTGTAATAACAAATGTAGCATAAAATATTAAGTTAATTATTTAGGTAAGCTCATAAAGAACTAACGATCTGTGTTTTATATTTAAATACCTAAAATGTTAAAACTAAATTAACCGTTTAATCAGGGATGATATAAACAAACTACCATTATTTCCTTTAATTCCGCTCTAAAAGCCTTAAAATGAAAATCTTCGAGAATCTTTTAAAAGCTAAACGCTACTGAGAAATTTAAAATTTTACGTGACCCCAATAAGCAAACGCAATTCCGAGAAGTAGCGGTTTAAAGTTAAAGCGCTGAATCACCTAGCCCGCTGCAAAATAAAAACTAAACAGAGCTGGGATTTTCTGGCAACGATATAGAGTCAGATAAACACAATGGGAATTTTTTCCATTTTTATAGAAAAAGAAAATGCAATAAAATGTTTTCTTGCCATTACCTCTACAAAATTTAGATTGTTTTTATCTTGTGTTTCGTGTTCAGAAACGTTGCTGCAGAAAAAAGACCATTTTTATTTTATAAATCTTTTCGTGTAATGTAAGTAAACCTGATTTTGAAAAACACAAACTATATAAGAATTTTTTATATATTCTTTCTTATTATATTCATATTGTAGCAGTGTTTTGAATTTATGTTACTGCAAAGTGAAAATTTCACAGAACAATGACAGAGTTATTTGATTACCAAATTTCTAAGTCTGTCTTCTCTTTTAAAAGAAAAATTACGATCCAGCTACTCTCTGAATGATATAAAAACAACCAACCAACCTAACCTAACCAATGAAATATTTTAACACTTTAAGGTGTCATTTTTATTATTTTCCCTCCTCTCCTTATTGCTATGTGTAAGTTTGTTATTTTTTTTGTGTCCTTATAATATAGTCTTTTTATCTTCAGTTTTGTAGAAAATAATTTTAAATAAAATTATATTATTATTATTTTTGTTTATTAATATAGTTATCTAATTATTATAGTTTAATTTTTGGCCTCAAAAGTATCTTTGACTTTGAAGGAAGGCCATTGTGCTTTTGTTCCTTAATTATTGCTAAAATAATTTATAAATTATGTATTGTGTATGTGTTTTGGAACAATAAACCTTTATTTCTATTATCAGAAAAAAAAGAAAATTACAATAAAATATTCTAGTAAATTAATAATGTATTTATCTTGTGTTTCGTAGTTCAGCAGCCTTGTTGCAGAAAAATTAAAGTTTTTATTTTATAACTTTTTTCGTGTAATGTAAGTAAATCTTACCTTACACCTTGCCTTACACTTACCTTAACACCCTCTACACTATCCCCGAAATGTTTTAATAAATATTTCTGGAAATATTTCGTGAATTCAGCTCCTCACGAGTAGTTTTCAGACGCTTTTAAGAATCGAAAGTAGGTCGAGGCAAACCGAACTGGATCAAAACAACTGGAAATAAACCGAAATATGACAAAGTTGGGCGACGAAATGCGACCTTGACCTGCTTCGATGAATTCTCCGCATAGTGTAGAGGCTATTTTGGGACCATGATATTAAGAAATTAGCAGGGATAACTTGGGCTCGTATAGCCAACAATAGACAAAAATAGGCCCAACTACAAAGAAAGAACCTACATATGTGAGAGAGGCTACACCGATAATTGGAAATGGTTGAATAAGCTGAAAATGATGAATGATGCAGAAAGCTTTTTGAAGTTTTACTTTTTAACCTTATGATCGAAAAAAGACGGCGTCCAGTTGGCTTGGAAATGACGATCGATGACATTCTCTCCAAAATGCGAGAAAATCGGGACAAAGAAGGAACGAGATGTGCATGTGTGCTGGTCGGTTGCTGATAAACAAGACTCTGTTAGTTGAGAATCCCAGAAATATCTCAAAACAAACAAATCAGTGATGGCTAGTCTCGAGGCCTGAAGATCTCTTGCTGTACACACCACCGCCCTACGTTAGTAGGTTAGGTCAAGAAAGAGGCAAGTCCACCTATCAATACATTGTTATGGAAATACTCAGGGTGATCCGAGTCTTTCTCAAACTTCTTGACCTCATAAATCGTTTCTTTTTATTAGCATGCTCATTTATTTTTAAAATAGCAGCGGATTCCGTTTGGTCCTGCAAGGGAAAGAACCTTTAGTTGTTAAGTTGGTCAGTCTACTATGCACAAACACCGGCACCGTTATTTACACACACGACGTTTCTAACTTTTCCATTACAAGAACAAAAAGTGTCTGCACCTTTATATAATTTAGTTGAGTACAAACCGTTCAAAATATGTTACATTTTGTATCGGAACTACATACAATAAATTAAACATAAAACTTTTGAACTTATTTTATTGGTTGTACTACTGTCACAGCCTAGTTTTTAAATTAAGAATTACGTTTGGTAAATAGGTACTAAATTTAACACAAAACGAATTATGGTGTAGCCTCTCTCATATAATATTGTTACGGATTCCGTGGGTCCACTATTTAAACTCACGATAAAATACTTAACGAATTTATTTATCTCACTCTGTACACACAACTTATACTATTTACAACACAACTTATGCAACTACTATTACTCTAACGGTATTTCGCGGTTTTTTCAAACTTCAGACTTCAGACTATCTTCAGACTTGTCCAACTGTCAAAGCGCGGGCCTTATATACCCCCTGGCGATGGTTTCTGGAATTTTCTAAAGAATTCTATAATTTTCTTTTACTTTCTGGCGAATGCGCCAGGTTCCTCAATGCACGTTGCGATTATTTAGCAGTATGCAGTTATGCAACCAGTAATACACCTTGACATTGCCCCTTCTCAAATTTGATCGTCCCGATCAAGGTTTCCTGTCTGGTATCTCTCAATCGATCCAGATGAACTACTTTCATCTTACTTCTAGGGCTGCGTTGAATCCGGTACACAACATCATTTATCCTCTTGATGACTGTATAAGGACCTTCCCATGCTGGAGTTAACTTTGGGGACCTCCCTTTCTTGCGCTGTGGGTTATATAACCATACCATATCGTCCTGTTGAAATCCCGTAGAATTAGCTCTGAGGTCGTAACGAGCTTTCATCCGGTCACTGGCTAGCGTAATCTTACTTCTCACGGCCTTATGAATTCCCAATAACCTTTCCTTCAGTTCATCCGCGTAGTCCTCTACGTTCGTGGTGCTGTCGTCTGGTGATCCGAACACCAAGTCACAAGGCAACCGTAATTCTCGACCAAATAAAATCTTCGATGGTGAAAGTCCGGTGGTGTTGTGAACTGCACTTCTATATGCCATTAGGAATAGTGGTATATGCTGATCCCAATCTCTTTGATGTTCATCCACCATTTTCGAGAGATGTTCTTCAATGGTCTTATTGAATCTCTCGACCATCCCATCAGACTGCGGATGTAAAGCTGTTGTCCTAGTCTTGTGAATACCAAGCAGATCACACATCTTCTGGAACAGTCTTGACTCGAAGTTCCTTCCTTGGTCAGTGTGAAGCTCTAAAGGAATTCCAAATCTACTGAAGACATTATGACTAATACTTCAGCTACAGTCGATGCTTCTTGGTTTGGAATGGCAAAAACTTCTGGCCATTTACTGAAATAATCCATCGCCACTAAAACGTACTTGTTGCCCTTGTGCGTTTCAGGGAATGGGCCTGCAATGTCAACAGCGATTCTTTCGAATGGCAGTCCAACGTTATATTGTTTCATTTTTCCCCTAGATCGAGTGCTTGGTCCTTGGCTGGCTGCACAAATTTTACATTGTCGACACCATTTCTTGACATCTTCGCAATAATCCACCCAGTAAAAGCGATCTCTCAGCTTGCTCAAGGTCTTGTTTACCCCAAGATGGGCTCCAGTTTTACCACCGTGAATTTCTTCCAATACCTGGGTAACTTTCTTCCTTGGTACCAGTAACTGAGTTGTTACTGTGCTGCCATCCGCACTTTCCCATGTGCGCTTTAACAATCCATTCTCAATAACCAGTGAATTCCACTGAGCCCAGAGAGCTTTGAAAACGAGCCCTCTGTCCGCAATATCCTGCCACGGTGGTCTCTCGCCGTTACCTTCCTTGAGCCGTAGTATTGCTCCGATGTCTGGATCTTCCATTTGATCTTTCCTCAATTGTGTCGTCGTCCACTGTTCATCGGTTCCAAGTTTAAAACTCCTTATCATGACAGTGCCTTCACGTTGTTCCGTTTTACAGCAGTGCTTACAATCGGTTTGACAGGGTCTTCTGGATAAACCGTCTGCGTTACCATGCATTTTTCCAGCACGATGTTGGATGGTAAAGTGATACTGTTGGAGCTTCTCGAGCCATCGTGCTATTTGACCTTCAGGTTGTTTCATCTCCATAAGCCACTTGAGAGCCGCATGATCTGTCCTAATTAAAAATTCTTGGCCGTACAGATATTTATGAAATGATCAACTGCCTTTACAATTGCTAGCAGCTCCTTCCGGGTAACGCAGTAATTCCTTTCTGGTTTGGATAGAACTCGACTGTAATATTCTATCACTCGTTCTTCGCCATCTTGCACTTGTGATAGCACTGCACCGATGCCGATGTTGCTGGCGTCGGTATCCAGGATATACCTTCCTTGTTGTTGTGGGTAGGCTAAAATAGGACTTGAACATAAAGCCGCTTTAAGTCTTTCAAAGGCTACATCACAATCGGTGTTCCATTCGTAGCCGACTTCATCACCTGTAAGTTTATGTAAAGGTGCAGCTATGTTGGCAAATCCCTTGACAAATCTTCTGTAATAAGTGCATAAACCCAGGAAACTTCTAAGTTCATGTTTGTCGCGAGGTTTAGGCCAATCCTTGATTGCAGCGATTTTCTTCTGGTCGGTGTAAATTCCGTCTGCTGAGACTACATGGCCCAAAAATTCCACTTGTCGCTGGAATAAGCTACACTTCTTTGGGTTCAAGTACAGGTGAGCATTCCGTATGCGGCCGAAGACTTCTTCTAAATTTCGCAAATGCTCTTTTCATAAATCATAAATAAAGTTCTTTTCATAACCAATACATCGTCGAGGTAAACCAAGCACGTTTTCCAAGTTAATCCTCTTAACACCACCTCCATGAGACGTTCGAAAGTGGCTAGAGCATTGCATAATCCAAACGGCATGACCTTGAATTGATATAGTCCGTTTCCTGTAGAAAAAGCCGTCTTTTCTTTTTCTTCCTCGTCTAGACCAACTTGCCAGTATCCACTCTTTAAGTCGAGAGTGGAGAACCAGCACGAACCTGCCAGAGTTGTTAATGTGTCATCTATACGTGGCAGTGGGTAGCTATCTTTCTTAGTGACGTCATTGAGCTTCCTATAATCCACGCAGAATCGTGTACTACCATCTTTCTTCGTCACCAAAACAACAGGAGATGACCATGGACTTGATGATTCTTCGATTACTCCATCTTCTAACATCTTATCTACCATTGTCTCCATTTCTTGTTGTTTGGAAAGGGGCACCCTTCTAGGACGTTGTCGAATCGGCTGAGCATGACCAGTATTAATCCGGTGCTTCACAAAATCCGTTCTTCCACTTCACAAATCCGTTCTTCTCAAAAATACTGCCATGCTTTAGCAGGAACTGCTTGGCCTTCTGTTTCTCCTCAGGTGTTAGGTGATCCCATGGCTGTTCTAGATGTTTTAGCGTTTCTTGGGATGCCTTTTGTGTAACAGCTGACGACACTTCATCACATCGGGTGACACTTACAGGTTCGCAGATGGCTATCTTGTCACCTTTTTGATCTTGACACAATTCGGGAAAACATTCGCAATTCTGATCGGTATATTCTTGTCGGTGTTCACCAATGATTTTCCTACTAAGTACCTATCTTGTTTCTTGTCGCCACTTTGTACCAGTCCACACAGCACCCAGCGATTTTCTCCACTTTACCGAATACGATCTTCTCGGTATTACCAGGTATCACCACAGTTTCCGCTGATCTTACATCCATTCTTCCTGGTCCCTCGTCTGGAGATAACATAAACTCTTCATTTCCGATATTCAGGATATTTCTCTGGTGATCGAACGAAAATCCATGTTGACGAATCACATCCATGCCCAAGATGAAGTCATCTTCAATATCTGCCACTAAAACGCTATGCTGGAACTTCAAATTTCCTAACTTCAGTTCGACGATAGCCTCTCCCCGTACAACGGCCATTTCCCCCGTAACTGTACGTAAACACACTCTTCTTCTCAGAGGCATCAGCTTCAATCCTTGCACTGAGTTAGCCCGCACCAACGATACCATAGCGCCAGTGTCCACTGTCATTCGGATTCCCTTTCCATTGACTTTCCCGTCGATCACCAAACTGTCAGCGGTTCTTCCTAGACTTCTAATGGAAAAAATCCTGGGGGCTCTGTTCTCCCCAGTCAATACTCGCCCCTTAGTATTGACTGATTTTAGTTTTCCTGGTGCCTACGTTCTCTGGATGGTGAACGGGATCGCATTTGAACGCGGCAATCCCGTTTGATGTGGCCATTCCTGCCACATCCATAGCACCTTATGTCCTGTGATCTTCTATGGTTCTCTGTCTGGGTGTTGTTGCTACTCTTGTTCACTAGTAACTCACATAGTTTACTAAACATTGTAACGTTTTAATAAAACGATACTATTGGCAACCCAACATACACCCTACCGAATTAGTTCTGACTAATTTCGGACACTCTGTGGATCGTACTTGCCCTTGTCGGCGCAGAACTAGAGCATCTTTTTGACCATCGGAAGTCACCATATTTGATTCAGATTTCGTGGCTTAAACATCAACATACTTATCTGAAGTCATCCGAAAATGTTTAAACTTTTTAATTCTATTAACATTTGGAATGTAGTCCTAATGGTTCCTGGCATTTGGGGAAGAAATCAATTTTAAGTTTTCATGGGTATTTTGGTGGTAAGTTTGATCTTCATCATATTTTTACTCTTTTGGTTCAACCTTATCTCTTTACAGATTTTCTAAACGTGGTTTTGGTTGTCCTGTCATGAATTTAATTTTTGAGTAAATCCTCAGCATCGTGAGGTAAGTTCTAAAATTGCTAAAATGCATTTTGTGCATAAGTTGTGTCGTTGTGGGTTTTACCGTCCAGTTACATGGCGAGTTATATGTCGTGATTGGTGGTTTGAGGTACGAGAGCCTGTATCTATGATCCATGTTTGATTTCCACATGGCTGGTGGTATTGTAAGGGGCTGTTCGAGGCTGTGGTAGATTGGGGATGAGCTCCCACACCTAGCGTCCACACACCATCCAGAAGGACGAGCCAAAGCCTGGAATTGCACCGGATAATCAGGCCAGATTTCACATTTTTTTAATAACTCATTTCAAATCTATTTACTTACTGTTGACGAATTACGTAATTAATTATGTAATTATTAGATATCAATTTTGAATTTCATTATTAAAATATAATTTTCTTAATTTTAAATATACAAATTTTTATATATTTTAATATCTTGTCAAGTATTTTGTGATGGTGTCACTTGACATATTTATTTAATTAACTTTTGATTGATTGACGGAATTATGTGCGCATACAACAAGGTTCATGAACTGCGTTAGTTTGAGGTACTTATTTAACTTTATTTTGCGTAATTTAATATTAATAATGTCAATGATTTTTGATCAACAAAACAAGTGATACTATTTTTTTTATCATACATTTAAATGTTGATTACTTATTTTTCTTAAATATTAATTCATTTTAAAAACCTAACTTCATCCACATCAATTACTGTTCTTGTAAATATTTTTTTTAATTATAAATAAATTTAAGTTGGGGTAAAGAGACCTATTATTTCTGAGTGAATGTCCTGGCGCCCAATAATTATTGTTTTATTGATTAATTATAACACCTATTAAAAAAAAAAAAAAAAGAAAAAACGAACCTACGACTGCTCCCAAAGACGAAAAGCTGCCGTTTGCATTGTGTCAAGAAAACGTTACACAAATTTGGCGCCCAACGTGGGGCCAATTTTTTTTTATCTTTTCTCTCTTTTTTCAAAATAAAACAAGAATTTTCCATTTAGCATTGATTTTGTTTAAATATAATTTTAATAAGAAATTTATCATAGCACATACCAGCGTACGTGTATTTTTATAAAGATATTTTTTGTGCATAGTTTTTTTTTGAGATACATTTATTATTAATAAATAGATGTATACATTTCTTATTAAACAAATATGTTGTTATTGACTTGATTAAATTTACATTTGCAGTAATTGCAGTAAACAATTTTTTTGTGAGTAATCGTTGCAATAAATTAGAATTTTTTCTCTTTAGTGGGCATTTCACTCAGAAAATTTTAGATTGAATTTTATGACTTGTTTTTGACTATTTAGTAATTTTTTTGACCTATTAGTAATTATTTATTTATTACTTCTTTTGGTAAGAAACTTTTTTACGGACGGTACACATCTTTGTCTGGTTTATGATTGGAGATTTTTTTATATATTTCGATTATAATACGTTAGTATTTGTTTAGTAAAATTTAAAGTTTGGTAATTTTTTCAAAATGGACGCTGCTACATTTCAAGTAGGACATTTACTTATTGAAGAGCTTAATTATGAATTAAAGATTCGTCAGATTATTACGCAACGGGACATGAACGAAAAACGTAAAATTTTGAGCAGACTTTTAGAAAAGGAACGTTCTTCTCCGGGTTCTCTTATAGACATGTCAAATTATGATAACATTTTTGAACAGGAATGCACAGCAATTAATGCTTCTTTAGATTCAATTAAAACATTACTTTCTGATTTTGAGGGCACGACTACTGATTCATTATTTAAACGATTAAAGTCACGTATTATCCACCTTACAGGGCGTATTCGTCGTATGCCTATGCCGGATAATGTTAGTGAACAATTATTACAGCAGGCTAGAACTTTTAAGAATGAATCTTATGCGACATGTTTACAATTTGAAGCCGACTTGTTTGAGCGTGCGCAAACTGTTAGTGGTGCTGTGTCTCCTTGTCCTTTATCTTTTGGAAATTTACCTTTTGGAAATGTTAATGAATTTCAACCTACTATAAATGTGCCAGCACCAGTAGTGAATATTAGTAAAAGTTGTAATTTATCTGAATGGGGTATAAAATTTAGCGGAGAATCCCGATCAGTTTTTAATTTTTTGGAACGAGTACATGAACTAGCTCTATCTCGTAATGTCAATAAAGAGGAACTTTTTAGATCAGCTGTTGAACTTTTTACTGGAGAGGCTTTTATATGGTTTAGGACTATTAAAGATTCACTGACCGACTGGGACTCATTAGTGGCTAGAATTAAGTTAGATTTTCTTTCTTCGGATATAGATGATGACCTTTGGGATCAAATTAAAAGTAGAAAACAAAAGAAATCGGAATCTGTAATTATTTTTGTTTCGCATTTAGAATCATTATTTAGGCGTTTAAGCAGACCACCAGCGGAGCCTACAAAAATTAAATATTTAAAAAATAATTTATTACCAGAATTTACCACCCAATTAGCTCTAATTGATATTACTTCCGTTTCTCATTTAATTGACCTTTGCCGAAAACTTGAAGAAAATTTACGGTTAGTGAATAAAAATAAATCCGCGGTTTCACATATTTGTGCTTGCAGCAGTAATACTGATGAACCTGTCTCTAAGCCTCACTCATCAAAAGTAAAACCAAATAAGGTTGCTTTTAGACGTAATGAATCTTCTCAGTCAAGTGTTGCTACATCGAATACTGTCAATACCTCTGCCACATCTTGCGAACCTAGTACATCTCGATTAAATATATCCAGTAATAAGAAACCAATTATCTGCTGGAACTGTAAGCAAGAAAACCATGTTTTTGCCGATTGTACGTCAAAAAGAAATACATTCTGTTTTCGTTGTGGTACTCCTAATGTCACTATTAAAACTTGTTCTAATTGTTCAAAAAAAGAATAAGGGAGGTAGGCAATTTTGACCGCCGTACTACCCCCAAACTTAAGGCCAATGAATGGAGACTCTGGCTCCAAACAGTTAGAGAATTTTTGCATAAAAGTTCCGAACCTCAAGTAGGAACACTTTTAATTAAAAAACCATTAGATAATAGAATGTATATTAGTATAGAAATATTTTCACATGAGTTTATAGTTTTACTCGACTCTGGATGTACGAATACAGTTATTGGTTCTAAGGGAACCGAATTTCTTGATAATTTAGGTATAAATGTAAATAGTTCATCAGTTTCTGGTGTTAGTCTTGCAGATGGTTCGAGAAGAGATGTGGTAGGTGTAGTTGATTTGCCTATTAAAATTGACAATTGTTGTTTTGTTATTTCTGCATTAGTAGTACCCTCTCTAGATCTTAGTTTTATTATTGGCAGTGATTTAATTAATCAAAGTTCCCCTATTATCGACTTTAAGACAAAAACTTTTCAAATTCAAAATTGTCCTAGTCATTTTAAGAAATTACCTGAAAATATGTGTGATATTTATTCTAATTTATATACTATTGATAATCTGTCTCCAACTCAACGTAGTTTAGCGGATTCTATAGTTAAATCTTTCGATGAAATTAATAGTGAATTTCGACTCGGTCGTACAAATAAGATTGAATTAAATATTGATACTGGCGACGCGAAACCTTTTAAGAGAAAGCCATACTTAATGTCACCTTATATGCAAAAAATTTTAAACGATGAACTGGATGACATGTTAAAATCCGGTGTTGTTGAACCTTCTAGTAGCCCTTGGTCTTCTCCTGTGCTGTTAGTAAAAAAGAAATCAGGTGAATATCGCTTCTGTTTTGATGGACGTCCCCTAAATGAAGTAACTAAACATGATAGTTACCCATTGCCTCGTATAGATAGAATTTTAAATATGTTACGCAATGCTAAATATATATCTTCAGTTGATCTTAGAAAATCATTTTGGCAATACCTCTCACCCGTCCTCTCGTGAAAAAATTCACAGTCCTTTACAAAGATGCAACCGGGGGGGCATTGAAAATGATGAATAAAAACGTAAAAATATGATTAGTGTTAATATGAGTGTATTACATACATATGTTTAAATAACGAACTTAACAAAAAACAACAGATTTAAAGATTCACTGAAAAAGTAGTAATGTTGTCATTAAATAAACATTATCAATAATAGTTATGCGATCGCACCTATCAATAAAACAAGCAAGCAAAAAAACCTCGAAAAAAAACAAAACAACATACAAAACATCAGGTTAACATGATGACAGATCATGATCAATGACAGATAAAGAATTCTTATGGAAAGTTACACTTTACGATATAATTTTTTAACTGTTAAAGGCAAACCCCATTTAAACACAAAACTTTTTAATACCTACTACTGTATCTAAAAGACTTTTTTTTAAATTACTAAATTCATAGCCACGCTTCTGTTTTTCTTGGCTGTTGTGCGTCACGTCACAGATTAACAGGCCCACGTTTGCACCACAAGGCGATGCTGCAGACCACTAGGTAGAACGGTCGTAGAAATTTATGTTATACAACTTGTAGTCAATCTACACAAATATTATCAAAAACTTTTTTCCTTTTAAAATGTGTTCAGATTTTGTAAAAAATATAAGTCAAAATCGCAAAACTTAAATTTGATATGAGTTTCTTAGTTTTTAACTAATATAGTGGCGAATTACAAAAATTCCTTTTCAATGAAAATTAATGAGTTAAATAAAATAATTTAATAAATTACTAGCTTTTTCTCGCGACTACGTTCGCGTTACACCTCGAATCGTTTATGCATTGATTTAAATGATTTTTTACTTCTTTATAGAGAGCTAGTGAGCATATAGATGTTTTTTATTTTTCATCTTTTTTTTATTTATTAAGAGCACTAATACTCTCTTTATAGGTTATTTTTTATTCTTTGAAGGATAATTGAGGAAGATATATTTCCTTATGATGTCACTAAATAAACCCTTGTATAAAATTTTATACTGTCTGGTTTATAATGTTATAGTATTGCATTTTCGTACAGCAAACTTTCATTCCCTATTTTACTCCCTAAGGGTATAAATTTCATAAATTCGCTTTACCTTTGTGCCAATTTTTATGTGTATAATCCAGACGTCACCAAGTTTTATATAAATTTTTACTAACTTTACCCATTTGGTTGATGAATTTCAAAAATTTCTTCTAATTCTTTTTGTAGGATTTCATTCTTCTAGACGAAATAGTAAGGAATTTTCATACAACAAACTGTTCCGAGATAATTTTACTCTCTAAGAGGATGAATTTCCTAAAATCGCTTTGTGTAGCTAATTCACTAATGTCGTTTAAACGAACCTTTGTGCTAATATTTATGTATCTAAAGCTGGCGGCATCAACTCACTCTAAAATATCTAAAAACGTAATATATAATCTAACTGACACACCACTGACAATGACAACTAATTTATTTCTGGAGGTATTGTGTGTAGGTGTTTTCAGGTATGTTTTAGTATTTAGTCGTTTTACACAAAGAAATAGCCATTAAGCACTATAAAAATACTTCATAACAAATCTACACATATATACCTTTCATTTAAAAAAAGAATCATCAAGATTGGTAAAGCGCTTTCGGCGGGATGGATGCAACAAAAAAACCCTTTGAGCTTTTATATATGTATGGACTAATTATTTTTCCAACATATTTTACTTTGCAAATTTTTATAAATATTCAGACTCGCCAATATCGTACTCCACCGTGTCCAGCCTGTTTAGCCAAACGTAGGCCGATTCCTCTTCGGCGGCGTCGTGACCCTGGCCGAAGGAAGAGTCTTGAAGACGCTCATCCGCGCATAGGAATAAGTTGACTGCGTAGCGTATTGCGTATTAATCGATTCTGAAACTTTCTATCTCGTGTATAACATGTTACGCAAGTTTATTATTTTAATCTCGATTTTAATAGATAAATGTGTGAAATGCCACCTGAATATCTTCCGCCATGACATGTTTTTACTTTTTTGTTATGGTAAAGTGATTTGTATAAACTTTATTCAATAACGTATATTTTCCTCCATTTGTGATTTTTTAATTTTAAGCGAAAATTAAGTATAACATTTTAGGAAAAAGAAACACTGTAATATTTAAAAGAATAAGAAGAAATTAGTCTTATTTTGAAAGGAAAATATAGAAAAAACTCTTTCTATAGAAAAAGTCTTTATACTAACCAGAATCCGGTGACATATACGCGGTCTCACCGGAAACATTACTTATTACTTCGCATAACTTGAAGAATATCTACTTTTAATAATGAACACTTCAGAAATACACCAGTAAAAACATTTATTATTTGAGATTAAAACTCGAATTAAATTATAAATATTAGTTACCTATGTTGTTATAGCTTTTATAGGCCTGTTTAACGACTTAATAAGTTACCTAGCGAAAAAATCTGTGCGCGTACCTACCACTATTGTTACAGGTTAATTCGTTAAAGAAATATGTTACACAAGTTAAAAACGCTAAAATTTTAATGGTATTACTTGTGCATTATTGGCCTTATAATGTAATTTGTTGGAATTATATCTTCTTTAAATATAATTAGACTTTTTAACGACTTTTAAGTTACCTAGGAAAAAATCTGTGCACGTACCTACCAGTATTGTTACAGGTTAATTCGTGAAACAAATGTGTTACATATTATTCGTGGTATTAGTGGTATTATATTGGAATCAGCTTGGCATTAGTGGGGCATTATATGAGAAATTTGGTATTTAATTTGTATTTTTGGCATTACTTTGGCATTAGTATACAGACATTTGTCAGCGGTTTACTCCTTGTAGATAATCAAAAAGTTTTTTGATAAAATTTGCTTTTCATGTCAGATCATTTCTATGAAAAATTACATTAGATTTTTATTAAAGACGCTGGGTAATTAAAACATTGACTAATAAACCTTGTCCACTTTAAATACGGGGTCACGAAATATCCTCCTTGGAGTGTTTGGGTTAAGGGGTGTATAATAAATTAATCGTTGTTTTATAATAAAAACCATAAAACATTTATTTGTGAGTAAAATAATGCAATGGTTGGATATCTCTCCTTTATAATTCGGTGACTAAAAATACACTAAAATAATTAGAAAAAAAATCTTGTACTTATTTAGTAATTACGTCAATATTAATTAATTGACTTTCTAGTCTATTTTATTTTATGTACAAATATATTATTAAATTTTAAGCATTAAGTAATAAAACACTTTGTGCCCTCTTATATCGTAAAAGGTTACGAAATATACTCCTGGTTACACCCCTTACAGAAAACAGTGTAAGGGGTGTAAATAAATTGTATAATCACTGTTTTTTATAATAAAAACTATAAAATATTTCTTATTTGTGAGATTAAAAAAACAAAACAATGCATTGGTTAAAATAAGTACATTCAATACTGTTTTCAATTGTTAATTCAATAATGTGTTATAACATAATATAGCCATTACTATTATACTATTATTATTAAAATAATATGTGTGTAACATATTTCTTTAACGAATTAACCTGTAACAGACATTTATATGCCCAGTATATTTTTGTTTAACAAACCAATCAGGAAAAATCCAAAACCTACCGTTATAGGAGGTATAAGACGATTAAACTTATATAATGACAACTACTTATCGGATAACAAATTAATTACTACTGTCAGCTAGTTCAGCTACTGTCTAGGTAGAATTTACCTAGAGTACCTACACCTACCTATGATGATGTAGGTAGATTAAAGCTTATTTTGACGTTACCTCTCACTTCGGTGTCACAAGCTGAATTTTTCAGGGATGGAAGTACAGTACATCACAGTACATGATATGGGGACCCTTATTCCGAAAGTAGTACAAAATTAAACAGGGTAAAAAGGCACTATCATCAAAAATCGATATATTAATACCACCGTATAGAGAAAACAAATACTTATTTTTTGATCCAGTACAGAATAAAGTCTTCGTAGGGAGTAATTTTTTATAATTATTTACAAAAAAACATTTCCATTAGCGCTTATGACCAAAAAAAAACTTTAAACATGAATAATCATTTCAATCATGCGAAAATTTGGTTTAAAAATAGAGATTTTTTTTTAATATAACTTTCATTTAACGAAAAACGAAGGCCTAAATGAAAAAAAGAAACAATTTAAAAGTTTCGCTCATGTCTTGACAAGGTATCAAAGCAAACCCCATATTTTTTGCTTTTAAACTAATAAAGATATATCAATAAACAATTAGCGATGTAATGGTTTTTGCGCGCGCTGGCCGACTGCCGCCGCTGCGCCGAGATTTCCTATACCCTTGTATATATGACGTCATGGTGTGGCAAATGTAGCATTTTAATTCGATTTGGGCTCCCTTATATAGGATAACAGAAACATTTTCAATGTTAAAACAGCTTTCAGCGTAGTCGGGCGAGGCTTATTTCACTTTGTGACCATGCCTTTCGGTTTGTGTAATGCTGCCCAAACACAGCAGCGATTAGTTGATTCAATTTTTGGTCCCAGATATGAGCCAAACATTTTCTGTTATCTAGATGACATTGTTATCTGTTCATCTAATTTTGATGATCACATTAAACTTTTATCTGAGGTCAAGAATAAATTAAAAGAAGCTAATCTTACAATAAATATAAATAAATGTGAGTTTTTCAAAACTTCTCTTAAATTTTTAGGCTATGTGATTGGCGACAACTCTTTGCGTACAGATCCTGATAAGATATCTGCGATGATCAATTATCCACGTCCTTCTTCCACTACTGAAGTTAAGCGATTTATAGGACTTTGCTCCTGGTATCGAAGGTTTATTAACAATTTTTCTACTCTTGTATCTCCTTTGAATGACCTTTTAAAAGGCAAAAAGAAAAAGAAGCAACCCATAACGTGGTCCCCAGAAGCTGAGGCTTCCTTTCTAAGGATCAAAGAAGCATTGGTATCGTCTCCTGTCCTTTCTCAACCTGATTTTTCGCAACCCTTTACTATACAGTGTGATGCTTCTGATTCTGGTCTTAGGGGTGTGTTGACTCAAGTTTTAGATGGCAAAGAAAAGGTTATCGCATATGCCAGCCGTTCGCTTTCGCGTACCGAACGTAATTATTTAGTTACAGAGCGCGAATGCCTCGCTGTTATTTTTTCTATTGAAAAATTTCGCCCTTTTGTAGAAGGTACTAAATTTACTGTAGTGACCGATCACTATTCCTTACTTTGGTTGAGTAACTTAAAAATCCTACTGGTAGACTTGCTCGTTGGTCTCTTAGATTACGGCAAAATAGTTTTGATTTAATTCATCGCAAGGGAGCTGATCATGTCGTTCCGGACGCGTTAAGCCGTATGTTTTCCGATAACAATTTTCTTGAAACATCTAATAACCATTTTCCTAAAATATCTGTTCTCAACGTAGATACTGATAGAATTGATCCATGGTTTGCGAATTTGCGCGAACAAATTTCTAGATCACCGGATCGATTTCCACAGTGGAAAGTTGAGGATGAGTTAATTTATAAATTTATACCTTGTAATTTACCTTTAAAAACAAATATAGTTGAATGGAAAATGTTAGTACCAAAGCCACAGAGGCTCGATATTATTAGATCGTGTCATGATCCACCAACCTCAGCGCATTTAGGTTTTTATAAAACACTAGCTAGGGTTCAGGAAAGTTACTATTGGCCTAAAATGCGTCACCAAATTTTGAAATATGTACGTTCTTGTAAGATTTGCGGAGCACAAAAAGCTACAAATGCATCAAGAATCGGTTTTATGGGTAAGGAAAAGGAAGCTAAATTTCCTTGGCAAATTATCGCGTTAGATTTAGTAGGACCTTTGCCGCGTTCAAAAAAAGGTTATACTTGGTTATTGGTAGTTGGAGACTGGTTTTCAAAGTACACTATAGTTCACCCATTACGTACCGCTAAGGCTAAAAATATAGCCGATTTTCTCGAAAATAATGTCTTTTTGGTTTTTGGAATTCCGCAGTATGTGATATGTGACAACGCGCCGAATCTTAGTGGAAAAATTTTACGTGACCTATGTTCTCAATATAAAGTTCAAAAAATTTGGTTCAATGCCGTATACTCTGCTCAGTGCAATTTTGTTGAGCGTAGCAACAGAACCATTACTACAGCTATTCGATGCTATATTGAGGAACATCGTAACTGGGATATAGAGTTAGCTAAAATACAACAAGCTATTAATACTAGTAGGCACGAAGTTACGAAATTCACACCTGCATTTTTAAATTTTGGTCGTCACGTTCCTTTGTCTGGAGATTACTATGGAGTAAATCCATCTATTACCGATGATGTTGAAATTTTACCGGGAGATAGGAATTCGTACGCAGCTGAACTTGAGGGTCTACGCGACATTTTTAGTGATGTTAGGCATAATGTACATAAAGCTTATCTACGTAATACGCAAACTTATAATCTCAGAAAGAGAGAAGTCTCGTTTAGTGTTGGAGATAAAGTATGGCGTCGTAATAAAGTCTTATCGAATGCAGCTAACAAATTTGCCGCGAAATTAGCTCCTAAGTTTATTCTGTGTACAGTCCGTAAAAAGTTATCCCGTCTTGTATATACTTTAACTAACCCTGATGGTTCGAATGCCGGAAATTGGCACGTCAAGGACCTCAAACCCTATCTTAATTTTGACGATAGCGATGTATCTTCAGAATCTTCTGATACCTTGTAAGGTATTCCAATACATAAAAGTAATGTATTGTTATCGCCTTGTTTCTTAGTCCTACCGTTTAGTACTCACCATACTAATTTAGTTATCTTATTATTTTTGACACTTACCGTTTTACAACTTATCGTATCTTCTCTGTCAAAATGGTAATTTTTACTGAGTTCCCCTTATCGTTTTATCGATTTATCGTTTCCCGGTTTATTGGTTACTAGTGCTAATAAACTCCTATGCCTCCCTGTTGGTCGGTATATACTTAGTATATACTTTAATATTATTGTTTGTGAGCCTGATCAACTCTCAAGTAGTAATGGTCTCTAGAAATATATGTTTCATATATCTAGTTAAAAATTTGTTTTACTACATTAATTTTTCTGTAGAATTTGTACATATCTTCTTATAATTAGTTTCCGGGTTTTAATTTAAACGATTTTGACCGAAAGTTCTTCATTGCCATATCCTAGTGACCAGGGTAACTTCTAAGTTAGTGGACATCATAGTGTGTACAGCACGGTTGTGGTGACTCTGAGGTGATTGATGGGTACCGCATTTCCATAGTCTTCATGTCTGGCCAGTGTGTTCATTGTGGAACGGTATTTTCCTTTCCTTCGCAGTTACTCACTACTATTGGTTAGTTGGATGGTTGAAGAAATGTTCTTTTTCAAATCCATTTCTTTTTTTTTGGAGGAGGGCAGTGTAACGTTTTAATAAAACGATACTATTGGCAACCCAACATACACCCTGCCGAATTAGTTCTGACTAATTTCGGACACTCTGTGGATCGTACTTGCCCTTGTCGGCGCAGAACTAGAGCATCTTTTGACCATCGGAAGTCACCATTTTTTTGATTCAGATTTCGTGGCGTAAACATCGACATACTTATCTGAAGTCATCCGAAAAAGTTTAAACTTTTTAATTCTATTAACTTTTGGAATGTAGTTCTAGTGGTTCCTGGCATTTGGGGAAGGAATCAATTTTAAGTTTTCATGGGTATTTTTGTGGTAAGTTTGATCTTCATCACATTTTTACTCTTTTGGTTCAACCTTATCCCTTTACAGATTTTCTAAACGTGGTTTTGGTTGTCCTGTCATGAATTTAATTTTTGAGTAAACCCTCAGCATTGTGAGGTAAGTTCTAAAATTTCTAAAATGCATTTTGTGCATAAGTTGTGTCGTTTCCAGGGTTTTACCGCCCAGTTACATGGCGAGTTATATGTCGTGATTGGTGGTTTGAGGTACGAGAGCCTGTATCTATGATCCATGTTTGATTTCCACATGGCCGGTGGTATTGTAAGGGGATGTTCGAGGCTGTGGTAGATTGGGGATGAGCTCCCACACCTAGCGTCCACACACCATCCAGAAGGACGAGCCAAAGCCTGGAATTGCACCGGATAATCAGGCCAGATTTCACATTTTTTTAATAACTCATTTCAAATCTATTACTTACTGTTGACGAATTACGTAATTAATTATGTAATTATTAGATATCATTTTTGAATTTCATTATTAAAATATAATTTTCTTAATTTTAAATATACAAATTTTTATATATTTTAATATCTTGTCAAGTATTTTGTGATGGTGTCACTTGACATATTTATTTAATTAACTTTTGGTTGATTGACGGAATTATGTGCGCATACAACAAGGTTCATGAACTGCGTTAGTTTGAGGTACTTATTTAACTTTATTTTGCGTAATTTTATATTAATAATGTCAATGATTTTTGATCAACAAAGCAAGTGATACTATTTCTTTTTTATCATACATTTAAATGTTGATTACTTATTTTTCTTAAATATTAATTCATTTTAAAAACCTAACTTCATCCACATCAATTACTGTCCTTGTCTAATATTTTTTTAATTATAAATAAATTTAAGTTGGGTTAAAGAGATCTATTATTTCTGAGTGAATGTCCTGGCGCCCAATAATTATTGTTTTATTGATTAATTATAACACCTATTAAAAAAAAAGAAAAAAAAAAGAAAAAACGAACCTACGACTGCTCCCAAAGACGAAAAGCTGCCGTTTGCATTGTGTCAAGAAAACGTTACAACATCTCCTCCAAACGTATGTGAGAACTTCCGGGCTGTTCCTCGACCGTTACCGATCTTATCTTCGGTCTAGTGATGACGCTAAAAGCAGCTTTAATTTCTAGCGCCCTGACCAGTGCTTCGCTGCTGGTAGAAAATCGGGATATTTGCAGCGCCCTCTGCAATTCGTTGTCCCTCAGTCCGCTGATAAAGCACTGAGCAGCCAGTTCTTCCCTAGCGCGATGACAAGTGCCGCTGCTTTCTCCTGGTCAGTCCATCTATTCGCAGCAGCCGCTGCTTCAAACTGGCGGTGGTACATCGTCCAGGTGGTTTGTCCATCGTAGGTCGGGGCCTTGAGGTTCGCAGTTCCATGAACGCCAGGTGTCTTTACTTGTACCTTGGTCATCTCTAATTTTTCCATTTTCTGCTGAAGGCGTTCCTCAAGATCTTCTACGGCTTCTTGAAGGTGGATGTCTTGCCCTTTTTCCAGTTCTTCAAAGTTCTCCTTAAATCGGTTTTGATCTTCTAATTTTTCTTTCTGGCGACGCACTTCTAAATCTTCAACAATTTTCTCCAACCGTTCTTGTCTAATTTCTTGATTTTCAAGAATTTTCTGAAGCCGGTCCTGTTCTTCTTGTTTGTCGTGCTCTCGTTGAACTTTGAAATCTTCGAGAATTTTCTCAAGCCGGTCCTGTTCTTCTTGTTTGTCTTGTTGTCGTTGAATTTTCAAATCTTCGAAAATTTTGTCTTGCCGGTCCTGTTCTTCTTGTTTTTCTTTCTTTTGACGCGCTTCTAAACTTTCTAACATTTTTTCTTGATTTTTCATAAGTATTTTCTGTAGACGGTCTTGTTCCTCTTCTTTCTCTCTTCTCATATTCTCCATAAAATTGCCCAATAATTTGCTTACTTCCTCCATTTTCTTCGCTTGCTCCCTTGTACCAACCATAAAAATACTTAAATTCGGTCTAAAAATCTTCCAATCCACTTAATTTCTCCTTAAAATCCTCTTGAATCGCACTTCCGACACCAATTGTTACGGATTCCGTGGGTCCACTATTTAAACTCACGATAAAATACTTAACGAATTTATTTGTCTCACTCTGTACACACAACTTATACTATTTACAACACAACTTATGCAACTACTATTACTCTAACGGTATTTCGCGGTATTTTCAAACTTCAGACTTCAGACTATCTTCAGACTTGTCCAACTGTCAAAGCGCGGGCCTTATATACCCCCTGGCGATGGTTTCTGGAATTTTCTAAAGAATTCTATAATTTTCTTTTACTTTCTGGCGAATGAGCCAGGTTCCTCAATGCACGTTGCGATTATTTAGCAGTATGCAGTTATGCAACCAGTAATACACCTTGACAATATTTAGATATTCTTTAGTTTAGTTTGGTTTTAGATACTATTGTTGGCTATGCGGGCCCAAGTTATCCCTTCTCATTTCCTAATATCATGGTTTGGTCATCCCATCTCAGGTCTGGTCTTCCTTTAGGTCCCTTGATTCCTCGTAGTAGCATGCTGTAATTTTTGTGGTCAATCTGTTGTCCGTCCTTTGCCACTTGGATTTGATTCTGTGGATGACATCTATTACCTGAGTCTTTTGTCGTATCGATTCTATTCTTTTACGGTCTCTCTTAGTTATTCCGAGCATATTTCATTCCATTGAGCGTTGTGCGACCTGCAGTTTCCTTATAATGTCCGTTTTAAGTGTCCAAGTTTTGCATACATAGGTCATGACTGGTTCGAATGTTTTCTTCTTTAGATAAAGTTGCATTCTAAATTTGAATATTATTGAGTTTCTTCCATAAGTACCCCATGCTAACTTAATTCTTCTATTAACTGCTGGTAATAAAGATAAAATATAAAGTGCACTAAAATGATTTCTTTCGATTATCTCTACACAATCTTAGATTGTTTTTACCTTATTACAGAGAAAATGGGTTAGTTTGAGAATATATATTTTGCTAAATTTTTTTTTAATATTAGTAAACCCGATGTAAAAAATAGGCTTACACTACTAATATACGGATTTTTATATTTTTATAAGGAAATAAAGTTCACTAAACCGATAAAATAATACTGAAAATAAGAAATAAATACAAGTTTGTCCAATAAAAGCAATTATTTTGGAATTTTGCCAGACTAAACAAAAAGAATATCAATTTATAACATTCTAAATATACTAAAGATATACATAAAAAACAGAAATATACTGACTTATGAATAATTCAGACATTTTGTCTGGAAAACCGCATTCCTTTTGAATAATTTATTTCAAATAGGAAAGGACAAGGAACACGTGTAAAAATTCCCACTGATACTCGCATTACACCAACTGAAGAAAGCCCTATTTTCTACCGTGTATTTTCTCCCGGTAGAACTCTAAACGCTTAAATGTATTTCCCCAGACTTAACAGACAAAAATAGAGTAATTTAAAAGAAAATTAAATTAGGCTGGAATAATTTAATCTATTTTTACAGTTTTCTTGAACACATTACATGAATGTTTTCAAAAAAAACTTTCTGTGCATACGGAAAATACCAAAGATATATAAACAGTAAAATGCTAAGTTGCTGATTTTTTAAATTATAAAGATTTTTTTCGCCACACTTTTTATTTTTTTAAATTTTAAAGATTTTTATCTAATAACTAGCTTGTACCCGCGACTTCGTTCGCGTCAAATTAATCATTTGTAATGGTGATGATTAGGGAATGCAATCCCGCAAATGCTGGATCCCGCAAATGCGGGATCCCTCTGATATTCCGCGGGATCAAAGTTGCGGGATTTACCGTGCGGGATCCTTGGGATCGACCCATTACTACTAGGTAACCGAATCGATCTCGATCAGGGTCAAACCGTTTCATTCCGGGCCGATGCGTCGACTGTCGGAACCCGGGGGATTCCCCTTACGGTTTGGCCATTAAAAATAAGTGAAACAAACAGGTTACTTGTTAGAATTCTTTCTGGCGTATGTGCGTAAGTGAAGAAAATCGTTTAACTAGTACTTGTTTAAATTTCGTCAAATAAACTGCCGCACATATGTAATTATCAGGACAAGCAAAACTTTAGGGTAAATTTAAAGTTGTATCTCTCTCTAAAGGTATCTCTTGAACTAAAAAAGATTATGGGATACGGTTTGGACCAGGTTTTAGATGCATCTATTGTGATTAAGATGCTATATGGTTTTCGAAACTATATTTAGCAAATTCTCGTATACAGGGTGTTTTATAAGAGTGTGAAAATTTGGTTAAGAATCTTTTTTACCGAAAATTTACTATTTTTAAAAAATCGAAATTTTGACCAAGTACGACTAATCTGTATTTAAATTAGAAAAAACAATTTGATAGTTTTTTTAATTTTTTTTGTTTTAAGGAAAATACGACGTTTTTTTTGAAAAATATGCATTTTTAGTCATACGTAATCATACGTATGGTCCTATATGGTACAAAAAGCTTTGTACATTCTGCATATGCCAAAAAATTATTGATATAGAGTGTATCTAAAAGCAGATAACTAACACAAGTTAAAAAATAACTTCAACATCAGAATTATATTTTTATTCATAAAATAAGGAGATAAATTATAATAAAATTTAAGTTTATTTAATATTAAATATATTTTTTGAACACCCTGTATACATCGGTCCAAATTTCTGTACAGCTAGTTTAAGATACACGCTATATCAATATATTGTGGGCCTATGCAAAATGTACAATGCCTTTTGTACCATTTAGGACCAAATGTATGACTATTGTTTACAGTCCCGCAATTTTGCGGATCCGCGGGATTAACTGCTTTAATCCCACGGGTTTGCGGGATTGAGATTTTGGTGCGGGATTGCATTCCCTAGTGATGATAAAGCAAAGCAAGAATTTCCATTAACATAAAAACTGGATAAAATTTTCTCACATTTACATATGTCAGCATGAGAAAAAACAATATGGCGCTATTATTATATAAAATGGTAATATTTGAGGGGTAGTTTCTTTGGAATTTGACTTTCGAAAAATCCGTTTGCCAAAAATAAGTTTTTACGGTAAGCAGTTTAAGCAGAATCGTGGTTAATCAATTACCCAACTTTTTGGAACACCCTGTATGGTTTTTTAAAAAAATTCAATATATGTAAAAAAACAAAATAAATTATCCGTATCCAAGCGTTTTCCCAAAAGACTAACCGTTTTTTAAATAACAAGTATTGTAATATTTGAGGGGCGTTTTCACCCTCTTGGAATTTGAGATTCAAGAAACCCCTCCTTATCGAACCTCTACACCCCACAGTCAATTCGTTTGCCAAAAATCAGCTTTAAACGTCAAGCAGCTTAAGCAGAATCGTGATTAATCAATGGTCATATTTTATGAAACACCCTGTATAAATTTATAAAAAATCTTAAACTATGTAAAACAACAAAATAAGGTATACGTGTTTAAGAGTTTTTCAAAAATCCGCTTTTTACGTCAAGGGCTTTAAGCAGGATCGTGATTAATCAATGACCAGGTTTTTCGAAACACCCTGTATACATTTTTAAAAAATCTTAAAATATGTAAAAAAACAAAATAAAATATACGTTTTTAAGAGTTTTTTGGAAAACTTGACCGTTTTTTAAATAAAAAATAATGTAATATTTGAGGGGTGGTTTCACCCCCTTGGAACTGGAATTTCGAAAAATCCTTTCTTATCGGACCTCTACACCCTAGAATCAACCTGTATGCCAAAATTGAGTTTCTTACGTTGGGTGGTTTGAGCAGGATCGTGATTAATCAGTGAGTCAGTCACTTAAGGATTTTATATATTAGTATAGATATACAGTATGCCCCGGATTGTCTTTTCAATAGGAAAAAAATATTTATTATGAACATTAGGAAAAAATGGATTCCTTAAAAACAGCGATTGCTCTAAAATCGTTTATTTCGTTTATACTTTTTCAAATTTTCATACCATTTTACAGAAAAATAAAAAAATAAAAAAAAATACCTTAGTTAACCTTAGTACTAAAATCAAAAACCTGTTTCTATCGCAATATCATTGCGTCTTCATTCTTTGATAGATGAATATTATTAATTTTGATTAAGGTAAAAAATTTTGCTGTATTAGAAAGTTAAAGATCAAAATATTTATTTAATTCTTTGTTATAGAAAGGGTGATACTAGTTATCGCAAAGGCCAAGAGTGATACATGAACAACAGCGAAAAATATGGCGTTAATGAAAATTAATAATAACGATCAAACAAAAAATGGAAACTAAACGATTATTACCAAAAAAAACACATTTTTATTTTTAGGATAGAAAAAAATTAATCGAAATTTGTGGTGTGGAAACTTGGAAATGTATAAACAGGATTAACAATTTTAGAACAAACAAATATTTTCATAAAGATTGCATTTTTTTCAAAATGGTAATAATAAAAAGTATTTTTTTCTTGTAAAGACAATCCGGGGACATACTGTACAGTGTATACTGTAAATGTCTTTCTGTATTAATAGTTCATAACACTAACTTGAGTTTTAATCATCTGCTGATGATAATAACATGATTAGAGAAACGCTAGTCCAGTGCAAAAGTAAAATGTTTTGGTGTATTGTGGTGATTAGTGTTTTTTATTTTGCTGTTGTAACACCAAAGATTTCTGTAATTAACCTAGAATTAAAAAATCATATACGTCAGTTTCTGTTCTTCAAAACTGAGTATGATAATGCTACCGCTTCATATCTACAAGTTTAGGCCTTTAGGAGTTTTTGCTTTTCTTGCTTTTATACCTTTTATATTACATGTTTTTTTTTTGTTAAGAAACCTATGCTTGGACGTTGTGAGCCACCGGTATATTGTGTTTTAAACATACAAATAATATATAATCCGATATAGATTTTATTAACGTTTTGTTTATTTTTCATTAACATTTTCATGCATGTCATTAACTTCTGTTATACAGGGTGGTCCGAACTGTATTCCCGAAACTTCGGCAGCATATTCTGCAGATAAAAATAAGTAAAAAAGTTCGTATAAATGTATGTCCTAAAATGCTTAGTTTCGGAGATACAGGGTGTAGAAGTTTCATTTCTGAAGTAACGTCCACATTTCGATGAAAATTGGTGCATAGGAGTTTTTTGACCTGAGAAATTTGATTTTCATCTCAACATGACTCCTATTTGCAGGGGGCGCCACTTACATACATGTATTTTAACTGAACCACCCTGTATATCATTTTCTGTCCTTACAAAGATCTTTAGATCGAACTATGATACTAACGTTGTCAAATCTAATATAAAGGATTATGTTAGGTCAACCTATTAGGATTTTATAAAATCGAACTCTAAATGAAGATACGGTTTGTTAACATTTTTTTAACATTTTGGGTCAAAACACATGAAGGATATGCTTCGTCTATCTTTTATATCAACACGTCTATTTCCAAATATGTCTGCGTTAATTTATTTATTTAAGAGTTAAATTCTCACTTATTTTCAAAGCAAACCTTTGAAGGAGGGTAAAAGGACAATAACTCACAATCTTTAAGTTGTTTAATTTAAATTTTAATGCTTAAAAAAGCCAGGGGGCGACATGTTTCGGGAATTTAAAATATTCCCATCTTCAGGCCCAAAGCTAAAAACAATTAGGTCAAATTTATAAAATACAATCACAAACAAGTTAAAAAGTCAAAAATTAAATATTAAATTTCTAAAAATTAAACTAAAATAAATATTAATTTTCTACAATATATAAATTTGAAATATAAATTAAAATTCAACATATACTAATTAAAAAAAATAAAAAATAAACATAATTCTTAACTTGTTCTTAATTAACATAACTAAAAAAAATTATCCTACAAAATTGAATATCAGCATATACAGATTGAAGTAATTTACTCTCAACTTACATTACTAATACAAAAAAAATATATAAAAATATATCTTTTTTTTTGGCCCCTTTTTCTGCTACTCGTATTTTGTTTATTTAAAAATATATCACTTAAAATAAATTTAACTATGGCTTAAGCATTTTTCTTTGAATTGTGCATTGAGGTATAATTTGATTATTACCTTGTTTTTTCTTTCAATTTATCTAATTATTAGTTGATTATACGGCTCCCCTCACCTTATGATTTTAGTCTAGTTGTTTTTAATTTTTTAAATTTAACATACCATATTTTTATCTGTTATTGAACAATTTTTGTGATAGATATAATGTTTTGACTTTGTAAAAAAAAATTTGACTTTATAACTTTTGACTTATTAACGTTTGTGATTGTATTTTATAAATTTGACCTCTGTAATTGTTTTTAGCTTTGGGCCTGAAGATGGGAATATTTAAATTCCCGAAACATGTCGCCCCCCTTGCTTTTTTAAACATTAAAATTTAAATTAAACAACTTAAAGATTGTGAGTTATTCCCCTTTTACCCTCCTTCTAAGGTTTGCTTTGATAATATGTACTCACACTGGGTTAGAGAACGTTTAATTTTTTTCTCACTTATTTACTTATAAATTATTCATAGATTTATATAAAAAATGATTAAATATTCCATCAAAAATATTAAAGGGATTTAAATTCTAATAACAATATTATCTATTTTCAAGTGGGTTTTTCAATTATATATCAAAGAGTGGGTCACCCTAAAAAGGGAGGAAATCACTAAATACCTAATATATACCAGTTTCACAATCAGGAATGTAATCTGCCGCTTGCAAATACGCATCTGTGACAACAGGGAGTTCACCCCAGCAGCGCGGTTCTCCCTTTTTTCCCTTATATTTATCCCCTTCATCTCCCCCTACGTATTTCCGGGTATAATACAGTGCCGGATTTAGAAAGATTTTTTATAAGCCGATAATTAGTAAATTTAATTTAACGTTTTAAATTCCATCCAGTTATTTATTTAACACTAACAGAATTAATTTACATAGCCGTAATAAAAGATCCATTTTATATTTTTAACATAAATTCGGTAAAATAAAATCATCGAAACAGATTTTTTTTTGTTAAAAAGCCGTCAACGCAAGGTTTTCATAACGTACAGTTATAGTAATAGCTAGTGATGGGAAAAAACGATTAATTTCAATAATCGAGTACTCGAGTTTCAAGCGATTGCAATAACCGAGCGATCGCTCGAGCGAATTATCGCTCGTTTTTAAAAATACGGGTTTTCACCCGTTGCTTTTTGTAAGTACCCGTTAACACCAAGCGCCAAGCAGTAAGTTGCGTGCGCAGGGCACATATTTTTTTGGTGATAAATGACATGTAGCAAGCGACGAGCGACGAGCGATTCGCTTGATTTAGTTTATTTCAAAGCATTGTCAATGTAGGTCCTACAATTTTGTCCCTTAGATACGCAACGGATAACGTCGTATAAATTTGCTACCTGCAATGCATGTAGAAAATTTGCTCGGCATTTTATCGACTTTGTCACATTAAAATCGGATTTCAATTTATTTTATTCTAGGATCGCTTGCGTTCGTCGCTCGTAACTCGTCACTTGCATTGCTCGTTCATAAATCGAGCGATGTCGGTTATTTCAATAAAAAATATATACTCCCAATAGTCAATACTCAAAATTAAAATTATATTTGTTTGTATAAAAGATAGACTAACTATAATACATTAATTTATGTTTACCCAACATATAATATAAGCAAAATATAGAATTAAAAAGAGTTTCTTTCTTTGCTCCAGACACAATAATGAATAGGCGCTACTACATATTACTGTACAAAATACTAATTTGTGAGAGGTTATGTTATCATTTTTGTTATAACTTTCTCGAATAATGCACTTTATACGTACCATCGCACAGAATTATTGTCTCACAATGCTCTCGCACAATTTCTCAATGGTCAGATTTCTTACAAAAAAGCATGAAAGATGAGCATTAAAATGTAAACTATTCGAAAAAGTCCAAGCATTTAAATTGTAAATAAACAACTTTGGTGTTTTTAAATCGATTTGGAAAGCCGAACACTGATGTATATGACCTTTGAATTCTGAATTATGTTATTAATTATAAATTATTTGACATAAAAACATAGAGACATTATGTATCAATAGATTTCTTTTTTATTTATATATATATATATATATATTATATATATATATATATATATATATATATATATATATATATATATATATATATATATATATATATATATATATATATATATATATATATATATATATATATATATATATATATATATATATATATATATATATATATATATATATATATATATATAGTAAGAAGTATCCATTTATATTATATGATTGAGATGATATTATGCAAATCAGATAAATATTTAGAAATTTATTTTTTGCAAAATTTATTTATAATGTCATAAATCATAACAGACGAGATTATGATGACCACTTATTTTATGATTTTATTTTTATATTTATATTATTTGAAGTAACAGTAATATAGTATTCAATATATTATATTAAATAAATAATTTTTTTTAGATAATTTAATATTATATATTAAATAATTTACCATTATTTTTAATTTTATATTCATATTTTACATTGCATTTTCAAAAAATTCTCCAGTTCTTAGAAAATTTCAATTTAGATGACAAAAATAGTTGGCATTAATTTGAACATTTTACTCACTTAGAGTTTCACGATAAACGAAACTGTTCTGTTATCCTCAATACATAGCTATGGCAACCTCTCACATACCCCGCTGGCAAGCGAACCTTTAGGTCGGCGTTTACATGTATAGGAGTGAGTCGTTATGGCAATCTAGTAAGTCGGACTCAGCAAAAATACGACGTATTTATTACATAACTACTTAATCTGACGCTAGATTCCATGCGCTTGGAAAAATACTCGCCTTCTGTCTATATTCAGTACATCTTATTTTACTAAGCGTGTTGACCGTACTCTTCGTACACATGAAAACCGGCACCGAAGACTAGAAATGCCGACCCTTAGTTTACATGTATTATCCGTTTCCGGTAAATTAACCTTTTATACAGTTCATCGTACTAATCACATATAAATACTCCATCCTTATTAATTCATTTATTTTGACTGTGTGAAAAATGTGACTGTACCGAGTGTACCGGCTCGGTTGGGATTTCAACCCAGTACTCTCAGTCGGCAGTGGAGAAATATTTGCAGCTGAGCCAAAGCCGTCCAATTGTAAATATAATACACACATAAATATAGAGATTATCTATCTTATTGCCAATGGCCTTTTTTAGCCTACAAAAATACATTTTTGAACCAGATCAACAAAAAACCCAGGACAAATGATATAATAAATTTTTCTATTTACCTTTTAATTTATTTCAATTTTTTTCAGAAAACCCTATAATGTCAGAAATTATGGAAGAAAACAGATGTATCAATTTTAAATAGCAAGATTGGTTTACAGTACGGCCCTGATGTGCAAGGATACACTCTATATAGTGCAGATCAATTAATGGTTAGGGTTCGGATATTGACAGTGCTGTTGAACGTATTTTTAACCACAGTCGAAGTTCCAATTATTAACTCGGACCCAATGGCGCCTCTGATATTTTATTCAAATTTGAATTTTACCTCAGCTGTTTATCTATATTTTTGAGATGTCATAATCAGAATATTTTAAGATTTAATTATTTATGAGAGAACCTAAATTTTATACCGCTATAAGCAAGACAAGCAATTTCTGACTGTTTTAAGAAAGTTCTGATGGGTTCGTACAAGTTTTACAAGTTTCGTACAAGTTTTGATACGCAAGCGTATATTTTTCTTCTTCAACTATATGAAATATTTTTCAAGTCAATTTAGTAGAAATTGTTTAAACTCACTGAAACTATCTCTAAAAAAACTTCGCATGTGAAAACAGAAATTTAAAAAACAAGAATAGTTAAATTGTGACTGGATTAGAAAACTGTTTCCAAGCAGAAACTATTTTTTTCAGTTGCTTATTACTTCTAAAACGATTTACCTCATCAACAGAAAGAAACACGTAACTTTACACAAGGTATATCTCGCCACTGTCGAAAACAGAAAGCAAAATAAAAGTATTTTTATATGCTTGAAACTATCAACAGTGTCACAGATAAAGTTCATTTCATATGATATTTCTCTGTTATAAAAATTAACCTTGCTCTGAGGTATCTATAAAATTTTAAATTTAAAGAAATAAGTGGCAAAAAACAGGCTTTGTGACCCAAATTTAGAAAACCTTATACCAACTAATACCAAAATATACCAATTTTCAGCCATCTAGGTAAAAGAAAAAGTCATTTTGAACGTTTTAAGTTGGTTTTTAATATACGTCTTTACTAATGGAAGTCCGTTTATCAGTCAGATATTTATTTAGTACTCATATATTAGTTTATTACTTTAAATAAATTCATATTAAATAAAAAAAATATTTTTTTTAAAACTGCGTGCTACAAATTATGAAAAATATAACTCCTTCATTTATCGAGGTGGGTTTCCTATAATTTTTTCTCTCCATTTACTTTATCATAATTTTAAATTTTCTTTAAAAAATAAGGTCCGCTGTAATATAATAATATACAGGGTCGCTTTTATGTATGGAAACGGTCGATTATTAGATAAAATATAGGGGGTACCGCAAAAAGTTAAATACAAAAGCTTATTTTTTAATATCTATTAGCGAGTAATAAATTTAAGTATACAAGGTCGTCCATAAAGTCGTGGCACATCAATGTTTCATTTAACCCTTTGTATATTATTACATATTTCAATTATTCCTTCAACTCTAAGCAAAAATCGAAATACACACAATGTACACCAAAGCAACCGTTTCCGAGGTATTGACTTTTGAAAATATCACTTAAACAATTCGATTTAATTAATATCGATGTGTTTGGTTCGATTTAATGATGCCATTCTGCCGAAACTGCGATACTGTTGTAATGGGTTTTTAAATTCTTATTAGCTACTAGTAAATTTAAGTATACAGGGTCGGTTATGAAGTTGTGTCATATCAAACTTTATTCTTTTATAAATGAAACCCCTTGTATGTTATTCCATATTTCAATTCTTCCTCCAATTTTAAACTATAATCGTAATACAAAATGTACATAAATTGAAGAATTGAAATGTTAAATGAAAATTTTGTAATTTCCAGACTGAAGATGGAAATGGCATCGTTAAATGAAACTGAACATACCGAAATCAATTAAATCAAATTGTTTAAGTGATATTTTCAAAACTCAATAACTCGGAAACGGTTGGTTTGAAGTACATTGTGTGTATTTCGACTTTTGCTTAGAACTGAAGAAA
Organism: Sitophilus oryzae; assembly: GCF_002938485.1. Classification (NCBI taxonomy): domain Eukaryota; kingdom Metazoa; phylum Arthropoda; class Insecta; order Coleoptera; family Curculionidae; genus Sitophilus; species Sitophilus oryzae. Next base: position 641,610 of record NW_022145636.1, on the reverse strand, counting down.
GAACCGAAATATGCAATAATATACAGGGGGTTCCATTTAAAGAAAATGAAACTTTGATGTGCCACGACTTTATGAACGACCCTGTATACTAAAATTTATTACCCGCTAATAGATATTTAAAAATCCTATAACTTTTGTATTTAACTTTTTGCGGTACCTCCTATATTTTACCTAATAATCGACCGTTTCCATACATAAAAGCGACCCTGTATATAATAATGTACATGTAATTTTTCTTGAAATTTAATACCTATTATTACACACATTCTAACGCCAAAACAAATGGCGATAGTGTAAAAATGCATAACAGTCCTGAAAGGGCACATTTCATTAAGGTAGAGGGTAATTTCTCACAAAACTTTTTTTATTTTAGTGGAAAAAGTAATTTTAACATATGACATAAAAATATAGGACTTTTTTACATAAGAAAGATGGTATTCGTTTAGTTCGAAACCGTGAATGATTATTTGCGTTCAAAGGTTACGATATACGAATATAGTATTAAAGGGTATTAGCTAAATCAATAGACAAAAGATGTTATCGTGTGGACTATAATAAAAGTTATCGTGTGGACTATAATAAAAAATTCACAGTCCTTTACAAAGATGCAACCGGGGGGGCATTGAAAATGATGAATAAAAACGTAAAAGTGATTAGTGTTAATATGAGTGTAATACATACATATGTTTAAATAACGAACTTAACAAAAAACAACAGATTTAAAGATTCACTGAAAAAGTAGTAATGTTAAAATTAAATAAAACATTATCAATAATAATTATGCGATGCCAGATCATGATCAATGACAGATAAAGAATTCTTACGGAAAGTTACACTTTACGATATAATTTTTTAACTGTTAAAGGCAAAGCCCATTTAAACACAAAACTTTTTAATACCTACCACTGTATCTAAAAGGACTTTTTTTAAATTACTAAATTCTTAGCCACGCTTCTGTTTTTCTTGGCTGTTGTGCGTCACGTCACAGATTAACAGGCCCACGTTTGCACCACAAGGCGATGCTGCAGACCACTAGGTAGACCGGTCGTAGAAATTTATGTTATACAACTTGTAGTCAATCTACACAAATATTATCAAAAACTTTTTTTCTTTTAAAATGTGTTCAGATTTTATAAAAAGTATAAGTCAAAATCGCAAAACTTAAATTTGATATGAGTTTCTTAGTTTTTAACTAATATAGTGGCGAATTACAAAAATTCCTTTTCAATGAAAATTAATGAGTTAAATAAAATAATTTAATAAATTACTAGCTTTTTCTCGCAACTACGTTCGCGTTACACCTCGAATCGTTTATGCATTGATTTAAATGATTTTTTACTTCTTTATAGAGAGCTAGTGAACATATAGATGTTTTTTATTTTTCATCTTTTTTTTATTTATTAAGAGCACTAATACTCTCTTTATAGGTTATTTTTTATTCTTTGAAGGATAATTGAGGAAGATATATTTCCTTATGATGTCACTAAATAAACCCTTGTATAAAATTTTATACTGTCTGGTTTATAATGTTATAGTATTGCATTTTCGTACAGCAAACTTTCATTCCCTATTTTACTCCCTAAGGGTATAAATTTCATAAATTCGCTTTACCTTTGTGCCAATTTTTATGTGTATAATCCAGACGTCACCAAGTTTTATATAAATTTTTACTAACTTTACCCATTTGGTTGATGAATTTCAAAAATTTCTTCTAATTCTTTTTGTAGGATTTCATTCTTCTAGACGAAATAGTAAGGAATTTTCATACAACAAACTGTTCCGAGATAATTTTACTCTCTAAGAGGATGAATTTCCTAAAATCGCTTTGTGTAGCTAATTCACTAATGTCGTTTAAACGAACCTTTGTGCTAATATTTATGTATCTAAAGCTGGCGGCATCAACTCACTCTAAAATATCTAAAAACGTAATATATAATCTAACTGACACACCACTGACAATGACAACTAATTTATTTCTGGAGGTATTGTGTGTAGGTGTTTTCAGGTATGTTTTAGTATTTAGTCGTTTTACACAAAGAAATAGCCATTAAGCACTATAAAAATACTTCATAACAAATCTACACATATATACCTTTCATTTAAAAAAAGAATCATCAAGATTGGTAAAGCGCTTTCGGCGGGATGGATGCAACAAAAAAACCCTTTGAGCTTTTATATATGTATGGACTAATTATTTTTCCAACATATTTTACTTTGCAATTTTTATAAATATTCAGACTCGCCAATATCGTACTCCACCGTGTCCAGCCTGTTTAGCCAAACGTAGGCCGATTCCTCTTCGGCGGCGTCGTGACCCTGGCCGAAGGAAGAGTCTTGAAGACGCTCATCCGCGCATAGGAATAAGTTGACTGCGTAGCGTATTGCGTATTAATCGATTCTGAAACTTTCTATCTCGTGTATAACATGTTACGCAAGTTTATTATTTTAATCTCGATTTTAATAGATAAATGTGTGAAATGCCACCTGAATATCTTCCGCCATGACATGTTTTTACTTTTTTGTTATGGTAAAGTGATTTGTATAAACTTTATTCAATAACGTATATTTTCCTCCATTTGTGATTTTTTAATTTTAAGCGAAAATTAAGTATAACATTTTAGGAAAAAGAAACACTGTAATATTTAAAAGAATAAGAAGAAATTAGTCTTATTTTGAAAGGAAAATATAGAAAAAACTCTTTCTATAGAAAAAGTCTTTATACTAACCAGAATCCGGTGACATATACGCGGTCTCACCGGAAACATTACTTATTACTTCGCATAACTTGAAGAATATCTACTTTTAATAATGAACACTTCAGAAATACACCAGTAAAAACATTTATTATTTGAGATTAAAACTCGAATTAAATTATAAATATTAGTTACCTATGTTGTTATAGCTTTTATAGGCCTGTTTAACGACTTAATAAGTTACCTAGCGAAAAAATCTGTGCGCGTACCTACCACTATTGTTACAGGTTAATTCGTTAAAGAAATATGTTACACAAGTTAAAAACGCTAAAATTTTAATGGTATTACTTGTGCATTATTGGCCTTATAATGTAATTTGTTGGAATTATATCTTCTTTAAATATAATTAGACTTTTTAACGACTTTTAAGTTACCTAGGAAAAAATCTGTGCACGTACCTACCAGTATTGTTACAGGTTAATTCGTGAAACAAATGTGTTACATATTATTCGTGGTATTAGTGGTATTATATTGGAATCAGCTTGGCATTAGTGGGGCATTATATGAGAAATTTTGGTATTTAATTTGTATTTTTGGCATTACTTTGGCATTAGTATACAGACATTTGTCAGCGGTTTACTCCTTGTAGATAATCAAAAAGTTTTTTGATAAAATTTGCTTTTTATGTCAGATCATTTCTATGAAAAATTACATTAGATTTTTATTAAAGACGCTGGGTAATTAAAACATTGACTAATAAAGCTTGTCCACTTTAAATAAGGGGTCACGAAATATCCTCCTTGGAGTGTTTGGGTTAAGGGGTGTATAATAAATTAATCGTTGTTTTATAATAAAAACCATAAAACATTTATTTGTGAGTAAAATAATGCAATGGTTGGATATCTCTCCTTTATAATTAGGTGACTAAAAATACACTAAAATAATTAGAAAAAAAATCTTGTACTTATTTAGTAATTACGTCAATATTAATTAATTGACTTTCTAGTCTATTTTATTTTATGTACAAATATATTATTAAATTTTAAGCATTAAGTAATAAAACACTTTGTGCCCTCTTATATCGTAAGAGGTTACGAAATATACTCCTGGTTACACCCCTTACAGAAAACAGTGTAAGGGGTGTAAATAAATTGTATAATCACTGTTTTTTATAATAAAAACTATAAAACATTTCTTATTTGTGAGATTAAAAAAACAAAACAATGCATTGGTTAAAATAAGTACATTCAATACATATGTATGTGTTATAACATAATATAGCCATTACTATTATACTATTATTATTAAAATAATATGTGTGTAACATATTTCTTTAACGAATTAACCTGTAACAGACATTTATATGCCCAGTATATTTTTGTTTAACAAACCAATCAGGAAAAATCCAAAACCTACCGTTATAGGAGGTATAAGATGATTAAACTTATATAATGACAAATACTTATCGGATAACAAATTAATTACTACTGTCAGCTAGTTCAGCTACTGTCTAGGTAGAATATACCTAGAGTACCTACACCTACCTATGATGTAGGTAGATTAAAGATTATTTTGACGTTACCTCTCACTTCGGTGTCACAAGCTGAATTTTTCAGGGATGAAAAAATTAGAATTTACAAAATTAGACCGGGTAAAAGGGCACTATCATCAAAAATCGATATATTAATACCACCGTATAGAGAAAACAAATACTTATTTTTTGATCCAGTACACAATAAAGTCTTCGTAGGGAGTAATTTTTTATAATTATTTACAAAAAAACATTTCCATTAGCGCTTATGACCAAAAAAAACTTTAAACATGAATAATCATTTCAATCATGCGAAAATTTGGTTTAAAAATAGATTTTTTTTAATATAACTTTCATTTAACGAAAAACGAAGGCCTAAATGAAAAAAAGAAACAATTTAAAAGTTTCGCTTATGACTTGACAAGGTATCAAAGCAAACCCCATATTTTTGGCTTTTAAACTAATAAAGATATATCAATAAACAATTAGCGATGTAATGGTTTTTGCGCGCGCTGGCCGACTGCCGCCGCTGCGCCGAGATTTCCTATACCCTTGTATATATGACGTCATGGTGTGGCAAATGTAGCATTTTAGTTCGATTTGGGCTCCCTTATATAGGATAACAGAAACATTTTCAATGTTAAAAGAATAATGAAATTATTGGGCAACCTACAGTAAGATTAGCCACGAAACATGGCTAAAATACGACTACCCGTAGACACTTAGTGTTTCTGCCTTCCGTGTTCATCAATACGGGAGGAATCAGCAACGATGAACTAGCGATTCTGAAAAAAGAAAAAGGGGAAGCAAACGAGGCACTAGGCACCATTTGCAACCTGGTTAAGCAGTAGCTCACAATTCGCAAGCGTTACTACCAAAAAACCGCTGCGGAGGTACTTCAACATACCTCGGTAGTGGGTAGTCGTATTTTAGCCATGTTTCGTGGCTAATCTTACTGTAGGTTGCCCAATAATATCATTCTTCTTTTAAATCAATAGATATAGGGATTTTTTGTTAGGAAACAAGTAGCAATTTGAATGGCGTGTATTAAAACAATTAACAATGTAGTTACATACCAGATATACCACAAGAATTTACACGATGTGTTTGAAGTGAGAAGTGACATGCTAAATTACATACAGACATGCCTATCTAACCCAATGACGCGATGACGTAATTATTATATTTTATATAAACACTACTTTATAAAATATTTTATTTAGATTTGAGAGAAATATTTATTATAAGAAATTAGGATGTTTTATAAAGAATTCAACCAAAAGAAATTCGATGTATTGTCTCTGGAACCGCAAAAATGTATTTTCCTCTAAAAAGGTTTCTTTGCCAAAAAGCAACAGCTAAGCTAAGACCTTAAATACATATACGTCCAAAATATGTGCCTCTATCTCACTTTTGCAATTGGCTAGGAGCCATGCAATAGAGAAAATTTTATTGTTATGGTAAACTGTTATAGCCTTAAAAGTAATCTAATAAAAATCCTTTTGGGTAAGTCAGCAAATAAACATTACAACGAACTACACATTAGGAACATATCATGGGCAATTTCCTTTTTATTAATTTTGTTACACAGATTCTTTTTATTTTAACAATGATCGAGTTTTGTAAATAGGCTATCTTAACAGAAATATTAATAATTATTATGCGCAAAACAATACGTTTTGAATATACTTTTGATTTTAATTTCTATTATTTTTTATTTCTGATGCATTTTGTCAATATAAGTTAAGGTTGGAACCTTTGTCATTACGGAAATAAAACAAAAAGTGCACCACAATAACCTAAACACTTTAATTTGAACACTGTACGCCATGTACCATGATAATATCATCAGCAGTTGATTACAACTGAACTATTGTTCATATTTTTTATATTATATTGGTTTGTGATTTATAATATACGTATATTGTTTATTTTTTAAACAGGCATTTTTAAACAAAAAAAAATATTACCAAGCTTAATAATATGAGCTAGGACAAATCCGATCAAGCGTAACAATTGAAAATGATTTATAAATCCTTTTACTTTTACATCTTTTGATATTCTGAAAAATATCAAGATGCCTGTAATTTGAAACATGTCGTACTAATTTATTAAAAGACTTTTGAATAACATCAAATTTACCTGTTCTGCTATATCTTAATTGAGTCATATACCGGCTGTTCTTCAAATGTAGCATTGGCATTGGTATTTTAGTATACGACATAATTGAGGATTCATTGACGTATTCAATTTGTTTGGTTCCCTTCTTGTTTAAATGACTACAACTTGATTGAATCCATCTACAACTTGATAGAACATCTGATTAGAATGTCATATACTATGTCAACTTTTGACATTTTCAATTAAAAAATAGTATTTTCAATTTGACTCTAAATACCAAGTATCTGGTATTACCAAATTATTGGTAAAAAATGCTTTTTCCAAATATGCTAATAAACCACCCTCGTTCTCTTGTTGAAAAAAAAATTGTGTGTGCACTATGTGCGCATATTTAAAGTGAGACTTCTTACTAACAGTTATTAAATTAAAGAATTTGTAGGATATGTATTTTTCATGAATGCTTTTCATAAACTTTAAAAAATTAGAGTTAATATAAAACTATTCTAGCTTTATAATTTTATAATCTTTTTTTAATTTTTATTAAAAAACGATAATTCTATTACCCGGTTGGATAGCTGGGGCCACTAAACCAAAATACTATTACATCTATATATCTAGCTACTACTAACCAACAAATTGTTTTGTGTAGTCTGTGGTCTGTTTTTGTTTAAATGTTTTGTTAATTATTTACGTTGGAGATTTATTTTTAAATTAATGTTAATCGTTAGGCAATTTCTTTATAACTGACTAGCCTAAAAAATGCAGTTTGACACACGGAAAACTCGATCTGAAATTGGCATTTTGCAAACTGTTGTATGCTAAGGATCTAACGCACGACATATGTCATTTTGCACACGACATGTGCCAATTTTAACATTTTTAACCTCCAATGTTTAGCTGAAACGCCAAACGCAACGCAGCCGGCAGAAAAGTGTCATCATTACATCGCAAATTATTTCACAAAACTGGCAAAAACTGAGTGAGTCTGCTGCTAATTTGTACTCGTAGAAAAAATAGCGTAAAAAAACTCGTTCGAAGACTTCTTTGTACACTCGTCCGACTTGTGGCTCTTGACTGCGGCTCAAGCCAACAAACTGTCGAACTCGTGTGCAAAACGTCGTTTTCGAAACTCATTGTTTAATATACTATTGCATAACGAAAATTGTCACTCTAAATTGCTGTCTTTTTTAGATAGATGTCACTTGTCTTGTCATTATTCGAATTCTCAGAATGTTGTTAACAAAAGTTTCATCTTAAAACAAAATTTTAATCCATCACATTTGTTTATTTCCATCATTTACCGGATTAATAATACAGAAGTTGCAACTGAAATACAAACAATTCATTATTTAGAGTGATTTACAGTAATTTTATTAAATTATACGAATATTCTCGGTGATTATTGGTTTGAAATAAATATGTCAGTGTCTTTCATTCAAAATGCGAGTTACTAACTCTAAATCTCATCGTCTAATTCATCTTGTCTCGCAGCCGTCATTCAAGGCCGTATGTAATACTAACATATCTAATTACCAAAAGCACCCGGTATATTCTTTGATATGATCTACTTCTAATGATATTTGATCTACTTCTAATTAGTATCTACTATTTTCTAAATATTTCTGATGACAATCCTTACAATAAAAATTACCTAAATATACCTATACCCAAATTTTTGACATGCCTTAATGGAAAATATCAAACATTAAATTAAATGCAACGCATATCTCAAAAGTTGTAATAAACTGCAGCTTTTCGTTGGCTTTAATTATACTGATTTATTTCAATAATTTAATACCCACAAACTTCTTTCAAAGACGCATTTCAGAAATGGAGTTCTATAGAAAATTATTTCGAATATCAACTAAGCATTTGAACCGTTCATTCCGAATCTTTTCAGTATTCGGTGCTTTTAGAGCCCAGCTCCATTTTGCGTCGCCGCAAAAGTTCTCCATTACAAAAAGAAACTCGTTTTATTAAACCCGCCTTTTGCCACCTTCGTCCTTTTAACCATATTCCATAAAATATTTAAAACCGAGTGAAAGCAAATCCGTTTTACGCCTTTGAACTAGTTTTGTGAGTCGGACGATTATTTGCGGAAGCTGCGATTGCAATTTTACGTCAATCACTCTTTTCAAATAGCGTTTTCTTTGAAATTTTAACTCTCAGATCCAGTAAGTTTTTCCTAACAAGGGACCCGCTCTCTTCCACGCTTCGCTGGACATTTTTAACTTCGCACAACACATTTTTGTCTCCTTTTAAGTCAATATTTGTTAAGTTTTCGCGTTATATCCGGTTGCACTTATCATCTGTATCGGGAACGGGCGTCGCAAACAGGCTTTCACGCGAGGCGTTATCGTACGAAAGCTTGAAAAGATGTTTTTCAAACCAGCTGTGCAATTAACGGAAGATGCCTTTATAAAAGGAGATGGTATTATTTTTAAAATTTCTCCGAAATATTTTATTTGTACTGAAAGGAGACTTATACAATGTGAATTTATCTTGAGAAATACGAATCTATATAAAAAAACGTCTAAAACAGGTTGACAAATTCATAACTGTATAACATTATATAACAAGAATAACATGATAGTTTGTCCAACGACAAAATCAATAGCAGTGATAGATGTGTCTGTCGTTTTAATTTGAAAGTAGTTGATTTTATATAATTAAATTGGTACAATTAAAATGCAATGCGGGAAAGGTTAGGTTATAGCCGAGATATTTTATTTCTCTTATTCTTTAACTCTCTTTTTCACATGTCCTAATATTACATAGTTCTCAATGCAAGAAAGTTCTCAAAAGTAACAAACTGCAGTTTTTCATTATCCTGATTTAATTATACTGATTTATTTCAATAATTTAATAGCCACAAACTTCTTTCAAAGAAGCATTTCAGAAATGGAATTCTATAGAAAATTATTTCGAATATGAACTAAGCGTTTGAACCGTTCATTCGGAATCTTTTCAGTATTCGGTGCCTTTAGAGCCCAGTTCCATTTTGCGTCGCCGCAAAAGTTCTCCATTACAAAAAGAAACTCGTTTTATTAAATCCGCCTTTTGCCACCTTCGTCCTTTTAACCATATTCCATAAAATATTTAAAACCCAGTGAAAGCAAATCCGTTTTACGCCTTTGAACTAGTTTTGTGAGTCGGACGATTATTTGCGGAAGCTGCGATTGCAATTTTACGTCAATCACCCTTTTCAAATAGCGTTTTCTTTGAAATTTTAACTCTCAGATCCGGTAAGTTTTTCCTAACAAGAGACCCGCTCTCTTCCACGCTTCGCTGGGCATTTTTAACTTCGCACAACACATTTTTGTCTCCTTTTAAGTCAATATTTGTTAAGTTTTCGCTTTATATCCGGTTGCACTTATCATCTGTATCGGGAACGGGCGTCGCAAACAGGCTTTCACGCGAGGCGTTATCGTACGGAAGCTTGAAAAGATGTTTTTCAAACCAGCTGTGCAATTTACGGAAGATGCCTTTATAAAAGGAGAAGGTATTATTTTTAAAATTTCTCAGAAATATTTTATTTGTACTGAAAAGAGACTTATACAATGTGAATTTATCTTTAAAAATACGAATCTATATAAAATAAACGTCTAAAACAGGTTGACAAATTCATAAATGTATAACATTAGATAACAAGAATGACAAGTCTAGACTGTTCAACGACAGAATCCTTGACAGTGATAGATGTGTCTGTGATTTTAATTTTATTAATTCTATTTTACAAAGAAATAAGTTCGTACAATTGAAATGCAAACGAGGAAATTAATATATTTAAACTTTTATTAACAAATGATTACTTCAAAATTCTATGAAAAAAACAATGTATAAAACTGAAAAAATCTAATCGAGATATTTTATTTCGAAAAAAAAAATATATAGTGGGTGTTAATACATAATAAACAAGGGTATGTGTTAAACAAAACACTACATACCAAAAATCTATAAAAAAGAAGTATTTCAAACTCCAAGAAACTTTCTAAATTTATTATTATAGTTGTTCTTTGTTATTGAAGCTTTAAAAAATACTTAGTTAACTTTTGTTTCATGGTTTATTGAGTTTCTTTAATTAAAACTAATTATTTTTTGATGTGTCGCCAATGTATTTCTGGCATCTTTAGTCTGTGAGCGTAATTAAGGTAGTAAGTATAACATATAGGATGGTAAAATGTAATCAAAGATAATAACAAAGTTAATACAAAACATCAGTTTAGGTTAGCTTAGATTGCTGGGGTTTGGGATCCTGTTTGATTCCTCACTCGGAGGCCTTGGGCCCATTGCGATACCCCTGTTATTACTGTACCAAACCTTCCTCTCAACCTCCTTCATTTGCGTTAAAGCACTTACAGCTCTTTGCAAAGTTCCGGATGTCGCTGATGTTGGCTTCTGCTGCTTCCTCTCGTCCCTCCAGAAAACCGTGCCTTAAACATTAAAGCGTCGGTTTTCCAACGCCGAACAGTGGTACAGCAAGTGCTTTATGGTTTCATCTTCCTCTCCGCATTCTCTGCTATTTTTCTGGGATACCCTGTATATAAACCCAAACCATAGGTAACTTAAAAATATTAGAAACTTTCGTCATCTGCATTTTTTCTGTCATTGTATGTCGAAATATTCTTTGAGTATAATGTTAATAAAAAATATAAATATACTGTTTCAAGTTTTTTGCAATGAGAACTATACTAACTGCTACCTTAATTAGAAATATAGGCTAAAATACCGTATGATCAAAAAAAATAGCATCTAGTTGGCTGGGAAATGACTATCGATGACATTTCCCATATGAATTTACATATAGATTGACAGCGATCTTCATTTCATAGCAATCACTGATACGATATATTAAGGATGATAATATTCCAAAACATTTATTATTTATTATTAACATTTACAACAAAACCAAAAAATATTGAGTCTACCCTATTTTATATTTCAACATGTTGAGAAAATACAACGCCATTGATAAACCAAAATTCAAGTGTACCATCTTAAAACTCCTTCGTAGTCACGATAATTTTCTTGATTGAGTCTTTTTATTGCATGGTTTAGCTCTATAAAATATCTGCCACTTTATTTTCCAGCTAACACATTCTATTCTATTTTCAAATTAGACCCTGCTGACAGGGCAACTTTGACAGTTTATTTTGGCTTCAAAGTTTTATCTCGCTTTACGGTCGAGATAAAGGGGTCATGCGACTTGATGGGTGTTTTACAGCTGGTCCAAAACAAAAAATCCATTAAAACTGAAGACGACTCCATTTCACGTTTACAGATAACTATATACAAGGCTACAGTTTCTTAACTTGGATCTAATGTAGGTTTCTGTATCGTTGCTGGATTAGAAAATCAACCTTGGAGCTATTAAACTATACAAGAATATAAAAAAAATAATATGATTTAAAAATGAGTATGCTTTTCACTTTTTGTATTAGTTATCTTTAGCCTAATTAAATCGTATCCTATATTAAATTAAATAACACGAAAATGATCTTTAACAATTTTTATATGATGCAGTAAAAGCCTGAAATCAGTAAATGTTAACAATTATTACTAGTAAAAGCTCACATTCACTAATTTGGTAAGAATACGTCAGTAAACGTTCAACAACTAATTTATAAGCAAACTTTGAATGGCGCTTAATGGCGCAAAACTAGTGAATGGCGCTAACTAGTAACATTGGAACATCCAAATTCGTTTTGCTTTTTGACTTCTATAGCAGTTGCTCGGAACTTAAAATCCGGAAATTACAATTAGAACTATAAAAAAAGAGAATCACAGAAGAAAAAGTTTGAAGTCAAATCAATCAAAACTCATTCGTACAACTTCGTGTAGGTACAAGAAAGAAAGAAAGAAAAGATTTCAGTTAACGTCTTCTTTTTGCTGCCAGGGCTAATCTGGACGGGGCCTACTTTGTTTACGCGGTATCCGAACCGCGGTCCTCGGCCATATCATGGTCAATGGCCTACCGACTTGGCAAGTGTCTAAATCGACTCTTACTCAAGAGATATCCGATCTCATCCGGCCTCGAACCGGCGTGAATGAGCAGTGTGTGTCAATAGATTTTACACTTTTACTTTTTTTTTGGACAACAGCACGATACAGAGTTTCGAACCGGTCACCCGTCCATCCACTATTATCGCCTTACGTCGCTTAACTTTGGTGCTCTAATGGGAACCGGTGTTTCGACGTAGCTAGGCCGTTGCGTGTAGGTACAGGTCTAGGATAATTTAGCAAAATTGTAAACATATTAAAAAACAATAAAGTAGAAAAAAATTAATTCTATTTCAAATAAAGAAAACAACTTCCCGAATTATTTTGTTTATATTGTTATTTTATTTATATACTAAGAAATCTCTGTCCGTATACTAAGTGTTTTAGAGTCATTAGTGGACTAGATTTTACTTATACAATATTAGTTGTTATTAATCATTCAAAATTCGACTGGTACAGCTTTTTATATCATATTAATATATCATTATATTTTTAGGTATAGACATATTTGGGAAAAATATATTTTTACTTCTGAATATAAAGACGAACAAAAGGAAAACGAGAACACAGATAAGTTACTGAAAGAACTAAGTCAATTTGAAGTATCCCAATGATTTTTGACAATTAGAAATTTAATGCAAAAATAAAGCACCATTAGTTTATTCTAAATGAATTTTATTTACTATACGTAAGATACCGGCTGGTGCATCGTCGCATCGTTGGAAATACAGGAAATCCCAAATGTTGAACCGCCCAGATATTGGCTATCCTGTTAATTTTACAGACAAGTTGTAAAAGGGTTTTTTAAAGGTCTGCATATGCTGAATACACATGCCATAGTTAGGTACTATAATATAGTAGTGTAGACAGCATAACAAATTATAAATTTGACAATGGTAGAATAATCACTAACATTAAAGAGCTATTGTGTCCCCCTTCCTGGAGTTATAACTAGTATATACTGATGGATAACTCATCATACAGTATATAACCCATCATATACGTTGTATTGGGGACAGATTTTTCCATCTTCCTCTGACAACAGATGTTCCTTCCCCGAGGATATACACTCTTCCACGGTTGGAGTTTAGGCCCACCGTGCCCTTCACGGTCAAGGAGCTTGTCTCTGGCTGAGGTAGTTGTGAGGTAGTTGTGAGGTAGAGGCTGGTTTTGCTTTGATTTGGTTGTAGATTGTACTGGTTGAAGTACAACTGTATAATAGATTGCACTGGTTGAAAAAATCAGAGAAAATTCTCCACCTCTTTGGTCTCTCTTTAAACCCGATACGGGTGTTGTCCCGAATCTATAATAGAGGATATATCTCTCTTTCTCTATTGCCTCCTTGGATTTGAGGTCAATTTCTATTGTGAGGACCCGACCATAACCTTCCTCCCTCGAGTTGATGACTCGCCAACTCGATGTCCTTGCATTGAAGTTCTGAGCCTGGAAAAGGCTCAGCAGATAGGTGGTACCTTTCATCGTGCTACTAGGCAGAATGACCGTGATGGTTGCCCCTTTTGGGATGTTTTCTCCCTTCAATATAACCAGTCCCAGCCCTTGCCAATTCTTAAGCTTAGGTGTCATTTGCACCACCAATCCGCCGATTCTTGAGAAACACAATCTACGAGGAGCATGCCCACCCGAAAGTGTATCCCTTGTGTAAAACCAAAATACTACTACATCTATATCTCTGACTACTACTAACTGCTACTAACCAACAATAAATTGATTTTGTGTGGTTTGTGGTCTGATTTTTTTTAAATGTTTTGTTCATTATTCATGTTGAGGATAGTAAGTAGTAAAGAAGTTTTACTTCAAAAATATAGCAATTTTTAAAAATAAATTACAAAATTAGTTTAGATGACAATAGACATAATTAGAGCCCAGTGGTAGGTGTGTATGCTGCTGATCCGAGAATACCACATTTGATACTCGGCCTGTAGGGTTTCTCTATTTATTTAAACAGAAATATTTATTTATATAAATTAATGCCACCTCAAGAAAGGAAATGAAAAATCATCTTATGTACATTTGCCAAGGAGAACCATTACAATAGCGCCGTTGGGGTTCGGGAATAAAATGTACGTCACGTGTACTTCTAAGAAACTGATAACACACAAGTACATCCGTAAGTTCGCCTATGCTCTATTTAGAGAGCACTGGAAAAGAAATAAAAGGTATTAACTAACAATCAAATTTATTTTAATGAAATCAAAAACCTATATATAAAAAAAATCGCTAATAAACAGTTAGAGCCGGGCTAAATGGACGCAAATGAATCTAAATTACAAAGTATAAATCATTTACCTTCCTCCTGATTAAATTTTGGCATGAATTTCCACCACATCACACGCATTTTACGTGAATTATAGCCAATTATAAGGGATACACTTTGTTGTTATAATTTAAAAGTTAGCGCCCAGGGTGCCGTTTTAGTCGTGCCGGAGTTAGAAATTTTGGGGCCCGAGGCTACGGAAGGGGTGGTTGGCGGACGCTAAAATTAAAGGCCCTTTCAACTTTGTACAATCGACTAAGAGTAGTGCTTCATTAGCAAAAGTCCACCATCATTTACATATTTCGAGCATATGTATGGACCGTTTAATGAGCTATTCCGAATGAGAGAACATAGAACCGATAAATTTGAAGGTAACAACGTAACTTTGTTTAATATATTCTGAAGGTTTAGTATTAATATAAAGCCGAGGTTAGCGAGAGACTTTAGGTCATATTTTAATTTAACTCGAGTTTATCGAAAATTTCAACCGCTGTTGAAGTTGGGTATTCGGCCTCGGGAATTCTAATGGAGGGACTAGGGGTTCAACTGTAAAATAACCATTTAGTGTTGAATACTAATACACTTGTAGGTTTAAAATGTTTCCCCTGTTAATTTTATGAACAATACATGTAAATTAGGAATCCTTCATTAGCAAAAATGTAAGATTATATAGATATGCTTTTCGTATTTAAATATAGTAGTAAATATTAGTATGTAGTAATAATACGGACTGTTCAGTGACGTGTATAACAAACAGCAAAGAAGAAATAATAATTATTATTAAACGTTCTCCATAATAAATAATTATTATGAATATTTCATAATATCTATATATTTCGTATTTACTTTTCATGGTCTGTAGTCTGTACTTACTTTGCTATAAATATGGTAATCGTAAATCATACAGTTCGTTCAAAATTCTACGCCAAACTTTCTAGATGTAAAATAATTATTCTTCGTTTTTTAAAAGGAAGATCCTGTATGTTATTTTTGCAGTAGATGGAGAATTAAAAAATGAACATTTTTTGTATTTAGAGTATTTGAAAAATTTTAACGGTTTCGCCTCGGGTTTCGCTTAAGATAATTTAAGATTATGATATTTATATTACCCGCCTCTCTAAGTAAGTATAGCGCTTGTTTCTATAAAAATATATATACAAGGGTATAGCCAATCTAAAGTATATACCCAATATATTTTAGATTTCAGGACAGTTCTTCTATTTCTAATAAGGAAGATTTTATGAGGAAAGTTAAAAAATATATGTTGTCTATTTATTTATTAATATAATACATAATAAATAATATATAAAGATAGCATTTAAAGAAAACCATCGCAATCTACTCACACTTTCTTGAGCCCCCCTATAGAAGTTAAAATAATTTCCTGAGGTACATTTTCTTACATACTTTAGGTTTGCACTTAAACAAGTTTCTCAAATTTTTTATCCTAGGAGAAACCATTATTATACCAACTAAATTTAAACAGTCATAATATTGACTGACAGTAGTAATTCGTTAAAAAATCTAAAAATACTCGAGAAAGAAAAATTATAGATATTAATAAATAATTTGTAACAATTCCATAGCTAAATATAGTAAAAACATCGAGGATCCGGCAATAGTGCGTCGGGCATCTGCAGCTCCTAGAATAAAAAATAAGTATAGACTATTTAAAGTAAATACCTAGTATAGTTTTGATTTCAGGACAGTTCTTCTATTTATAATTTTTTTAGTGAGGGTTGAAAAATATATATTTTTTATTTATTTATTAATATCTCTGAAACTATCGAAATATATTTACTCATATCTTACATAGGATTATGTAAAATGATCCGAAAGGAAGCCAAAAATGCAATAATATACAAGGTGTTCCATTTAAAAAAATCATCCTGATCCACTCACATTTTTTTGAGCCACCCTATAGAAGTTAAAATATTTTCTTGAAATACATCTTCATACATACTTTAGATTTACACTTAAATTAAATTCCCAATTTTTTTATTCTAGGAGCTACAGATGCCCGACGCACTATAGCCGGACCCTGTATAATTATATAAATAAACTATACCGTAATACATAGAGTAATTTAAAACATCAACTATTTTAAGAACAGAAGAAATTTAAATCCGTTAGAAAGAAAAACTATAACGGGAGTCCATATACCAAAAATCAATCAGGACCCAATAATCCTGAAATAGGCGAGAAACTCGATACGGTTACAAATGGGACCCGCCTCGCCTATACGTCTTAGTCACCGACCCAAGTTCTACAAACTTAATTTCGAAGTGAACTTTCGTAAGTGTGTGCGGAGATATATATACGTTTGGGCCTCCAAACCGTCATTATAATAAATTTACGCACGTTTGCACATTAGACGCCATAGGCCGAATACCTATAAAGCACAGCTTCTCGGTCTTAGAAATCCCATAAAATATTTGCAAAGCAATATGAGGGAAAGGGTCCAGATTAGGGGCGACCCGACCTACTCGGAGTACGATCCGAGCAATGCCAAGATTTCGGAGAAAATTATTCGGCTGCGCAAATCAAATAAAGGAGAGCAGGTCGGATGTATTTCGAAAAAAGAGGATTCCATTCCTTTCTACACCGAATAGGGTATTTCTCTATTCAACGTTGAGTCGAGTTGAATCTAATGTTAAATTTAAGGACAGAGAAATATATTGTCGAAATTAATTTTAGATACAGAGAAGTAGATCGTGATTTATCAAATAATCACATAAATTAATAGATTGGAAATAACATATAAATTTCATTTAAATATTCTTATTCAATGATAAACTGTAGTTACTTAGGGAAAACTAATGACATACATCACAAGTACTAAAAAGGCTAGAAAGGAAAGATTCTGTATGTAATGTAATATAGGGTATGGTACTGTAAAAAATGAATATTACAAATGAAGTTTCTAAAAGTAGTGGAAAAGAAAAAAAATACAATAATAATGTTTTCGATAGGTATGATATAAATAATGTCCCCGGATTGTCCTTGCAAAATGAAAAATTCATTAACTTTTGAGAAAAATGCATTCTTCATAATAGTGTTTCTCAACCTTCTCACATTTCCAGGCAAACTCGTTTATCCAGTTCGAAGAAAGAAGGAATATCGTCGTCCTCGTCGTATCCTGTTTCGGTTTAGGTTTAAAAATCTGTTCCGCTTCACCGTCCATGTATTGGTCGTCCAATACTATATACAAGAAGGAATATACTCATCAAAATTCTTAAAATAATTCTGCAGTGCAAACTGGTCCGGATCTTCATCAGCACGGAAATCACTTTATCTACCAAAGGAGTCTGGTGGCTTAATGACGATGTTTCTAACAAAGTAGCATCTGCCACAAATCCGGTGGCTTCTCGTCGCTTTGGCCACCAGATCGCATATAAGACAAATACAACAAAGCACGTCTTTGTCATCTCTCAGTTAAGCTACAATTTCAAAAAATCCTTGACGGTCAGGTTTTCCACAGAATGTAAACCCGCAATGAATATCTATATGTTATACCACTTTCTAAATTATTTCATACAGAATTGGAAAGAATGGCAGGGTACCTCTCTTTAAGCACTGAAGGGTATATGGCAAGTTTCGAAATATTTTCATTTTCTCGACACGTAGGTAATAAAATTTAAAATTTTACTTACAACTAAAATGATGTTTTTTTATGTAATGGAGAATTCAATGTCACTTTAATACATTAAAATGACATTGAATTCTCCATTACATTGCAAAGTGGGTAAATATCACCAATCTTTAACTTTCGATTTAAGCCATACTACTACTATACTAACCGATTTGAATAAATTCGACAGAGAGTCTAATTCTCTTTAATTTACATTATACTAAAATATTTACTAACGCTTTTGATATTTACTTGTATCGTCGTATGCTGCGTATATCCTGGATGAATAGAGTGACAAATGAGGAGATGCTCAGGCGGATGGGCAAATATAAAGAGCTCCTATCAATAATGAAGGAAAGGAAGTTACAGTACGTCGGTCAAATCATGAGGGGTGATCGATACGAGGTGCTCAGACTGGTCATTGAAGGCAAAATTGAGGGCAGGAGATCAGTGGGAAAAAGGCAAAACTCCTAGCTTAAGGATCTGCGTCGTTGGTTTGGAAGAACATCAATTGAAATTTTCAGAGGTGCGATTTCACGCACCATCATAGCCAGTTGGATTGCCAACCTCCGAAGGGAGACGGCGGCCTAAGAAGAAGAAGAAGAAGAAGAAAATATTTGCAGGAACACAACCTTTCGGAACTATAAGCGTAAATCTGAAAAAAGTCCAAGAATTTTACCATCTTTTGGGCCTCCTTAGTCGAGCGGCAGTCGAGCAACCCTGCAAACCTAGGTAAATTCTCTTTCACGTCAAATAAACCAACTAAATCCTTCAAAGTTTTCCAACACTTTTTTTCAAGTGACACCTCTAATTTCATTGGCCTTTATACCAACTAAATTCATTAAGTCAATTTTCAGTCAAAAAAATATAATTTTAAATAATTTTGATAATAATATACGGATATACCTAACTAGAAATATATGATAACTATACTAAAAATATATGATAAGATATGATATATGTTTTAAAGAAAAAGTTATGGTCAGGGTATGTCGAGCTTCCAGAAATTAAAATAAATACGGCCGCTTGCTTTTCGTTGACTGAAGTTTACACAAAACTGCCGTTTTTAATTCACAAAGGAGAAAAAGAAATGTCACGAACAAATGAGAACAGGCATTCATTTATTTTTAGCAGGCGTGATATCGAGAGTTTACATCGTCCTACTGAGCTAACAAATGCGATGAAGCTTACTTACGGCTAAATAATTTCGTTTGAAAAAAATACGTGTTATGCATTACTCCCAATTTTAAAACAAAAATGATTTTATTTCTTCTTATAACTATGAAGTAGATTTATATAAATTCAAATACTGTCAAATCTACTGAGATTTGTGAAAATATGTGTTCTAAATCACAAAAATAAAATGTTTCATATACTACTAGCCTTTTCCCGCGACAGCGTTCGCGTTACACCTCGAATCGTTCATTCATTGATTTAAATGATTGTTTAACTCTTTATAGATAGAGCTAGTAAGCGTTACAAATGCACTATTTAAACTATGTTTTTAAGAGTTTTGAGCTACTCGTATTTCATATGAAAGTTAGGAAAAATTGTCGATTTTCTGGGTATTATTCAGGGCGAGTCTTGAATAAGTGGAAATATTTTCAGGGCTGGTAGATGCCGATAAAAGAAACATATTTTCTCTTTACCGTTTTTCAAATAACTTCAAAATAACCGAGTTATTTTACGTTAAAAAATTAAAAAAAAAAATTCTACTTAAATTTTGAGAACCACTGGAGCTTGTCGTGTTTTTCTGTCTGGTAAATTTATTCTACTACCTATATTGCCACATTATCAAGGAATTATGGTTTTTAACTAGAAACTAAAAAAATAAGTTTTTCAAAAAATTCCAAATTTCCCAAAAAAAATTTCGCGTAAAAACTCATAATCGTGTTTCTGGGGTCAAAATATACTACCGTTAAAAATAATTACACTTATTTAAGACTCGCCCTGTATATCCTTTCAATAAGTCTATTTTGTTATTTTTGACTAAAACCAAAGTCGAAATTTTGCAAAATCTGAAAAAAGAAAATCTCTCGAAAAACATAAATAGTGAAATAAATTATTATGTACCCTCTATGGATAGAACTCCTATTACCTATTTTCTGGGGTGGGTGTTCTGTTACTGAAAATTTAGAAAAGATCTTTATTTGTCAGGACTCTTGTAGGAATGCGTTTAAAATTAATAGTATATTAACAGTGTATGGCCTGTACATATACTTTTTTTTATTTAACAATAAGTCAATTTGTAAAAAACATTCACAGAATCATAACTATAATACAAGGACACTCAATTTTGATTTTCCAGTTCACAGACTTACACTAACAGAAAAAGGTGCATATTACATGAGCATAAAATGTTTTAACAAATTACCTAGGGAAATTAAATGCATTCAAATCAACAGAGTATTTAAGAAAAAAGTTAGAAAATTGTTAATTGACTTAGAACCCTATTCATTAAGTGATTATTTGAATTAAAATAATATAGGGTTACATTGTTGTATTTGACGTCATTTCATTTTGTGTTCATTTATATTATCTGTACTAATATATAAAATCCTTAAGTGACTGACATACTGATTAATCACGATCCTGCTCAAACCACTCAACGTAAGAAACTCAATTTTGGCATGCAGGTTGATTCTAGGGTGTAGAGGTTCGATAAGAAGGGATTTTTCGATATTCCAGTTCCAAAAGTGTGAAACCACCTCTCAAATATTACAATATTTTTTATTTAAAAAACGGTCAAGATTCCGAAAAAACGCTTAAACACGTATATTTTATTTTGTTTTTTTACATATTTTAGGATTTTTTAAAAATGTATACAGGGTGTTTCGAAAAATCTGGTCATTGATTAATCCACGATCGTGCTTAAAGCGCTTGACGTAAAAAGCTGATTTTTGGAAAACAGATTGACTTTAGGGTGTAGAGGTTCAATAAGAAGGGATTTTTCGAAACTCGAATTCTAAGAGGGTAAAACTAACCCTCAAATATTAAAATATTTTTTATTTAAAAACCGGTGACTTTTTCGGAAAAACTCTTAAACACGTATATTTTATTTTGTTGTTTTACATATTTTAAAATTTTTTATAAATTTATACAGGGTGTTTCATAAAATATAACCATTGAGTAATCACGATTCTGGTTAAACTACTTGACGTTTAAAGCTGATTTTTGGCAAACGGATTGACTGTGGGGTGTAGAGGTTCGATAAGGAGGGGTTTCTCGAATCTCGAATCTCGAATTCCAAGAGGGTGAAAACGCCCCTCGAATATTACAATATTTGTTATTTAAAAAACGGTTAGTCTTTCGGGAAAACGCTTGGACAAGCATAATTTATTTGGTTTTTTACATATTTTGAAATTTTTTAAAAAATCATAAAGGGTGTTCCAAAAAGTTGGGTAATTTCTTAACCACGATTCTGCTTAAACTGCTTGACGTAAAAAGCTTATTTTTGGCAAACGGATTTTTCGAAAGTCAAATTCCAACGAGATGAAACTACCCCTCAAATATTACCAAGTTATATAATAATATCGCCATATTGTTTTTTCTCATGCTGACATAAATGTGAGAAAATTTTATCCAGTTTGTATGTTAATGCAAATTCTTGCTTTGCTTTATCATCACCATTACAAATGATTAATTTGACGCGAACAAAGTCGCTGGTACACGCTAGTATTTGTATATTTGTTTTGTGTTTTATATATATGTAAACATACTCTGAAATAAAGTATATAGATTATATTATATATTATATATTATATGTTATATTATTATGGTCCCATATAAACTGTATATGTAAGATAAATAGCTCCGACAAATAAAATTCTCAATTAAATATTTGAAGTTTTCAATTGTCGCTTTTCTTGAAACGATGGATTAGTATGCCTACTCCATCGTTTTTTTTATTTTTCAAGAGCTCTAATACACTCTTTCTTTATACGTTATTTTTTATTCCTAGAAGGATCATTTTAAGAAGAAATATTTCGTTCATATTATTGATTTCACTAAATAAACCCTTGTATAAAATTTTATACTTCTAGATGTTAAGTAATTGTCGTACAGTAAACTTTCATTCCCTATTCTACACCCTAAGGGTTTGAATTTCATAAATACACTTTGTCCAAATAATTAACGCATGTCTTTTAAATGATCCTTTGTGCAAATTTTTATGTGTAAAATCCAGAGGTCACGGAGATTTATATACATTTTTACTAACTTTACCCATTTGGTTGATGAATTTCAAAAATATCTTCTAATTCTTTTTGTAGAATTTCATTCTTCTAGATCAGATAGTAAGGAATTTTCATACAACAAACTGTTCTACATAATTTTACGCTTTATTTATTTATTTATTTATTATTATTCCAACGGTAAACCATTTTACATTCATAAATCCAAAAAGTAAAAAATACAAATATAAAGTAAAAAAAATAAAATAATATATACACTTCAACACTCTTAAAAACATTCAAAAATGTATACAACAAGATATAATACATATACTTTTAAGACAAGGAAAATATACTTTTACACATTGCACTCAGAGGATACTTCTTCCCAATCTGGTTCTAAATGTATTTAAGGACACCCCCCAAAAGTCAAGGTCTTCATTGGCATTGACATATGAAATATCTAAGCCGAATAAGAGGCATATTCTGGTAATGCCTCGTGTTAAATCTACCACTAGCCAACACATCATTAAGCCTAAAATTTCTTGGGTAAGCTGCAAAGTTTATTCGCTGTAGTAAGTGAGGAGAAATTATAATATTATTTAACAATTTGAACATAAAACACATATCTAAGAACACTCTCTTGTCCTCCAACGAACTCAACCCAAAGTGCTCTCTCAATGCATCCACCCCCATGTCTGAATATCCTGGCCCACATCTATATCGAAGGTGTCTCAGAAACCTGTTCTGCACGGCCTCAATGCGGCTTTTATGTGTAAGATAATAGGGGCACCAAATGGTTGAACCATACTCCAACACTGAGCGCACCAGGGAAGTAAAAAGCACAACCCAAGAGTGCAAATCCCTAAAATCCCTAGATGTTCTAATAATTAATCCCATCATTCGACATGCCTCGGCAATAATATGCTGGTAGTGGTCCGAAAACTTAAGCTTACTGTCTAAGAAAATGCCCAGATCCTTAATAAGATTTACTCTGGGTGCGCAAAGTCACCCATTCTATATTTGTACTCAGTGTAGTTTCTATGGCGAGTGAATACAATATATGATCACTTGTCTCTATTCAGCTTTAAATTAATCAAGTCTCACCATTCCATCACCCCATTTATATATTTCTGGAGTAGTTCACAATCCTGACTTGATAGAATCTCTTATACAAGGATGAATTTCCTAAAATCGCTTTACGTAGCTAATTCACTAATCACTAATGTCATTTAAACGAACTTTTGTGCTAACATTTATGTATCTAAAGCTGGCGGTATGAACGGAGCCCTAAAATATCTAAAAACTTGATATATAATCTAACTGACTATGACAAATAATAATTTATTTCTGGAGGTATTGTGTGTAGGTGTTTTTCAGGTATGTTTTAATATTTATTCGTTTTACATAAAGAAATAGCGATTAAACGATATGAAAATACATCATAAAAAATCTAGACATATATACCTTTCATTTAAAAAAAGGATCATCAAGATTGGTGAAGCGGTTTCGGCGGGATGGATGTAACAAAAAAACCCTTTGAGCTGTTATATATGTATGGATTATAACGTAAAGATAAGTCATCTAACTATATACACGAATACTAAAAAATTACTTCAAAACCACGATTATGCCAACAAAATTCTTTTAAGTCGATTTCCACTCAAAAAATTTTAATTTTAACCAATCGGGATCATGATATACGGACATACTTAGCTAGCCTTAAGAATTTCCAAAAAATATAAATGTTTTAGAGAAAAACTTAAAAGAATTGAAAATATATCAAAGGCCCTTCAAAACAAACATTGCAATTAATAAATTGTAGATGTAATACCTAATTGTAGGATTAATTAATAATTTGCACTATTAATTATATTAATAATAAAATGTAGGTGATTTGCTCTAGCTCATAATTTTGTACAGGCCTACTCTTTGCAATCACGTTTATCATAAATTGCAAAACTATGAGACACTTTTATTAGTTTTTCAACAGAAATAAAATGTTTTTTTATATTTCAGATGTTGTGCCTTACCGATACTGCCTAATTTATAGTAAGGCACGATTATCACTATAACGTACCGTCACCGTCACGTCGAGCTGCCAATGCCGTCTCGACAAAAAACATGAAGTATATGGGTGACAGACGTTGTCACGACACGCGACATTATGGATGGTGTGAATTTGTTTATTTTTGGCAACTTAAGAATATTTACCGTGGTGGCCGACGGCTAGCCGGTGGCTCGATGCGTTATAATGAGAAATCACAATTTTCAAAATCATGATTCACTTTTACTTAATATCAAGTACTCAAATATTCAAAAACTGTATTCTAATAGCATAGCTTTATCCCATGCCTATGGGAGTTTTTGTACTAAAACAGTACTGTTTGTAGCTGGGTACAGTTTATTTACTATAAAAATGGAAAAATATCTCTTACAGTTTTTAGGTAGTTTACAGTGTGCTACAAATTCGAGGTACAATCATTGGTATCTCGGAAACCGTAATAGATGCGAAGATGGTTAAACTGAGGCAAAGTTGCGCCTTGAGATGTTCACCAAAATGCCATCAAAAAAGTTTTAAAAATTTCAGGAATTGCCTGAGTTTTTTGGAAAAACGGATTTTTTTTAATACATTTTATTTTTTCTTGTCGTTACTCTTTAGAAAATCAAAAAATTAATAATTGCACATTTTCATAGCCACTTTATTAGTGCTATCTGATAATATTTTTAGATTTTCAAATTAGTTGATAATTTGTAAGATACAGAGGCCAAATTACTTTGTTTAAACACGGACCTGAATTTTTTACTTGTTAGTTTTTTACTGGAAGGTTTTGAAAAAACTCGGTCTCTCGACTACAATGATATACCACACTTTATACTTTTTTTTTATTTTGGGTACCTTAACAACAAACTATTTAATAACGCCTACTTTTTTTGGTGAAATTGTCTTCTGTAAAGAAACGCCGACGTGCATAATTTTTGAGAATTTCTTTCCTGAAACTGACCTAAAAAAATATTTCTTGTCACATCAAGCATTAAAATCTAGTAGATGATGATAATGATCTGGTTACAATGTGCGAAATTTTATGCCACTGATGTCACAAATGATCTTTGACAATAAACTACAAAATTTTAATGAATGCAAAGTAAGTAAAGTTTGAGTTTATTTTTGACTGACGTACAAACGAAGTACTACTGTAAAAAAAAATTGGGTTCATTTAACTTATTTTGATTTTAAAAATACGTATAAGTTCTATGTTCACGGAATATTAAGACACCCTGTATAAAGCTACAATGTTTGAAAGAAAAAAGTTACGGCCAAGCATGTCGAGCTTCCAGAAATTAGAAAAATAAATACGCCCGAGTTTTTTCCTCCGTTGAAACTTACACAACATTGCCGCTTTCTTTTAATTCCGCAAAGGAGAAAAAGAAACGTCACGAACAAATGATAATTTAGGACAAACGCTCAGTTATTTTTAGCAAGCGGGAATTTCCGGTTTACATCGTCCTACTAAGCTCACGAACGCAATGAAGCTTACTCGTGGCTGAATAATTTTGTTTGAAACACTTTTACAGGCTATGCCTTCTTTCGAATTTCTAAACTCAAATGAGTTTTTTCCTTTATAAACGTAAAATTTGAACACAATACAACTCGATTAAATTTATACGTATATTAATCTGAATTTGATTTTTTGAAGACGGTCATACTGTTAGCAGGGCATCAATTCAGAATTTAAAATGAAATAGAATAATATATTTTGATAGATTTGTATATTTTTTCTGTTGTAACACCAAAGGTTTAATCCAAAATATATTATTTTAAAGAGGCTATCAAAATATGAAATAACAGAATATATATTGAATATTGTTATAGTCTGTTTCTAAATGGTACGGAGAAATAAAACCGCGTTATACAGGGGTGGTCTGAACTGTATTCGAAAGTTCGGCAGCATATTTTGCAGATAAAAATAAGTAAAAAAAGTTCGTATAAATGTATGTCCTAAAATGCTTAGTTTCGGAGATACAGGGTGTAGAAGTTTCATTTTTATTTCGATTTTTTCCACAAATTATTTCGATTTTTTCAACTTTTAACTTTTCCACTAATTATACTTCAAAATTTACGAGGAATCTTATTTTGGCCTTTGAGTATCATCCGTCAAGAGAAATTGTGATTAGAAATCAAAAGTTTGTTGTTTTTTTAAGCTAAATATCTCGATAGGTATAACTGACTACCGCAAGCTGTTGCTAGGATATTCTATTAATTTATGAATGATTGTAAACTAAAAAGTATAAAGTGTAATTGAAACCACTATTTATTCCACTGCGAGGTACTGAATGAAGCTTAATGGTTCTCGTGATATTTGGAATCAAAATTATCAATACCTGTCATCATTGACATAAATTAAACATGTTAACTAAATAGTTATTAGAGTGAAATCATAAATTTGAAATGTTTTTGTGCCAAAAGTTCCACAGAAACTCATTTATCATCATTTTTTCGAAGAAAAAATTTATGATTAATTTAAAAAAACAAGAGTTCCCGAATTTATCATTTTACTCAAATAAATATCCATTCGACATGTTTAATGTCAATTTTTTGTCAATAATGACTGTATTGACTATTTCCATTCTAAATATTTTGAGAACGGTTGCTGGTAGCGATTTTTACCAAGAGACATTTTTTACGTAAAAAATCACGAAAATGTATATTTTTTACCCAACAATTTTATACAGGTACGGACGAAAAGTTATTGCTCTTCAAAACAGTTAAAATACATGTGGGTGGCGTCCCCTACGAATAATAGTCATATTGACATCAAAATCAAATTTTTCATATCAAAAAACTCCAAGACGCCAATGTTCATCTAAATATTGACGTTACTTCATAAATTATTGGGAAAAACCGCACGCGAAATGAAAATGAAACTTCTACACCCTGTAACTTCGAAACTAAGCATTTTAGGACATACATTATACGAACTTTTTTTACTTATTTTTATCTGCAGAATGTGCTGCCAAAGTTTCCGGAATACTATTCGGACCACCCTGTGTACGCAAAAGGACAAGAGAGTGACCCACTAAAAATGTATTCAAATTCAATGATTTCGCATTGAAATTTGTTCCTTTTTATCAAGTTTAAGTTCGGTTTTAGGTCAATTTAGGTAGTTTTCCCATTGTTATTCGTTCAAAAATAAGTGTCATAAATAAAACGTATGACTTCAGATATTTCGTTAATTTTTTGCTCTTTTACAGTTGATATATTTAAGTCTTTTGTTTGTGGTTTTAATTTAAATCTTATAAATTATTTTTTAGTTTTCTTTATCGTTAGTGAATTGTTGAAGAACCACATTTCAATTTTTTGTCAGGTCATTATTAAGGTTTACATAATCCTTGTCAGAATACACCATATATAATTCATCAGCACATTCGATTAAAAAAATGTTCGAATAAATCATTAGCATCCTCTTCTTCTTGCGGTGCCGTGCCTGTCTTCATGCGTTGGTGATCTCCATGACTATTTCTTGGAAGAGTTCTCTATCTTCTGCTGCATGAAACAGCCTCTCCACCCCCATAAATTTAGCATAAAGGATGTAATAGCAGTTGTGGCAAGTTGCCACCTTGTGGTATGCCATATGGAGCTATGCTACTATTGCTTTCTATGTCACCAATTTTAAATGTTTTTAAATATAATTGCGGACATTAATAACAAAATAAATATATAAATAATATAAAAGACTATTTTATTCTTAAGATGTGCTGATTCAGGAATAATATTCAAACTTATGACTCCAGAAATAGCCTATTAATAATAAATAATATTATTTATTCTTTACTGAAACCTACTACTATTAAGTTTTTACCGTAACAGACATAATTCATTTATAATTCTCAAATAACCTAATTCCATTTCTCGCAGCTCGAAAACAAATCGAAATCTATCACGCCAGAGTCGTGACTTACTGAAAACGCAATCATTAGGTTCGCAATGTGACAAAGCATTTTCTGAACATTAATAAAAGGAAAATTCAATCCCTTTCAATTATCCAGATGCTTACGGCCGCCGCTCTAGCTCCAAACTTTATCGGCTTGTTTGAATACTAAAATATTTGTAGAGCAATCCATCAAGCTGGCTTCGCAGGAAGGGTTTCCTCTCCTTAACGAAAACAAAAGAGCCTCGGGAAAAGTTCTCGGCCGAGAAAAGGGATGGTACAGGCCGCGTATTTTTAAAAGAAGGGAAAATTTACGCAACATCAAAAAATAAAGTTTCTGGGGGCAAGTTTGCAGGTTAAGTTGTTTGCAAGTTAGTTTGAAATGCAGTTTTGAAAACTCATCTCGTCGTGGACTTGTCGGTAAATGTACTACGAGGTTTACCAGAGTTGCGTTATTGATTTACAGCCTAGAGAGAACCTCTATTAAATTTGTAGAGAGCAACTTTGGTTATTTTAATTTATTCAATCTACAATAAGTAAAGTCCGCATCAGTGTTGCCAACTAGTATCAAATGACGGCCGTGTAGAATAATTGAAAAAGAATCGTGTTTTTAAGAGCGTAAGAGTAAATGCTAGTAAAATATTATGCGACGAATATACAGGGTAGTCCGAATTGTATTCGGGAAATTTCGGCAGGATATTCTGCAGATAACAATAAGTTAAAAACGCAGAAAAAAAATCGTGGGTGTTTGGGAAGGCTTCAAAGGAAACAATGTTTTTGCGACGTTTGCGACTTTATTGTCGGCACCAAAACATCGCCATGAATGCTTGTAGGCATAAAATGGATTAATATGTGTTTTGGTGCCTGAAGAAGCGACAATAAAGTCGCGAAACGGCGCAAAAACATTGTTTCCTTTCAAGCCTTCCCAAACACCCACGATTGTTTTTTCTGCGTACTAACTACTGGGAACTAACTATAATCATAAGTGAAAGAGTTCGATTAAAGTTAAAAGGCTTGGTTTCGAAGATACAGGGTGTAGCAGTTTCTTTTTTTCTTCGGTTTTATCCAAATAATTTCTGATCCATAGTCTATATTTAGAAGAAAATTGGTGTCTAGGTGTTTTTTGGCATGAAAAATTTGATTTCGGTGTCATTATGACTCCTACTTTCGTCCGTATTTCCGTCCGTATAAAAGTAATGTGTGAAAAATATGCAGGGTGGTCCAAACTGTATTCCGAAAACTTCGGCAGCATATTCTGCATATAAAAATAAGTAAACAAGTTCGTATAAATATATGTCCTAAAATGCTTAGTTTTGGAGATACAGGGTGTAGAAGTTTCATTTTTATTTCGATTTTTTCCAAATAACTTCTGAAGTAACGTCAATATTTGTATGAAAATTGGTGTCTGGGATTTTTTTGACATGAGAAATTTCATTTCAATGTTAATATGATTTCTATTTGTAGGGGTGCCACCTACACGTGTTTTAACTGTTTTGAAGAGTAAAAACTTTGTCTGCACCTGTGTAAAACTACTGCTTGAAAAAATTCATCTTCATGACTTTTATGTAAAAATCTCTCTTGGTAAAAATCGAGCAACCGTTTTCAAGATATTTACAATGGAAATAGTCAATACATGTCATTATTGACAAAAAATAAACAAATTTAGTATACGTAGTTATTTGACTGAAATAATAAATTTGGGAAATTTTTATTTTTTTAAATTAATCATAATTTTTTTCTGCGAAAAAATGATTATAAAACAGTTTCTGTTGAACTTTTGGCACAAAAACCTTTTTCAATTGTCAATTGTGGTTTCAGGCTAATAACTATTTAGTCAACATGTTTAATTCACGTCAATGAAGACAGGCGTTGATAATTTCGATTCCAAATATCTTGAAAACCATTACTCGTAGCGATTTTTACCAAGAAATCTTTTTTACGTAAAAAACGTCGTAAACGTATATTTTTTTATTCAGTAGGTTTATGTACTGACGAAAAGGCGATTATTATTCTTCAAACCGGTTAAAATATATGTATGGGGCGCCCTCTACAAGTATCACCAAAACTGAGCATTTTAGGACATACCTTTATACGAACTTTTTTCCGGAATACAATCGAAGTTTCCGGAATACAATTCGAACCACCCTCTATATTAGGTCATTTTAACATAAAAAAGGTATCTTAGTAAAAATCGCTACTAGCAATCTTCCTCAAAATATTTGGAATGGAAATAGTCGATTCATGTCAATATTGGCAAAACATAAGTCGAGGGGTGTCTCACTTGGGTAAAAAATGTACATGTACTGCCAAAATATCATGTTACTCGCAAGTGACTGCCAATGACTGCGAAGAAGACTGCCTATGACTGCCAGCGACTGCCAAGAAAATGTACATGTAATTCCAATAGTGAGACACCCCTCGACATAAGTTATTTGATTGAAATTATAAAAATTTGGAAACTTTTTATTTTTATATATTAATCATTTTTTCTAGACAAAATTATGAAGTTTCTGTCTTTAAAACAAAAACATTTCAACTTGTTATTTCAGTCTAACGACTATTCAGTCAACATATTTAATTTTTGTCAATCATGTTCCAAATTCCAATTCCACATATTTTGTAAACCATTGCTCGTAGAGATTTTTACCAAGTGACAGTTCTTACATAAAACACGACGTAAAATAACATTCATTCGTATAAAACTTTTTCAAAACAACAAGGATATTGAATTTCCTCACACTAATGGACCCTGTATATTACATATTTTTATTTTACGTTGTTACTGGTTAAAGTTGTTTAAACTCGATGGTCATTTTTTTCTATTACTTGTTTTGCTTTTGTTTTATTAACAATTTGTTTTTAAATTACATAAACAAGATTAATCAAAATGCTAATGGAAAAATATAAATGTTTTTATTGCATTTTCGACTTAATTTAACATATGCAACAAAGCATCTAAATAGTGTATTAGATGGAAGCTGGCTCTCGACTCTGCCATAAATTACATAATAAAACTTTTCCTATTAAAATTGCTGGAGCGGAGGCTGTTCCAGTTATACAATTTTTGTGTTTAATTCTTATTTTTACATTCAAAATTACAATAATAGTTTATTTATTCAGCTACATTACTAATTACAATTTTTAATTAACTTATTTTAGTATACAGGGTGAGTCTTAAATAAGTGCAAATGTTTTAGGGGTAGCATATTTCGACCCCCGAAACACGATTATGAGTTTATTTTGCGAAAAAATTTTTGGAAAATTTGGAATTTTTTGAAAAGATCCAGTTCTCAAAATTTCATTTTTTTGTAATTTTCAAAGTAAAATAACTCGGTTATTTTGTAGCTATTTGAAAAAGCGTAAAGAGAAAAAATGTTTCTTTTACATGTTGATCTACCAGCCTTGAAAATATTTGTACTTATTTAAATCATCCTGTATAAGAATGTATATTTTTGGTGTTTTTTTTGTTATTAGTAAAATTAAATTAATTAATTTATAAACTCTTTCACTCGCATCGGCCATACTGGATCCGCCATTTTGAATTCTGCCAATCCGACGTCATTATTGGTATAAGAAAAGACTTTAGTCTGCTAAAATCTCCTTATACTCCTATGTCCGCTGGTGTGCCTCAGGGATCAATATTGGGTCCGCTGTTATTCTCTTTATATGTAGCAGACATGTATGACGAATTATCGCATTCTAAGTTACAATACGCTGATGATTCACAATTGTATCTATCTTTCGCCAACGATAATTATCTCATATCTAATTTACAATATAATATTGATATAATAAGGATAGATAAATTTGCTACAGATCATAATCTGAAATTAAATACTTCGAAATCTTGTGTACTTTTTTTTGAATCTGGCAAGACTCAAGGGACGGGCATTACAACAAATTTCAAAATTGAGATCAATAATATGAAGCCAAAAATCTGGGAATATACGTCGATTCAAAACTTACTTTCAATTCACATATTAAAAGTAAACTTACTAATGCATATTGTCGGTTAAAAAAACTAAATATTTATAAAAAATTTCTACCACCTTCTGTTAAATATTACTTATGCAATAAGTGTATTTTTTATCATTGTTCGATTATGGTGATATAGTTTATGATGCCTCATTATCTGCAGGGCTAGTGAAATCTATACAAAAAAATCAAAATTCATGTATGCGATTCTCGTTTAATATACCCTATAGACATCATATTACCCCATACCTACATAATAATACTATATTATCAATGTACAATCGACGCAAATGTCATATGTTATCATTTATTTACAAAGTTTTAAAAACCGGAAAACCACCCTATTTAAATTCACTTTTCAATTCTCATGAACATTCTTATATTACCAGAAATGTAAACAATTTCAAAGTCCCCCAGCACAGAACTGCGGCATTTCAGTGATCTTTCAGCTTTGTAGCGATTCAATTGTGGCATCAGCTTTCTAAATGCGTTCGGGAGCTTTCGAATGAGAAATTTGTAAATAGCGTCAAGTCTATATATATAGAAAAACAAAAAAACCTCTAGAAATTTAAACGAGTGACTAACCTGCCTGCCTGCTTTCGTCGCCTCTTAATTTTAATTTTATACTAGTGATAGTCTTGTTTTTGATTTGATTTAGCTTTCCCTGGTGCCCTAGCCTTCCCCCTTGCATTCTCTTTCTTCTCTTTTTTTTCCTTGTGTTTGATTGCATTTTTTGTATTTTATTTTATATAATTACTTAATTTGTGTATTTATATATTTTTGAATGTCTGCCGGGCTGTGCGACACAAAAACATTTAATGTTTTTGTGTATCGGTTTTTTTTATAATCGCGACACAGTCCCTTTTACCTAAATTTTTTTTTACTATGTTTGGTTTGTATATTGGTATTTGGAGAGAAGGGTAAATAAACTATTTGAATTTGAATTCGAATTTGAATTTGAATTATGTGTATTACGAGTATGTATTCAACAATTTCCGAATTATGAAGTTTTGATTTTGAAATGTTAAACGAAAATGTTGTAATTTCCAGACTTGATATAATCTCATTTCATACATCTATAACTGCTAACTTGGAAACTAATGTCAAATATTAAGTATCGCAGTTTCCGCAGAATGGCATCGTTAAATGAAACCAAACACATCGAGATTAATTAAATCGAATTCTTTAAGTGATATTTTCGAAAGTCAATAACTCGGAAATAACTGGTTTGAGGTACAATGTGTGTATCTCGATTTTTGTTTAGAATTGAAGGAAGAACTGAAATACGCAATAATATACAAGGGGTTCCATTAAAATCAAATGAAATTTTGATGTGCCACGACTTTATGACCGACCCTGTATACTTAAATTTATTACCCGTTAATAGATATTTAAAAACCCTCTCTAACTTTTATATTTAACTTTTTGCGGTACCTCTTATATTTTACCTAATAATCGACCGTTCCCATACATATCAGCGACCCTGTATTTTCTCTAAGTTTATTTTATTGGTCAAAAGATTATTCCTTGACATTTCTCCTATATAAATACATGTATTTGATTTTGTAATAAATTTATATTTCTTATTTTTATATATTGATTATTTTACTGATCTTCGATACCTAAAACGTCCCTAGCCGCAACCCTCTAAACCAGGGTCGCGACAGTATTTCGAATATTTTTGGACAAATGACGTTTCAATTAACCCAAAAATAGAAGTCAGTTAAGAAAATCAACGATATCCAAATTTTATTCTTCTGGGGCGAAACTTCTCGCTTTCCATTAACATTTATAAAGTCGCTGAGCAGAATGGAGCGGCAACTTTGTCTAACTTCGGTCGTAAGGCTTCCCCGAGTTTGAACGGTGCACGCCTCAATGTGGTACTTGGAGACTATCTCTAACTCTCTTCCTCTACATCTCTCCCTTCGTGTTTCGCTTGTGCTCGGTATATGGATGGAGTATATATATTTCAACAGATTCTCGAGTGCACCGACTTCCACGTCAGCTGCACTTTAATATTGGTTTTAAGTTTGTTTACGATCGAATGGGCGCCGAGACGAGGATACGCCGCGGAGAAAAGCCGAGTGTTGTTACGAAACCAAGCTAATTGTTTTCGTAAAAGATAGCGGTAGACAAGACTGTTATGCCTATGTTTTTTTTAAGAGAAGCTACCAAAGGATAATCTTATGGACGAGTTAAACGTTGACGATTTTAGGTTGTCTCTTGTTATCTCGTTCAACTTCGTTTTGTCTCGAACCACTAATGACGTGTCTGTTTCTATACACAAAGACAAAGGATTTTTTTCATAAATTTCTGCGGAATACTTATTCCACCAAGATCATAGACCAATCTAGACCTTTCTAAAATATATGTTTCGTTACGATGATATTTCTATAATTACATCTCGATTTATGTTCATATACCTATATTCCACAAGATTAATAAATTGCCCGTCAAATTAAATACCACAGCTATTTTTTTACTCATTTTCAACGAGTTGTAATTGTGAACAAAATGGACCGATTTTGTTATTTTTTTAGCATATTAAAGATCGTTTTTCGTAGATTGATCTGATTTTTCTAAATTTTGCATGAGATTTAGTTTTCTATGATATACAGGGTGTGAAAAAAAGGAATATAATTTTTGTAATTTTTTAATTTTAACTAGAATTATATAAGTTCTGGGTATAGCTAAGACTAATATCTCGGGACGTATTTGGAATTTTTACGATAACTCATCTGGAATGAAAGATAATCAATTTTTACTCTAACTTGTATTTTTTCTACCTTTCTTAAGAGATATGCTAACAAAACTGAAATTAACATTAAAATTGTAGGATATTCGTTACTTTCACAATGTGAAATTAAAAAAAATGATTTAACTAACGCAGTTTAATACAGAATCTCTTAAAAATACGACCAGCGAAATAGTAAAATTAATATAAAAGCTCGACACGTATTTGATATTTTTGTAAAAACTCTTTTTGTGTCTAAAAATCTGTAGTTTAGCTGCAACTTAAAGTGCTTAAAAACACTTAAAAAAAATACATAAAATTATTCAATATTATGATTTTTAAAATTAAAAGCGCGTAGGCGAATTAGTAACTTAATTAATTAGGCAGATATTAGTCTTAGCTATACCCAGCACTTATAATTCTAGTTATTTTTTTTGGCAAAATGACAGCAACAGAAAAATTACATTCCTTTTTTTCACACTCTGAATATCATAGAAAACTAAATCTCATACAAAATTTAGAAAAATCAGATCAATCTACGAAAAACGATCTTTAATATGCTAAAAAAACAACAAAGTCGGTCCATTTTTTTCAAAGTTACAACTCGTTGAAAATGAGTAAAAAAATCGCTTTGTCATTTAATTTGACGGGCAGTGGAGCCTCCCATACGACGCGAAGGCTCCAAGGAGAACAACAGTTTCTATTAAAAAGAAATTTTGTGAGCATATGTAGGCTAATTTAGAGCATTTCTTAAAAATATAGAGAGTTCTACAGGGTGTTTCCAAAAAAAGTTACACATTAAAGTTGTTTTTTTTGTAATGGAACACCCTATATTATTATACCATATTAATTGCTTTTCCGATTCTAGGAGAAAAATTTTCAAAAAACAAAAAATAATTTGTAAATTTCAATAAAATCTACCTAAACTGGAATTTATACATATTGAGTAGATAGTTATTTGACTTAAATGATAAATTGGGAATTTGTTATTTTCTTTAATGAAATAAAAAAAATTTCTTTGAAAAAATGATGATAAAACAGTTTCTGTTGAACTTTTGTCACAAAACACATTTGTGTAATAACTATTTAGTCAACATGTTTAATCTATGTCAATGATAAGAGGAAGAAGTATTAACTATTACCAAGAGATATTTTTTACGTAAAAAATAACGGGAATGTATATTTTTTCACTCAGTAGTTTTGTACGGGTACGAACAAAAAGTTATTACTCTTCAAAACAGTTAAAACACATGTAGGTGGCGCCCCCTAAAAATAGGCGTCATATCAGTAGCGCATCCAGAGAATGAGTCTGGGAGGGGTAATGGCAATATTTAAATAAAATAATAGATTTAAATTAAATTTTCGCTCAAAGGTATTATGACTATGGAAAAGAATAAACCGAGGAATAAACTTAGATTGTTCTGGATTTATATATTGATTGATATTATTAATTTATTTTGTAACAATTTTAATTTATATACCAGATTTTCCTATTTATAAATTTCTTTCTGGGAGGGGTAAGTAACCCCATTACCCCTCCCGTATATGCGCCCCTGCGTCATATTGATATCATAATCAAATTTCTCATGTTAAAACATTGCCAGACACTAATTTTCGTCCAAATATTGACGTTACTTCAGAAATTATTTGGAAAAAATCGAAATAAAAATGAAACTTCTACATTCTACACCCTGTATCGCAGAAACTAAGGATCTTTAGGACATACCTTTACACGAACGTTTTTACTTATTTTATGTGCATAATATGCTGCCGAAGTTTCCGGAATACAGTTCGGACCACCCTGTATAACTTAATACTGCAATTTTCAACGTTTACGCTTCATTATCTGAGATCATAACCTCTAAACAAAAACTCGGCTGTCACCCAAACAAGGTCTTCATTATCGAAACCAGACCCGAAAACCCGACAGCAGTTCCCTCCTCGCAGTCGGAAAAAGCTTTTAGGCCTCAAATGGGCCACGCTGTGTGCAATATGTGTCTTTGTCCATCCGTCACTGTCCGACCTCTCGCCTCGATACCTATAGGTAACAAAGTATCCAGGGACCGGCCATATAAATTGGCTATTTGATCTTACGCTCATTTTTATCGGTCATATATAATAGATTTCTTATGTGTTTTTACCCGGCTGTCCATTTTTCACCGTACATCCGGCAAACGTTTTTTCGCGGCACCGAGATTCCGGTCGGTCGGTACCGGAACTGAAATAGGTGGAGGGGGAGAAGCGGAGCAAGATAAAAATTTATAAGGTTTCTTCCGGGGGGGTTATTCGAATTTTTATGTATATAGTGCGAGCCGTAAGTTACGGTTAGCTTGGATTCGGGGATATGTGAGACGTAAATAAAATGAGACGCTCAGGGAAGATAATGTTCTGTCGGGATATCAAGTATTTTTATACCTTCTTATAAAAACGCAAATGTGTGTTTGCGTGCTATTTTTAACATAGTAATGTAAAAATATCGTTATTTATTCCGACGTGTATATAAATTCATATTCTGTGAATATCCCCCGTTGTTCTGTTCCCTCTTTCACATTCCTGACGCATTGGTATCATGATTTTCTAGAATCTAAATTCTATAATTTCTAGTTCTACAATCTAAATTACAATACATTCACAATAGATTGTTATTGTTAACATTGATATTATTAATATATTGTACTTTTAATATACAGAGTGTCTTAGAAATAAGTGCAAGTATTTTAATTGGTAGTATAGTTCGAACCCAGAAACACGCCTATGAAGTTTTTTTACTAAAGGGAAATGTTGAAAATTTTATATTTTTCTTGACATTTTCCGGAAAATGTTAAAAAACTTTTTGAGTGCCACCTTTGGTGCCACTTGTGATGTGATTCACGGGAAATTTGTTTACGGTGCATAGAGAGATTTTCTACACCTCCTACATTACCCGCCTTCTGCATGTTTATTAATTCACAGTAATTTTTTATACAAAAAAACACGAAAATTAATTTTATTCATAGTATAGATTACTATACTAATCTAAAGAAAGACGCTATGTCTTAAATACTTTTTTACAGTTGAGTACACTGAAAAAATAAATCTTTACAAATTATTACAGCATTTTTTCCCATATTAGGAAACATTTTCCATCATTTCAATCAACAGTTATAACCTTTAAATATTTAGATAGATCCAAAGGTTAGATCTTACTAAAAAACTGCCTCAAAACATTAAAAATTCCATGCTCAGTAGAACTACAGCAGGTGTTCGAAATGGTGGCCGTCATTTTAAACAATGTATTATTATAATAGCATGCAGTCAAGAAACTAAGGGTATTTAAATCTAGTGTTGTCAAGAATTGCAGTGAAGTGAAGTGTTATTAAGTGTAGTGTTAAGTGCGATTTTAAGAGTGGTAAAATGCAAAAAAAGAAAGCTTTGCAATTATATCGATCTGCTGGATATACTCTTTAATGTACATTTTTATGTCAATTACAATTTTCAAAGTTAAATAACTCGATTATTTTCAATTTATTTTAAAAATGTTAAACAGAAAATATGTTTCTTTTGACCAGATCTCACAAATTATACATGTACCGGGTGTCCCAT
The DNA here is from genome assembly GCF_002938485.1 of Sitophilus oryzae. Classification (NCBI taxonomy): domain Eukaryota; kingdom Metazoa; phylum Arthropoda; class Insecta; order Coleoptera; family Curculionidae; genus Sitophilus; species Sitophilus oryzae. The sequence goes on along the minus strand of NW_022145636.1, from coordinate 602,966 downwards.
TAAGAATAGCTCTCGGCTGTGTCTTGGAAAGTACTAGCCGTAGAGTTTGCGGAAAAAAATATTTGTAACTAATGAAATCATGAGAAATTGCTGGAAATTATTTTCAAGTATAAGAGTCTAATAAATACCTGAAAAATTTAGTCTTCACTTGATTTAAATAGTAAACATGTTATTTAATAATTTTTAATTTTTTTTTTGATAAAAAAAAAAGTAAAAAAAGTACATTGTATGAAATTTTGGCTAGGAATTTTTCTAGGACGAGAGGGCGCCCTCTAGGTTCTAGAGGGCGTAACTGCTATGGAAAATAATAAAATGGAATTTTTAAGAAATTTTGCCTAGATACAATGTATTATAAATAATAGTTTCATAATCTTCAGTAAATTTTGGATCTTTTTTGTTAGAACCATTTTCCCCTATCTGCTAAAATAAAGTGGTGGGGGGAGGTTAGATCTGTTTTTATTTAAATATTAATAACTCCGGACTGGATGATCGCATTTCAATAAGCGAGGGCTCGTTTAAAAGAATGTTTCTTACTCTATATTGTACCATATAAACAATAATAATAAGCGCTTGAACGTAGACGCTAGGGGGCGTTGTCTTACAATTTAACAAACATTGCGCGTTTTTTAAAAAAAAATTAAATATGATAGTATATATAATTTTAGCTGATGGTAAAGAGTAATAAAAGCTTAACAAGTCAGCGAAAACCGCATCTTGATATCTTTTTTCAAACCAAAGTTATTAGCAAAATTATAATAAATACGAAAATATAAGCCCTTAAGTACCGTATTTTTCTAACACGATATAATAATAATAATAATAATTACCGACCCGTGTGATTACCAACCCGTGTGTTTGCCGGGTTGTCAAAAAAGAATAGCACCAAGGAATCTCCTGCCTGTCGTAAGAGGCGACCAATTGGAGCAGTTTGTCCAGCTGTCCTTATAACCCCTATCCATCTAACCTAAAAATTATCTTCATCCTACCTTAACTTATCCTTTATTTCCTCACACACTACAATTATTTCCTCCGGTGGTTAAACCTACCTGAAACAAAAATATTTATTTACAATTGAATTTTAATGGCGTAGAGTTCAAAACAAAAGGATTTACCCCAGATGGGTAGAGATCTCGGAATCTCGGAATCCCATACTGCAAACGCAGTCTGCCCCACGGATTCTGGGGGGGGGGGCAAAAATTCGACTTCATTGACAAACCTCCAGGTAATTGAAGAAGAATCAACACCTGTAAATGAAAGGGAAAGTTTGGTCGATCTAAATGATAGCCCCGCTGACCCAAGACCCACCTTGAAAAGAATGCGTTGGACACGAGAAATGAACCTATTTTTAATTCACGCATACCTTCAAGCCACTGACTTGGAAAGAGACCTAACAGGATACAGAGACAGAGTAAGCGACTTATGGCAATTACAATACCCTAATATACCATGTACAGGACAACGACTAACTGACCAAATCCGCTCAATTAAAAGGCGTCAAGTTTTTTCGGAAAGAGAAATGAATAGTATCAAAGAAACAATACAGAGAGAACATCAACAAATTAGTAACGAACCGCCAGCACAGCGCGTAAGTCCTCAAGAGCTTACGACACCGGAAGCGCAGGTGCATCCAACCGAGGCAGATGAAACTAATAATAATAATAATAATCCTAAGATGCATGTCTCGGATCAACAACTTTTGCTCGGCTATGAGGCTAATATTGTCAAATGCAGAGGAGCACATCATTCGGCACGTCCTAGATTACCAAGAATAAAGCCAACCTTTTATACACGGCAAATTTTACGACGAGGTAATGAAATAGTAAAAGTAAAAGTAACAAATAGTGATAACCTAGAAAATACTAACTTGGTCATATATTGTGCGGCTCTAACAGTATGTCAGACACTGAATTTAAAAATTGGAGACCTAGACCAAATAAACACCTGCCGTGAAAAACAGATGTCCCTGGGAGAAACGTTTGATGACGCAAATAGAAAGCTTGAGAAAGAAAGCTGGAATACTCCAAAGTTTCCTATTTGGGCCTAATAAACCAACTACAAGACATAAAACTAAGGTACAAAAAATAGCAGCAAGCATCTCTATATCACCAACCAACCCAAACTATAGACCAAAACTAGAAGAACTCTTGGAACAGACTAAACAGAAAATTGCTGGATTAAACAATCGTCTTAAACGCTACCGAAAACGAACATTAAGATTTAAACTAAACAAACAATTTATTAATAACCAAAAAGCCTTCTATAGAAACCTAGAAGAACAGAAACCTCTAGAAAAAATACCTACCAAATCACAAATGGAAACTTTTTGGAATGGCATATGGAAAAATAAAGTGACTCATGATGAAGAGAGTTATTAGCTTAACAAGAAAATTGAGCACTGTCAAGAAACTCCAGAAATGCTAAAAGTCAATATTAAAGAAGAAAACATCAAAGATACCTTAAGCACATGAAAATTGGACAGCACCCGGGGTAGACCGGATACAAAACTTTTGGTTAAAGAACTTTACTGGATGTCATAGCACATTAGCTAAACATTTCCAAGAATTTATAGATGATCTGAAGAGTGTGCCTATCAATCTGGCGGAAGGAATCTCATACATGCTTCCGAAATCAGGGGACCCAAGCCTACCAGAAAATTATAGACCAATAACGTGCCTGAATCATCTATATAAACTGTTATCATCAATATTATCACAGAAAATTTCACAACATATATATAGCAAAAACCTAATAGCATGGGAACAAAATGGTTGTAACAATAAAGCAAGGGGTTGCAAAGAAAATCTCATAATAGATTGTATTTTATCTAAGCAGGCAAAACTTAAAAAGAGAAATCTTTCAATGGCGTGGATAGATTACCGAAAGGCTTTTGACTCGGTACCACACTCCTGGCTTATTCAAGTATTGAACATATATAAAATACATCCCCAAGTTGTACGACTGTTAGAAACACTCATGACAACGTAGAAAACAAAACTGCATGTGGGTGCGGCACATTTGCATTACCAAACGGAGCATATAAACATAAAAAGGGGAATTTACCAAGGGGACTCTTTAAGCCCCCTATGGTTCTGTTTAGCTTTATACCCCTTAAGTCATCTACTAAATTCTAGCCCTTATGCGTACAAAATAAATAAAGAAGAAGATATCTCACACCAGTTTTATGTGGACGACCTCAAACTATATGCAAAAGGAAGACAACAATTGCATAGCCTCTTGGATTATAGTCTCTACATTTAGCAAGGAAATAAAAATAGAGTTCGGTTTGAGTAAGTGTGCTGCCATTCATGTTGTGCGAGGAAAGGTAGAAAAACAAGAACATATTGAACTAACAGATGGAAGTGTCATCAACAATTTGGAAGGGGAATATAAGTACTTAGGATTTGCCGAGTCGTTTGCTATAAACCAGAAGATAAATAAAGAACAATACTCAGAGAAAATGACCCACAGATTGAAAACAATATTAAAAACACAATTAACAGCCAAAAACAAAATCAACGCTATAAACACATGGGTTATGCCTACTATCACTTACACCTTCGGAGTTCTTGCCTGGACTCCTACAGACATACAAGCCCTAGATCGGAAAATAAGAACGCTTCTAACAAAGTATATCATACATCACCCAAAATCTGCAATAGAAAGACTATATTTACCAAGATGCGAGGGCGGTAGAGGTCTAACCAATTTAGAGCTGGCTTTAAAACAAGAAAAAACAGTTTATGTAAATATTTCAATAGACAAAACCATCCATTAATTAGAGCAATAATCCAAATAGATAAGCAGTTATAACCACTATCACTTTCAGATGTTAGAGAATACCAACCCATACCACAAACTTTTAAAGAAACATGGCAAAAGAAGTCTCTGCATGGTAGGTTCTATAACAGTTCAGAGTAGGTTCTATAACAGAAGAATCATTTCTTTATCTAACACAGGGATATTTATTTACTGAAACTGAAGGGGCATTGACAGCAATACAGGACCAAGTAATTCCAACTAAAAACTATAGGAAATTCATATTAAAAGAGAATTTACCCGATACATCATGCCGCATGGGGTGCAAACAGGAGGAAACAATCCAGCACATAGTGTCAAGCCGCACTCATTTGGCTCCTACAGAATACCTCAACCGACACAATGAAGTAGCCAAAATCATCCACCAAGAACTGGGTCTGAAACACAAAATAGTCCAAAATAAAGAGGCATATTATAAGTACCAGCCTAAAGCAATAATCCAAAATGATTCTGCTAAGCTTTATTGGGATATGAGCATAATTACGGATCAACTAGTACCCAATAATAGGCCTGATATCATGCTGTTGGAAAAGGTAAATAAAGAACTTACCATTATAGACGTGTCAATTCCTGTAGATGATAACATAGGTAGGGCGTACAAAAAAAAGATAGATAAATATGAGGCTCTAAGCGTTGAGTTGAAGAGAGTCTGGAATCTAAAAACCGTAAAAATTTTGCCAATAATTATTACTGCCAACGGTTTAAAACTTACCTGATATACTAAGGCGTTTGGGATTACGAAGATCAGTCCTTGTTCTATTACAAAAAGCTGCAATTCTGGGCACTACAGCAATTGTGAGAAGGTTTCTGTCCAGGTGATGTGGAAATGTGATCGCCTTGGTTAAACCCCGGCTAGCGCATAAGAAAAACCTGTGAATTTAAAAAAAATAAAAAAAAAATAATAATACTTTATTTTGCATGAATATCATTTACAACAAATGTAATTTACAAATAAAAAATAACAATAAAAAAAACATGCAAAAAAGGAACTGAAGACAATTAAAATTGGTTTAAATTCAGTGCCTGTCAGATCACAATATCAGCTAGTATAAATGTGTGTTATGTAGCTAAATTATTTTACTGTAACTTATCTACAAATATAAGTAAATTATATAGTAATCCTATGGCTAAGAAAATTTAGTATGAAATTCAAAGAAATAAACACAAAGAAAAGTATTTTATACTAAAATAATTCTGAGGTAAAAAAAACTAAGAGGGAAGAGAACTTCCAGAAAATGTTTTTTAAGTTTATTAGTCCCTTAAATCTAAGGTTTAAGTTGTGCACATCTGTTCTGAATTTTATTTTATTCACCAAGTATGGAGGACACTTCTTAGAAATAACTCCATGAAATAAAACCAATGAATGCATCTTACGTCTGTTTTCCATATTCAACCACTTAGCTTCTTTTAACTTATGCGAAATGGGATCATATTTTCTTATACCATAAATAAAACGTAGGCAGCTTTTTTGAAGCTTCTCTATTCTGTTAATGTCAATTTTTTCCAGACATGGTCCATATATAACGTCACAGTAGTTGAAATGGGATAAGACAAGTACTTCAGCTAACTTTATTTTTAAAGTTTCCGAAAGTAACTTTCGATGCGGATATAACATTTTTAAAGAGATGTAAGACCTTCTGATACATTGAGAGACATGTTCCTTAAAGCGAAGATTATAATCTATAATTAATCCCAAATTCTTGGCAGATTTAGTAAATTGTAATTTTTGTTCAGCTAAACTTACTGACATTACGTTAGATAGAAAATCCCGGTGTTTACCAGATATCATAACAGATGATTTATCTGGATTTATTGCCAGGCCGTGATGATTTGAGACTTGTACTAATTTATATAAATCGTCATTTATTAACGTTTGAGCTAATGTCCAGTCATCGAAATTAAACGAAAATAAAAGTTGTGTATCTTCTGCGTAGCAGTGTGCATTAACATTATCTAGGTATGTAGAAATATTACTTGTATATATTGTAAAAAGTAAGGGTCCCAAGATAGATCCCTGTGGAACTCCACAACTAATAACTTCCCTCGGTGATTCCCCTGTAGTAGTTTTTACAAATTGCATTCTATTATTTAAATAATTTTCAATTAGACCAACTGCATTTTCTGAGAAGCCTACATAATGTAATATAGATAGAAGTAGTTTATGACTTATTCTGTCAAAGGCCTTTGAATAATCTAATAGCACCAGTACAGAGTTTTTGCCCAAGTCACAGGATTTAATAATGTCATCAACTATGTTTAAAAGTGCCGTTGTGCAACTATAGCCTTTGCGAAAACCAGATTGATTTATTGGTAAAATGTCGTTGCATTGCAAAAAATCACGTATTTGATTCTCCATAATTCTCTCCAACAATTTAGACAAACAAGGCAAGATACTAATTGGCCGAAGCTCATTTACAGAAGTTATATGATCAATTTTAGGCAAAGGTGTTATTCGCGCAAGTTTCCACGAATCAGGAAAAATATTTTCTAGAATACATGAGTTAACTATATTGGTAATAAATGGTATAATTCTTGGACAGCACATTAGTAACATATCAATATTAATTTGATCGGATCCTACAGCAGTGGATGTTATATTGCTAAGTAGTAAGTCAACATCGGTAACTGCAACAGTATGAAAATAAAATATCTTATGTATGTTTGGTTTTAAATTATTTGTATAATATTTCAATAAGTTTTTATCCACTGATGGGTTATTTTTTGAGAACTGTAGAAAAAAATTATTTATATTCGTTGGGTTATTTATAGAATCAGGAATATATCGAATATTAACATTATTGGTTATATTTAATTTTTTTAGTTTTTTCCATAAAACCTTATTGTTATGTTTATTAGTGCAAAATTCTAGATATTTTTTTTTTCATTTTGTATTGCTATATTTGTCTGATTCCGCATTTGTTTATAATAATCCCAATGTTCCGGTTTTCCGGTGTTTTTGTATTGTTTTTAAAAGCCTTATCTCGCATTTTAATCATAAGTTTTATAATGTCAGTTAACCATGGTGGTTTATATTTCTTATTTTTAACTGTTTTTAAAGGTGTTAATATATCAAATATCATTAATATCAAATTATTAAAATAAGATAACTTATCTTCAATATTTTTAATATATATTATATCCTCAAATGGCGCGCTTTCTAAAAAAAGATGCTAATAGTTACTTTATTTATATATTTGAAGTTTCTTACTTGGGATTTGGTTTCAGCTTTTTGTACAACCTGAGCATTTAAAGTAGCATGCACCATTAGATGGTCTGAAATATCGGGTACGTTAAGAGTTGAATAATGTATTTCTGTTTCTGTTTTAGGGGTAATAATATAATCCATCAAACTTTGAGATTTATGTAATTCTTGTCGGAGTATCAATAATTTGTTTTAAATTGTAAGAATTTAAGCAACAATCAAAATCTTGAACGCTTTTGTTGTCCAATGACAAATAATTTAAATTGAAATCTCCACCGCATACACACACACACACACACACACACACAAGTTTTTCACATTCCATTGTAAAAAATGTTAGCGCGTTCTCAAACTCATTCATAAAATCCAAGAAATGTCCCTTTGGCGGCCTATAGATTGATCCAAAAATATATACTACATTATTAAATTTAAATTTTATCCATAATTGTTCCAAACTTTCTGATTACTTTGATGTTAGAACTTCATATTTAAAATTATTTTTAAAATACATACCCACTCCACCACCTCTCATATCTCTGTCTGTTCTAAGAAACGTATATCCTGGAACTTGAACATGGTCACTAGGTATACCCTGAGTCAGCCATGTTTCTGAAATGCCCAAAATATCAAAAGACTTTTACAATAATAAATTCTTCAAGTCTGCGAAATGCGGCAATAACGAGCGCACGTTTAAATATGCGATACTTACTGTTTTCATTCTCTTTCCTCCTAGCTTATACTTTGCTTATACTACCTAAATAAATAACAATTTAACAGAAATAAGTAAAAAAAATATATTTATATTAGAAGTATTTAAAAATACAAAAAATATAAAGAAGATATTGTTGAATAGAATAGACTCCCGACTAACAGTTGTTAATTTTTAATTATATCATCCTCATTTCGAATCCAGATTTTTCTCCCATCAACCCTGGCAAATATTCTACCCTCCATGGTCCACACTTTGTCTTTTCCAAGTTTGTCTTTGGCTAACATTAATAACCCATGCCGCACAATGGATCGAAGCATAGGAAAATAGGGACATTGACTTATTTCGAAATTAATACTTTTATTTTACTGTTTTTTATGTACGACTTTAATAAATACAACAAAAATCTAAATTAATATGGCATTTTGTACCATATAGTTAACAAAATATACAGGGTGTCTCAAAAAAAGAACTAATATCTAAACAAAAATATTATAACAAAAAAGAAATTGCTTTCTCTGTTAAAACTAAATTAATATGGCCTTTTGTACCAGATATTTTAAAAAATACACAGGGTGTCTTACAAAAAGAGCTCATCTATAAACAAAAAAGAAAACAAAACATTATAACATATGAGAAATTACTTTCTCTGTTAAATCTAAATTAATATGGCCTTTTGTACCAAATAGTTAACAAAATATACAGGGTGACTCACAAAAGAACTAGTCTCTAAATAAAAAAGAAAACAAAAATATTATAACAAAAGAGATATTGCTTTCTCTGTTAAATCGCTATGAATTTTATCACAGCTACGCATATCAGTTATATATGGATCGGAAGACAACAAAGGATTATGTAAAGTGTCTTCATTTGCAAAAGTTCTTGAACGGCATTCTCTATATTTCCGAAAGTATTTATTCCTAGACTCTGAGGCCTCTTCAGACAGATGCCCTATCGGAAACCAAAAATTGCTGATGATTTTTGCTCCGTGTATCAAAATTTTGTGTAGAGAAGATGGCATGTAATACCATCTATAAAGGTTAACTCTTCTGCAGTCTCTTTTGCAAATTTATTAAACTTTTCGGCATTTATTTTTTTTTCTGAAACCAAAACTTGGAGTAATGTATATAGTCTTTCCAGCAATCAATTCATCGATTCCTGTAATTTGTTATGACTTTTCGAAGTTTCAGAAAAATCTTCTCGCAGTGTTTCCATCGTTAGTTGTACCCTATCCCTGTTTAACGACATCGACTATCAAACCCATTTCCTCCCTAAATCTAAAATAAAATTGCAAATATATTCTGCAAAGCAACGCGTGATGCGCGTCCACGGCAAACTCGACAAATTGCCGAATACCAATTCAACTGCCGAATACCGAATACCAAAACGAAAACATTTCTGGGCCTTTCAACCCATATGCCTTATGTATTGTAGTGTAATTCAGTCCCACTCCAATGTTCTTCGACGAATATACCGGCAAATTACAAAATGTTTGATGGTGCACTGTACGTGCCTTGCATAAATTCAAGGATTTTGACATTAAAAACATTATATTTTTTGCAGTGGCACTTTGGGGCAGCCAATTTTTTTATGATATGTTCTAGTAAAGGTGGCTCTTTACATTGCACGTAATATCTCCACTTACATCCGTTTACATTTTTTTGTAATTCAAGAAAACTTTATATTTTTAAGTCTTAATGACATAAATAAAAAACAAATGAGTTTTTCACTTCCGGTGTGATTTTTTTTTAAATTTAACAATCCAATTCTATAGCCCAAGAACGCTTCTAATAAGTCGTTATATATAACAAACGAATATCTTTTACATCCATTTTAAAATTACAATCAAATGTAAGACTCTTTATCTACCAATTTGAATGATTTTTCAATTTACTTCAAATGGTGCTCATACGCTCAATAAGTAAATAACAAACAGACATACTGTATATGTTTTACAAGACTAGAATATCTCTTTAACACAAATATGTAAAAAAATATTTAAATTTGGAACTCTTCAAAAACAGCCAATGTCCCTATCTTCCTATGCTTCGATCCATTGTGTGCCGGTAGGATGTTAATTGCTCACTAATAGCAAGTTTAGTATTTTTAAGTCTATTTTTCCTCAAATAGACAAGGTTTCTTTGACTAGTAGACAGAAATTTTAAAATCACTGTACGAGATCTTGACTTGTCTATTGGATGGTCACTAGCTCCCTTGATTATGACCACTCTAATAAAAAATAATATAAAAAAGATTATTTTATTCAACATATCGACAACGGACCAGAAAACCATAATACTAGGTGTATTAATAATTAATAATTAAGATACCAATGATTGTTGACAAGAAACGACACCTCAGCGAATTCATGGTAGGCTTTGGAAAAAAGTTGCTTTTAAACGGATAGTTTAAACATCAATATATTATTATATCAGCATATTGATAGTCTCAGCAGCCTTTTTTATCTTTTGATTGCTTTTCTAAAAATGTCTTTCATCAACAGAGAAAAAACGCTGCTAAGTCTATCAAAATGTTGATCTAATAACACTTTGATGTTTATACTATTACGTCAAAAGCAACTTTTTTCCAAAGCCCACCATGACTTCACTGAGGCGTCATTTCTTATTAACTGTCATTGATATCTTAATTATTAGATATTAATAGATATGGTGTTGTGGTATTCTAGTATATTGTCGATTTTAGAATAATCTAATCATTTCTATCTTATTTTTTGTCAGAATGTTCATAATCATGAGGGCTAGTAATACCGTGTTAGCAAAATAAGGTAATTAAGGGCTTATATTTTCGTATTTATTATAATTTTGCTAATAACTTTGGGTTGAAAAAAGATATCAAGATGCGGTTTTCGCTGACTTGTTAAGCTTTTATTACTCTTTACTATCAGCTAAAATTACGTATACTATCGCATTTAATTTTTTTGAAAAAACACGCAATTTTTGTTAAATTGTAAGACAACGCCCCCTAGCGTCTACGTTCGAACGCTTATTATTATTGTTTATATGGTAAAACATAGAGTAAGAAACGCTCTTTTAAACGAGCCTTCGCTTGTTGGATTCCGCTCATCCAGTCCGGAGTTATTAATATTTAAATAAAAACGAATCTAATCTCCCCCCCACCACTTTATTTTGGTAGATAGGGGAAAATGGCTCTAACAAAAAATATTCAAAATTTACTGAAGATTATGAATATCTTACTTATAGAGACAAAATTGTGTAAAAACTCCAATTTCTTATTTTTTGTTGCAGTTGCGCCCCCTAGCGGTCGTTCTACAAACTTAAGAATAATTTCCAGCAATTTCTCATATCCTCTTTAGTTATAAATATTTTTTTCCGCAGGCTCTACGGCTAATACTTTCCGAGATACAGCCGAGAGCTGTTCTTAGTGGGACACCTTGTACAACGTTAGCAAGCATTAATTTCATTGTAAATGTAAAATGGTTTAATCCCGTTTAAAATTTTCCAAATTTCCGTACCGTTTTAGAGAAAATTTAAAAAAACATGAAAATATAGTTGATTTTTTTCTAAATCCTAAAATTAAAAGGTGTTTCTATGGTAATATCAATTCGACTTTATCATAGATAAATGCAACAAGTTTAGATTGGAAAGCCCGTATAAATTTTAGATCGCGAATTTATTTTGGGTCGCGACCGTTATACGCGATCTGGCGCTGCTATAGCGGTCGCTAAGAACAACGGCAAACAAAAACAGAAATAATTTTCTCTTGTCAAAGTCAGAATCTTCAAAAATCATAATAATCTTTCAAAATCTAAACCGCTCTCATTAAAGAAATCCCGAAAAGTGTTTATAGCGTCCATTTTCAAAGTAATTATTGCTATCTTGTGAGTTTAATTCAAGTTTTATTTACTCCAACCGGTGATTGTGAAATACCAAAGTGGCATTAAAAACTTAAAAAGCTGTGCTGTGAACTGTGAACTGCAAAAACCATCGTGGATCGTGGCATAACGTCGGTTTCCAATGTTTCATAGGTATTTCATACATATGCGTCCTTATATAAAACATATATATATATATATATATATATATATATATATATATATATATATATATATATATATATATATATATATATATATATATATATATATATATATATATATATATATATATATATATATATATATATATATATATATATATATATATATATATATATATATATATATATATATATATATATATATATATAAATAAGTTTCTTGTATGCAACACACTGTATTCTATTTATAAAATTAAACGAAAATAATAATAAATTTGAATAAACAATTATTTGGCGATATAGTTCCGGAAAAAGCCGAACCGCTCTGAAATTTTCAAAAGTTTTGGGTCGCGACCGTTGCAAGAATAGCGCCAAATAGTGTTTACATTTTCCTTATGGGCACTTTCCAATCTAAACTTTATTCATTCATTTATCTATGGATTATTCATTTATCTATGGATTTTATCCTTTGACAGAATGTTATTTAAGCAACGCAACTCTCTCCTGAAAAGGAGAGTTTGAGAAGAAAGAAGAAGAATAGAATTTTAATTAACCTCATCTTTTTTGCTGCTTTAAAATGTCAAAGAAGTACAAAATTCATTTAGTTCATTTCTACAGAAAGGGCGATAATAATTATCAGAAAATGTGACACTTTAACAACAGTAAAAAATATGGCGTTAATAAAAATTAATAATAACTATCTATCAAAGAATGAAATCTAAATGATATTACCATAGAAACGCCTTTTGATATTTTAGACTTGGAAACAATTCAACTCTATTTTCATGTTTTTTTTTTAATTTTCTCGGTATATTTTTTAAATTTTCTCGAAACGGTATGGAAATTTAGAAAAGTATAAACGGAGTTAACTATTTTAAAACAAGCAACATTTTTATGAAAATTGCATTTTACTCAAAATGTCAATAATAAAAAAGATTTTCCTCTTGTAAAGACAATCCGGGGACATATTCTATATTTAATAACATGATCCAGTAACGACTAGAATTTAAGGATTAGCTCTACTAATGTTAATATAGTTCAGTGTAAATCATCATATAACATTTCAATATTAATATCACTTCAAGCAGATATTCTTGATATTCTATTTCAAACTATACACATACATACATATTTATACCAAATTCTGTTTATTGTTCGAAAAGAAATAATAAATGACTTTTTGAAATAACAATTATACCCGAATTAGATGGCGTATAATCAAAAAAGAGACAACAAAAGCGGTTTATGTGACAAAGAAGCGGTGACAAATCCGGTCCACGTTTGAAGCCGCTTTAAAGCAGGCAGTTTTTGTCGCAGCAAAGGAAATCACCTTTCTTCGCGAAAAGTAACCGCAGCTAATGAGGGGTCGTTAGGAGTCGTTTTTCAGCCGATCCGGTCACATCAGATTGCGGTACCCCTAATTGCGTGACGTTCCCCAATTAGCCAAATCTGGGCACCCCACGCTCGCACTTATTAACGGGCTTTAATTTCGTTCTGAAAGGGCTCAACGCGACTTCCTTTTATCCTACATTCGCCCCAAGAGGAAGTAATGCGTCCAAACGTAAAGAACGGGTAGGTGTCCCCGATAATGCGGTGTTAATAGTTATTTATGCAAAAGGGGGGAAACGTTTGTTCCTACAGTAAATAAAATTTTTTCAAAAATAGTAGGTAGAAAACCTTTCACATTTGTTTTAAAGTTGAAAGAATGTTGAATTATAAGATATAATATATTTTCAGTTGGTTTTATTGTCGTAAAATTTTACATTTTATACGTTTTAACTGGGTTTCAATTCCCTGACTCTCACCGATATAAGATGAACCACATTAACAATAAATAAATAATAATAAATTCGATTTACGCTGGTTTATTATGCTTTAATTAATTTAAAATTGAATGGTAAGGGGAAAAACAGACGATGTCACAAAAGTGACAAAAAAATGAAAATATTGGTTAAATTTTTTAATCCTAAAAATCAAATGTCCTTTCTGTGGTAATAACATTTCGATTTCATTCTTTGATAGAAGGTTATTATTAATTTTGATTAACGTCATATTTTTTCCTGTTGTTTATATCACACGTTCCTATAATAATTATTATCACCCTCTCCGTAGCATTGAACTAAATAAATTTTTGTTTCTTTAATATTTTAAAACTACAAAAAATATGACATTAATTAAAAGTCTATCAATAACAACCTATCAAAGAATGAAAACGATATTATACACTAATTGCCATGAAAAACGGGCACCTCAAAATTTTCATATATTTCAGTTTTTTATATTCTGTTTTATTAGACCGGGTTCGATGATTTTTAAGCAGTTTGTGGCTAATTTATTTGACTTTTTAGTATCTTTTTCGAAATTAAAAATGAAAGTTGCCATCTTTCAGTTGTACGAGGAAAAACAAAATGCGGCCATTTTGGTGAAAGTTTGAAATACTCTGTGGAGTACGTTAACAAAGCAAGGAATTTAAAAATAATTTTATCATCAAGATGTATCTCTTCTCGATAGTTTGTTTTTTGATTTATATCAATAGCTGTATTTTTTGGAGATATTCGTTTTTGAAGAAGACACTAACATTTTTTTGTATTTTTTCCATTAAAACCGTGCCTTCGCGTTTGGTTCTAGTCAACAGACCTATAAAATAGTGTTTATGATTGATGTAATGTCACTGTCTTTGAAAAATTATATTATTATTGTAACAGTCAAATTTCCTCGCAACGACCTCTGTGTGCTAGCTCATAAATTATCGCAAATAACTATTGTTTTTGCATCATGATTACTATAATTTTATGGTTAAATATTAATTTGTTTAAATTTTTACTATTATGCAACCCGTTATACACCGCGATATTATATAGCCACAGAATATTGTCACTGGATACCGCCCAGCATTAGAATTTTTGTCCATCTCTCTATATCTTTGATCCTCACATTTGTCCGTCACTTGTCACTGTCAGATCAAATCAGATGTTTTTGGATTTATTTATCCTTTGTTTTGGTTATTGAAATTTTATAATTATCAGATAAAATTTCGTAGTTAAATTGGTTATTTTTGATGTGGATCGCAGTGTGCAATTCGTTCATTTAATTGTGGGATTTCTGAGTTTAGTTCGTTCATTGACCGGATATAAAATATGGCTGTCGAAAAATATTCTAGTACATCATTTTTTATTTATACCTTTTTGTGAGTTGGACTAGTCAAGATATATAGTTCTCTATCTATATCCTGGAGGGAGATTTCCGGTTGAAATCTGATTTTGTGAAGGAAATCGAATCCTTGCATCACTTCTTGTGTACTCCCCGACCGAGAATATCGTCGTGAAGAACTGGCTGCCGTTTCGTGAAGCATTCCCTGTTGGCGAATAGCAGGTCTTCGTAAAGAAGGATTAAGACTTCCGAAACACCTTTGGTCAGAGACGTGGTTGGATTTTGTTGATTTTTATGGACCGCCGACCAATTTCCGCAATGGGATTAAAATAGCCAAATTTTCCGACCGATATTCCGATTCCACGTGCCCAAGAAGTCCTCGAACAGTTCCAAGGTATGCTATAATTCTTCTGCCTAGTCTAAGTCAATGCTCAACTGAGTTCATATTGTTGTCTGGTTTTCGACTTTTCCACGCCCACGTGGTGTAGAAAGATTAGTTGAGTGTTATCTTTCTTAAGTCTTATTTGGTTGTTCGTAATTGTAGAGCAAGAAGACCGATCCAGACCGTACAGCACAGAACAGTCCAGAATTCCATCCGTTCCTGTTGCCCGTGTGTAGAGTTACCCGTTGGACATCATAAACCCTCGTTGAGGTAAAGTTCAGATTTGATTAGTCCTTCTTTATTACCTTTATTAACTCCTACACGTTGTGCTAGTCCTTGTTCTATAATTGAGGCTCTTTTCTAAGACAACCAATATGATTTAGGGTTTTTTATGTTCACCATTTGAAATCTCAACACCTACCTTTTACCTGTACCTCTGCTGACATCCGTGGGCTCCAGTGACAGTACACCAAGCTGCTGTGCACCGCCGTAGCAACCCTGTAGCTATACGCCGTAGCTCAGCCGGAAGAAGTTTTCAAGTATATCATATCGAGTAGAGTAAGACAGTTTAGATTAGTACAATATAGATGTCATTTGTGTAAACCACCCTGTTTGTATCTAGTATTAAGTTAGATAAGGGGGTTTGACGTCATAGGTTTAGTTATTGCATTTAATTTAAAATTCCATTTTCTTTTCCAACCTTTCGATTTAAATAATTTCTTAACATATTACATTTTACATTTCATTCGTTTTTTTATATATATTTAACTTTTTAATATTTTAATAAATTGCTTAAATATTTTTAGTAGTATTATTTACAGTCTGGTCTCATAGTTAAGTTAGAGTCACTTAAGTTCAAGTAATTATAGTATATTTGAAGTTCATGGTAGTTACACTCAACAGTTCGAGGTTAGTGTTGAAGTCTACTTAATAGTAACATCTGTTATGCCGAGTTCATAGAGTATAATCTCGTGGCGCCCTTTTATTAATATCTTTGAACCCCGACCACCCGGCTGTTAAAAGTAAAAAGCTAGTGGTCTCTATGTAACTCATTCAGATTAAGTAAACTTTGTGTTTTATTGAACTTCAAATTAGAAAGGGCGTGGCATTATTGTCTGTTGATTGATATGGTTTTAAGCGAGGTTTTAAGTCCAAAAGTTGACCTTTATTAATAGTTCTGACCTTTACCATGATCAATTAAAGCAGCAATAGCCGATACTTAAAACCATCTCTACTATGGTAAACGTCAATAAACAATTATAATATGGCTTTTTAATGACAGTGATATTACAAAAACAGTAAACACTATCTTATGAGTGTGTTGATGAGAACCCAAAATCAATGCTAAAATTGCTGTAATCGTTAGGTTAGGTTAGGTTGCTGTAATCGTTATCGTTAGTTAGTTCATACCAAATAAACCTTTAGTCAAGTGATTAAGCTTCAAAGGCACAGCGTTGTCCACTTTTACATATTTTCTTTTAATCAAAATATTTTAGGAAACAAAAGTAAATTAATTATAAATACCTATATATGAATAATTATTATTTACATCAACAAAACTCACCTCCTTAACAGGACTTAACAAACTTAATAAAGTCGCAATGAGTTTTTTATGGCTATCAAACATTAAAAGAGTTTCTCAAAAAAACAATGTTCGACTGCAAGGTCTGCTAGTAAAAATTTTTAAGCTTAACATATCACAACACAATTCATTTAAACCAAAAACTCGCAATACAAAACTAAAGTGTTAGAACAAATGACAATGTCAGAAAATAAATAAATAAATGTGGCAACTTTACATTTGGTCAGCCCGGCGCCGAATATGCCCATGATTGGCAACAATGAATTTAAAAATTGAGCCCTCGATTACGTAAAAGTTTAATTGGTATCGAATATAATATCTAAACATACGGACCATATACAGTGTGATATTTAAATGGTTTTAATAAGAAATGTGACTTATATACCTACTTATTTCTAAATTTCAAATATATTATTAAAAAATGAAATGGCGATCGATGTAAGAATTTTGTTATCCCCTGGGGTTTTTTTACATTGTCTAAACAAAATAAAAAATGTCAGATATAAACGTAAAAGTAAATTTCATGTTTAACAAAAATAACCTTGAAAAGGAATACAATGGAAAATACTCCCCGACAATCTCATCTACCTTTACAATTTTGAGGTATTGCGCATTAAGTCGAAAGACAACAGGTCGTTTGTTTTCTTTTTTTATTATAAAGCCTCAGCAAAGAACAATATGGGGAGAATTAAGAATGACGCTTGAAGAAAAATTTCTTTATAAATAAATAAAGCAATTATGTTTTATGGCTGAACGCGAAGATGTGGAAAAGGAGAAAATTAACAACAATGTACCCAAATGTGTTAGATGTATCTTTGAGTCCTCTCGTGAAAATTTTAAAAAACAATTTTATGTTTTCTCTTGGTATTGCAAGATTTATTCGTTTAATTAGAAATTTAAACCATGAGTAAATGCAAGGCTCAATTCTGTGTTATTTTTCAATAAAAATGTGTAAATTTGTTACAACTTCTCATCATTATACAGATTATCATAAAATAAATTGTGTGCACAATGTGCGCATTTTTGAAGTGAAACAGCTATTAAAATTATTAGCTATTAAATTGGAAGGATTTGAAGAATATATATTTTTTATGAACGCTTTTTATAAACCGCAAAAAAAATCGAGTTAATATAAAACCCTATACTATTCCGGCTTTATAATTTTGTAATGTTTTTTTAATCTTATTAAAAATAATTAATTTTATTTATTACCCGGCTGGATAGCCCTGACAGGTGTGGCCATAAAACCAAAATACTCCTACATCTATATCTCTGACTACTACTATTTGCTACTAACCAACAATTTGTTTTTTGTGGTCTGTGGTCTGTTTTTGTTTATTATTCATGTTGGCGATTTGTTTTTAAATTAATGTTTATCTATAGGCAACCAGTATACCCATAGATTATGTATTTCTTTTACATAACCAAAACTGTCACTCTAAATTTTACATAACCAAATTGTCATTTTAAATCGCTGTCTTTTTAAACAGATGTCACTTGTCTTGTCATTGTTCAATTCATTATTTGAGTTCTCAGAATGTTAACAATAGTGGAGTACCCAGAGACTTTTACCTCGGAATTCAATTACTGTGAATGAAAATGAAACCTTCTGTATTGTGTTCTATAGATAAAATACTAAAATGTTTACACATCTTTTTTCGTTGCTTTTATTTTTTTATTTTAGTAATTTTAGTAAATTTTTAATTATTTCCTTCTTAATTTTTTGATTTTTTTATTTTTTTTTTCTAAGTAAATTTATTGAAATAAATGAATCTAATGAATAAGCTATACCTATTCTGCTTATATTCTAATCATTGAAATTTTCAATTGAAATTTTAATTGAAATCGAATTATACAGGGTAGCGCGTCATATACGACACGGTTTTTGCAAGGAGAACAAAAGTTTATATTGAGGTGAAATTTTGTGAGCTTATGTAAGTCAATTTAAAGCATTTTCTAAAATTATATAAAGTTCTACAGGGTTTCCCCAAAAAAAGTTACACATCAAATTTATGTTTTTTGTAATGGAACACCCTATATACTAATTGATTTTTGGATTCTAGTAAAAAAATAAAGGTTTGTTTTATTACAAAAGTATATGACTAAAATGTATAGTTTTTGAAATACATTCACCGGCACGAAAAATGGGCACCTTAAAACTTTGATGTATTTTAAAGGTTAATATATTTTGTTTTAATGGGCCGATTTTGATAGGTTTTTAAGCAGTGGGTAGCCAAATTATTTGACTTTTGAGTATCTCTTTCTAAATTAAAAATGAAACTCCCCATTTGTTAATTATACGAAGGAAAACAAAATGTTGATATTTTGGTGAAAGTTTAAAACACCCTGTGGAATATGTTAAAACAGCAAGAAATTTAGAAATAATTTTATCATCTAGATACATCCTTTCTCGATGGTTTGTTTTTTTGGTTCATCTCATTAGCTTTATTTTTGTTGGAAATAGTCGCTTTTTAAGAAGACACTAACATGTTTTCGTAATTTTTACATTAAGACCATACCTTTGCCTTTGGTCCTAGTCAACACATCTAGGAAGTTCTGGTCCAGATGCAGGCCTTCTTGACATAAGATTTGCTTCATTTATAATCTTTTTCTTATAGGTCGTTAGTTAATATGTAAGTTCCTTAGGTGCAATTCATTATCAATTTGAAAAGCTGGCAAACGGAGGTTTCTTAGGGATCAACTTACAATAAGTCGATCGTAGCGATTAGAATTTCTCATACAAAGGTTCCTGGGCGTCTAGATTGACGTCCTCATGGACGTGGTCATAATTCAAAAACCACTTAGTACACTCTATGGTATTAAGGTATTTTTGGAATCGGAATTTTATAGAAAATTTTCTAAACTAAAGAAATATAAAGCGTTTCATTTGAAAAAATGAAATTTGAGATTTGAGTGTAAAAATATATTTGATTCGCCATGTATATCTATAAAAAGATTTTTGAAATGTGAGCTACCATAAAACACTTATTTTGTAAAAGGTTTGGAGAGAAAAACTCAAATAGGAATCCTGATACAAACAATTCATTATTTATAGTGATTTACAATAATTTTATTAAATTATACGAATATTCTCGTTGATTATGGGTTTAAAATAAATATGACAGTGTCCTCCAATAAAAATCGTGTTACTAACTCTAAATTCTAAATATGAGCTAGCAAATGAGCTTGATGCTTTACCTTATTCCGTTACACAGTTACTGTAGAAGTATATAGACCGTTATTCAGAAGCTACAAACCTATCGATGAAAATTTACTTCCTAGCGCACAACGAGAGGATATTAGTACACAGGTACTGTATCAAGTTTATTATAGTGATTTCTTAGCCACGTATGGCACAGATCGTTACCCAGTGATGCCACAAGTTTATTTTTCATCGGGGTAGATTATCACAAGATAGCGGGGTTAAATTGTTTTACAAAGGGGTAGATCTACCCCGAATGGGGTAACTGTGGCAACACTGCCCCAATGCGCGTAAAAAAGTTTCACTTCAAAAAACAACTTGAATGTCCAAACCCCAACATTTTATCCTCTCAAATTGGAACCGAATAATTAAATTAATTTCAGATTTAAGAAAAAAATTGTACAATGTTTCCAAAGGGTAATTTCCATAGATTAAAAATGGGACATTGAAAAATGGCAGTTCCTTTTCCTATTCCCCCTTGAAAAGCCCTAATTAATTGGCATACCAAACACTTTAGTTCTCCTTTAAAATTTAATTGCATTTTAATTAGATTTTTTCAACTTTGGAAAGAAAAATCTTAATGCGGATGAGACCAAAAGAAGCAAATGATTTTAATGAGAATTCCCACAAAGGTGTTTCGATTTCTGCGTTGTGGAGGTAAAAATTAAAAAAAAACTTTATTGTTAATTGGATAAGGTAGATTATTGGACGTGTATTTTAGGGTAAAACATAATTTTAAAAAGAATTGTTTTTGTGAATTTTACTGAAATTACTGTTACAGCAGGCAAGGTGGAATAAATTAAAAATAATAATTTAAATTTAATTTTAGTAACGAATACCCAAAAATATTGTTAATCTTACAATAAGTATAATATGATCGAAAAAAAAAATCGGCGTCAGAGATGGCTTGGAAAAGGAGATCGCTGTGATTTTATATGTAAAATTGGGCACGTTAAAAAAGACACTTTTTTCTACAGTTCTAACATAATAATAATAAAATGTTAAATTTCGTAACTAAACCAAGTCACACAGCTAGGATAATAAAGGTTTATTCACCTCATTCCACACGGAGTATTGTAGCCACACCATTAGATTTTTTAGAAATTGTGAGTGATGGAATCGTTGAAGGACTACTAAAGCTAGAAACTAAACTAAGTTTCTACTATTAAAATAAAGGTAAATTTGATTAAGGTACTAAATTTTGTGTTGCAATATTGAAAATTATTACTACCTTATACAGGGTGGCGCACCTCATTCGCCTCGGTTGATTATACGAAAAAGGAAAGATGTAGAAACAAAATATTTTAGGGGTATATGTGGGGAGACAATGTGCACAATTTAAAAATATTTTGAAATATACAGGGTGTTTCAGAACTAAAATCCATACCAAAGTTATATTTTTTCCCCGGTATTTTATTTAATTTTTGAATTCTTGGGCCCAAAAAAAGGCATTTATTATAAGAGTTAAATATGTTTAAAATCTTTACTTTTTGAGATATTTAAAGATATTTAAATTTGCATGTTACAATAGAATAGACTATTAACACACCGTACATACATTACTTTTCAGAATTAATTCTTATCCTGAGTTTAAAGGTAGAGAAATAAACTTTACTCAAAATGGTATTGGTTCCTCAAATTTATACAGGGCTATCAAAAGTTGCTGATTTATTTTAAGGATATATTTTATATAAAAACTTAGATATTTCAAATGTAACACCCTCTATTTTTTAAATAAATCTAATCAGATTCAAATTCTCTTTCAAATTATATTAGGGTTTCCTATATCTATCTAGGTCAGATTTTGAATAAAAAGCGATTTTTAAATAAAATTGTAATCAAGATGGCTGGTATCCATGGCCATGGCAATTTTTTAGTGACAGTAATTATTTTCAAAGTCGACATTAGTTTATGGACATTATTATTTATAATTTATAACAGTTTACTTAAATTTACCTACAATAGTTTAATAAGTAAGTATTCATTATTTTATCAAGAAAAATAAAGCAGTATCTGCTGGCGGAACGAATGGAATGTTACTAGTGATATTATTTTGTGAGGAAAATTGCTTCTTGGCCTCAAGGGCTTATGCTCAAAGATATCCAAATAGGAATCTTCCTGATAAGAGTTTCTTTGAAAAACTTCTTGTCCTATTTCGCCTGGTAGTGTGGTTTATAAAAAACCTATTAGGCAGAAACCTGTCGTTGGTAGTGAAGAAAATGAATTTGCTGTAATTGGCTCTTTTATAGAAAATCCATGTATCTACAAGTCATCGTAAAATAATTCAAAGACTACTTCTTCGTTTTTCTTGATAGAATAATAAACACATATTTAATAAATATTATTTATTGTAGGTTAATTAAATAAAAGTAAACTGATATAAATTTAAATAAGTCCATAAACTAATTTTGATTTTGAAAATAGCTACTAACTGTCACTTGCATTTTCTTATCATTTAGACCTCATTTATCAATACACACATTAAAAATAATAGATAAATTTGTTACATCCATATTATGGAATTATATTATTATTTTAGATTATTATTAAAGATGTAACAAATTTTCAAAGAGTACACATACAGTGTCAGTTACTAATACTAACAGTTCGTTAATTTCATTAAAATCACATTTATCACAGTTAAGTATGTAATTAATTAATATTTGGATGGAAATAGTGGTGGTATATTTAAGTGGTATACCTACTCTTTTACAAAGATTAAATTATTTTTGGCGAACACAAAATTTAGTAAATTAAAGAACTTCGGGACAATATTTGGTTTTAAAAAGTTAAATAAGCTTAGAGAAATGAAGCATTATCTTATATAAAATTGTTAGGGGAAGTGCGGATATTGCCGCCCACTTAAGCAATATGTTAAACAATTAAGTTATTTTTGATGATATAATGAAAACGAGGACGTCAATATTTAATACTTTTCTTTGCTATTGATGTTTTATTGTCAGATTATTCCGATAGATTATTAAGTGTAAAATATTTTTGATTTTCAAAGTATTGCCTTTGGGTGAAATTAGCCGACCACACGGGTAATACCGCTCACCTATAAGGGTAATGCCGCCCACTAAAAGAAACAGCGTAAACATACGTTTTGTACAATAACATTACTTGTCTTGCAACAATAAATCAAAAAACACATAATTCAAAAATGCAAAAATATTCTTTTTTATTAAGTGGAATGTTAAAAACAGTTTAGTTATACATAGTGCATCTGCGAAAAAACAACTACCTGTCCATATCAAAAATATTTTCTTTACTTATAGGTACTTAAGGAACAAAAATCGCAAACAAACTTTCTGTAGTCATCGAAACCAGTGCACTCTTTGTGTGCCCACTTGTGGCAAATACCACACCTATACCACATTTCTGATTTGCCGAATTCACCACAAAGCATACATATTTCATCTTCCATTCCACCATCGTCAGGATTGTCGGAGCTTTTATCATCGCAGAGTTCACGTTCATTGCAAGAGGATGCACTGGAAGTGTCATCATCAAACTTAACCTTTTTTGTTACTCTCTTGACCGGCAGCGGGACTTTCCCTTTCTTTTTCTGTAACCTTCTTTCTTCTTTTTTTTCCAGCTCAGTTTTCTCTGGAGTGGCTGTGAGGATTTTTGATATTCCTAATTTTCTTGCCCTTCTGTTTAGTCCTTTTTTTTTCAACTCTGCGGAGGGCTGTTATTTCTTCAATCGATATATTGGTTTTTACTTTACTCGGATGCTTATCAGTATTTAATAGTGAGGTAGGGGCTTGAGATTCAGTTCCTTGAGATATAGAGGGCTGACGATCAGCTCTTCGAGAGGTAGAGGGTTGAGGCTTAGCTTCACGTGAGGCACAGGGTTGACGTTCCGCGTTACGATCAGAGGTAGAGGGTTGAGATTCATGTGCGTCAGGTTCACGTTGAGCTGTTACTGGTATTTAAGAAAGGGTTGCGGGCAAAAATCTTCATCTGTAAACACATTTGGCCTATATGGTACAATCCCACTAACTTCGAACCCCTTCTGAGCTTTTTCAATAGTAGCAACACGGATGAAAGCACGATTAAAAATCTCAGCTACATCATATGGTGTTATTTTTTTATGTATGTTTTGTCTCATAAAAAGTGAGCATTCATTCGAGTAAGCAGATTTTAATGGCCCAAAAACTGTTAAGTCGAGAGGCTGCAGTTTATGGGACGTGTGGGGTGGGAAGGATAACATAATAGTCCCATTTTCACGACAAAATTCATAAGTCGCTAGAGAGCAATGGCTACTGTGGTTATCTAACAAGAGCAATACTGGATTTTCTTTAGACGCTGCAGAATGTTTTTTAAAATGCTTTACCCATGTTAGAAATAGCTCTTCGTTCATCCAGCCTTTCATTCGAGCTCTCGGATATATAAACATCGGGGGTATATATATCCCTGAAGCACTTATTGAGCAGCACACGGTGATGTTTCGACCTCTTTCCCAACTTACAGCCTTACCAAGTTGTTTTATACCTTTTGGAGAAATTATTTTGGAAGGCACTTGAACGGTCGTGACACCCGTTTCATCGACATTAAATATACGATTTGGTGGGAAATTATATTTTTTTAGAACCTCATCCAAATTTGCGAAGAAAAGGTTAACGCTGTCTGCATTAAAACCGGAAATTCTCCCTAAGCTGGTTGGTTCAGGTTTCCTCATGGTCAAGCGTGGATGGCGCCTTAAAAACGATTGCAACCAGTCTTTACCCGCCATTTTCTTTTCGTAGTTGAAGCAATGCGGTATATTGTTTTTTTGGGCAAAATCGTACACAATTCTTCGTAAATCCATGGCTGTAAGGCCATAAAACATCTTTGCTAGGTAAATGCATCGCTCTTCTAGTCGTGTTTCTTGATCAGGTGAAAATGTACAATGACGGCCAAGTTGAGGTGCAGAAGGATTATTTGTTTTAAGGCGATCTTTTAAAGTAGAATAGGGGATTCCTGAAAATAAAATTAAAATTGTTAGAATGTTGAATATGAGTATTTTTTTAAATATTCATACCAAATTCTCTAGCACTCTTCCTTTTCCCTTTTCCATCTCTGACTGCTTGCATAGCGGCCTGGAGTGTTTCAGGGGCCCAGACTGCTTTTTGGCGAGGGCAATTTTTTGTTTTTGGCATATCTGAAACTATAATTTGCTAACTAAAAATAGGCGGGTAATATCGCCCAACTAAAATTATTGAAGGTAATACCGCCTACTGGTGAGCGGTATTACCCAACATGCCATTTGTTTACAATTTTTTTCTACGACGATCGTTTAAGATATCAATAAAAACGACGCACAGTTGGATATAAGAATCATTAAGTAGCATAACGGTCCAAAATTAATTCGATTTTATAAAAAAGCATGGTACTTACGGCTTATTTTCCGGCAAAAAAAAATTAGACTGGCGACACACTCTATCACATTGCTATCTGTAGAAGCACTGAAAGTGAACCCAAACGTGCGTTCCGTTTTCTGCGACGTGGGGCAATATCAAATGGCTCCATCGTTGCCAAATTTATAAGTTATGTGCAATATTAACAGTTTTATAGAGATGGGCGGTATTATCCGTTGGGCGGTAATACCCGCACTTCCCCTACTCCAATTTCACAAAATCGTAAATATTTCCCCCTTAACCTTTAATCAAATTTACCTTTATTTTAATCGTAGAAACTAAAAAAATACAGGGTGATCAATTTTAAAAAATACAATATTGATATTTTTTTATTTATTTGGGAGACTCTGTACCTTCTGAAAATAATTTTACATTGTAGCTTTAGTAGTCCTCCAACAATCCCATTACTTACAATTTCTAAAAATCTAATAATTTGTCTACAGTACTCCGTGTCGAATGAGGTGAATAACCCTGTATACATAATTTCTTAGACAAACTAACGCCCTTCTATAATTTAACTTGTCTCTAATAATAAAAAATTTTGATTCAGACTTTTTTTGCGAGCCCTGTATACATTAACATAGGTTCGCTCTTCATTATGTGGATACTGGAGGTACAACTGACGGAGTATAATTAATATCGAATTTACCGCCGATGTTGCCTATAGTAACGACAATCTTTGTATCAATTACTAATATTATGTTCGTATTCTAGGAAATCGAGTTCCATATTAGTTCGATGAAGATGACTTTACGGAAGACAGATCAAACTTGTTACGTCAAGTCAAAATCCTGTGCCAAACTTCAAACTCAATTAGATACGTCTTAATAAAGTTTAATAAGTTAATCAATTTTTTTTTCGATATAGAAGAAATGGATTGATATGTTATAACATCTGTGAAGAGAGGTGATTACAAAGAAATTATTACAGCCCTATACAGGGTGGTAAAACCTCAAAAGTGGCTCACCCCAATAATATTTTTATGTTTTGAGATAATAAAACAGGATTTAGTATGTTAGTATATCACATAAATTAGGATTGATTGAACACGTATTCAATTGTTTCCGGTCACTTCCTGTTTTACTGGAAATGACTATAACTTTTTATTTTTATGGTATCCTCGGTTTTAGAAGTGAAACTTCTTTACGCGCGATGGGAGTAAAAATTGAAGGCTATTACACACGTCGAGGAAAAGAGGTAACGACCTTAGAATGTCGTAACTCGGGCCCTATGTGAGCTAGGGGCCTGAAACTCGGAATGTACATGGAGCTTGCATTAACCCCTGAAAACGGGTAAATGCCTTGATCTAGTATATAGTGTACGCTCTGTAGTGTCAGGATTTAGATTAGTTTCCCACTTGATAACGGTCAGTGATATATCTCACCAAGTGCTGTGTAAGTTAAAATAAAATGTAAGTGTGTAATTGTGTAAGTTAAGTAAAATAAGGCCAATGGAAGTCCGAAATTAATTTAGTTTCAATTATTTTAATTTTAATTTAGTTCTCACAACTATCCACTTAGGAATGCGGAGCACGATATTTATCTGCCAACCCCAAGCTCAGAACTAGTTAAGGGCTCAAACTGTACAATGCCAAGAAAATGTACAATCATTTGCCTTCGCATATCAAGTCACTTTCATTCTTTCCCGCATTTCGCAAAGCTCTGAAATCATACTAACTGGAGAGTAACTATATACGTACTGAGTACTATATGCGGTAAACGACTTTTTTGTTGATGTTTAATCATGAACAATTTTGAATTTTAAAATTTTGATCATCTCACACACTGGTTAAAGGTCTAGTATTTAATATTTTATAACTCTTGATTTTATGATATATAACACGATTTTATCCATTTACAGTTTTCCTTTTGTAAAATTTTCTAGATACGCCTGTGTTCTGCAATGTCCATATATGTTTCATTTGTAATTTTATGACGTAAATTTTTTTGAATTGATTTGTATTGTATGACATTTTTTTTATTATTTGTATATTTGTTTTTGTTTTGTGAATGATTTGTCGATGAAGCTGTTTTGGCTTTTTGTACAATAAAGCGTTGTTTTTTTTTTCACTTTTAAATATCTTACCGTTGATTAAATTGTAATTGGCAACCTAATAGGCAAATTCGTGACAAGGTTGATTTGATTTCCCCTTACGTCTCAAATGTTGTACGGTGGAGTTGGTAAATTTATTTGTATAATATTATATTAAGTTGTTTAATAATAAAAAAATATGTGTTATTAACGTACTGTACTCAAAATCTATATAGTACTCAAAAAAAAAATATTTATAATTAAATCATAAAAGATAGTATTTATACGGAACCCTCGGTGGGCGAGTCCAACTCGTATTTGCCGTTATTTTATTATTACCTGAAATGGAAGAACACTGAACAATCGTATTAGAGAAGAGCAAATACAAAAAAAGTATCTATAAACTGAACTTCTCGCTATTTCCGCGGAAAACAATTGACAAATGAGTCGGGGTAGTTCTGAAATTAGTTTTTGGAGTTGTGGCTAGAAACCCTCCCAGTCTGCATACACACTGCCACAACTGCACTCCACGTACGGGCAATATTTTGACCAGTTCATGACCGCACACAACTTTTATTAAATGTTTCAGAACTTTAGTGGTTATATTTACCATTTTGATGCAATTTAGTTTGAATGCGAAATAAAACATGCGAACGGATTAAACAGTTGTATTAAACGAATAAAAATGTATAATTTTAGCACTATTTTTATCATCTTAGACACCAATACATAGACAGGTTTTTAAATTTGTTTATTACTCGTGGCAATAGCTTTATGGTTGAAATATGGCAACTTCGGCCCGCTCGTCGAGAGACGACGCGACGGGACGAGTCGGCAGTTTAGCTTAATACTCATTTGGAATGTAGGCAGTGTTGCCATTCTGTTCCCCAATAGGTAACCGTCCAGTTAACAATCTGTATAATAGATTATTATATAAAATAAAATTATATAAGGATTCTTGCTACTTAACTGCTGATATAGAAATTTAATTCTACGCTGTGTTTGTCATAATGTGGATCAACCTGCTCTCACTACCGGTTTCGGAGCCCTACTCTATCATCAGGTGAGCTTGGGCAGATCCACAAAATGACAACCAGAGCGCAAAGATAGTTAATTCCGACTTGTCGGAAAGTGTCGGTTAGATATTAAGTCCCGAACGGAAGATAGCGGCCTGCGTGCAATGGTAGTACTTTCGTACCACCGAGGCGCAACTATCGATAGTAAAAGGATGGTAAAAGGCTTTTTTTCAGGCAAGCCAAATTATAAAATAGAAAACAAATTTCTTGCAGTATAGGTATATATAATAAAGTTATATAAGGATTCTTGCCACGTAACTGCTGATATAAATATTTAATTCTACGCTGTATTTGTCATAATGTGGATCAACCTGCTCTCACTACCGGCTTCGGAGCCCTACTCCATCATCAGGTGAGCTTGGGCAGATCCACAAAATGACAACCACAGCGCAGAGATAGTTAATTCCTTTCAATTATGACAAACATAGCGTAGAATTAATTTTCTATATCAGCAGTTAAGTGGCAAGAATCCTTATATAATTTTATTACATATACCTACCTATTCTGCAAGAAATTTGTTTTCTATTTTATAATTTGGCTTGCCTGAAAAAAAGCCTTTTACCATCCTTTTACTATCGATAGTTGCGCCTCGGTTGTACGAAAGTACTACCATTGCACGCAGGCCGCTATCTCCCGTTCGGGACTTAATATCTAACCGACACTTTCCGACAAGTCGGAATTAACTATCTCTGCACTGTGGTTGTCATTTTGTGGATCTGCCCAAGCTCACCTGATGATGGAGTAGGGCTCCGAAACCGGTAGTGAGAGCAGGTTGATCCACATTATGACAAACACAGCGTAGAATTAAATTTCTATATCAGCAGTTAAGTGGGAAGAATCTTTATATAATTTTATTATATATACCTATTCTGCAAGAAATTTGTTTTCTATTTTATTATATAAATAATATATAATAGAAAGATATTATAGAAAAAAGGTCGAAAATATTTTAAATAGAACAGAATTCAAAAAATTAATACATAGTCAACTATTTATGACTATAGAAAATGTTGTTTGTATAAAAGCATTACTGAAAAAATATGAAAGGATTTTGATGCGATTTTTATTATGTAAAGGCATTACTGTAAATTATAATTTATCCTTAAATTAATAAATCTTGGGACATTAGGTTCTGAAAACGCTGAATTATGTTTTCATTTTGTTTAATAATCTTTGTTTGTTCTATAAACAAAAGTTTCAGCCAACATTACAGCCTTCATCAGTACAACCTTCACATACAACCTTCAGTACTATCACAAAAAAGTACAACCTTTATTCACTATTCACAAAAATGTATGTCAATAAGTTAAAAAACATGTTTATAAGTAACCACAAAACCAACATACAGATAATTACGAGCTTAATGAGTTAGTTAACTTCTCATTTATTTTTTAAGTTTATAAAATGCTTTAAATTTATTTTTATCACTAACCACAAAAGACTTAATTAGTACAAAATTAGTAACCAAAAACAATACAATCTATCACAGCACAAAAACATTATATTCAGTAAAGTTAGTCAAACAATATAAATTTGTGACAGAAAAAGAAAAATACATCACATTTGGTTTTAAAAGTTATTATTAAGGATTATAATTTATTTGGCCACACAAATTCATCGAGTTTAAAAAGGAGGACAGAATTTATATAGGCTGAGACTTAAATAAATGCAAATATTTTCAGAGCTGGTATATCTCGATAAAAGAAATATATTTTTTCTTTGCCTTTTTTCAAAATAACCGAGTTATTTTACTTTGCAAATTTCCAAAAACAAAATATTTTTTGCTTAAATTTTGAAATCCACTAGATCCTCTCTAGGTTTCTTTTATTGTAACCTTAATCTACTACCTAATTTGCCATATTTTCAAGAAATTTGCGTTTTTAACGAAAAACTAAAAATCATTTCCAATTTTTTTTTAAATTTCAAATTTTCAATTTTTTTTCGCGAAAAAAACTCATAATCGTATTTCTTGGGGCGAAATATAGTACTCCTAAAAATATTTGCAATTATTTGAGACTCGTCATGTACAGTTTAATTTTTGTTGAAATATGCATTTATTTTGACTGACATTGTTCCCATACCCTTTTTATTTTTTTTATATTATACAATAAGGAAATAAATATAACATTATCTATCTATCTGTCAGTACATACCAATTGAATATACTTGATACATACATATTATGTGATGCTAATAAAATACGTCAATCAAATTAAAGTAGTCTCATTGCCCCTAATAGCAAAATTAAATAGTGAACAACCACCGCGAGCATCAGCTAGTTTATTCATAAGTAAGATATGCACTCACTGAAGGATAATTCTCCGAACTAAATAATCATTTAGTATGGCTTAATTTTTGCGGCTTCAAAACTTTCCTTTTAAACTCTCTCAAACCTACTTTTTAGTAAAAGATATCATTAATATTTAAAGAGCTTATTTAAGTATGTGAAAAGTTTATGGAACTAACTTATATCTCTGTTTGAACAGCATTACTGTTTCATCCAAGATGAGATGAGATAATCTTTCATAATTTAACTTTGAGTTATTAAAAGCCAGTACTTTACTTTTTGATTAAATCATTGTTTAACAAATCGACCTGTTAAATCGACGGTTAAAACAGTGATTATCCTTAGTCGCTCCTTTCCACATTCATACTACCTTTGATTTGAAAACCAGAACCGGCAATTTATAAAAAATAGGTTAACAATACGACCACTATGCACACACTGTAGAATTTAAAGGGATACATTCATTTACTGTAATATGTCATAATATTCCTAATCAAATGTGACTATGTTAGATAGAGATGATGTTAGAAAAAAAGTATTTCTAATAATAGAAAATGCTAACTATATAATGTTAGATATCTTATTTTATTTTTATTCTAAAGTAGAAATTTAATAAAATGTGGAGAGAAGATCGAGAGTTAACAATAAGTGCGTCTAAAAAGTGGCTCATCCCTATAACATTTATTTTTTCAAATAAAAAAAACAAGATTTGGTATATTCGTATATGACATAAATTAGGACTTATTTACCTATTCAACTATTTTTGGTCTCTTCTTGTTTCACCGGAAATGACTACAACTTTTGTTTTTGAAATGACACCCTCAATATTTTTAATTTATTCGATAAAAAATTACAGTCCAAAATATTCTTCAAAATACAAACATAAATTAATGAGTATTCCAAATTAAAATTGATCAAAATATAAGAACGTTATTATTATCCAAATAGCAACAACAAAGAGTTCCTTTTTTTCGAATTTTAATTATATATTCACAAAAGGCCCTTCTTTATTACGAGCCTCTAACAAAGAAAACGACGTCAAGTAATTTTGTCCGAGAAAATACCTCCAATCGTTATTAACGTTTCTTCGTAAAATCCTATGGAACGCAATCCAAGGATTTTCTCTCTTAATCAGTGGCGTAACTAGGTTGATAGGTGTCGGGTATCAAACCCAAAATTGACGCTCCTGAGGGGGGAAAAAGAATACTCAAACCCATTAAGCATAAGGTAAATTTGTAATAAAATAATAACTTATAAAACATACATAATTTGTAATATAATAAGACAATAATACTCTTTTAATATACAACCATTTAGTATAATGTTGACATTACCATTTTTTTCTTAAATTTTGAAAATGTCACATTATGGACCTTTACTTTCCTCATCCATTTCCGACACTCATTTTCCTCACTCAGCTTCACTGATCAATCTTTAATATCATCACTTTTTGACAACATTTTGGTTGTCTTTGTTAAAAAAAATTCGGAGGAACAATCGAAAAGCTCTGAAAGGCTCTGAAAGACTAGCACGCTCTTGTATCTACTTTTCCATTAAGGATGTAGCTATAATAACGTAAAATAATAGGTTTGTTCGCATAGCGAAATATCCAACCAGTTGTCAATTTATTCCTTCTTATCGTGGAAACCAACAAATCAATCAAATGTTAACGAGTAAGCTCGCGAATGACGTGACAATTAACTTTTGACAGTCCTGTTTACTATTTATTTATTTTATGGATTGAATGATCGATAATAGTATATTGTTTTATTAGGAGTAAAAATTACACTTTTTGTGGCGAGATTGTACCTTTGACATTGAGGCTGTACGTTGATGTTGAAATAATTTTTTAAACAATTCCAAACGTTGCAAATTATATAAAAATAATTAAAAGTTGGACCTTGTAAGTAATTATATATCGAGAAACTATGGTTACGCTCGGAGAATTTGACACTTTATGTCAGTTTAATAATACCATATGATCGAAAAAAAACGGCGTCAGCGATGGCTATGAAATAAAGATCACTGTCATTTTATATGTAAAATTATGTGGCGAATGTAATCGAGGTCATTTCCAAGCCAACCGGTTTTTTTTTCAATCATATGGATAATTAGGGTATTCTCACCACTTGCTAAAATTTTCGAACAAATTATTTACTGTAAACTTTTTGCGCATGTATCTGGCATTATATCGGAATGTCAGCATGGTTTTCTGCCAAAAAGGTCAATAAATACGAATTTATTGCTTTTCTCTCAGGACATTATGACTAATTTCAGTTCAGGAGTTCAGACAGATGTGGTTTACACAGATTTTAAAAAAGCATTTGACAGGGTTGATCATGATGTTTTATTAGAGAGATTAGTAGAATGTGGTATGGGACCATCTCTGATTAAATTTACATCTTACCAACAGGATAGAAAGTTTATTGTTCGTTATGATGGATACCTTTCCAATAAATATACTGTAAATTCGGGAGTACCGCAGGGGTCCAACCTTGAACCTTTGCTTTTTTTAATTTTTATAAATAGTTTGCCAGAGTGTTTGCCTGAGGTGTTTCAGTATTCTACACCTCTTTTGTTTGCTGAGGACATGAAATTTTACCTTCCCATCAGAAATACTACTGATTGCATTAGGCTTCAATCTGATATTAAAAGAGCAATCAATTGGTGCATTATAAATAAATTTGAATTTAACTTATCAAAATGTTGTGTAATGTCTATGAGTTGGGCAAGAAATAATATTATTTTTAATTACTTGATCGATAACCAGCCACTGAGGCGAGTTAATTTGGTAAGGGATTTAGGGCTGGAGTATGATAATAAATTAAATTATTCATCTCATGTTGAGAATAAGAGAGCTGAAGCGTTAAGATCTTTAGGTTTTTTAATTAGGCAATCGACCCATTTTGATAATGTTCAAACATTAAAACTATTGTATTTTGCATTGGTGCGTCCAAAGCTGGAATTTGCTTCTGTAATTTGGAACCCTGCTCAGGTAACACGTATTAAGTATATAGAGAAAGTACAAAACAAATTTTGAGATATTTATACTACAAAAAATACTCACAGTATTCCAACTACGATATAGTTCGCTCCTCTGACTTGAGAAATGAATTTAATATAAATACATTAGAAGTTAGTCGAAACTATTATTCAATAGTGTTCATTTTCAAAATTCTTAATAACTTTGTTGATGAACCCCGACTGCTGTCACTATGTGGAATGAATATACCTCCTCGCCAGCTCAGACCAGTTCGATTTTTCTACGTGCTTTTTCTTTCACGAATCGGCGTCCTCCGATTTCCCCAATGATAGCAACTATGAATCATGCTATTGAAATATACGATCTTGATATATCCGATAATATTTGTAAATTTTCAAATCGGCTTAATATTAGTTAATTATTTATAATATCAAAACAAAAAAAAATAAATAAACTATTATTTTAGTGTGTCTCGAAACCCCCCTGCAGTTTTGAACTCCAAAGACAATATTATTATTTAAATATCTGAAAATACATTTTTTATTATTTGTTCTTTAATATTAGTTATAAGTAGTGAATGATATGTTTATATTTCTTTTTGTCATTTCTATATTTTTTTGTTGAATTGTATTGTTATATTATCTGTATATCTCATGTAATTACACGATTTGTGTGTGGTTGTCAATCACGTCTTAACTTAAAATTCTTCTATTGTCATAAATCATTCTTGTCTTATTAAATTTGATTGAAGCCTACATTAAGAAATTCTGGTACAAAAATGTTTGCAAAAAAGCACCGTAAGTTCAAAATGTAAAAAAAATATGAATAATTTTTGCCACATTTAATTGTCTTATTTATTTTGATACAAAAAACTTTGTTTTTGCTAGTACGCCAACTCATAATCAAAAATGCACAAGACTACAACTAAAAATTCCTTTCTAGAATGCGGACAGTCCTGACTATTAGAAATCAATTGGAAACTCAAAATTTTGGCTGTGCCAACACCGGATTTTTGGTAAGGAATCACAAATTTTGCTTCTGTGAACACTTTAATCTTCACGCGCATGCTTTGGACAATTGTAAACTAATTATGACTGCTCTGTGAAGCCAATATATAGCGAAGCTAATGTATAAACCGGGAAGAGAAGTTTCCATTACGGTTCCTAGATCTCATAATCTCTGGACAATAATGAAATACTTTCCTCTCGGTATGTAAAATATTACTTTCTGGAATTGCAAAATAAATAATATGTAGAGTCAAATAAAAGCACTATGTTGCGTTATTCTGGGCAGCAGTTCCTATCCCAGAAGCCTCTGTAGTGACGCTACTGATTTCATCTCCGAGACACCAACTCTATTGAAATATATTTCCCGTTTCCTTTGAAAAGGAATCGCTCCAGGAAATAAGTTTCTACCCTTGTTAATTCATCTGGAAACAATGTAAATATAAGAGCTATTTTATATATGTCGGTTATTATCTATTGGCCTCTGATATATATTAAATTATTTTATGTTTGTTTAAGATACAATCCTGATGGAAAATGTAAAACGTAAATATATATGCAACCTGTTCTACGTAGAAGGTAAACTGATGTATGTAGGTACACGTTTGAAATTTTATTAATGTCGTAAAAAGGTGCCGTAAAATAATGCACACTGTTTTCTTCGCTATACGGAAGAGATTTTTTAAATTTTAGTAGCTAATATACGGTGTATACATTGTATCTTCTTTATTCTTTTATCTTCCTTATTATTGCAATTCTTTATTCTTTGGAGTAAATTCTATCTGGAAACATCTGGGCCCCTCACTTCTCCCTCAGTAAAGTAATACTACATATAATGCACTCACTGCATTCTTAGTAAATATAATATAAATAAGGAAACGGAAACAAGTCTTAAATTTAATAATATTATAACTTAATATTATATGATAATCACGTCTTTTCATATAGTATGTACATACAGTGACGTATCGGTTTTTATCAAAAATCTATTCTGAAGCTAAAATTATTGCAAAACAAAAATTGTTATTGGTACTTTCGAGTGGGGTCGAGGGTAAAAAAGCTAATAAAAATTAATTAACCCGTTCTTGCGGTCACTAGGTACCCCTCATATGGCAGTGTGATTTTAAGCGTCTAAACTGAAAGTCAAAATTGATTGTTAAACATTTTAAGTTAAAAAATTATTTTTTTTATCTTACTTCCAGCAACAGTTAACAAAAAATCAACCATAATGCACCAATACAATTTTTAAAACTCTGTATTCACCGTTTGCTAACCATATTAGCATCATTCTGAGATTATTACAAAGATAACTGAAACTGAAGTTTTTAATTATCTGTCCTTGATACTAACCTTATTAGCGAGACGTGTATCTAAAATTTAAAAATGTGTTTTAAAAGGGTATCTTGGTTAATTTGTGCGATTTTCTACGTAACTATGTTTCTAAAACTAAACAACATCGTTAAACTCATCTTGTAAAACAATTCAGAAAACAGTCGAAATAACATGGCTTCTTAGAAGGACTTTGCAACTATTACAAATTCTCTCGTAACCCGGGCATGTCTTAAATATCTCGAAACATGCCAGCAATAATCAGTTAAAAGACATCGAACTAGAACACTAATTTCCACTGCCTTTTTGTCTTTGTAAGTTATGTGCCAATAAAGCGACCGCCTCTCTTGGACTAAAAGCGCCCGAGAATAAAGGGGAAGCTAAGAAAATTTAACGGTCTAGTAAACAGACGCCCGCGGCAATTGAAAGCACAATACTACAGCAAACATTGCACTTGGGTCGAAAACTCAAGACGTCACCATTTATCCCGTCGGCAGGCTATCGGGTTCCGACAATGACTTGCGGTCTGTGCAAACTTCCAGACTCTGGCACATATCCTCGCCGGAAACAATATCAACCACCCGTTCAGTCGGAATAATTGCGTTAGAGCTCTCTGTCACAGACCCTTGTGTGTAATGCATTATAATAAAGGAAATAATTAAACTTCTTCCGGTATCCTCCTTGTACATTGTCTACAAACTTTGACCCAATATTCTGCCTTAAAACTGGAGTTGCCTCGGCGGTTTAGCAACTTCCAGCGATACTTTATAAGTATTATTGGTTGGGGATTCCTTATTTTCGTAAATAAGGAATCTCTATTCCCAAGAACAGAAATTTAGGTAGAAACAAGAATTAAAATTATTTATACCGGGTGCGTCTCAAAAGTGGCTCACCCCTATAACTTATATACCCTTTTAACTTTTTATTTATTTATTTCATATAAATAAACGAGATTTGGAAGTATATGACATATACCGGGTGCGTCTCAAAAGTGGCTCACCCCTATAACTTTTTTTTATTTTTTCAGATAAAAAAACGAGATTTGGTATGTTAGTATATGACATAAATTGGGATTGATTGACGTATTCAATTGTTTTGGGTCACTTTCTGTTTCATCGGAAATAACTACAACTTTTGATTTTTAAATGGCACCATCGGTATTTTTTTACTTTATTCGATAGAAAATGACATTCTGAATTGAATGACATATCATATGTCAACTTTTGACATATTCGCTCAAAAACAAATTGCATTTTAAATTTCAATCTAGAGTGCCATGGATGTGTTAAAAACACTAATTTTTAATCAAGGACCCTTGGAAAAATAGATTTGACCGTCTAATGTTTTAGTGTCTTGTCCTGGCCGGTTAAAAGGTGCCCAAATCGTATTTTTAATCATATCTCAATTTTTTCAAATGGAACGAGGGTGGCTCATTAGCATATTTGGAAAAAGCATTTTTTTACGAATAATTCGATACCACACACTTGGTATTTCGAGTCAAATTTTCGTTATGAACCGCATTTTACAATGTCAAATAAACCATATGCGAAAATGTCAAAAGTTGACATATGATATGTCATTCTATTCAGAGTGTCATTTTCTATCGAATAAAGTAAAAAAATACCCACG
Organism: Sitophilus oryzae; assembly: GCF_002938485.1. Classification (NCBI taxonomy): domain Eukaryota; kingdom Metazoa; phylum Arthropoda; class Insecta; order Coleoptera; family Curculionidae; genus Sitophilus; species Sitophilus oryzae. Next base: position 565,165 of record NW_022145636.1, on the reverse strand, counting down.
GTGCCATTTAAAAATCAAAAGATGTTGACAAATGAAAACAATTGAATATGTCAATCAATCCAGATTTATGTCATATACTAACATACCAAATCTCGTTGTTTTATCTGAAAAAATAAAAAAGTTATAGGGGTGAGCCACTTTTGAGACGCACCCGGTATTAGGATCGACATAAATTAAGATCGATTGACGTATTTAATTATTTTGTTAAGCGAGAATGTCAAAACTTGGCATATCATATGTCATTCTATTCAGAGTGTCATTTTCTATCGAATAAAGTAAAAAAATACCGAGGGTGCCATTTAAAAATCAAAAGTTGTAGTCATTTCCGGTGAACATGAAATGACCGAAAACAATTGAATACGTCAATCAATCCTAATTTATGTCATATACTAACATACCAAATATCGTTTTTTATATGAAAAAATAAAAAATTTATAGAGGGGAGCTACTTCTCACTTTTGAGACGCGCCCGGTATACAGGGTGGCGCACCTCATTCGCCTCGGTTGATTATACGGGAACGGGAAGATGTAGAAACAAAATATTTTATGTGTATATGTGGGGAGACAATGTGCAAAATTTAAAATTATTTTGAAATATACAGGGTGTTTCAGAACTAAGATCCATACCAAAGTTATATTTTTTCTTATGGAACACCCGGTATTTAATTTCATTTTTGGATTCTTGGGCCCAAAAAAAGCATTTATTATAAGGGTTAAATATGTTTAAAATCTTTAGTTTTTGAGATATTTAAAGATGTTTAAATTTGCATGCTACAATAGAATAGACTATTAACACCCTGTACATTACTTTTCAGAATTAATTCTTAAGCTGAGTTTAAAGGTAGAGAAATAAACTTTACTGAAAAATGATATTGGTTCATTAAATTTATACAGGGCTATCAAAAGTTGCTGATCTATTTTAAGCATATATTTTATATAAAACTTCGTTATTTCAAATTCAACACCCTCTATTTTTTTAAATAAATCGAAGCAGATTTAAATGTTCTTTCAAATTATAATAGGGTTTCCTATCCCTATCTAGCTCAGATTTTGAATAAAATGCGATTTTTAAATAAAATTGCAATCAAGATGGCTGGTATCGCCATGGCAATTTTCTAGTGACAGTTAGTAACTATTTTCAAATGAATTAAGAAATTATACCTTTTCAAAGTCGACATTAGTTTACGGACATTATTATTTATAATTTATAACAGTTTACTTAAATTTTTCTACAATAGTTTAATAAGTAAGTATTCATTACTTCATCAAGAAAAATAAAGCAGTATCTGCTGGCGAAACGAATAGATATGTTACTAGTGATATTATTTTGTAAGGAAAATTGCTTCTTGGCCTCAAGGGCTTTCTTTGAAAAACTTCTTGTCCTATTTCGCAGAGCTGGTAGTATGGTTTATAAAAAACCTATTAGGCAAAAACATGGAACATGGAAACATGGTCGCTGGATGTGAAGAAAATGAATTTGCCGTAATTGGCTCTTTTATAGAAAATACATATACCTACAAGTCATCGTAAAATAATTAAAAGAACTACTTCTTCGTTTTTCTTGATTGAATAATAAACACATATTTAATAAATATTATTTATTAAACTATTGTAGGTAAATTAAATAAATATAAACTGATATCAATTTAAATAAGTCCATAAACTAATTTCGATTTTGAAAATAGCTACTAACTGTCACTAGAAACTTGCCATGACAACACTAGCTATCTTGATTACAATTTTATTGAAAAATCGCTTTTTATTCAAAACCTGGGCCAGATAGGTATAGGAAACCAGATAGGTATAGGAATATAATGTAACTTAAAAGAACATTTAAATCTGCTTCGAATTATTTAAAAAAATACATAGTGTTGCATTTGAAATATTGAAGTTTTTATGTAAAATAAATATTTAAAATAGACTCAAGAATCCAAAAATGAAATTAAATACCAGGTGTTCCATAAGAAAAAATATAACTTTGGTATGGATCTTAGTTCTGAAACACCCTGTACATTTCAAAATAATTTTAAATTGTGCACATTACCTCCCCACATATACTCATAAAATATTTTGTTTCTACATCTTTCCGTTTTCGTATATTCAACCGAGGCGAATGAGGTGCGCCACCATGTATGTATCATTAATTATTGTTTTAATAAATATATTTATATTTTAACTTAAAATAGTAATACTAACTAACTGAAACATATATAAATATCTTCTATTTCTTCTTCATGGAGATTCTCTAGATTTAAACTTAAATACAATAATTATACAGGGTGAGTCTTAAATAAGAGCAAATATTTTGAGGGTTGGTACATCTCTATAAAAGAAACATATTTTCTCTTTGCCGTTTTGCAAATAAGTCCAAAATAACCTAGTTATATTACTTTGAAAATTTAATCTTCTACCTATGTTGCCATACTATCAAGAAATTATATCTTTTAACCAAGGACTAAAAAAAATTCCAGGTTAAAAAAAATTCGCGAAAAATCGTGTTTTCGGGGTCAAAATATACTACCCCTAAAATTATATACACTTATTTAAGACGCACCTTGTATAATTATTGTATTGTTTAAATCTAGAGAATCTTCATAAAGAAGATATAGAAGATATTTATGTTTCAGTTAGTATTACCATTTTAAGTTAAAATATAAATATATTTAAAATAATAATTAATTATTTATTATATTAATATACAGGGTCGGCAAGGTTTTTCTTTGGGTGCCGATTTTTGTATATTCGAATAATACAATCAATACGCTCAGTACAATAAGATGTACTACACAAAGAAAAGAGAGCAACTATTTTCGCAAGCGCATGAAATATAGCGTCGGTAGTGGTTACGTAATAAACACTTCACATGTGTTTCCAATCTCAGACTTACAAGATTGATATAACGATTTACTCCTAGACATATAAATACCGACCGAAGACCGCCAATATGGTATTCCCCAATATCATTAATTAATTTAAATTAAAAAATTCTTTAAAAAGACAATTATGCCTATAGACGTTCGACTTGATCCTGATAGATCCTTTACAACGTAACGATCATGATCTAGAATCTTTTTCACTTCGTAGGGACCTGTATATTTGGATACCAACTTTTGGCTCCGGCCCTCATTGGCATAATTTGTTTTTCGTAGAACCACGAGGTCTCCCACTTTATGCTGATAAGATGCCTTCCGTTTAGCGTCATATCGTCTCTTTTGCTTCCCTTAAGCATCTATAATACGTAAACTAGCCTCGTTTCTAGTTTTTTTTTATATCACCGTCCACCACGTCGGTAACTAAGGTGTTACTCAAAAACGAATCAGCCATACCTCTAGGCTTAAAACCAAACAGCAGCTCGTTAGGACTCTTCCCAGTTGTACAATTAGCTGCAGAATTGATGGCGAATACTATAGATCTAATAGTTTGATCCCATCTTCTCTCATCGTCAGAGGATGCGGATATGGCAGTTAATAGTGTTCTATTATAACGCTCTACTTGCCCGGTGGCTCGTGGCGTTGCCGTTGCATTTAGAACCACTGATATGCCTAAATCTTTGGTAAATTTCTTATAAACGTCACTCGTAAAGCATGTGCCTCGATCACAAATAATTCGCCTGGGAACTCCAAACGTTTGGAATATTCCTTCTAGAAAAGCAACTACTGGCCTTGTTTGAGTGTTCTTCACTGCTTTAAATGACAGAAACTTCGTAAAAGCGTCTACAGCTACAATCAAATGTGTATTTCCTTTGCTGCTTTTAAAAAACGGTCTTAGGTGGTCAATATGCATAGTATCCATAGGTGATGAAACTTTATCAATAGGATTTAAGAATCCTTCCTGTTTACCTGCGGGACTTTTATTATAAGCACAGGCAAGACAAGCAGAGATGTAACGATTTACGTATTTTCTCATACGAGGAAACCAATAATTTTCGCTGATAGCCTTTAGAGTCTTTTCAAGTGCAAAATGTCCATTATTGTCATGATGATACATTGTCACTACTCGTCTGGCAGACTTTGGAACATACCATTTGGGACCACTACTGGTATTTCTGTACAATCTGTTATCTTTAATATCGTAATCTTTGTGTATTTGCTTTTCGTCGTTATCGTTTGGTTTCTTTGCGAGAATATCAAGTAAATGCTTGCACTGTTCATCTTTTAGCTGGGTAGCTAAAATCCAATCATCAGTTGAAATATCCACTTGAAGAATATCAATAGGTTTGGCCTGATTTGTTTTATTAGGTTTTTCTGCAGGATTTCGGCTTAGTGCATCAACGTGAGCCATTTTTGGTCCAGGTCTATATTCAACTTCAAAGTTGAGTTATTAACCACCACCTTCCTATTTGAGGAATTAGGCCTCTCTTTGTCATTGCGGTTCTCAATGCATTGCAGTCCGTTACAACTTTAAATCTCAAGTCAAGTAAATACACTCGAAATCTTTGCAAAAAATAATATAACATATATATAATATAACAGCAAGCGTCTCCAATTCATATGAATGGTACTTTTGTTCTTCTTTTGTTGTTTGTCGGCTAAAGTACATGACAGGTTTCAGATTATTATCACATTGCCTCTGTAACAAGATACCTCCGAGTCCAAGCATTGATGCATCTTTGTGTAATTCTGTTTCAAAAGATGGATTGTAAATTGCTAGAATAGGCCTCTCAACCAATTTTCGCTTTAACAATTCGAACGCGTTGTTCTGTGCCTGCCCCCATACGTATGGAACATCCTTTTTCGTAAGAGACGTAAATGGTCGTGCCACTTCAGCAAAGCACTTTACGTATTTGCGAAAATAACTGCAAAGACCTATAAATTGGCGTACCTGGTGAAAGTTCTTAGGCTCAGGAAAATTAGAAACTGCTCTTATTTTCTGCAATCCAGGTCTTACACCTTCGGCGCTAATCTCATGTCCAAGATATTCTAGTTTGGTTTGGAAAAACTGACATTTTTCGAATTGTAAGGTAACTCCTGCTTCTCGTAAAACGTTCAAGATGTCACCCAATGCAATTAAACCTGATGTGATGCTGGTGGAAGGTACAAAAATATCATCTAAATAGGCCATAGCTGTAGATAATCTCATTGACCCCAAAATTTTATTTATAGCACGTTGAAATTCTGAAGAAGCGTTTACAAGACCAAAGGGCATTCATTTATATTCGTACTGGCCATCTGGTGTCACAAAAGATGTCAATCTTCTGGAAGACTTAGCTATTTTAATTTGGTGATAACCGCTTGCCATGTCAAGATTCGTAAAGAACTTGCAACCTTTCAAAACTTCTAGATGATCATCTACTGGTGGCAAGGGGTAACAATCTTTAACAGTTTTAGCGTTTAACGTCCGATAGTCAACACACATACGAGTGGGACTGAAGAACAATGGGACTGGAGTGTGGGGAATTTGATTCTTGTATGATATCCGTAGCTAGCAATTCGTTTACAATTTTTCTTACATTATCTCGTTCACTAATAGACAATCGATAAGGCCTGTACGTTCCTGGCTTATCATCTGTTAATTCTATTGACATTTCGTGATTCTTTATTTTGCCTAATTCGTTAACGTTTAACGCAAAGCAATCACGGTATTTATTCAAAAGCAATAAAAGATTATTAAGATCAGTATCTGATACGTTACCATCTACATGACCTTGTAAATCAGCAAGCGTGAACTTTGATAGTTGGGATTTACTAATTTTATTAACACTTACCCCACTTACTTCAGGTACACATCTTTCACCTCTTGCAACCAGTTTATTGACATTAAAACATATGGAATGCATGGATACGTTTAGTACAGGAAGATAAATTTCAGTTGATGATACCACACATCTTGGTATCACATACTCAGCGTTTGGCTTCAAGGATCTTCTGAGATCGACAAAAATATCGCCACTGCCATCCTCGTTGGACGTACAGCTGACAATACCCACATGATTTGGAGGAATTTCTGTGCTTGATTTAGCCACTAATTTAATCTTCTTTGCTGGCAAATGCTCAATTTGGGGTAATTCAGTTGTTTCAGCGTTAAACAGTCGTACATTGCCCTTTTGTATAACTGTTATGGCATTTTCTTTGTTCAATAAAGATCTTCCAATAAGAACAGGCATATTTTGCGTATGGTCCGGTACAACAAAGACGTCTACACCAGTCTTAAAAAGATCTACCTCAAGATTAGCGTGAGATACGCCTAAGACTTTTGTGGTACTACCCCCATATCCGTTGAGATATATATCGCTCTCATTCCATATTAGCCCAACTTTTTGTCCATCACTTTGACGAATAATGACCACTTCGCAGCCAGAATCTACAAATCCATTGAGCTCTTTACCATTTATGCGGCAGGTTACGTAATAATTATCAGCTTCTGAACTTTCCGAGTAGTTGCATACCATTGCATTTCGTGATGTTGAAGGCTTATTATTTCGACAGTTGTTCGCCAAATGACCTAATCTCTTGCATATAGTACACTCCACTCGTGGTTTAGGACATTCTCTCTGCATGTGACCCAGATTATGGCAATTAAAACATTTGGTAGGTTTTGGTGCCCTTCGCTTTTGGTGAGTATAATCATTTTTATTGCTATCTGAAAATTGGCGCCTAGACATTGCAATATTACGATCTGGTCTAGCTTCTCCCGTAGTGCTTAAAGTTGACAAATATTCGGAGTATAAAAGCTCTGGACTTTCATAGCGACCTACTTTCGCTCCGGATTGAATAGTTGTATCGGGTATACCATCAATTATCATCACAACTGCATTTTTTCCTTCTATATTGCATTGTCGTAGCAATTGTACCTTGGAAAAGTAATATTCTGTCCACGTTTCTTCTGCTATTTTCACCCTGGTAATCATTTTTCTAAGGGCAGTAGGAAAATCTTGGTGATCTGGGAAAGCTAGGATAAGCATACGCTTCCAATCACTCCAAGAATGTTTGTAACTGTTTAACCCATTATACCAAACTTTAGCAAATCCGACTAGTCATGATTGCATGTGATATATAGTGGTCTTTTCATCCCACTTATTTATACTTGACAATTGATCAATTTTATCCAGCCATCGAGAGCAACTGTCATTCCTGTCATTTGGATCAAATCCCGAAATGCAATCTGGTCTAATGGACACTCTTACATTACGTTCCTCATCTTTCTGTAATAGTGTAACCACTAACTCTTCCAACTGGTCTATGCGTGATCGTGATTGATTCTGCGTAGTTGAGGTACTGCTTTGTCCAACGTTTGGATCAACAGAACCCACAGTTCCGATATCTGACGACTTTTCATCACAGTGTCTAACGTTTAGATCCCTACTATCTCTAACTGGCGTGTATGAACGTGTTTTATGGTCGCTTTCGGGCCGGTCTGCAGAACGTTCCCGCTGCCGTTGGCGAGGTGTAACGTTTACATCAACCCGCTGGCCACAATGTCTCTTTTGTCGAAAGTACTTATTTGAATTTGTTGTACTTACGGTTTTGCTGCTATGTTTCTTTCTGCTGTAACGCCCAGCACAATCACTATCACTAGAAGAACTATTTTCACTACTTGAAGTAGACAAGCTACTTGAATAACGCCTTTTCTTGTCTCTACCCATTGAAAATATTAGCTATTGCTCACTTAAACCAAGAACTAATAACAACTATAACTATTTAAGGAACAAAAAAAACAACATAAACAACGTATTTTGTCCAAAATCTCTTCGAAATGCAGGTATTTATCCCTCCGCTGCACTGTAACACTATGCCTATAGACCAATAAACACTCACAAATAATTTATAACTATTTAATGAAACAAACAAAGGACTAATAATGAAAAAAAATATAAACAACGTAGAACGTTACTCATGCCGTGATCGATTAGTACTCCCACAAAAACTTCCGAGGCGCCTATAGGTATCTCCCTCCGTTAGGTAACACCTACAATACTTCGACGGCCGGGTTCACACATGCGTTTCACAATCATGTCTATAGAAATTATGTAAATTGTGTTCCAGAAGGTATCAAAATGCTTTAAATGATCACGTATTTTAAAGTTGTGTCGAAGCAGTACAAGATGATGTAATATAATACTAAACATATTATGCTATCTATTATCATCAAAATAACTTCTTGCCCTTATAACCTAAACATCCAGTTTTCTCTGACCATAAATGATTCCTCCGCGTGGTGAATTTATTACGTCAAAATAGCATAATCTCCATCAATATACGTTCGCAAATAATATGAGAACCAAATTTTATACTTGTAAATAAGACAGAAAAGTGCCAAAAGTATATGTTATAGATATATCACTAAATACGTTTGAGAGTTTCTTTATTAAATTAGAAATCGACACCATATGCGTTCCCTCGGCAGAATAAAAAGGATGTTTTTTTTACATATAGGGGTTATATGTTTACATTTACGCTATTCGACACGCAGCATTGCAGCCAAATGGTTAAATTTTTAGAAGCTGTGAGTGATAAGAGGGAACTACAAAAGCTACAATTTGAAATTATTTTAAAAAGTTCCAGATAAAATTCTAAATAAATAAAAATAAAAATATCAAGTTATATTTTTTTGAATAAAACAACCTGTATATTATTACATTTTTAGTTTCTGCGATTTAAATAAGTGTAAATTTGATTCATGATTATTTCACTTAAATCTTACATACAACATTTAAGTTATCTTTTCGGGTTTTTGTAGAAAAAGCATATTATTACAATTCAAGTTTTATTAACCAATATTTAACAATATTCTCATGAAATCTTGACATTTTAGATTTGTCCACTTTGTTTGTGATATCTCTTTCATGGTTCGCTAAAAAAATGGCAACATATTTCACTACTGAACGACACTGTACCGAACCGCCACACAACGCATCGCATCGCATTGTGATTATAGTATTACGAGACGCATTGACGAACCGCATCAGCGCATAATGAGTATGGAGCTTAAGGCTTCACAATTTATAATATGTGTATGAAAGGAATATCAACACTTGTTTTCATCAATTTCAAGTAAATCTATATGGCGGATTTAGAACGGCCAGATCTGTATAGGAAAACATTAACATGAATAATCAAATCTGTTTTTATCAACTTTTAAATCTACCAGGAATTGTTTCTCGTAAAAAAACTTTTACAGCGAATATGTTACACGTTATAAACTTTCCCTTTTTCAATGAAATAAAGTATAACTTCCTGCCATTTATTTTTTGGGTCGATCTGGGCAGGGAGTTTAGCTTAATAGGCCGTAAAATCTTTTTGATGTCGGCGAATTCGGGACCAATAAAACAAACTGGAGAACGAAGAGGAGGGACTAATCAAAAAGCCGGGTCTTAATCTGTGTAAAAGTTTTTTGTGTGCGTACGCTTGTAATCAGCATTTTTGCTGATATTAAAGTTTTTACGAGCCCGATTTCAGCCTAGCTTAAACGTCAGGAAACCTAGTCATAAAATAGCGATGATATCTTCTGCCACTGTGCAATCGAGGATCGGTAATATATGAGTACGTTTATAGGTATTCGAATGGTATTAAAACCGATCTGGAAAAGATATTTTTTACGGATGCATGTTGTTGACATACATACGATATTATAGAGGAATAAATATACCCCAGTTTGATTAGAAAGAAAACGATGTGACATTAATATTAAAATGTTTATATTTCTAAATATTCTAAGTTTGATTTTCTTGGGATTTAGATTCGGGAAAAACTAGTGATGGAATAACTCGAGGTAAAATTCGCTCGAGTACTCGATTATTGAAATACTCGCCCGATAATTGATAAACATCGCCCGATTATGAACGAGCGATGCAAGTGACGAGTTACGAGCGACGAACGCAAGCGATCCTAGAATGAAATAAATTAAAATCCGGATTTTAATCTGACATACTCGATAAAAAGGCGAGCGAATTTTCTACATACATTGCAGGTAGCAAATTTATACGACGTTATCTGTTGCGTATCTGAGGAACAAAATTTTACCTACATCGAAAATGCTTTGAAATAAACTAAATCAAGGGATCAAGCTAATCGCTCGTCGCTTGCTACTTGCCATTCATCACCGAAAGAATATGTTGTGCCCTGCGGACGCAAATAACAGCGATCGTTCGGTTATTGCAATCGCTTGAAACTCGAGGATTCATTATTGAAATTAATTGGTTTTTCCCACCACTGAGAAAAACGCTGATTAGGTTTTCATTTTTTGAGTTTGTAGATTACAGTAGTAGACCAGTCAAATAAGATGTATTAGAGGGGTCACTTGGAAAAAAGTGTTGGAAAGCTGATTTATGATTTGATCGGTTTATTTAACGTCAAAGAGAAGTTTCTTAAGTTTGCGTGGTTGCTCGACCGCCGCTCGACTCAGGAGGTTCAAAAGATAGTGAAATTCTCGTATTTTTTTAGACTTTTGTCTATAGTTCTAAAACGTTGCGTTCTAACGAATAATTCAGTATTTCGTAAATTAAAGAGAATTAAATCATCTGTTAAATGAGTACCTATAATTAATTCAATTAGGTTCTGTAGTATGGCTAAAATCGAACATTGATGAATGGATATTTTTGCCCGTTTTAATGAAAAATGTATTAAAGTACCATTCTGTACCGTCCGTCATATGGAATATAACAAAAGTTATAAAGCATCAAATTGTTGGTTTAATATACAGAGTGAGTTTCCTACGATGTTCTCTATTGATATCTCGGAAACTACTGGAGATAGAGAGTCGGTTAAATGGGGAAAGAGTTGCAGTTTTGTGGGGTCATAAATATGCGCCTTTCAGATCTTTGAAAAAGTTCATGGCGTACATAGTTTAAATTGTCCCTAATTCCATTATAATCTATTTAGACAAAAAAGTTTTCAGATAAAAGTTGTAGATAATCACATCCCTAATGAGTTTGTGTTCTCAGATTTTTTCTAAAGCCTGTAATTTTTGACATATGACACAAACATATGTTTTTTTAAATGGAAACTATAGTTGGCCATGACTTCATAAAAAGCGCAATTTTTTAAGCTTTTCAGCGATATAATATGTTTTAACTATTGATTATAGATAAACGATATTATATGTTTATTAACTATAATATGTTTTTTTTCACAAAATTACTGAGTTATAGCCAATTCTTATCTTTCTTGACTAATTTCACTTAGTTAGCCTTGGAGGACGTTACTTACATTTTTTAGAGGACGGTTTTCAAGACATGTTAGAAAAGTTAAATTTAGAAACTCTCGCATTAATAGAGTGATTCCAACATGACTTTCATTATTACACACTGCCTCCCCCCCACAATAAAAGAAATGTTAAAAATTATTTATATCATAATTATGTAGACTCAGGGATAGAAAGAGGTGGACCAATTGCATGGGCCTCCTCAATCACCTGACCTATCAATTTTAATTTTTTTTATGCGGTATGGTTAACAACAAGGTTTACAAAAGAACATGAATTAAGAGAGGCACTCGAAGAGGCAATACATGAGAAGTTTAATTAAGTCGACTGGTCGTTCTGTGAGAATAGCTAAAAATACAGTTTTAGAAAGATGCATTTATGTACTCAAAACAATGGCGGATTTTTTGAACATTTTCAAAAAAACGTGTATATGTAGGGATATTATAGTAATAACACTTATTGTAGTAATAAGTGTATGTAGTGATATTATTTTTTATGTGGTAGTTTGTGTAATGTAAATTGTAAAGAGCCGTTTAATAATATATTTTGTCTTTTTATTAAAGTTTAATCTAAGTTATAAATCATAACAAAATAAAAATGCCATGCCAAATAAGTGAAATTAGTCTAGAAAGATAAGAATTGGCTATAACTCAGTAATTTTGTGAAAAAAAACATATTATAGCTTATATCGCTGGAAAGCTTCAAAAATGGCGCTTTTTATGAAGTCATGGCCAACTATGGTTTCCATTTAAAAAAAACATATGTTTGTGTTATATGTCAAAAATGACAGGCTTTATAAAAAATCGGAGAACACAAACTCATTAGAGATGTGATTATCTACAACTTTTATCTAAAAACTTTTTGTCTAAAATAGATTTTAATGGAATTAGGGACAATTTTTAAAATAGCCAAAATTTGTTTTTTTTATGACCCCACAAAACTGCAACTCATTCCCCATTTAACCGACTCTCTATCTCCAGTAGTTTCTATTCTATCTAAGTCTATCTCCAAGTTTTTATTAAAATCACAAAAAAGTACAAAAAGTATACTCTTTCCTTTTAAACCAACCTTGTTGCAACCGGCTGCAAAATCTACTTGTTGCCACTGGAAAAATAAGCGAGAAGCATCTTTAACCGTTGTTGTTCTTCCTGCAAAGTAGCTTTTAATTTGCACATTGAAATAATTGCTATGCATTAAATTAAAGTCCTGTTCATTCACGGCGAAATACTTTAAAATGTACGAGAAATATATTTCAAGTTAAAAAAATAGCTGGCAATTTGTGTAGCAAATTTGTTTGACTTCTCCGCTGTTAGTCTTTTCTGCTGTTTCTTTTGTTCTACCTTTCAACTTTGTAACTAAAGATAGATTTTGTTTTAAAAGTTAATGCAATAACTAATGAAAAAAATGTAAAAAATATAAAATTGATAAAAGTATGACAAATGTTTCAAAAATGTCTTGAAAACAGAAAGAGTAATAAAAATATATGCAATGGACATATTTTTACATTTACAACTTCTCTTAAAAAATCAAAAATTTACAAGACTGCCTTTACAAAAATCACATATTTTTATTCTTCTCATAAATAAGTAGACATGTTATAATTGAATTTAAATTAATTTAAAAAGCTGTTATATATATATGTTTAGTAAGTAATAATAATTGTTATTTTTGCACTTAGGAAATTAACTTTTTGACAGTTTTATACATTCAGATGCAAAAAAACGCAAAGGAGATTTTTTTCATCAAGTTTAAAGTGTTATATTTTGTTTTACTTTTAGCCCGATTTTCATGATTTTTTTAGTAAAGTGTAAAAAAAATAAATCTATCAACTTTAGTTCATAAACTCAGTTGTTATAAGCTTTAGTATTTGGTTTATTATACAGGGTTAATTGAAGGATTGTTTTCTAACCTAATTTTAAAACACCCTGTGCAATAATTTTGTGAATAATTATTAATAACTAATTTCTCCTGAGCATTTTCTTTTTTGACTCATCAAAGAAGTGTAAGAGGTTTGGGCCAAACCGCATCCACCTATCTTTACTAATAACGGATATACAGTATGATTTCAACGAAAATGGGACACCCTGTACAGGGAACCATTAATGATATAAGCTTAAGGAAATATATTTATATAGAAAAATATGAATTTTGTACAATCTTTGACACTAAGAACTATATTCAATCGTACACAACAATATTCACCAAAGCCAACTCGTCATTATGAAGAATAGCATAACAAAAGTAACGATAATTGAAAAAATTGCAAAATATTTGTACCAAGTTCATTGTGCTCTTAAAAATTAAACAAGGTATGTGTTGACATGAATCAAAGAACAAAATATTCAGAAGACTTGGTTCTGACGGAAAAATAATATTTTAGGAAAATTTGCTCACGAAATTATTGCACAGGGTACTTTTAAAGATAGGGTAAAAAAGAACTCTTTGATTAACCCTATATAATAAGTCAAATACCAAAGTTTATAATAAAATGAGTTTGCGAATTAAAATTGGAATATTAATATACAGTTTGCTAAAAAATTAAGGAAATATTTTTTTATAAAAACAATGCTTGCCATAAAATGGTTAACCTCGTTTTTTACTTTTCAAAATTTCCATATTATTTTAAAGAAAATAAAAAAAAAACATAAAAATGCTTGATTTTTTTCCTAAAAAAACAAGTTCTAAAAATCAAAACGCGTTTCTATGGTATAATATTATTTAGGTTTCACTTTTCGATAGAGGGTTGTATTATATCCCCGGATGGGTCTTCACAAGGGGAAAAACGTTTTTATTATTAATATTTTGAAATTTTTATTTTATAAGAGAGACTATTTGTATTTTATATTAATGTGTAGTGTGTTTAATGTATTGTACAAACAGACGAACTATAACGTGTTGTTGATTTTATCCATGCTATTTGTATTTTTTTTGTATTTTACTAAGAGTGAGTCCCAGGTGGGACCCTCCACTGAGGCCGCGAGGGCCTATTGTGGCTTCTCCATGCTATTAGGAGAATTTAGTTGAACTAATTTTGAGATAAAAAAAATAGAAATCAGGATTCTGAGACATAATATTGTTTTTATATTCTAAGTGGGTTTTTTTTTCTCTGTATAAAATACACGTCAAACGTCGGCAATTTAAAAAAAAAGGTTATTTAATGCCTGGTCCTAAACCCGCAAACGCCAACTTAAAAAAACTCTGATGAAATTTGTCTAACTAGTCCCTTTTTGCTCTTCATCAATTTAATTAAACAACTAACAAGAACTGTTTCAAATATCTACATAGTTTTAATCAAAATACGCACTTTGTTAGCTATCTATCTTGGAACTCTATAATTTAGTGAAGTGTGGATAGAGAGAAGATTTGTCGAAAATTTATCAACATAGTTTCTCAAACGTTCCCCTAACCTATATCGCGTTTCGCACTTGAGCTGTCAAAGAAGGAAGGACGGGAAAACGGTATTCCAAATTTGAGGGGTACGGTTAAATAAAAAAGTTTCTTAAGTTGAGAGGCTGCGTCTTGAAAAGGAGAATGTCTTTAATTCTATAGAGAGGTTCCCTTGTAATTGCTTTTATTTATCCGAATTAAATTGGTGAAGTGTTTGTGTATTGTTCATTTATTTATAACATCTGAACTAAAGGTTTCACTTAGATTAATAAATCCATATGAACAAGCAGAGACAGAGAAGTTTATATCTTGAAAAAGTCTGGAGTTTTTGCCACTGAAAAATTTCAGCTATAAAGTGTTTTTGAATAATTGTATTTAGACATCTTACTTCATTTTTCCTTTTTATTTTTTTACTTCTGACGACGCGACTGGAGGAGATATACGTCTCAAAACTTAAGTAAACTTTTAAGTATTTTTTTCGGTTAGGCAAATTTGTTTTACTCGTAAAAGACCACTAACAAGCTAATTTCTGTTAGGATTTTTTTCAAGAAGATTTTTTCAAGATGTGGAACGTCCACAAAGGTATAAGCAATATTTAAATTTATAGTATCAACCCTATATAAACTTTTGATTAGAAAAACAAGAGCCTTTTTATAATTATAAGCTCAATAATCTTTGTTTACTAAGACACTTTACAATGAGATAGTTAAACACACAAAGGTTAACAGTTTGTTTTATACACAACATCTCTGGTCCGATCGAGGAACAGAGGGCAAACTAAATGAACAAGAGCACTTAGGCCCTTATACATCAGTGTGTTTCAAAAAACATGTGCCATCTTTTGGGGAGATTCATCGTATAAAAATAATATTTATTTTTTATATCGACATAGATTCTGCTTTGTTTCTTAGCTATAAGCAGTTAATGAATTTTTTTTCGATTTATTATAATTTCCCTCCAATTGACTTTACCAATTCGAATAAAATTTTGAGGATAAAAGTTACTATAAGTGATACATATTTTAATGCTAAAACAGTAAGACAGGTTCACCAGGAACGTATTAATAAAAAATTATATCACTGGTTTATGACTGGAATATCTTTTTAAAAAAACTATGGCTACTGACTTTTTTTTATTGTGTTAGCACATGTTGTGTAGACCGTTTAATGCCAATTAAAAGTTGTCTCTTGATATTTTCTCTGTTTGAATGTTCTTGATGAGATAAAAAGGTGTACCAAGGTATAAATGAAAACTTAAGTAAATTGATAAATTGCTGTGCGGCAACACAGAGCCAACCTATTGACATGTGACAAAGTTTAAAATCGGCTATTATAGAACCCTGCAAGAAATATCTGAAACCTGAGAAAAGAACAATGCGAAACGATTGGATGTCGAAAGAAGGAACCTAAAAAATAGAGACCGACAGGAATATAAAAAAATACTGAAAGTCATCAAATATAAATGTCGTCAAGCTAGGGAGAAATGGATAAAAGAGGAATGTACTGTAATAGAAAATCTGCAAAGACTTCGCGACTCCACACAGTATGCAATAAGATCTACGAAACAGGGATGATACCAAAGGAATGGCTCCAGTCGACGTTTGTCACAATTCCAAAGAAGCATAATGCCAAAAAATGTGAAGAACACCGCACGATCAGCCTTATAAGTCACACACTTAAGATCTTTCTCAAAGTCATCCACCGCAGGATTTACAGAAAATTAGAAGAAGATATAGCAGATAATCAGTTTGGCTTTAGAAATGGTTTCGGGACTAGAAAGGCTTTTTCTGCTTACAATGTCTTAATGCAGCAATGCCTTGATATCAATCAAAATGTATATGCCTGCTTTATTGACTATAATAAAGTATTTGATAAAGTAAGACAAAAGCAACTAATAGAAGCGTTAGAACGAAAAAATCTAGATACAAGAGATATACAAATAATAGTAAAACTGTACCTCAACCAAGGTGCGTCTCTTCGCCTCCAATCTGAACTGACGAGAGCAGTGGATATCAAACGAGGAGTTAGACAAGGATGTGTTCTTTCACCACTCCTTTTCAACCTCTACTCAGAGGAAATATTTAACAAAGCCCTCGAAAATGATGCTGGTGGAATTCGAGTTAACGGCATACCACTGAACAATTTGCGCTAGGCGGACGATACAGTCTTTCTCGCTGAAAACATGCAAGACCTTCAGAATATGTTAAATAACGTCATCACAACTAGTCGAGAATATGGTCTGACACTCAATGTTAAGAAGACCAAATACATGATTGTCACTAAAACTGGAGTGCCCAATGAACATTTATACGCGGAAGGCGAGGAGCTCGAAAGAGTAGAGAGGTATGACCATTGCTCTGTAGCCGCGATTTGAGCCTAGATCTGAGAAATCGTATGCTCAAATGTTATGTATATTCCCAGTCCTTTTGTATGGTATGGAAGCTTGGACCCTCAACGAGCGGAAACTGGAGGCCTTCGAGATGTGGGCATACCGTAGGATGGTGAGAATACCATGGACAGAACATGTAACCAATGTGGAGGTTCTGAAAAAAATGAAGAAGGGCGTAGAGATCCTCAAGGAAGTGAAAAAAAGGAAATTGCAATATCTCGGCCATATCATGCGAGGTCCAAGGTGTGAGATTTTGCAACTCATAATGCAGGGAAAAATTGTAGGAAAAAATTCTATTGGAGGGAGAAGAGTATCTCGGCTCAGAAACTTGCGAAAATGGTTTAATGTCACGTCATCTGTCTGACCTATTTAGGGCCGCATCTTTCAAGGTCAAAATAGCAATGATGATAGCCAACCTCCGATATGGTACAAGAAGAAAAATGCAATGGCGGCAAGGAACCGGAAGGCGGATCACGTTGTAGAACCGGACTTTGAGCTACCTACAGCAAATTCAAGTAAAAAACAATGGTATTTAAGATAATTAGAGAAGACCTATTTTTAGAGCTTCATGTAACATTCTGTAACTTTAAAGCTTTCATCAAGAAGACAGAACTCGACAAAATAAAGAGATCATATATCAATGATCATAGATGATATATCTTATTCAACTTTTAATCGGCATTAAACGACCAACACAACTGGGCTAACAAGAAAAAAAATGTCAGTGACACACAGTTTTTTTAGAAAAATATTCCAGTGATACCCCATACGCACGTCCCTGGGGTGAATCGTCGACACATTTTTAGCACTAAAATATGTAACACTTATAGCAATTTAAACAACTAAAATTTCAATGTAACATTTAAAAGCACTTGGAAGAAAATTATAATTAATTTAAATCGAAAAAAAAAATGAAAACTTTAACTGAGCTAACTTTAGCAGCTACAGAGGAGCTAAGAAAAAAAGCAGAATATTATAGGTCCTATGTTGATATGAAAAATAATATTTTTACGTGAGGAATCTCCCCACGAGAGATGGCACATATTTTTTGAAACAGCCTGTATTAAGTTTACATCACATTGATATGTTCAATGTGATGTAATCTTATACAAAACACAACTTATTGATACGAGATTAGTGGGAAAAAACAAAAATATATAATTTATCTTCGATAACTACATTTAAATGGAAGCTAAATAAAAATTTAGTAGTATACGTAATAAAATCTTGAATATTTCCGTTGAACTTTCTCACAATATATACTTGAAATCCTCCAAAATGTGCTTTCTTTTTGAGCAGCTTCGAAATGATTGCAAAAAAGGTTAAAGTCAGGGATATACAAAAAGCTTTACGTCGGAGGTTTTAAACAAAAGTATCACAATTTGTATTCAGAGAACACCCTGATCAGATTCAATTAGAGTGCAAAGTGCATCGATCGAGCTGCAGCCTGAACTCGATTGTATCTTCGGTCGGAATACCGGTTGGACTGGTTACAGATGGCCCAATCTTTTTTAGCTCTATCTTTATGTAGGGCTTATGTATCTTTATTTAGAATATAGAGAAAATTTAAAAAAATAAAGGTTCACGGATTTATTTTAAATCTTATTATGTTCATTGATTTAATTTAAAACCTATCTAAACATATCATCGTTATATGTCTTGGTGCAATTCCCTGGTCACGACACTACAGCCAGGGACAAGACAGTGAGATGCTTCTTAGACCGAGCCAAAGTGCTACAGGAGATTCCTCCAGCACCTGACAGGGAGCTTCCCCACCAACAACAAGGTCGTGCATCTCCTGGGGAAGAAACTGCAAGGTAACAGTGACTAACTGTTCTGGCGGTCCGTCTTGTATCGGCTTGTAACCCATGGTGTTTAACTATTTAAAAAAAAAGGTCTAATTATTTCTTATTTTTCAATGGATTTATATCAAACCATGCTGGGTGCTAACAAAAGTATCGTTTACAGTTTTGTCTTAAAATTAATAACAGCACATTACTTTTAAAATGACCGTGGACTATACTTTTGTAGACATCGGGTCAATCAATCATTTTCCCAATCAGCTCGAAATATTGATGATGTGACCGGTATTGCTCAAAGCAATACTACTGTTATATTAATCGATTAAGACCGTAAAAAATCATAACATATACAATTTTATATACCTACATCGTTATAATTAATCATTAAAATAAAGTTAAACAATAAAAATATTGTAATTATATTTCTGCAGATTAAGTGACAATGTTTGTTCTTAAATATCTACTATACATATTATGAAAGCGTGTTCAAATATTAATCTTTTGGAATATATGAATATTAACATAAAACGAGAGTAAAAAAATATCATCGTAACAATAGATACCGTATGATAGAATAAAAACGGCGTCCAGTTGGCTTGGAAATGACGATCGATGACATTTCCATTTAAATTTACATATAAAATGACAGCGATCTTCGTTTCATAGCCATCGCTGACGCCGTTTTTATTCGATCATATGGTATTTTGGAAACGTTTAGGTTTACTTATTTCACTGAGATTTATGAAAAAAAAAGTCTTTTGTCTCGGGTACAGAAACCGACACATCGTGAGAGTAGCTCGAAACAAAATGAACTTGAACGAGACAACAGGAAACAACTGAGAGTCGAAAAAAAAACACGCTTTTCTCCGCAATTTTACGAGTAGTTTCAAGAAATGAAAATAGGCCTAGACGAGTTAAAATTAGACGAAAAAACACGATCTTGACCTGTTTCGGACTGTTTCACGCATAGTGTATAGAATTTATAAGTATTTTTATCAGTTGCTATGATCCAAATAGCGTTCAAGTCAGACGCGCGCAGCGTCGAAGTGTATTTGAAATGCATTTGAATTGAAGTACACTGTGACCGTATCAAGAAGGCTTTAGTCTCATGTATCCCTGATTAACATGAAAAGGAATCGCCCACGCTTTGTATAGAGCATGGGCACTGCAATAATAAGTGTTTAAACGTGCAAAATTTCAACATTAAAAAAATGTCAGTTAAAAAAGGATGAATAAGAATGAATATTTAAAAAGCGTAGGTACCTACATAAATTGTCACGAAGTAGTTAACATACAATATACACCGACGTTTACTCCGAATACATTCCTATATGCAGTTCTGTAAAGTCTGGTGCAAAGTTAAAAGCACGGACACGTTAAGCCGAAAGTTTTAAACAAAAGCAGCGGTTTCGTATTCACAGCACACTGATCGGATTCAATCAGACTGTAATGTGCATCCTTGGTCGGGCCGCAGAGCCTCGACTCGATTGTGTCTTCGACCGGATTGCCAGCTATGTTGGTTACAGATGGCCCAATCTTATTCTTTCTGTCTTTAAGTGGCCCATTCCTTTGCTCGCTTCCCGAAGTCGTATAAAGTTCGAAATTGACGAGAACTTTAAACATTTTCATCGAGAAGTGAGAGCTTTCTCGGAGTTTTAGCAAATGAAAATTTTCATTTTATAACTCTATCGATGTGTGTGCACTTTGAAAAATCAAAGTTGGGAATAGAGAAATTGATTTTAAATGGGCTTGTTATTTTAAATCTAAATTTATTTCTGTATTTTGATTCCTAATCTAATGGTATCGGAAAGGAATTTTTAGATTTGGAAATTCAATTCTTTGATTATTTCGCATCCTTGAAAATTTTCTGTTTTTAGATTTTATAATATAACTTTATCGATATGCACACTTCAAAATATTAAAGCTGAGGACAAAGAGCTTTAATTTCAAGATTAAGACCGAATGTTTGTGTACTTTAAAAAATTACATTTTGGCAATAGACAAATTGATTTTAAATGAGCTTGTTATTTTAAATCCAAATTTATTAATATATTTTGGCTTCTAATTTAATGTTATCTCAAAAGGATTTTTAAATGTGAAAATACAAACTCCGTGATAATCCAAAGATTGTTCATACTTAAATCACGAAAAATCCTTGATTTTTCTTGGTCATATGTTCTGAGAAATTCCGTCGAGTGTCTTAGACTTAGACCATTGGATAATTATAATTCCAGGTTAAGGATGGAGTCCTCCAGGTTCTTGAGTTCCGCTTTAAGTTGGTTTCCACTTAGGAGGCAGAACGGTTCTAGTCCAGTTAGTGGAGTGTTTACTACTTTTCTAGCTTGATCGTTTGCTTTTTCATTGCCTTCTATCCCTTGGTTGTCTGGCACCTAGAGTTGGAGGACTTATTATATTTGCCTAACTTGTTCAGCTTTCCTAGGAATTCTTTGACCATCAACTTGAAATTTATGATTACTGAATTAATCTCGCTTTTAGTTTGACTATCGGATAAGATATCGGGTATTTCTTGTTTCCGATAGTTCATATCTAAAATAAGTTATACGCATCTTTCAATAGCTTAGATTTCTGCCTGAAGGATGCTGGGGTAGGTGCCCATTGGTTGGGTGTATTTAGTTTACGGCCCAAATATCCCTGTTCCTGCTTTGGTTTTAGTAGCACTAACCACTAGTCCGGTCGAAATATTAAATCCCGTGAGTTTTTTAGGGGGTCTATTTTGGTTGAAGCGTAGTGCTAGGCCACATTACCTTCCTTGTATACCGAATGGTTCTATCATGGCAAGCTGTACCTTGCTACTCCCAAGGCGTTAAACGCTATATACGGGAGCTATTATTATTATTATATAATTTAATGCAACTACCAAACGCCAAAATTTTCCAAGTGGCTTCTACGCTTAATTTCAACGTTAACACCTTAAAAATTATTTAAATTCATAAAAAATAGGCCCCCTTCTAAAAACACGCGGATTTTGGTAGCTTGATCGGACTACAGGTTATGGTATGGTCTTTTACCTGCTGAGCAAACATTTCTTCTACAAGTATAGATAGATTTTACTTGCTATATGGCTAAAATTGCCATGGTTACAGTAGAATTATTACTTTTAAAAGGGGACTAAAGAATAAACCGCTAGCTATGAACATGATACAGAAGAGAGCTATGAACATGATACGAGAACATGAAATTTGTGTTCGAAGCCAAATTTCAACTTTCAATGGGCTGAATTCATGAATTTACCAATATACTGGTAATGGTTTTATCAATTTTACACATTAAACTATTACATCAAATAATCCTACGATTTTACGGCTAGATGGAGATGTTTAATATAAATCTAAAAATTCGAATTATAAGATATACGAAACATCCTTACTATATTTTTTTATTAAACAAATATTTATTCGTCAACCAGTGTCCTTAATTTATTTAATATTTTAAATAAGTTACTTTTCTAGAAATCATATTCAAATACCTCCGTAATCTCCAGCTCCACATCAACATCTGTCAATAACTTTCTAAAATAAGTCGATGCCTACTTACAATCAGTCTGCCTCGAGGCAATTTGAATAATCCGATAAAATAATAAAAGAAATGATCAGACATGAAGCAAGTTCCCGAAATCAAACAGATTTATTCGGGAATGGGCGAAAGTTTTCCTACACAAGAAGAAAGAGAAAAAAAAACAATTTTAAAAGTAACGTATCGATTTGCGACTGCAAAAATATCGAGAGAGGTTAGATCCGATTTAAAATGGAAACCTATATTCAAGAACGTTGTTTTTCGTTTCGATGGCGTTTCTGGTAAACGGTTTTTATATCAAATTTGACAGAGAAGTTTGCCCGTTCTCAGTAATATACAGAGTTCGGCAATAGTGCGTTGGGTATCTCTAGCTGCTATAATAAAAAAACTTAAGAATTTTGTATAAATACGAACCTAAAATTTGTATTAGGATGTATTTAAGAAAAATATTTTAACTTCTACAGGGTGGCTCAAAAAAGTGGGAGTGGATGGGGATGTTTTTTAAAAGGAACAACCTTATATTATTGCGTTTTTGGCTTCTTTTCTGATCACTTTACACAATCCTGAGATATTATTAAATTTGTTTTGATAGAATATTTTGATAAAAAAATTATTAAAGATACAAGAAATGCCCTGAAATCAAAACGATACTAGTTACTTATTGTAGATAGTAGCCTGTACGTTCCTATAACTATTGCAATCTTAAACTATACAGGGTTTTCAAAATTATATGCCAAAGTTTTTAAAATATAAAATAATTTTTCGTCGTTTCTTAAATGGAAAACCCTGTATATTATTTTTCAGTGCCCTGGGACCTGAATTCTGTTTGGGTATTCTGATCTAACGCGCTGAGCGTCTTTAGTGATTGCGCTAAGCTATTCGAAAACGGCGACCTTAAAGGATCGCTTTGCTTATCGAACTGTCAGTAAAAATAGAAAAAAAACTGTGATTTTGTGCGTTCTCTTGCTCTGTAGTGAAAACTACTTCTTCTTGTATAAATTCATCAATAAGATAATTGATAATTTACGACTTGGCAGCTATAAATATTGCTCAAAACATCGAAAATGCTGAGAATCGTCTCATCGTCTTCAACATGTATCTTGTATAATAAGAATAATGACATATCCATAGAAAAATAAGCTGACATAACTCAAAAATAGGTTATAAAATTCTCGTAACATGGACAATTTTCATCATTTTATCCACATTCGACTATCAGCAAATTATTTGATACCTGAGAAATTGCGATGCTGCCAATATGTGCTCAACGCGTATCCAGAAAACGATTTAGGATATAGATTAGTGCACACCTGATAACGGTCAGTAATACATCTGACTGAAACCTTTTGTAAGTAATAATAAATAAAGACAATGGAAGTCCAACTGAATTATTGCCTGCCCTATCAAACAAACGTAACTGATTCACCACTTTACAGAGAATGTAAAAAGGAAAACGAAATGGTTCAAAATCTACTATCTAATTGTCCAGCCCAGTTATTAGAGCTTTTTGTTGGGTCTAGGGGTTTTAGCGTTTTTATTTCTCATCTAATAAAATTAAATTTAAATATTTAGATTTTCAATATTTATTCTAACGCCATCTATTCTCTACATGTCGAACTTGCCAAACTTCATATTATATTACAGTTTTCTCGGTGGTTTGTTATGGTGATGTCGCTTGTCATTCTATCTTCCGTTTCCGTTTTATAAATACGAGAAGGAAGGTGGAAAAGAGGAAGGAGGCCTTTTTCCTAAGAGATTGGATATGCAGAGACGCGTTGTTCGGCGTCCATACAAATATTTCAATAAAAAGCACTCTGAATCCGCTTTTTGTCTGTAATTGCATGGGTATTCGATCTGGAGATTTGAAGACCTTGTTAAAGTATGCAGTTCAGAGTATGGTTCGTATTAGTTGGGTTTTTCTTGGAATATACCACCGTAAGTGTGTCCGCCATTTTGCATCACCATAACTAACTAATTTTATTTCAGTTATTCCCGTTTTAGTATTGAAAATACTTCTGGCCGCGTTTATATGGGACCCATCTTTGAAAAAACGACATGCTCGATGCCACACGAGTTCAATAACCTGCCTAATCAACTTGTCAACACGTACCCGGCGTTGATCATCGAAGGACGTTTGAGGGCCGAAATGAGGTCTTATTATTTTATCAGTGTGTGTGTGTGTGTGGGCCAACTATTTTATGGATATGGATGTTTGTCTGGGCCGGCGGATAAAGAAAGCCCATATTATTATAAAAAAGAATATGCGTCAAGGCATATGGGTTGTTAGGTACAGTTTGGCTATTTTAATGTAACTCTTTCCGTATGAGAAGCAAGGGGCAAATGGTACGTGAAAGCGTGGAATCACATAAATAATAAATTTAGACTAATGCAATATTTTTTCTTGGCGCGTAGAATATGTAAATACATTAAAGGGAATAATTAATTAAATCATTAAGTTCCAAAACATAATAACTCGGATCTCATCGGATCTGCTGATACATTTTGCTAAAATTTAGGCTATTAGGACCTATATTTTTTATGATTATTATTTTTTTAATTAACAACTTAGGCCAAAGAAAAAGCTTGCATGGTTTCCACCGCCAACAGGCGTAAAAACACATGAATCCAAGGCATTGCCAAATATTTATTGGGAAGATTTTATCCTTTGAATATTGTTGTAAATAATAATTATCATTTAATTACTGCTAACTTATCAAAGTTCACAACATGGCGAAATTTCAACAAAATCGGCCAACGGATCTTTGGGATATTAATAAAAAAAGGTCTATTAGAAAACACCTTGACCCCTGTATCTTTAAAATTATACATTTCCGGACACATGTTTATATGAACTTTTTACCTTAAAACACTCAAAGAATCAACCTCCTGAAGTTTGGCCAGATACTTAATTAACACCCTGTATTTAAAAATGGCTAGCTAGTGATTTAGTAAGCTAGATTTATTTTAATGGGAAAAAAATACCATCTCATAAAAAATATACAAACTCATAATACAAATACTATACACTAATTAATTCATTTTAAATGTATCTAAATAGGCATTTTAATAATTGAAAAATGGTCAGGGGCACTTAAAATCACTTCATAGAATATACCAAATATGCAAAAAAAATCCAATAAAAAAAACACAAATGGCACATTAAAATCTGCATTATCTGAAATCAAACTATACCTAAACGGCTAATAAAAAAATACTGACAAGACTAAATAAAAGTGACAAGACGCCGATATCGATAACGCGATGAGCAGTTTTAAATAATTATTATATTATTCCGAGTTATTATTACATACGTGTTTTACAATTATTGTAATACAGTAGCATTCCTTCAAATAAATTTTAATTTAAGTATTGTTAATATAGTCATATTAATTATTATAGCCCGTATGATTTCTAAAATAAAAAAATCAAGTTATTAAATGATTAAAAATAAGTAAAAATAGTTAATATTTATTAACTTCGTAAGTGTTATATTTTAATATAATTAGGGACTATCTTAAGTTTAAATTATGGTACACTTGTATGAGCTTCAATCATTTATATTTAAAATATTAGGAAATACAATATAGATTTTAGGCAAAAGGGAAATCTATATGGGGGGGGAAGGACTGCGTAACTAGTAATTAAAACTTAACATTTTTTTTTACTTGATATTTTTCTGGTCGGTCACGTTGCACTTTAACTCTTCGTTGTGTCACACACAATCTAGATTTCGGATATGATGCAGAACTGATAAATTGGATTAAATGTATTAATTGTACGCGCAAAGAAATATTTTTGTTAACTTTGCAAATACTTAAGGCATGCAATAATTTTAAAAAATTTTGACGTGAGATTACTTCATAATTCTTGGAAGTCTTGAATGATAAAGATTTGAATTATTATGGGTCTGTTTTGTTTAAGAAGCTAACAAATAATTTCAAAAACTCAACTATCAAAATATATTGGTAGCAAATTTTTAAAAGTATGCATAGTTATAATGTTCTATATTAATTGGACATACTGAATGTAAACTAGGTATAGTTGTTGCAATCGATAATATATTTTGCTGCTTATTTTCAGCACAACAAAATCCGTTATGATGAAACGAAAAAAAAATACGGCTACTCATAAAATTAATAAATGAATTAATGAATTAATGAAATAAATGTTTTAATATGCAAAAGAAGAAGTGAGTTTAGGTTAGATTATAATTAGATTTTAGTTGGTTTTGCATTAATAAAAAATATAGACCTAATCTAAACTTAAGCTAAACTGACCCCCTTTTTGCATATTTTGGGCTCCTACGTGGGTATAGGAGCCCGTCATAGTGTCGTGACCGTGATCGTGACTAATCACGAATCCGCACACGTTCATATCCATCATTAATATTTTCCTCACTAAATTCTTCACTTTTACACAAAACCATCACGATAAAAATCAAATATCAAAATTATTTAACGTTGCGAACGTTAAACTTGTTCACTATATACGTATAGTCAATAAAAATATATTCCAGATACGTCTGGAATATATTTGTGAATAGCGATCAATGATACGTTTACGTTAGACTGCCGAAGTGCTGACGTCACGAATGTCAAATTGCTTTCCAACGAACAAGGTTTACTTCTTTTATATTTCTATTGAGCTCTCACAAATGACGCCACAAGTTAATATAAAATGTAAAAAAAACAGGTGATTGTCGACAACTGCCGACTTGTGTCTGGTATTTTCAATACGCCTATGATGGTTGCGCATGTTGCAAAATCTGTGAATTTTTTTATTTGTTTTGATAAGGTTTTGATTAATATTTAATTACTGGTTTGGATCAGCATATGGTTTGAATATATTTTGGTTTATGTAAAGCTCTATTTCAGACCAGTAATTATGATACATAGTAATTATGGATTTAGTAACTATATGGACTGAAGTAATTACATGGCCACACAGTAACCCTATGGTACATAATAGTAATTATATGGACCTATAGTAATTGTATGGGACACAGTAATTGTATGCCGCTTAAATTTCACCCACTTTCATTTTGTATGGACCTACGTAGACCTTAAGACAGCATTCATGACCGTACGTTTGTTCTTCTACTGATATCGAAGACTTCTGCTGCCATAGTCATCTGCTTCCACTTCTGTTAGTCTGGAGACTACCTATCTACCTGTTTACAACATCATAGGAAACTATACAGATAAGTCCTAAGTTTGATACACAAGCTACTCTTTTATTTTACAATTTTTGAGACAACAGTTTTAATATCTGTAAGTTACTACTATTTATCCCATATATTATAGTCAAAATTAAGTTAGTTAACGTTATAAGTTATAATTTGATTCAAACAGTATACTTTTACTTTGTTATGATATTTTATATGAAAATTAACACGTATTCATTTTTGAAGGTTTTTGTACACGACATGTTTCGAAACATCATCGTATTGATACATACATACATAAATTTTATCTGTTTTTATATTAAGTAGCATAGTTCGAAGAATACAGTTACTAAATTCAAATTTATTTAAAACAACTTACAGTTTTATTGGGATAATTGAAACTAACTGGTACTTGTGTTCGTTTTTTGAATAAATGTTTAATGTGGGTTAGGTTAGGTTGTAACTGACTTTTATTCTTGATAAACATAATAGACCCTTATTGCTGTTGATTACTTTATTCTAGGTACTTTGTGATAAAATATTATTCTTTTTGGTTTCTTACTTTACCTTTTCCATAAACAAAGTAAGTGGCGCCTTGTTTACTGTCTTTGACTATATCTATACAAATACTTAACATCAATATTAAAATCTTTGCAGCCTAAATATTATCATTTTTTATTTTAATATTTAACAACATTAGAAAGTCACCGCAAGCCAGAAGCCTTACCTGCGAATCCAGCTCTCCTCTAACCCTGAGCAACGGATACTTTTTTCTTTCTATTTAGGCAATGACAGAAAAATTCGTCACAGAGTAGGCTCTCGACCCTTACTAGCTTGTGTACCACTTGTGAAAGATGGTCTCGCCCAGGTGTTAGCTGCCCCTCTTGTAGTTCCACTTGGGTAAATTCCGGCATACTTTTCCAGAAGACTAAGTAATGCAGTTCTTTTGAACTGCCTTTCCTCAATCGGTTATAATTATAGTGCTTTATTGTACCTCTTGTGGCAATATTGAAATCATCAATAGTATTTGATCATCCATTAACATCAATAGTATTTGTATTTTATGCCATATACATATTTAATATTTACTTCATATACTTCAGGAAAAAATATTAGAACGAAATTTTTATTAACGACAATTTTACTATATGCATAATCCTCCTATAATTTAATAATTATGATAACGAATAATCAAAATTTACATTCATAGTGAAACTGAAGAACACGAGGAAGAACATAAGCATAAAGTTATACTGCATTACCTTCTATATTTTATTATCAAAGACAAGAATAAAGAATTCCCAGAGATAATCATATGAACGGAACTTAATTTCGTAAATATGTAGTATGTGCACTAGATCTAGTTAAAAGCATCAACCTTCTTACGTCTTTTACGGCGAGGCGTCTGCCCCAGTCAGGTCGACCATAAAGATTTTAAGAACTTCGAAATGCATTTTTTACTGACATGATTTAGATGCATCCGAAGTCGCTGATTTCCATAAAACTCTTTTGCATGCTTAATCTCCGGCTCTCAAGGCCCGTTTGTTTAGGAAAAGAAGTATAAAAATACTATCAAACCCCGTACAAAACAAGTAGACAAAGAGAAACTAGCTCTCTTTTATATCCACTATAAAATAGTGGTGCTCCGGTCCCGACCCTGGCGACGACGACATGAATATATTTAACAGTTAACAGCGTTCATAAACTAACAAAATTACAATTTCTTATTAAATCTGTTTATGCAAAATATTTATTTTTAGACCTACCATGCACGGTGCCGCGGCCGAGTCGCTCCACTGCACTTTTATGCGCGATATTTTCTTTACGATACTGCCGCTTCCTGTTGACTTAAAAATGGTAATTTTTAGATATTCGCGGGACACCACCGTCTCTGAGGTTATGCTTGGCGACGATTTATTTACCCTCAGTCCTCGGTTCCCAATTTAAGTAGCCTCGATTTTTATTTTAGTTTTTATCAGACTCTCGGCTTCCATTCTGACCTATTATCAAAGTCTATTAATAGAGAATCATTATCATCATTATAAACTTGGCTATCCGCAATGTTAGAAATATATGTGTGTTAGCAATACATTATTATGTTAATTAAAGAATTTAGGATTAGCGATTGGTACCGATAACCAAAACGAAAATTTTTTGCAAATTATGCCGGTTCATTGAGAAAAAATTTTTTTTCGCATTTTTTTTTCTTCATGTAAATTTACAAATTTTGAGTTCGTGGTTTCTAAAATCTAATATTCTTCAGTATGATAAAAAACATATTTCTCGCGGCATTCAAAACAATGTAAGACATTGGACGCAATCTGAATAATTAACGTTTAATCAATACAAAATCACATTTTCAAGCATAGTTTCAATGTTAATTTATGTCGCCATCATCATTCATTATAATCGTCATCATCATTCAGCTTATTCAACCATCCAGTTATAGTGTAGCATCCCTAACATATTTAGATAGTCTGTAGTTAGGTCCATTGTTGTCTACTATTGGCAATGCGGGCCCAAGTTATCCCTGCTAATTTCCTAATTTCATAGTCCCATCTCAGGTTTGGTCTCCTTCTAAGTCTCTTAATTTCTCGCGGGTACCATGCTGTAATTTTTGTGATCCATCCTTCTTGTCAGGTATCCTGTAATTCTTCTGTTGATTTCTGGTAGTAGAGATCCCGAGCTGTGTATTAGCTGTCCCAAATATATATATATATATATATATATATATATATATATATATATATATATATATAATATATATATATATATATATATATATATATATATATATATATATATATATATATATATATATATATATATATATATATATATATATATATATATATATATATATATATATATATATATATATATATATATATATATATATATATATATATATATATATATATATATATATATATATATATATATATATATAATACTATATACTACAAGAACCCCCTATAATAAAAAAAAAAATATATATATATATATATATATATATATATATATATATATATATATATATATATATATATATATATATATATATATTCTTCTACTATTTCCAATGTTGTCTTATTTATTAGAATGTATTTTCTATCCACCAATTTGTTGCATTACTTTACACTTACACATTACTACAGTACTTTCTTCTTCTTAAAGTGCCTATCCTCTTTGGATGTTGGCTATCACATTGATCCATATTACTTTGTTCACTGCCGTTCTGAACAAAGCTGTTGACGTCAATCCGGTCCATGTTCGTAGATTTCGCAGCCACGATATTCGTCTGCGTCCCGCTAATCTTCTGCCTTCTATTTTCCCCTGCAGTATGAGTTGGAGTAAGCGGTATTTCTCGTTCCGCATGATGTGTCCGAAATATTCCAGTTTTCTATATTTGACATTCACCAAAAACTTCAACTCCTTGTTGATGCGGTGTAGTAGAGTCTCATTTGACACGCGATGCACCCACGAAATCTTTACTCAGAGTGCAGCCCAGGTATGCAACTGTCTCGGCCGCTGGGAGAACGATGTTGTTAGCAGTGAACTGAAAGTTGTTGATGTAGTTCTTGCTAATGATCAACGTTTGAGTCTTCTTGCAGTTCATCTTCATTTCGTATCTGCTGCATGTATTCGCCACACGATCTATAAGCCTTTGGAGACCTTCAGCGGTATCGGCCAACAGAACAGTATCATCTGCATATCTCAAATTGTTTACATTACTTTAGTTTTTGCTAAATTCATTTTGAGCCCTATTTTATTGCTGGCTGTATTTAGTTCGTTAATTTGTTCTTATAGTTCTTCAAGACTATTAGCAATTAGGATTATGTCATCAGCGAATCTTAGATGGTTAAGATATTCTCCATCTATTTTTAATCCGTTGTTGGTCCAGTACAGTTAAGGGAAAGAACTTCTAGTGTTGCTGTAAATAGCTTTGAGGACATCGCATCTCCCTGTCGTACTCCTTTGCCAGTTGGAAACTCAGGGGTTGTTTTATATATCGTTACTATTGTTTTGGCTTATTTCCATATATTGGCGAGAGTTTCTATATAAGGCCTGTCAATACCTTGATTCACTAGGGCTTCTATTATTGCCTTGAGATATATCGAATCCAAAAAAAATCTATAATGGCTAGGGAAGTTCGTATTCTTTTGTTCGGTTGATAGTTTCCCTCGTGTATGTATGTGATCAATCGTGCTGAATCGTGTTGAATCCCCTTCTAAAGTCTGCTGGTTCTCGTGGTTGTGTAGCTGTGTAGCGTCTTTTGTATTCTGTTGTTTATTATTTTTGTGAATATCTTGTATGTTACTTGTAGTAGGTTTATTGGTCTACAGTTTCCAATGACTTTTTTACTGCCTTTCTTATGAATTCGGATTATGTTGGCGCTATTCCAGTCTTGCGGTATATGTTTTCTCCTTAGACAGCTGGTGTATATATTTGCTAGGATTTTCTAAATTCTTCTACCAGCGTACTTACGCTGTTAACGTCGCTTAGCTCTATTCTAAAAAAGGTAGAAAAAAGACTCAAAGTCTCGGTCTCAACGTTTATACAATGTTAAACTGTTACACGTGTTTCGCTCATATACGAGCATCATCAGACCTAACAAGAAAGAACCTAAATTTCATGTCATTTAAACAAATAACAAAAAATAAAAAGGTCGTCTTAACTTACAAATACACTTATTTGTAAGTTATGACGACCTTTTTATTTTTTGTTATTTATTTAGGTTCTTTCTTGTTAGGTCTCATGATGCTCGTATATGAGCGAAACACGTGTAACAGTTTAAAATTGTATAAACGTTGAGACCGAGACTTTGAGTCTTTTTTCTACCTTTTTTAATTTGAACCAGGTCTCTTTGAGAAAAATGGATGCCTTTTTTAAATAGCTCTATTCTGTAGTTCCCTGCTGCTTTTCCATTTTTCATATCTGGAAGCGCCTTTTCTACTTTTCCAACGAGAGCTTCTGGGGCGTCGTCTTATGCTAGGGGCAGTCTTTTCACTTCATGTATGGTTCCTGGAGCTTTATATAAGTCGCTGTAGAATTTTGTAACCACGCTTATTATTTCGTTTTTGTCTGTTATTCTAATGTTTATTAAATAGTTGAAAATCATGTTAAGAAAGAAGTAACAAAAGAACTTGGAATCATATCATAAGCTTTTTACCCCTCTTTAGTGAATCATATTATTTTTGGGTAAAGCTCTTTTAGGAAGCCTTAATATGTGTTTTATTATTAAAATTTAATTTTACCAAATACGAACATGTAACCTCTTTTTATTGATTTTAAGATACTGTTACGGTTCAAAATTTCACCTGCAACTTATTTCAGATATTTTTTTAATAAACTTATATTTTACTTGGATAAATAATTTTTAATTAGCTTACTTCTTAACTCTCTATACAATTCATGCTTCATGCATTTTATCTAGAAATTTCACCAACATAACAATTTGTCCAACAATAACTTGTTGGTTGTCTCCTATAACTTTAACAAAAATCTTCATTAATATCATATCAATTTGACTGTTGAAACTTTTGCCTTTTTTTCTACAGTCATTACTAACTCGTTATTAGGTTGGTGCTTGTCTTAAGTGTATTTTTTTGGCATCCGTACTTAAATATTGGTTTCCATTTATATTCTATTTTGCAATAAAGCTTTTCCATTGTGTCTGCAGTGGCAAATTGCAACTTTACTTTTAAAAATGACCTTTTTCTCTTTTTGACGACAAAACCTTCGCTTGATCCCAAATAATACCGTTCTATTTCGCGGGAACTTGCTCCCAGACTGGTCCTTTTTTTGTTATTTTATCGGATTATTTAAATTGCTCTGGAGTAGAGAAATTTTAAGCACCAACGATGTTTAAGAAGTTATTGTTGGTTAATGCTGAAGGGATTAAATAAGAGTTTAAATATAATTTCCCGAAAAATCAGTTATTAAAGATGTTTTATAATACGAGAACAAGCATGTCGATCAACAATCGTGGTTACAGATTCAGACATTATTTTATCATATTTAGGTTTAGGCATAAGAATATAAGTTCCTCGTTTATGATTGGAGATACAAAAAATGCGGTTTTCACATCACTGAACTACTTTTTATGAAACTAAACTTGTTACACAAAGTTTTTTCTTAGTCTCCATTGGTTTATGAAATACAGGGCAAATTTGAAAATGTTGCTCTTTCGTATCTTGATATCTTATAACTTATCGAAAAGGTAGAAAATGAGTCCCGTCTGTACCTTAGACTTATTTTACTCAGAATCCAGGGGTGTAATTAGTTTTTCGCTGAAAGCTGTTATTTTCGAAATATGGCTCAAACTTATGTTTCATTTAATGGGACATTGTGTACATTACTTTTTTATTTTATTTAGCTTATTTTGAGCTTTCTAAAACATAATATATTCTATACTTACTTTCATAAATAACATAAGAAAATGCAATATTTAATTTTTTAACATATTATGTCAACCTAGTCCAAAAGAGCATTATTATTTTATTTTATATAATTTAACCAGATAATTTTGCTTTCCATTGTGTTATCTTAATAAACTGCACTAAAAATGAACTTGTGCAGTTTTTCGATAACACGGCTGTTAACCAGACTTATTGATATTTTTATGCACTTGTGCAACAATTTCATACACAGAAACTACCGTGGAATAGCCGATAACCAAAATTTGACGTCAAATTAATTACTCGATTATTATGATACCTAATTTAAACCGGCCACCCATGTTATAAAGTGAAATATTTTATTTACTATATTTATAAAAATAAGTATAGAGTATATTATATTTTTTGAAAGCTTATAGCAAGACAAATAAAATATAAAGAAAATATACAGGGTATTTCATTAAAAAAAAACATAAGTTTAGGTCATATTTGAAAAATTAGAGATTACTCCCAACGCGCGTAAAGAAGTTTCACTCCAAACATTTTGGAGATTTTTTTTTCAAAGCAGACCTACAAAATATACAGGGAGTTCTAATATTCCATGGACACAGAACAACTAGGTATTTTTGGAATCAAAATAAGTTAATCGCACAAAATTTACCTCTATAAAAATGTGTTTCGTTTGTACGTTAGGGGGCATCAATCCAAAATAAACCCGAACGTTAATTAAAATAAAAATTGTAGGGGTAGTGGTAGTTTTCACCTTTTCCGTACTTTTTCTTGATTTTTGTGAAAGTTGAATATTAAAGCACTAAGTAAAAGATCGGTATACCAAATCTCATTCAAATCAGAATAACGGTTCTTAAAATATCTTGAAAAACGTATTTATTTTTTTTAAGTTTGATGCCCTCTAACGGAGAAACGAGGCACTAAGAACACTGTCTTAAAGTGCCTCGTTTTTCCGTAAATTTTGCCTCGTTTTCTCCCTAATCCGGCATAGAAGTAAACTGTGTTTAATGAACTTATTTTGATTACAAAAATTACATATAGTGTTGTTTCATTGTGTAAAATGTGAACGTGTGTGTGTATTGACTTTAATTATATTTATTTGATGATGCTAGTATGAGCGAAACACGTGTCACTGTTTAACTTAATATAAACGTTGAGACCGAGACTTTGAGTCTTTTTTCGTCTTCTTTTTAATTTGAACCAGGTCTCTTTAAGAAGAATGGATGCCTTCTTTAAATTACGTAGTAGTTCTATTATTACTACGGAATATTAGGACACCCTGTATAATAAAAACCACCTTTCTATAATTCTATAGTGCCAAATGAACTTTTTTAAATGTAAAGCTTGCCATTTTATTACCATAATTCAATCGATTCCGGCGTTGTTTCATAAAACATCCTTAATAACTTATTTTTCGGAAAGTATATTCAAATACCTACGTAATCTCTACAGCGGCAACCGACAATAACTTCTTAAACGACGTCGCCGGTGCCCACAATTCTTCTGCTCCGGAGCAATTTGAATAATCCGATAAAAGAATAAAAAAAGATCCGACCGGAAGCAAGCTTTCGAAATGGAACGGTTTTCTTCGGGACCGAGCGAACATTTGACTGTCAAAGGGAAAAGGAGGAAAAAGACATTTTTAAAAGTAACGTCGTAATTTGCAACTACTGAAACAATGAGAGGTCTTTATTGTCAGAAATGACATTAAATAGAAAGTTTTTTTGTTTGAATTTATTTTTTTATGGTTTCTAATAAAAAAAATTGTGTCTCTATTTCGCCACTGCAAGAAAATCTACAAAATAAAATAGTTATTTTTTGTAAACACTTCTGCGTTAATCCATACGGAAACTACTTGTCAGAAATTAGGGTTACAGATATACAAATTTGCCTAACGAACAAAAAAATGCTTAACGTTTCGGAAAGTTTATCTCTTTCCGTCGTCGTCAGAAGCAAAAAAAATACAAAGAATAAAGAAAAAAATTATTTAAAATATCTAAATTCAACTATTCGAGAACACTTTAGTTTTTTTTAAAACAGATACGTCCACAAAAACCGTTGACGTTCTGTCAGAAAAAATTGAAAAAAAGTGTTAAAAAAGCAAGATTTCAAAAACATTTTGTGGCCAAAATTGAACTTCATTGAAATACTTTGATTTCGATAACTTCTAGAATTATTAAGATTTTTTATTTCAGACAGCTCTAATCAAAAGTTTTATTTTTGGTATACAAAGTGTGTCATAAAGTCATATACAGGCGATGAAAAAATAAAAAAGTTCGTATAAATGTATGTCCTAAAATACTTAGTTTCGGAGATACAGGGTGTAGAAGTTTCATTTTTATTTCGATTTTTGCCAAATAATTTCTGAAGTAACATCAATATTTGGATGAAATTTGGTGTCTGGGAGTTTTTTGATATGAGAAATTCGATTTTGATATCAATATGGCTCCTACTTGTAGAGGGCGCCACCTACATATTTTTAACTGGTTTGAAAAGTAATAACTTTTCGTCCGTACCTGTATAAAACTACTAATTAAAAAAATATACATTTACGACGTTTTTAACGTAAAAAAATCTCTTATTAAAAATCGCTACGAGTAATAGTTCTCGAGATATTTGAAATCGAAATTATCAATACCTGTCATTATTGACATAAATTAAACATGCGTTGACTAAATAGTTAATAGATGGAAATCATAAATTTGAAATGTTTTTGTGCCAAACCATCATCAATCATCATATTTTCGAAGAAAATTTTATGATTAATTTAAAAAAATAAAAATTTTCCAAATTTATCTTTTTAGTCAATTAACTTTACACTCAACATGCTTATTTTTGTCAACAATGACATGTATAGACTATTCCCATTCTAAATATCTCGAGAAGGGTTGCTCGTAACGATTTTTACCAAGAGACATTTTTTACGTAAAAAAATACGAAAATGTATATTTTTGCACTCAGCAGTTCTATACAGGTACGGACAAAAAGTTATTACTCTTCAAAACAGTTTAAACACATGTAGGTGGCGCCCTCTATAAATAGGAGTCATAATGACATCAAAATCAAATTTCTCATGTCAAAAAACTAACAAACACCAATTTTCATCCAAATATTGTTACTTCAGAAATTATTTGGAAAAAATCGAAATAAAAATGAAACTTCTACACCCTGTATCTC
This sequence comes from Sitophilus oryzae, assembly GCF_002938485.1. Taxonomy (NCBI): domain Eukaryota; kingdom Metazoa; phylum Arthropoda; class Insecta; order Coleoptera; family Curculionidae; genus Sitophilus; species Sitophilus oryzae. The sequence goes on along the minus strand of NW_022145636.1, from coordinate 528,164 downwards.
CGAAACTAAGCATTTTAGGACATACATTTATAAGACATTTTTTATTTCTTTTTATCTACAGAATATGCTCCCGAAGTTTCCGGAATACAATTCGGACCACCCTGTATATTCGAGAAGCGTCTTTACATCAATATATTCGAGAAGTGTAGAGATAAATGTCTTTCGTTCGTCTTTCGGGTTAAATAACGGAGTCGGCATGGGCGGATCCAGGGTTCCGGAAAGGGGGGGGGGGGGGGGGGGTACTGGACACAAAACTTTAATCAAAGTACATACTCCAGGGTCGTTTATGACAAAATAAATTAATAATATCGTTTTACTTGGCTGAACCTAATGGGCGGCTTGAGCACCCAAAGCCCCCCCCCCACCTGTGGATACGCTACTGGAAATCGATGAGTCACTTGAAAGACAACAGACTCACTACGCACGTGTAACACGACAAATAATTAAAACCGGTTTCGAAAAAGTTACATTTTATTTGCTAGTGGTATTGAGCATTGTTTTTTAGTCTGCTGTTTGGCTACCGCCTAACAGTTTAAAAAGAAATGCTGCTGTTAAAAAATTATCATAAAAATATATAAAAATATGACTTAAGTCGTTACATATATAAAAAGACTTAAATCTTTTGAATGAGAAGGTCTTTTCTAAAAGGACTTAATTTTTTTTCTATTTCAGAATAAAGATTTAAATCACAAATCATATTGTGACTCAATCAAAAGGCTTAAATCTTAAGTCAGCTTTCGAAAAATGACTTAAAATCAAATGACTTAAGTGATTAAAAATTTGAATCAAAAAAAGACTCATGTTTTCTGTGAGCTTGCAGCTCTGGTGTGCACTATGTGCTCATATTTGAGTTGAAACTTCTTACAGCTATTAAATTGAAGGATTTGAAGGAATGCTTTTCATAAACTTATTTTTATGAATGCTTTTCATAAACTTCAAAAAATTAGAGTTAATATAAAACCGTATACTATTCTAGCTTTATAATTTTATAATGTTTTTTATTTTTTTTTATTAAAAAACGATAATTCTATTATCCGGCCGGATAGCTGTGGCCATTAAACCAAATTACATCTATATTTCTGACTACTACTAATTGCTACTAACCAACATTTGTTTTGCATAATCAAAATTGTTACTCTAAATTTTACATAACCAAATTGTGACTCTAAATCGCTGTCTTTTTTAGACAGATATCACTGGTCTTGTCATTATTCAATTCATTATTCGAATTCTCAGAATGTTGTTAACAAAAGTTTCATCTTAAAATAAAATTTTAATCAACCACAATTGATTATCTCCATCATTTACCGGACCACTAAAACAGAAATTGCAGATCAATTACAACAATTCGTTATTGATAGTGATTTACAGTAATTTTATTAAATTATACGAATATTCTCGTTGATTATTGATTTAAAATAAATATGACAGTGTCCTCCAATGAAAATGCGAGTTACTAACTCTAAATTTTAATTCTGAGTTGGCTAATGACCTAGATGCTTTAACTAGACCGTTATTCAGAAACTACAAACCGATCGATGAAAATATGCATGAAATCAAGGTTGGTACAGTTTCAAGTTTATTATAGTGATTTTCTTAGCCGCGTATGACACAGATCGTTACCCAGTGTTGCCACAAGCTAAAAAAACTTAAACTTTTTAAGTTAACGTCTCCTTTTTGCTGCCAGGGCTAATTTACTTTATTAATTACGCGGAGTCCAAACCGCGGTCCTAGGCCATACCAAGGTCGCCTACCTACTTGGCAAGTGTCGAACTCGACTCTTACTCACGAGATATTGCCACAAGCTTATTTTTCATTGGGGTAGATTATCACGATTTATTTAATTATTAATATTTTTAAAACTATCGAAATATATTAAATAATACCTTAGGATTTTGTAAAGTGATCAGAAAGAAAGCCAAAATGCCATAATAGACAGGATATTATTCAATTTAAAAAAATTCGCAGATTTTGCAACATGCACAACCATCATAGGCGTATTGAAAATACCATACACAAGTCGGCGGTTGTCGACAATCACCTGTTTTTTTACATTTTATATTAACTTGTGGCGTCATTTGAAAGAGCTCAATACAAATATAAAAGAACTAAAAACCTTGTTTGTTGGAAAGCAATTTGACATACAGCAGTGACGTCAGCACTCCGGCAGTCTAAAGCAAATGTATCATTGATCGCTATTCACAAATATTCCAGATACGTATAGTGAGTATATATGAAGTTTAACGTTCGCAACGTTAAATAATTTTGATATTTGATTTTTATCGTGATGGCTTTTTGTAAAAGTGAAGAATTTAGTGAAGAAAATATTAATGATGGAGATGAACGTGTGCGGATTCGTGAATGGTCACGATCACGGTCACGACACTATGACGGGCTCCTAGGAGCCACGTAGGAGCCCAAATATATCAGTTTAGCTTAAGTTTAGATTAGGTCTATATTTTTATTAATACAAAACCAACTAAAACCTAATTCTCATCTAACCTAAACTCACTTCTTCTTTTGCATATTTCGGGCTATTATCTGGGTATTCCTAGATTTAACCAATATTCGAACTCAGGTGTAAATTTAAATTTTTGGATGGCCCCCGTACAAAAAATTACTTTTCACCAATTTTCACAATAAAAATTAAAAGTTATAAATCATAATATTTGTTTATAGAAATGAGGGAATAAGGGCGAACGGAGTTACTGTAGATAAAAATAAATTAAAATATAGTTGGCTCCAACGATAATTTAGTTTGCAGCTTCTTTTCATCATACCTAATAAAAAACCGTCACAACCACTACTCATAGTATGTACCTATGTATTTTTAAACATCATTATGAAATTAAAAATACATAGGTACCCATAATATGAGTAGCGGTATTTTTTTCGTTTCATCATAACGGATTTTTTTGTGCTAAAAATATGCAGCAAAATATATTATCGATTGCAGCAACTATACCTAGTTTACATTCAGTATGTCCAATTAATATAGAACATTATACCTATGCATACTTTTAAAAATTTGCTACTAATATATTTTGATAGTTGAGTTTTTGAAATAATTTGTTAGCTTCTTGAACAAAACAGACCCATAATAATTCAAATCTTTATCATTGAAGATTCCAAGAATTATGAAGTAATCTCACGTCAATTTTTTTTTTAAATTATTGCATGCCTTAAGTATTTGTAAAGTTAACAAAAATATTTCTTTGCATACCTTGCAATTAATATATTTAATCCAATTTATCAGTTCTGCATCATATCCGAAATTTAGATTGTGTGTGACACAACGAAGAGTCAAAGTGCAACGTCAACGACCAGAAAAATATCAAGTAAAAAAAAAATTGTTAAGTTTTAATTACTAGTTACACAGTCCTTCCCTTGAGTTCTCTTGCCTAAAATCTATACAGGGTGTCCCAGAAATGAGTGCAAATATTTTCAGGGGTGGTAGATCTGGTCAAAAGAAACATATTTTCCCTTTACCATTTTTAAAATAAATTGAAAATAACCGAGTTATTTAACTTTGAAAGTTTTAAAAATAAATTGCCACATTTTGAGAGCCGCCGAGGGAAATCGGCAATTTCCCGGACCTCCCCTTGTTCGCCGCCCGCTGTTGCCGCAACTAGAAAGTCTTAAAAACTACTTGCAAAATTCCATAACACTAAGTGGATGATCGCCAGTAGCCATACTTCCCACATTTCCCAAATTAAATTAAAAGAAAAAAAACTTACCAAACATTAAAAAAGGATATCCCGATAGAAGATCGATATAATTGCAAAACTTTCTTTTTTTCCATTTTACCAGTCCTAAAACTGCCCTTAACACTACACTTAACTTCACTACAATTCTTAACAACACTTGAACTTTGATGCCACCTGAGGATCCAAACTTCCAAAATCCCTCAAATGCTGAAATATACTCAGAGCTCACAGAGTTTAAACTTGATAACGGTAAGTGATCCTTCTGACTGAAATGTTGGGTTAATCAAAATAAATAAAGACAATGGAAGTCCGAAATTCTTTTACTTTCAATATACTCACAAAGGTTCGAGCATTCGTGATCTGTCTATTCGAATACTCTTCGGAATAAAGCCTCTTAGCTTCCACCTTCTTCGGATTTGTATAGGCCATCGCGATTTACCGATACCGATACCGATTACCGACACAAAAATATGCACTAACGAACATTTTAAACACAATCTCCGATAACTATCTGGAGTTTTAAAAGCTCGATACTATTAGAACGATTTCTGATAGTCGAACGTGCTGATCATCTTATTTATTAACCAAAATTAAAATCAAATCAATTAAGCAGCGACATCTATAGAATAACGGATTAAGCTTTTTTCTTGTGAACGGACAATCGGCATGGTGGCGCGCAAGGCAAGTCGTATTAGACGGGAGCGGTAGAGGGCCCTACTGGTCTTAACGGTATTTACGATTTCTCGGGGGTTCCCAAAATCATTTAAAGAATGCAAACAAACCAAAATCAACGTATGTTGTACGTGTATTCGTGTATCGTGCGTGTATCGCGTAAAGTTTTGGCACTTTTGATGTAAAATCATTAATTTTCTTTTGTGGAAGAGTTCAGTAAAGGTTGGTAGAGGTTTTAAGTAGTTATTAAAGCAAGTTTTTTAACACTTTTTGTTGTATTTGTGAGTTTAGTGTTTAATTAGGTTCCAGTCGATATTACGGACACTAAAAACCTTAAATTTTCCATACAGATTAGGTAGAAACATTGAATATTAGCACTTTACTACATTATATAGATGTGGATTGACCTAGTTTAAGCACAAGAATTCAAGAAAACCTCTTTGTAAGAGTAAAAATTAAGAAAATACATGTATTTAAAATATTCCGAGCTAGCAAACATTGACTTTTTGATTGACAGTGATCGACGGCCTTCGCATGCTATTTGCGACGTTGTCAATATAATTATTTTATATAATTTTCTACTGAAGTGGTTAGATATTCTTTTAGGGGTTCTGTGGTTTTGAATTTTTGGTTAGCTTTTCTTTGTGGAGGGTGTTAAGCTGTGGTTTATATTTTAATAATTAACTGTGATTTTGCAAAAATATTATTAGATTGGTTAGGATTTGAGTTGTTTTGGTTAGTGTTTCTTTGTGGAGGGTGTTAATCTGTGGTTTTATATTTTAATAATTAACTGTGATTTTGCAGAAATATTATTAGATTGGTTAGGATTTGGGTTGCTTTGGTTGGCGTTTCTCTGTGGAGGGTGTTAAGCTGTGGTTTATATTTTAATAATTAACTGTCATTTTGAAAAATATTATTAGATTGGTTAGGATTTGAGTTGTTTTGGTTAGTGTTTCTTTGTGGAGGGTGTTAATCTGTGGTTTTTATATTTTAATAATTAACTGTGATTTTGCAGAAATATTATTAGATTGGTTAGGATTTGGGTTGCTTTGGTTGGCGTTTCTCTGTGGAGGGTGTTAAGCTGTGGTTTATATTTTAATAATTAACTGTCATTTTGCAAAAATATTATTAGATTGGTTAGGATTTGAGTTGCTTTGGTTAGTGTTTCTTTGTGGAGGGTGTTAATCTGTGGTTTTTATATTTTAATAATTAACTGTGATTTTGCAGAAATATTATTAGATTGGTTAGGATTTGGGTTGCTTTGGTTGGCGTTTCTCTGTGGAGGGTGTTAAGCTGTGGTTTTTATATTTTAATAATTAACTGTGAATTTGCAGAAATATTATTAGATTGGTTAGGATTTGGGTTGCTTTGGTTAGCTTTTCTTTGTGGAGGGTGTTAAGCTGTGGTTTATATTTTAATAATTAACTGTGATTTTGCAAAAATATTATTAGATTGGTTAGGATTTGAGTTGCTTTGGTTAGTGTTTCTTTGTGGAGGGTGTTAATCTGTGGTTTTTATATTTTAATAATTAACTGTGATTTTGCAGAAATATTATTAGATTGGTTAGGATTTGGGTTGCTTTGGTTGGCGTTTCTCTGTGGAGGGTGTTAAGCTATGGTTTTTATATTTTAATAATTAACTGTGAATTTGCAAAAATATTATTAGATTGGTTAGGATTTGGGTTGCTTTGGTTAGCGTTTCTTTGCTGAGGGTGTTAAGCTGTGATTTTGATATTTTAATAATTAACTGTGATTTTGCAAAAATATTAGATTGGTTAGCATTTGGGTTGCTTTGGTTAGGTTTTCTATGGTGAGGGGTGTTAAGCTGTATTTTTTTATATTTTAATACGAATCTGAGTGCTTTCAGTGATTTGATTTTAAACACAGATTTTAAAATAATTTATTTGTTTTCACCGTGATGGCTCCACCGTAAGAGCCGTTCCTCCGGCGACCGGCATGTGGAAAATTGGCCTAAAATAGCGGCAACGTCGCACAGGTTAATGCCATCCGTGGCTAACGTCATGTTGGTTATGTGTCATCATATGTTTGTGCCATCTGTCAAAATTCCTCCACAGCATCAAATAGTACCATCATTTTATTTCAATATTTTAAAATTTACTGGATAATCCGCAAATTTTTTTGGCTTAAATTACCTACTTAAACACGTACTTTTCAGGACAATTTTTGTTTTTTTAAAATTCTTGTGTCCGTAAAGTCGAACGGACCCTTTAATTATTATGTGAAACATTTTAAATAATATTTTGCAAGTGATAGATTTGTGATGTTCAGATTATTAGATATTTGGGGTGTATGTGTAATGGTATATGTTGAATAAAAATACCGATCAATTTTCATCAAAAGGGTAAGCTCTAACTTAATATTTAAAGATTATAATTGTTGATTGAAACGATTGAAAAAAAATCCTAATATGGAGAAAAAAGAAGCTCTAATAATTTAGTTTTTCAGCCTACTCAACTGTAAAAATTACTTAAAACATTGAGCGTTTTCCTAAAATTTGTATAGCAATGTCCACTAATATGAATAAATTTAGTTTTCGTATTTTTCTATAGAAACTTATGGCGGGTTTATACAACTTAATCGTAATCATAATCACAATTTTAGTCACAATCATAAAAGTTAAAACCATTATTTTAGATACGACCGTTTATACATCGCAGTCGTAATCATAAGCATAATTTAATAACCTTAAAGTTCGTAAATTTTAACTTTTTTGATTGTGATTACGACAAAAATCGGTTAGGAGGCATTATTTATTTATTTTTTATTTTAATGTTTAATTATTATGATAATTTTCGTGTTTAAAAAACCTGAGTAATACAATTTAAACAAAAATACACTCTAAAATGATGAAATAGAAAAATAAGAAAATTAGGTTACTTTATCAACTGTATTTACATTCCAAGTTATGAATGCGACTATGTTGTATAAACGCATATTTAAATTGTGATTGTGACTGTGCTTATGCTTAAGACAAAAATTATGATTATGATTACCACTATGTTGTAGCCCATTAAAATTATTACTGTGAATTTAAAAACATTTAGAATGTTGGTATGGTAGAAAGTGGCAACATTGCATTCTCTCCGAGATTCTCTCTATGCACGGTAAACGAATTTCCGGAGAGTGAACAGTGGCACTCAAAAGTTTTTCAAATTTTTCCGGAAAATGTCAAGAAAAATATAAAATTTTCAACATTTTTTTTTGCAAAAAAAACCTCATAGGCGTGTTTCTGGGGTTGAACTATACTACCAGTTAAAATATTTGCACTCATTTCTGGGACACCCTGTATTGTCTTTCCTAACATTTTAAATATAAATGATTGAAACTCATACACGTTTACCATAACTTAAACTTAAGATAGTCCCTAATTATATTAAAATATAACACTTACGAAGTTAATAAATATTAACTATTTCTACTTATTTTTAATCATTTTATAATTCTCATAAAAACACGCTTGGTTTGTTCATTTTAGAAATCATACGGGCTATAATCATTAATATGACCATATTAACAATACTTAAATTAAAATTTATTTGAAGGAATGCTACTGTATTACAATAATTGTAAAACACGTATGTAATAATAACTCGGAATAATATAATCTGGTATAATTATATCTGGCCAAACTTCAGGGGGTGATTCTTTGAGTGTTTTAAAGTAAAAAGTTCATATAAACATGTGTCCGGAAATGTATAATTTTCAAGAAACAGGGTGTCAAGGTGTTTTCTAATAGACCTTTTTTATTAATATCTCAAAGATCCATTGGCCGATTTTGTTGAAATTTCGCCATGTTGTAAACTTTGATAAGTTAGCACTAATTAAATGATAATTATTATTTACAACAATATTCAAAGGATAAAAACTTATCCCAATAAATATTATATAACTATGCAAGCTTTTTCTTTGTCCTAAGTTGTTAATTAAAAAAATAATAATCATAAAAAATATAGGTCCTAATAGCCTAAATTTTAGCAAAATGTATCAGCAGATCCGATGAGACCCGAATTATTATGTTTTGGAACTTAATAACTTAATTAATTATTCCCTTTAATGCATTTACCTATCCTACGCGCCAAGAAAAAATATTACATTAATCTAAATTTATTATTTATGTGATTCCGCTCTTTCACGTATAATTTGCCCCTTGCTTCTCATACGGAAAGAGTTAGATTGAAATAGCCAAACTGTACCTAACAACCCATATGCCTTGACGCATATTCTTTTTTAAAATAATATGGGCTTTCTTTATTCGCCGGCCCAGACAAACATCCATATTCATAAAATAGTTGGCCCACACACACACTGATAAATTAATAAGACCTCATTTCGGCCCTCAAACGTCCTTGCTCTATGCGATGATCAACGCCGGCTAAACTATCGAATTACGTGTTGACAAGTTGATTAGGCAGGTTATTGAACTCGTGTGACATCGAGCATGTCGTTTTTTCAAAGACAGGTCCCATATAAATGCGGCCAGAAGTATTTTCAATACTAAAAATCATCTCGATCGACTCACACTTTTTTGAACCCCCTGTAGAAGTTAAAATATTTCCTAAAATACATCCTAAGACATACTTTAGATTGGTACTTAAATTCACAATACGAAATTCAAAAGTTTTTTTATTATAGGAGCAGAGGCCCGACACACTGTTGCCGGCCTCGTAAGAAAAACTTTGAACCGTGGCAACCCCTATTTGCGGAAAGTTTTTGATAGGTACCCTTATTACATCATGCAGAGAATAAAAATAGCTTTAATTTGACATATAAATTATCAAAAAAAATGTATGAGCGTAATGTCGTCCCCAAAATCAGTTATTATTACTATTATTAAATAAGTAATCTCCTATTCATAAATATACGTAAAAATTAGGTTTTGATTAAAAATTCCATAAGCGTAATAATCAAGCAGTCGAATCCTGTACTATATTGAATAAAAGTCAATTTTACACCGAATTCACTAATATTAATCAAAGTGGTAAGTGAGAATAACGGTAAAGCGATGTAGTATATTAACAATTTAACTAAAATCAAGTGCAATGGAATGCACAGTTATCGAAGTGGAAATCTGCACACAACAGTAATTAATGTAATACTGAAACACACATACACACAAATATAGAAACCGTTATAGGCATCTGCAAAATAGATTCGCAGTTAACGTATTTTTAAAAATCGTATATTGTGAATTCAATGTTACATATAAAGAGAGAGAATTCCTCAAAACAATTACACAGCTTAGACCATATTTAATGTGTTGTGTACTAAACAACTAGTATGAACAGAGGCAACGCAACGGTCCAATTCCTTCCAGTTCTTTGTTCCTACTGCTCTAATTTTAGCAATTAATTGTTACGCTCGGTTGGCTAGATCTTGCTACGCCCACTCGGTGCCCACTGAGCGAGTATATAAACGCTCAAATAGTAGATATTAGTTTAGTTTTAATCACCTGCTGATGATGCTAACATGGTTGGCGAAACGCGCGTCCAGTGTAATAGTAAGTGTTTTGGTGTATTGTGGTGATTTAGTGTTTTACCTTACGAGCGACATCTCAAAAAAAAACAAATTTTTATGATAATATCCAGAAACCCAGTAATATTTAAAAACACTACCCATCGCATAACATTTTTTAATAGAAAATCCATTAGATAAATTTAAGTAATTGGGCAACTGGCTCTTCAAAGATTGGAAATTAAATCTCGCATCGAACAAGCACGACATGCATCCTTGAGGTTTCGAAGAGTACTTTACCATTCTGAGTTTGACATAAACCTTACATTAAGATTCGTTAAGTGCTATTTGTGATCAGTGCTTCTTTATGGAATGGAAGGTTGAACAATTGACATTAACAAACTTAATGCTTTCGAGATATGGCTGTATCGCAGAATCCTTAAGATACCTACCTCGGATCGCTTGGTTTGGTTCCAACAAATGACGAAATACTAAGTCGTGAAAACAGACAAGGTAAACTGTTTGAATTGGTTAAGAAGAAGACAAAAACGCATACCTGGGGCTTCATACGTTAATTGAACGCAATACCGGAGAGATTTCGGAAGAAAAAAATGTATTGGCTGAGGAATGTAAGAAATTGGAGAGAGCTTCAAGATATTCAGTCGACCAGACAAACATCCATTAACAGACTTGAATTAGAAGAAGCTGAATAACATGTTTTCAACTCTTTGTTGCTTTTATTTTTTCCAAATAATATCTTATAATACTCGTAGTAATCTTTCAAGACCAGTTAGACCATTCTTCAAGTTATCTATTTATCCTTCCAGCAACGCCATCTATAAGCAACACCGGAAAGATGTTAATTCAATTTCTAGCAAAGAGCACGGCACAACCTCCGACAGTTCCTGAAAGTTTAACTGGAGTTCAGCGGCGAGACCGGTATTTCAGCGAGAAACTTCGCTGAAAAGTTGAGCGTTTCGTTTGAGTTGAAAATTTAGACAAGACCGTTCCCGAATCATAAGTAAATATGTGTAAAATAAACTTTATGCGGGACTGCGTATGCCGGCAAGCCAAACATCCTTTGATATTAGAAAAGCGAGTGCCATTTTGCCACATCGTGTAATTAATATTAAGTGATGAATTGTTCAAATTTGCATTTTAACTAATTTTTACTCTTAAAGGAGGATTTTTTTATTAAGTATTAAAATATAATTATTATTATTATTTATTTTAAGTGTAGTTATTTATTCAATGGACCAAAAGAATAATAACTGTAAACGGGAGAGTAGTAAGAATTACAGAATGGATATTATGAATTCAATTAAATTAATAATACAAAATACCTATTTTGATAGAGACGACTAATGGTAGCGATAGCTAAAAGTATGAATATGTCGCAGGCGTATCGAATAATTCAGCAATTTACAAAAACACTACTAAAGTAACTTGGTGACCTTCTATTACAAAATTTTGCAAAAACACATCCAAGCATATTATAAAACACCGGCATAAGAAGACAATTTTACAAAGAGTCTATCTGTCTTCAGTCGCTTTGCAAAATGCTTAATCAGAATTAAGTTATCATGGAACACTTATAGAAGAAACTCAATCATATTCAAATCTAGAATGCCACTTTATCTAAAGAAGAAAACATTCGACCAATGTGCACTACCAGTCATGACCTATGCATGCGAAACCTGGACATTTAAAACGGACGTTATAAGGAAACTGCAGATAGCACAACGCTCAATGGAACGAATTATGGTGGGAATAACCATGAAAGACTGTAAAAGAATAGAATGGATACGACAAAAGGACACAGATAATAGATGTCATCCACAGAATCAAATCCCTCAAGTCCCAATGGGCAGGACACCTGGCAAGAAAGACGAACAACAGATGGACCACAAAAATTACAGCTTAGTACCCACGAGGAATTAAGAGACCTAGCAAGAAATTAGCAAGAATAACTTGAACCCGCATAGCCAACATTAGACAACAATGGGTCCAACTACAGAGTATCTAAATATGTGAGGTGTTATCACAGATTTTATGGTGTAGCCCCACACCATAATTGGAAATGGCCGAATAAGCTAAAGATTATGATTTATTGTATATATCTGCAAAAGAACGGTTGCTTTCGGTCATTCTTCGAGATGCCTAATAAAGTGGTATAAGTAACCTAAATTTATTAAAGGAAAGTTTTTTGAACACAACTGTTTCAAACTATATAATAGAAGAAATAATTGCTTAAAATAGTGATGATTCTGTTAATGAGAGTGTGGTAAAAGAAGCTGCAGAAATGGAGTCTCAATTTTTCCATAAATGTCCATAAATGTTCCATAATTCCATAAACTCAGCGAAAAGTCAGTGTAATGCAAATAAGTACTGTTGCCAGAAGAGTGGAATGATGTGTCTCAATGTGTCATGACAATAACAGTTGTGTTAATAAGTGTAGTTTTTTAATTTGTTTTTAATTGTCATTTGGTAAGTTGACTGAAAACAGGCAGTCTTTTTGCAGAAATATACAGACAAAATACCATATGATCGAAAGAAAAACGGCATCCAATTGACTGGGAAATGACGATCGATGACATTTCCCATATAAATTTACATTCAAAATGACAGCGATCTTCATTTCATAGCCATCGCTGACGCGGTTTTTTTTCAGTCATATGATAGTATGCCTAATTCTCATTAGGCACTATGCAAAGCAACTGAAAATAGTTAGGCTTTTTGTAAAAAAAAATTGTGACTTAAAATGCCGGCGCGGCGTTTTTCAATATGCCATAAAACGCCGGCATTTTAAACCACAATTTTTTTTATAAATAGTATTTTTGTAAAAAGCCGGATTGTTCGATAAGCCTGTGACATATTAGGTATATACAGAGAGGGTTTTTTTCGTCAGTTGAACCATAGTTTTGTATTTTTTAACAAAATAATTAATTAATTTTTAATATAATTTAATATTCTCTTAAGCTGGAGTCTTTAGGTTCACTTCTAAGTAAGATCTAAGGGCGAGCCTTAAATAAGTGCAAATATTTTCAGGGTTGATAGATTTCTATAAAAAACATATTTGTTCTTTACCATTTTTCAAATAAATACAAAATAACCGAGATACTTTACTTTGAAAATTCACAAATTATTTTTTTTTGCTTAAATTTTATGAACCACTGGATCTTTCTTGGGATTTCTTTCTTGTAAATTTAAATTTAATGTTGCCATATTAACAAGAAATTATGTTTTTAGCTAAAAAATAAAAAATAAAAAAAAATCCAGATTTTCAAAAAAAATCGTGAAAAAAAAATTATAATTGTGTTTCTGTGGTCAAAATATACAACCCCTAAAAATATTTGCATTTATTTAAGACACCCTGTATAACAACAAAATAAAAACACTAAATCACCACAATACACCAAAACACTTTTACTTTTACACTGGACGCGCGTTTCGCTAACCATGTTAGCATCATCAGCAGATAATTACAAACTGAGAACTCAGTGTAACACCAAAGGTTCCAACCCTCAACTGTAATCTTCAATGGCTTCACGGTCAACGGAACTCAATCTTTATCGTAACAGTTTTTAATTATCTGCTGATGATGCTAACATGGTTAGCGAAAGTGTAAAGCGTCCAGTGTAAAAGTAAAAGTGTTTTGGTGTATTGTGGTGATTTAGTGTTTCTATTTTGCTGTGTTACACTAAAGGTTCCAACCCTCAACTGTAACCCTGTATAACAGTTTATTTTCTTTCTTAAGAGTCTATTACGCTGTACTTTCTGGTCGCTCTCAGGGGTCGGTTAAAACGGGTGTATGGCCTAGTGATGGGTTGTTATTTAACTATCTGTTATTTTATAACAATTATTTAGAAATAACATAACGCAACCGTTACTACTTCTAAAAAATAACAGATATAAAATAACTACGTAGAGATCGGCCGCTCGTGAAAGGAAAAACGAAGTCGGCCCTCTGCACCGCCACAAAATTCTGTGCTTCTCGAAGCAATTCCAAAAAACAACTAGTATGGATGGAAAACATGTTATTTCGAGAACCATCGATACAGGCGGCGAAACAATGGACAACGGAGTGGGGAATGCGCTACGGCGAACGTAGCTGCTTCGGTCGATGCCGTCGATGGTCGTATTGGGCTTGCAACAGCTTAAAAATAATAGGATATAAAAGAAACAGGTTTTTTGAAACAGTTGCGGGCATAACGCCTGGCGGTCGAGATAACAGGAGTGGGAAAGTAACGCTGCTGCATCGGTCGATTGTCGATGGAGGCTCGCAACGGGTTGGAGAATAACGTATAGAAAATAAGCAGTCATTTTAGATACGTTGTTTTTCAACCTGTTACGAGCATAACAGGGCGGCGGTCGGGATAAGAGGACAAACTTTTTTATTATTGTCATTTTGAGAAAAATTTATACTTTTCCAAAATGGTTGTGATGGTGGTTGAATTTTTTCTAAGTTCTAAAAATAAAAAGGCGTTTGTATGGTAACATAAATTCGATTTCGAAGAAGAAGTAAATTTTTTTATGAAGAACGCGTTTTTCTTAAAATGTCAACAATAAAAAAGTTTTTCCTCTTATAAAGACAATCCGGGGACATAAGTAAATTAACATTAGTATTCAACAATTTACATTACAATAAGTATTCAACAACTTTGAGATGCAAAAAAACAACAAATTTTTAATTATCTTTTAATATTTTAGTATTATAAAAATAGAATGAAGATCTTTATGAATTTAATATCAAATTCTATTTTTTAAGATGGTTTTGGATGGTAAAGACAAAAATCATTTTTTATGCTTTGACTATGTTTTTGACAGAGAAATGTAAACTTTTATCCTTTTTTATATAAGGCTTTTATATATACAGGTTGTCCTAAAGTAATTTACACATAACATGTATATAAATAAAAATATATTAATAAAAATCATACACATTATATTTTAACAAAAATCGATTTGATTAACAAACATAATTTGTTTAACTTTATTGCTAGAAATTCTATTTCGACGATCGGAGATTATTTGCCTGCTTTTGGAAAACATTCTTTCACATGGGACAGATGTAGCTACAGCTCCAAATTTTACTGTAACTAATTCACTAAGATAGGGATAGTTGTAGGTATTAATTTTCCACCACTCTAATGTATTTACAGATCGCATCGGCTTAAAAGTGTATTTGTTACGAAGTGTATTATATTGTATTTCAAGTTGTGCCCTTGACTGTTTACTCTGAACAGGGATAAAGCCTAGAGCTTTTTTGTCGAAAGATCTCCATATGGAAAATTGTTCTTCGTCTGGTACTTGTTCTCTGGATGCTTGATTTTCAGGATCAGCAGTTGATGTGAGTGGCGGTAATAATTCGTCTGTTTTTATATTAATGAGCGCAGTCAATGCGTTAGTGGCCAATGTCTTTGCTTTTTCGGTAGCTCATTCTGTTGAAAACCCAACGTGTTTAAACCTGGGATCCAAAAATGTGCTTAATCGTATCATTAATTTCCATATTTTTAAAACGGTTTTCTATTCCACTCAAAATGCTTTGTAAAATACTTTTACCTAAGAGAGAAAACTGACATTTTTTTCTAATTCTTTATATAGTTCTTTTAAACCGTTAGTAATTATAATCACCGAAGAAAGGGTGGCTTGCTTTTCAGCGCTCATAAAAACTGTTATCGACTCTAAAGGTGCTAATATTTGGGTAATTTCCTCCACATATTTAAATTCCTGATGGGTTAACATCAGCCAATCTTCTTTTCAGGTTGCTGCCAAAGATGTCCGCACTTCTTCTTTCAATTCTTTAATCCTTTCCAACATGTAGTAAACTGAATTCAATCTTGTTGATACAGCCGGGATTAATTTTTTTGGGGTCTTACCGTTCTGTTTTTGGTAGAAATCGAACTTACTTTTCGCAAGACTACTTCTTTTGAAGTGGGAAACCATATCGGATATTTGTGTCAGAATTGACTTAACGAGATCGAGAGTCAAGGAACCTTGAACAATTAAGTTGATTGTGTGAGCAACGCAACCTAAATATGTTCAGTGCAGCTCATCACATACTGCTTTTTAACATTGAAAATGTTTCTGTTATCCTATATAAGGGAGCCCAAATCGAATTAAAATGCTACATTTGCCACACCATGACGTCATATATACAAGGGTATAGGAAATCTCAGCGCCGCGGCGGCAGTCGGCCAGCGCGCGCAAAAACCATTACATAGCTAATTGTTTATTGATATATCTTTATTAGTTTAAAAGCAAAAAATATGGGGTTTGCTTTCATACCTTGTCAAGACATAAGCGAAACTTTTAAATTGTTTCTTTTTTTCATTTAGGCCTTCGTTTTTCGTTAAATGAAAGATATATTAAAAAAAATCTATTTTTAAACCAAATTTTCGCATGATTGAAATGATTATTCATGTTTAAAGTTTTTTTTGGTCATAAGCGCTAAGACTTTTTCTATAGAAAGAGTTTTTTCTATATTTTCCTTTCAAAATAAGACTAATTTCTTCTTATTCTTTTAAATATTACAGTGTTTCTTTTTCCTAAAATGTTATACTTAATTTTCGCTTAAAATTAAAAAATAACAAATGGAGGAATATATACGTTATTGAATAAAGTTTATACAAATCACTTTACCATAACAAAAAAGTAAAAACATGTCATGGCGAAAGATATTCAGGTGGCATTTCACACATTTATCTATTAAAATCGATATTAAAATAATAAACTTGCGTAACATGTTATACACGAGATAGAAAGTTTCAGAATCGCTTAATACGCAATACGCTACGCAGTCAACTTATTCCTATGCGCAGATGAGCGTCTTCAAGACTCTTCCTTCGGCCAGGGTCACGACGCCGCCGAAGAGAAATCGGCCTACGTTTGGCTAAACAGGCTGGACACGGTGGAGTACGATATTGGCGAGTCTGAATATTTATAAAAATTTGCAAACTAAAATATGTTGGAAAAATAATTAATCCATACATAAAATCCATACATATAATAAATCCATACATAAAAGCTCAAAGGGTTTTTTTGTTGCATCGCCGAAACCGCTTACCAATCTTGATGATTCTTTTTTAAATGAAAGGTATATATGTGTAGATTTGTTATGAAGTATTTTTATAGTGCTTAATGGCTATTTCTTTGTGTAAAACGACTAAATACTAAAACATACCTGAAAAACACCTACACACAGTACCTCCAGAAATAAATTATTTGTCATTGTCAGTGGTGTGTCAGTTAGATATTACGTTTTTAGATATTTTAGAGTGAGTTGATGCCGCCAGCTTTAGATACATAAATATTAGCACAAAGGTTCGTTTAAACGACATTAGTGAATTAGCTACACAAAGCGATTTTAGGAAATTCATCCTCTTAGAGAGTAAAATTATCTCGGAACAGTTTGTTGTATGAAAATTCCTTACTATTTCGTCTAGAAGAATGAAATCCTACAAAAAGAATTAGAAGAAATTTTTGAAATTCATCAACCAAATGGGTAAAGTTAGTAAAAATTTATATAAAACTTGGTGACGTCTGGATTATACACATAAAAATTGGCACAAAGGTAAAGCGAATTTATGAAATTTATACCCTTAGGGAGTAAAATAGGGAATGAAAGTTTGCTGTACGAAAATGCAATACTATAACATTATAAACCAGACAGTATAAAATTTTATACAAGGGTTTATTTAGTGACATCATAAGGAAATATATCTTCCTCAATTATCCTTCAAAGAATAAAAAATAACCTATAAAGAGAGTATTAGTGCTCTTAATAAATAAAAAAAAGATGAAAAATAAAAAACATCTATATGTTCACTAGCTCTCTATAAAGAAGTAAAAAATCATTTAAATCAATGCATAAACGATTCGAGGTGTAACGCGAACGTAGTTGCGAGAAAAAGCTAGTAATTTATTAAATTATTTTATTTAACTCATTAATTTTCATTGAAAAGGAATTTTTGTAATTCGCCACTATATTGTTAAAAACTAAGAAACTCATATCAAATTTAAGTTTTGCGATTTTGACTTATACTTTTTACAAAATCTGAACACATTTTAAAAGAAAAAAAGTTTTTGATAATATTTGTGTAGATTGACTACAAGTTGTATAACATAAATTTCTACGACCGGTCTATCTAGTGGTCTGCAGCATCGCCTTGTGGAGCAAACGTGGGCCTGTTAATATGTGACGTGACACACAACAGCCAAGAAAAACAGAAGCGTGGCTAAGAATTTAGTAATTTAAAAAAAAAGTCTTTTAGATACAGTAGTAGGTAGGTATTAAAAAGTTTTGTGTTTAAATGGGGTTTGCCTTTAAGAGGTAAAAAGTTATATCGTAAAGTGTAACTTTCCGTAAAAATTCTTTATCTGTCATTGATCATGATCTGTCATCATGTTAACCTGATGTTTTGTATGTTATTTCGTTTTTTTTCGAGGTTTTTTTGCTTGCTTGTTTTACGGATAGGTGCGATCGCATAATTATTATTGATAATGTTATATTTAATGTTAACATTACTACTTTTCAGTGAATCTTTAAATCTGTTGTTTTTTGTTCGTTATTTAAACACATGCATGTAATACACTCATATTAACACTAATAATATTTTTACGTTTTTATTCATCATTTTCAATGCCCCCCCCCCGGGTGCATCTTTGTAAAGGACTGTGAATTTTTTATTTGCTGCCTTATCTGAAAAGCACAATAAAATTTTATGTTCTATGCTCCATTCCGATGTCGTTTTTCTCAGTTCGTTAGCCAAATTGATACTTGTATGTCTCGTATTATATTCTGCAACTTCTAATAAAATTGATTTTGCTAAAAAATTGTCATCGATAAAATGTGCTGTAACTGCAATAAATCCATCATTGTTTACAGAAGTTCAACAATCGGTGGTTATAGTTACTGATTTTACACGCTTCATTATTTCGCTAGTTTTTATTTTTCCTTAATTTTGCCGCTAATAATCTGTTTGATAAAGTTTTCCTACTTGGTAGTATATACGATGAGTTTAAGGCATTAGTGAAGTTTCTAAACCCTTCATCTTCTACAATCGAAAACGATTGGTAGTCTTTAGTAACAAGTTCTAATAACTTTTCATCCAACTTTTTTTTCTCAGGAAAACCAATTTTTTTCGGTACTGCAATAGTGGACTGTTGTAGTTTTTTCTTACATTTTGCAGGCAAGGAAGTGTCTGAACTACAAGGAGTAGGGGAATGGGTTATAACATCATCAGAAATATTTTCTAAATTAGTTGGTACTACTGCACGTGATGTTGAAGGTTGATTATTGTCATTGCCTTTGCCGGGAAGATCTGTATTATGCGAAGATAGTTTATGTCTTTTTGCTTCCTCATTTTCATTTTCTTGCATGAGTTTAATTAACTGATGTTTTCTTTGCATATGCTGTTTTAAATTACTTATTGAGGATTTATAAGATAATTTCAGTTTGCAAAAGTTACACACCGCTGTAGTGACACTATCCGGCGTAAAAAAATGATTTTTAACATTGAAAATGTTTCTGTTATCCTATATAAGGGAGCCCAAATCGAATTAAAATGCTACATTTGCCACACCATGACGTCATATATACAAGGGTATAGGAAATCTCAGCGCAGCGGCGGCAGTCGGCCAGCGCGCGCAAAAACCATTACATCGCTAATTGTTTATTGATATATCTTTATTAGTTTAAAAGCAAAAAATATGGGGTTTGCTTTGATACCTTGTCAAGACATAAGCGAAACTTTTAAATTGTTTCTTTTTTTTCATTTAGGCCTTCGTTTTCGTTAAATGAAAGTTATATTAAAAAAATCTATTTTAAAACAAATTTTCGCATGATTGAAATGAGTTATTCATGTTTAAAGTTTTTTTTTGGTCATAAGCGCTAATGGAAATGTTTTTTGTAAATAATTATAAAAATTACTCCCTACGAAGACTTTATTGTGTACTGGATCAAAAAATAAGTATTTGTTTTCTCTATACGGTGGTATTAATATATCGATTTTTGATGATAGTGCCCTTTTACCCGGTCTAATTTTGTACTACTTTCGGAATAAGGGTCCCCATATCATGTACTGTACTTCCATCCCTGAAAAATTCAGCTTGTGACACCGAAGTGAGAGGTAAAGTCAAAATAAACTTTAATCTACCTCCATCATAGGTAGGTGTAGGTACTCCTACCTAGACAGTAGCTGAACTATCTGACAGTAGTAATTAATTTGTTATCCGATAAGTAGTTGTCATTATATAAGTTTAATCATCTTATACCTCCTATAACGGTAGGTTTTGGATTTTTCCTGATTGGTTTGTTAAACAAAAATATACTGGGCATGTAAATGTCTGTTACAGGTTAATTCGTTAAAGAAATATGTTACACACATATTATTTTAATAATAATAGTATAATAATAATGGCTATATTATGTTATAACACATACATATGTATTGAATGTACTTATTTTAACCAATGCATTGTTTTGTTTTTTTAATCTCACAAATAAGAAATGTTTTATAGTTTTTATTATAAAAAACAATGATTATACAATTTATTTACACCCCTTACACTGTTTTCTGTAAGGGGTGTAACCAGGAGTATATTTCGTAACCTCTTACGATATAAGAGGGCACAAAGTGTTTTATTACTTAATGCTTAGATTAAAATTTAATAATATATTTGTACATAAAATAAAATAGACTAGAAAGTCAATTAACTAGTATTGACGTAATTACTAAATAAGTACAAGATTTTTTTTCTAATTATTTTAGTGTATTTTTAGTCACCTAATTATAAAGGAGAGATGTCCAACCATTGCATTATTTTACTCACAACTAAATGTTTTATGGTTTTTGTGACCCCTTATTTAGCTTTATTAGTCAATGTTTTAATTACCCAGCGTCTTTAATAAAAATCTAATGTAATTTTTCATAGAAATGATTTGACATAAAAAGCAAATTTTATCAAAAAACTTTTTGATTATCTACAAGGAGTAAACCGCCGACAAATGCCTGTATACTAATGCCAAAGTAATGCCAAAAATACAAATTAAATACCAAACTTTTTCATATAATGCCCCACTAATGCCAAGCTGATTCCAATATAATACCACTAATACTATAGTTAATTTGTGCTAATACCACGAATAATATGTAACACATTTGTTTCCCGAATTAACCTGTAACAATAGTGATAGGTACGTGCACAGATTTTTTCCTAGGTAACTTAAAAGTCGTTAAAAAGTCTAATTATATTTAGAGAAGATATAATTCCAACAAATTACATTATAAGGCCAATAATGCACAAGTAATACCATTAAAATTTTAGCCTTTTTAATTTGTGTCACGTATTTCTTTAACGAATTAACCTGTAACAATAGTGGTAGGTACGCGCACAGATTTTTTCGCTAGGTAACTTATTAAGTCGTTAAACAGGCCTATAAAAGCTATAACAACATAGGTAACTAATATTTATAATTTAATTCGAGTTTTAATCTCAAATAATAAATGTTTTTACTGGTTTATTTCTGAAGTGTTCATTATTAAAAGTAGATATTCTTCAAGTTATGCGAAGTAATAAGTAATGTTTCCGGTGAGACTGCGTATATGTCACCGGATTCTGGTTAGTATAAAGACTTTTTCTATAGAAAGAGTTTTTTCTATATTTTCCTTTCAAAATAAGACTAATTTCTTCTTATTCTTTTAAATATTACAGTGTTTCTTTTTCCTAAAATGTTATACTTAATTTTCGCTTAAAATTAAAAAATCACAAATGGAGGAAAATATACGTTATTGAATAAAGTTTATACAAATCACTTTACCATAACAAAAAAGTAAAAACATGTCATGGCGGAAGATATTCAGGTGGCATTTCACACATTTATCTATTAAAATCGAGATTAAAATAATAAACTTGCGTAACATGTTATACATGAGATAGAAAGTTTCAGAATCGATTAAGTCGCAATACGCTACGCAGTCAACTTATTCCTATGCGCAGATGAGCGTCTTCAAGACTCTTCCATCGGCCAGGGTCACGACGCCGGCCGAAGAGGAATCGGCCTACGTTTGGCTAAACAGGCTGGACACGGTGGACTATGATATTGGCGAGTCTGAATATTTATAAAAATTTGCAAAGTAAAATATGTTGGAAAAATAATTAATCCATACATATATAAAAGCTCAAAGGGTTTTTTTGTTGCATCCATCCCGCCAATACCGCTTTACCAATCTTGATGATTCTTTTTTTTAAATGAAAGGTATATTAAATATTTTTTATAAATGAAAGGCTATTTCTTTGTGTAAAACGACTAAATACTAAAACACACCTGAAAAATACACCTACACACAATACCTCCAGAAATAAATTATTTGTCATTGTCAGTGGTGTGTCAGTTAGATTATATATTACGTTTTTAGATATTTTAGGAGTGAGTTCATACCGCCAGCTTTAGATACATAAATATTAGCACAAAGGTTCGTTTAAACGACATTAGTGAATTAGCTGCACAAAGCGGTTTTAGGAAACTCGTCCTCTTAGAGAGTAAAATTATCTCGGAACAGTTTGTTGTATGAAAATTCCTTACTATTTGGTCTAGAAGAATAAAATCCTACAAAAAGAATTAGAAGAAATTTTTGAAATTCATCAACCAAATGGATAAAGTTAGTAAAAATTTATATAAAACTTTGTGGATTATACACATAAAAATTGGCACAAAGGTAATGCGAATTTATGACATTTATACCCTTAGGGAGTAGAATAGGGAATGAAAGTTTGCTCTACGAAAATGCAATACTATAATATTATAAACCAGACAGTATAAAATTTTATACAAGGGTTTATTTAGTGACATCATAACGAAATATATCTTCCTCAATTATCCTTCAAAGAATAAAAAATAACCTATAAAGAGAGTATTAGTGCTCTTAATAAATAAAAAAAAGATGAAAAATAAAAAACATCTATGCTCACTAGCTCTCTATAAAGAAGTAAAAAATCATTTAAATCAATGCATGAAGGACTCGAGGTGTAACGCGAACGTAGTCGCGAGAAAAGCTAGTAATTTATTAAATTATTTTATTTAACTCATTAATTTTCATTGAAAAGGAATTTTTGTAATTCGCCACTATATTAGTTAAAAACTAAGAAACTCATATCAAATTTAAGTTTTGCGATTTTGACTTATACTTTTTACAAAATCTGAACACATTTTAAAAGAAAAAAAGTTTTTGATAATATTTGTGTAGATTGACTACAAGTTGTATAACATAAATTTCTACGACCGGTCTACCTAGTGGTTTGCAGCATCGCCTTGTGGTGCAAACGTGGGCCTGTTAATCTGTGACGTGACGCACAACAGCCAAGAAAAACAGAAGCGTGGCTAAGAATTTAGTAATTTAAAAAAAAGTATTTTAGATACAGTAGTTGGTATTAAAAAGTTTTGTGTTTAAATGGGGTTTGCCTTTAAAAGTTAAAAAATTATATCGTAAAGTGTAACTTTCCGTAAGAATTCTTTATATGTCATTGATCATGATCTGTCATCATGTTAACCTGATGTTTTGTATGTTATTTTGTTTTTTTCGAGGTTTTTTTGCTTGCTTGTTTTACGGATAGGTGCGATCGCATAATTATTATTGATAATGTTTTATTTAATGTTAACATTACTACTTTTTCAGTGAATCTTTAAATCTGTTGTTTTTTGTTAAGTTCGTTATTTAAACATATGTATGTAATACACTCATATTAACACTAATCATATTTTTACGTTTTTATTCATCATTTTCAATGCCCCCCGGTTGCATCTTTGTAAAGGACTGTGAATTTTTTTAAATACTTGTCCATTATTTAGATTTTACCTTCATACAAAACAAAATATAAATTGTAACTTTTGAAAATTGTAAATCAAGTGTATACAATGTGGTTTAACACTTAGCTAGCTATAAAAAAAACATAGTTTAACCTCCCATAAAAATTTAAATTAGACAAAAAAAAGTCCCTGTTAACCCCTATTTTATTTATTGTGTACTTATGAATGCAGGGTAAAAAAATAAATTAACTTGATATAAATGAATATTTAAATCGACCGATTGATAACTATATATAGTTAACTTATACTAAATTAAAAAATAACTGTAAAAATTAATCCTATAAAGCTATAAAAAGATATTAATATGTTAGGTACACTTGCTGTTGTAACGTTTAAATACTTTTAATAAATCGAAAAATAATTGAAGGGGTGGCTGCAATAACCAGGCAGCTCCACTATTTTTCGAAAATGAGATTTTTAATGAATTACCCTTTAAAAAAATTGGCCGATCGTTTTCTGCAACAATCAGTTCTCTCAATATAACAGTACATAAATGCCAACCTTAGTTGGAGCTGCCTTGTTATTTGCTATGGGTTTGCAGCAAGAACCGCGCAGCAGCTCTTTTTCGATTTCCCACAAATTTATTAAAATGGAGCTGCCTGGTTATTGCAGCCACCCCTTCAATTGTTAAAGTTATAAAATTATATAAAAACTGTTTCATTTAACATATTATACAGGGTGATTCCTGTAAGTCGGTCATGCTTTCGAGGAATGATAGGGGACGTCGAAATATTAATTTTTATATAGCACACTATGGGTCGGAAATGCCTCTTACGCAAGATACAGGGTGTTAAAGTTTTTGAAAAATTAAAGATATTCTTTAATAGTTTTTTAACAGTTGAAGGTATCGTTATAAAATTTCATTATAGGAATATACCTAACAGAGACACTTTAAATGTGAAAAGAAGAGGTTTTAGTTTCAGCCAGTGACGTAGATGTGATACGGGTATTTTTTCAAAAAAAAATAGTACGCCACTGATAAAAATAAAAATTTCGGAGTGTTTTTATTTACTCGGTTTATTTCCAAGAAAAAATGTCTCTTGCAACTTTCTCCTATCTAACACTATTTTGTGACAATTTAAAAATAAATAAATTTTTAATGAGAATCTTAAATACAGCAAATTATTATTCCAAACTATAGGGCAGAAACACATGTGCATCATTAGCTCCCTTCATCTTGGGTAACTTTAGTACTTTTTACTATTAGCTCTAAATAAATTTTTAAAAAATTATAAATTTAAACTAGAATTTTTTTTATTGTTAATAATAAAATTCGTAGTTTTAAGGTAATTATAATAATTCGCATATTTAAGGTTCTCATTAAAAAAAAAATATTTTTAAATTGTGACAAAATGTTGTTAGATGGAAGAAAATTGCAAGAGACACTTTTTCTTGAAAATAAACCGAGTAAATAAAAAACTCCCAAATTTTTATTTTTATCAGTGGCGTACTATTTTTTTGAAAAAATTACACGATGCGTATCACATCTACGCCACTGGTTGATACTAAAACCTCTTCTTTTTACATTTAAAGTGTCTCTGTTAGGTAGATTCCTATAATAAAATTTTATAACGATACCTTCAACTGTTGAAAAACTATTAAAGAATATCTTTAATTTTTCAAAAACTTTAACACCCTGTATCTTGCGTAAGACGCATTTCCGACCCATAGTGTACTATGTCAAAATTAATATTTCGTCGTCCCCTATCATTCTTCGAAAGCATGACCGACTTACAGGAATCACCCTGTATACACATGCTTAATATCTATTCAGCAAATGAAATGTTGGACCGATTTTTAAAGTAATTTTGTGTGCAGTAGATTAAAGTTCTAAATGATGGAGATTTATTTTTAAATTTAAGTAGGAATGACAGAAATCCGGTATTCGAATACCAACATTTTATTCTCAATGTCTGGTGCAAAACTAGTTTCTTCTGATGTTAGGCTATATTTTCTTTCCGAATGATTTATAATCAAGATCAGAAGCCTTCTTACCGAATAAAACATATCTGTGACCGACGTGGAAAAATGGCACGCGCCGTAGAAATGTTTTTGATATCGATATCAGGCAGAATTACGATTTAGTGGATCTAGCCAAGATTTTGCCACTTGGGATAGGATCTTAACTCGAAATAAGTCGTTAATTATTATGGAAATACGATTTAAATAAAAAAATCTGATTTCAATTAAAAAAAACATAATTTTTTTTCTAAAAATCTAAATTTTTTGCACCATTCAATGCATGTACGCTTAATTTCGACCACACTGTATATTCTAAATATATAATACCTAATAAGTTACTTACCAGCTAAAAATACCCAATTAAAATTAAATTAT
This sequence comes from Sitophilus oryzae, assembly GCF_002938485.1. NCBI lineage: Eukaryota > Metazoa > Arthropoda > Insecta > Coleoptera > Curculionidae > Sitophilus > Sitophilus oryzae. Next base: position 502,110 of record NW_022145636.1, on the reverse strand, counting down.
TAATAAAATTTTATGATATACACTAATAAACTAGCTTAACAATTTTTAATTATTGCACTATAATAACAAAAAATAAATAACACAAGTTCACCACAACCGTAACCAAATTTACAGAATACAGAATATAAATTAAGTCATCTCTCAAATGCAATTGTCAAGAAGTGAAGAAAAAATATTGGTTTGGCGAAGCGCGATAAGAAAACCGGAGGGATCATTCTGCTAGCTCTAGTGCTCGAAGATATTAGCGGAAAAAATGGAGTACTGGAAAGAAGCGTCATATCACCCCTACAAGCAGCCGCGTACCTAAGGGGGGGCAAACCGGGGTACCTGCCCCGGGCGCCAGTGTCAGGGGGCGCCAAAATCATAATTTAATATGGTTGAAAATCAACAAAATTGCCCCACAAAGCGCCTAGTATGCACCTTACGTCCTTCTCAATCTAATCAAGTATTCATTTAATTTTAAAACGTCCAGTTAATTTTTGAACACATTCTAAAGTTTCATTCAGAACCTCGCTATTAGTGGAATAAATTAGCTGTTTTGGTTATTACAATTTATGCTTTTTAGTTTACGATCATTCACAATGTTTAAAAAACACAATTAAAATTAATAGAATATTCTAGCAACAGCTTGCGGTAATCAGTTGTATATAAAGAAAGGTGCGAGGAATGTCATTTTGGCCTTTGATGATCACCCGTCAAGAAAAATTTTGGTTAGAAATCAAAAGTTTATTGTTTTATAAGCTAAATATTATGCTTTCTCTATGGATAATGGATACAACCAGGGGGGTGACAGTGAAATAGGAAAATTGGAAACAGTCGTTAGTGTCATTCCTGTCATTCTCTTCACGACAAGTATGGCCGCCTAGACAAGGACAGCATTGTTTTTGTCTAACTTCACAGTTTAGAATTGACAGATTTCAGTTTCAGAAACAACTTCAGATTTGTTCTAGAACAAATTAGAAAATATTCGACGCCATTTTAATTCATTCCGTTTAGTTTCGTTTTGGAACTTTGAATAAGAAGACTAAGGAAGGAGCATAATGCTATCCATGTATTCGTGCATGGTGGGCGGAAAAAGCACCATAAAAGCACTCTAGGGTGGGGATCCTTGACAGTTCTGTTTGACGATTCATTTGATACAGTTGAATTTGATTTGAAATTTTGTGGATTTGTCAGTCTTTACGGAGCTTATTTTATGTTATTTATTATTTATTCTACTACTGATAGTTGTATAAAGGTAGTAAATATAGATGGAAATTGTGGCAGCACTTAAATTAACAGTGACACTATCGCGATTTATCGAAAAAGACTCTAAAATAGTTGGTTGTGTAGCGTGCGGTAGATCTCGGCAAAAATTGAGTGAAATAATGGAACAACTTTTCGCTAGTAAGTGACTATATAATATACATACGTGAAGTAAACCGATCATTTATGAAATTCACTTAAATTAACTAAATTATATATTTTTCTTGCATTTTAGCTTTTATTTATTAGTTGTCAAAGATTAGATGTCAAAGAATTTTGATACGTTAATTTGACTTACCTGCTTCAGTAGCATATCGGATGTTTGTGGTAATAAATACTTATTATATTTCGTATCCTCGTCCAAATAGATAGGTGTATATCTATTTGGACGAGGATACTCATATAATTCAGAACGAACTTCCTACAGGTAAGTCGTTTGTTCTTATAATTATATTTCGTATCCACGTCCAAATAGATATACACCTATCTATTTGGACGAGGATACTCATATATTTCAGAACGAACTTCCTACAGGTAAGTCGTTTGTTCTTATAATTATAACTTATCTATTTTTATTAGAATTATATATTTTTATAACAATTTTAATAACTACCAACATTTATTCACAACGTAAAATAAAACAACAAATTATTGAGTCTACCCCACGTCTACCCTACATCATAGTTTTACATTTTTTAAATAAAATTAGAACGACACTGACAAACCGGAATTTAAGTCGGCCATATTTGAGGCCCATCGCGGTGTACCTAAGCTTTTTGATATGCTCCTTCCTTAGTCTTCTTATTCAAAGTTTTGGAAGTTCAATTTCGAAATATTCGGCTTAAATTTATAAATATAAAGGTAATAAAGTATATAAAATATATATTACATGAAGAATCCTGGAGAAAATGACGTTTCTGCAGTAGTGGGTATGTCATGTCCCATGTATATGAAAAATAGGTAGTAAATAAACACTGTTTTTACATTTTTTATATGCAAGAAAATGGTGTTATAATCTCTTTGATAGGCGATTTTTTTGAAAATGGAAACAATTTACAGCAAGATAAGATCATTTTTAACTATAGCCAACATTAGTTATCTCCAGTATGTGCGATTTATTGTCAATAATGCAATAAATCGGACTGATAATCTGATTATGTTATCCGACTAAAAGTCTCTTTTTGCTCCTTTTTGATTTATAAGCCAGGTCTCTTTGGGAATAATGGACGCTTTTTTTAAACTGTATATTTATATACCTATTGATATTTTTACATTGTTAATTTTAGTATAAAAAGGTTTTTGTATAAGGCTCCCGTTTTCATGTTCCTGTGTCCGTTTTCTGTCCTTGAAGTCTGCGAATACGTGTGTTTATTTACAAATGACTGTAAGTCATGCTTATACCTTAACTAATTTACGTTAAAAGTGCATATAATTAACTAATTGATATTGAAACAATACAATCCTCTATATTTTTATATTTATTTAGTCACGTTGTTCCATATTTCAAATAAATATATGTGAATAAATTATTTTTTGGTTTTATTTATGAAAGGAAAAAATACAAAATACATTTGAACTGAAAGAGGGCCCGCCATTGAATAACCGGAAACGGAAATGAAAATTAAGCCATCATGTCCTTATCATGTCAACCATATGTCAACCTGTCAATTGGAAAATTAGTTCCCCAGACGACAACGAAGGCTTTCGGTGGCATATCGTGTTTCCACGATTTAACACAGATTTGACACTTCTTTCTAGTTAATAATTTTATGGATACAACAGACTAACGCAAGCTGTTGCTAGGATATTTTATTAATTTTAATTGTGTTTTTAGACATTGTGAATGATCGTAAACTAAAAAGTATAGAGTGTAATTGAAACCACTATTTTATTCCACTAATTGGGAGGTTCTGAATGAAGCTTAATTATTGGAAAAGTCAAAAGTTTGTTTACTTTTTCTACTAACTGAAAATAACTACCACTAATTTAGACGTTCTGAATGCTTACATTGAAATTAAAGGAACAAACTTCTACGCTAATTGAAACCACTAATTTATTCCACTAATTCGGAGGTTCTGAATGAAGCTTAAGGGCCCATTCTGTCCCGTTTACGAAAATGCCTACCTATATCTAGATATTTGTAAGTTTTTTAAATTAATTTATTACAAACGCTAGAGAGAGGGGGCGCTACTATCAATTTTTTACCCCGCTTCAAAAAAATTGTAGATCCGGAGCTGCGTACAAGTTACAGACTTCGGAAGATATAACAGGAAAAGGTAGTGAGCCAACACATTATCTGAACAAATCTCTTATCAAAAACCTAAAAGGTACTTTAAAAATGGCTAGAAAAAAAATCCAGATAAATTCTAAGGTAATTACGAGATAAATTCTAAGGTAGTATTTTTATCCAAAAAAATCCTTATGGGTTTTTCGCCACTGCACTGCAAGAAAAATCTACAAAATAAAATAGTTATTTTTTGTAAACACTTCTGCGTTAAACCTAAACGGACGCTGCTTGTCAGAAGTTGTGTTTACAGTAATAAAAATTTGCCTAACAAAGAAAAAAATGCTTAACGTTTCGGAAAGTTTTCTCTTTCCGTCGCCGGAAGCAAAAAAATATAAAGAATCAAGAAAAAAACTATTCAAAATATTTAAATTGAACTATTCGTGAACACTTTACTTTTTAAAACAGATACGTCTACAAGAAATCGTTGACGTTCTGTTAAAAAGACATTATATTAAGTTAAACTTCAAAATTAACAATTACTACCTGATAATTACTTAATAAGATAAAACCAAAAAGCCCAAACTTTCTGTATGATTATTTTTAAATTTCACGTATGTTATGTTTATTTATGTAATGTTCTTTAAAATCAAAGAAGCGATTGCCATACATTACTAACATCTACAGATGCATGAGCAAAACATTTATTTTTATTAGATTGAATTAAAAAAGCCTCTTTTATTTTTCTTTTAGAGGCTATCGCTTCTTTCATTATAATTTTGGCGTTATTAAAATTTATTCTGTGCCCTGTATCCCATGAATGCTGACAAATCTTAGATTTGTGAAAATCTCCCTTTCTGAAATAATCTTTATGTTCTTTAATTCTAACATTTAAGGGTCTAGATGTTTCACCAATGTAAAATTTATCGCATTCACAGGGTATTTGGTATTTTATATTATTGGTAGTATTTTTATACAGTAAAAATTGTTGTCATGGGGACAGATTTGAGCACGATACACATAAACTTTATGTTTACGTGTATCGTGGATTTGAGTTTAAAGTAATTGTTCGGATTTTTGGATTTCGGTGATATGAATCGCCTCGTGGTTCAAGAGGTCTCGAAGAGGGGGCGCTACCGTAGTCGGTTGATAAGGGTCGATTTCGCTTGCGAAATGCGAATGCCTGCGAACCTCAGCATAAACAGACAGTTTTTCACGTAAAAAGTAGAATTTTATTGTTAATTAAAAAGTTAAATATACTCTTGAGGAATAAAATTTCTAGATTATGTGTTATTTAGTATTTAGTTATGTTGAGTATGTGTTATTTTATTCTCATTAAACTTCTTGATCAAGCCGAAACGTGGAACGGTGGTTTTCAAACATGATTTTTATTTTTGTGCGTTGAAATATTTTGTTGAGCTTTTTAATTAAAAATATTAAACAAAAGTCGAACAGTAATTTAATAATTTCATTGTTTATTATGTAATAAAAAATATATCAAGTATATACAGGTATATTCAAGACATTTTATGTGGAAAGGTAAAAAAAAGTATTCAAAAGTTTTTCAGTTTTTCAGAAATACCGACCACATGGATTGTTCCATAAATACTATATAATTTATATTTTTCATATATACATTATTTTTAATCATACCCCATTTTACTTATTAGTTATTTTATTACTTTAAGTTTAGTTATAGATGTTATTAATATTTCAGCTATATTTTTAATTTTTCTTACATTTTACTGAAACTTTTAACTTTAGGTAGTCTAGTATTGCTATATCAGTAATATAGGTACTAGGTATTACATGAATGTACTTGGTAATTATCTTTAGTGATTAGAAATACAAGAGAGAAATAGTAGATATGTAAAATTTAAAGTTGAACATTTATGAAATCAAATGTTTATTAAGGCATAATATTAATTTACTATAGACACCTCATAATCCTTCAAGGTAAACACATTTTCGATCTAATATTTGAAAATTCATTTAGTCATTAAGAAAGCTATTTTGTTTTGTACATATTTATGTAGTTGAATAAATACATGGTTATAGAAAAGTGAAGTAGGTTCCGAACTGTAGGTTTTACAAATTCACTTGAGAATTATATCAAAATTTCACATAATTCATAAGTATTTCATTAGTTTTTCAATTATTATTGTGGTGATTGCTATTTGTTAATAAAACACTTCTATTGTTTGTAATATGGTATATTCTTATATACACTTTTACAATCAGGTAACGCTCTACGCTACAGCCCGTAAACTACTGTTGTCACAAGTTACACTAGATCCCAGCTCGCCTCACCTTATCATAACAACAACAATCTGAATCATCCTCTTTTTACAAATCAATACATTACATCTCTTCCTTTGTCTTAAAACAAAATTTTAAACAACAATATATATATATATCACAATAACACTATAATATAATAGCAATACATAATATATAACAATATAACAATATATAATAATAATGGTAACACAATATTATCTAGAAAACTAATAATAATAATAGGATAATTAACTACCTTCACCCCCATCTTAAGAACAGGTATTTCTCATCTTGTTTAATGAAATCTGTAAATAAATGATTTCTTATATTATTTATTTATTTATATTATTATTATTTTTATTATTTGGTTGTTTAATTATTGTTATTTATTTATTTATTTGGTTAATAAATTTGTTAGTTGACCTATGGCCGTTTTTTTTTCTATTTTTTTTTCTATTATCTTCATTATTTACTACTTGCCACTGACCCTCTAATTTTTTAAGGTGAACTATGTTTCGCCTTAACTCTTGCCCGGTTTGCGCATCTTGAATAACAACATCACCCCCTAGCTTTTTAATTACTGTGTGTGGTGTTGAGTCATATTCTGGTGTGACTTTATTTGACTTAATTAAATTTTTTTGATATACTTTATTGCCAATATTTATGTCAATATTATCCGTTGCCTTTCGTTTCCTATCCATATTTTCCCTACCTTTTTCTTTTTGTACTCGATCTCTGTCTATTGTTTCATCATCAAAAACGTTATGTTGGTTATCTGTGATAGTTGGTAATTTGTCCCTAAACTGACGTCGATAGAATAATTCGCTAGGAGTTTTCCCCGTGGTTGCATGAGGTGTGCTGTTGTACATCATAAGATAATCTACCAGTTCCTCATGCCAATTTGTCTTGAGGCTTTGGCTTATTTTTAAACGTTTGAGGATGTCCCTATTCTGTCGTTCAACCTCCCTGTTCATCTGAGGCCAGTATGGAATTGAGTGATATAATTTTATGCCTTTTTCCTTAAAAAATGATTTTATTTCTTCGCTTGTGAATTGTTTGCCATTGTCACAAGTTACTGATACCGGAAAACCCAGCCTTGAAAAAATTTCTTTAAGGACATTAATGGTGGTTGTCGACGTTATTGTTTTCATGATTTTAATTTCCTTATATCTGCTAAAATAGTCTACGATAACAAAAAGATATTCCCCTTTTGGCAGAGGACCCATAAAATCCATGGCCACGTCTATCCAGGGAGCTGTTGGGATTTGTCTTCTTTTCATGGGATAGGGAGGATTGGAAGATGATACTAACGTGCACCCTTTACATGCTTTAACGATTTTTTCTGCTTGTTCGTCGATTCTGGGCTACCAAACTTTGGTACGTAGTCTACTTTTCATTGCAACAATTCCTGGATGGCCTTCATGCGCCGATTCTAGAACTCGTTTTCTAAGTTTTTCAGGAATTACAATTCTCGTACCTCTTAAGAGAATCCCGTCACTAAAGCAGAATTCTTCTTTAAATACTTGACAGTGTCTGATAGCATCACTCCACCGATCTTGTTCAATGCCTGCTTTTAGTCCTAAAATTTCTTGGTCAGATTCGGTATTTTCTCTAATCTCTTTTACTGTCAAGCGATAGGACAAGAGTGTGCGACAATTTGGTGGACAAAATCGTGACTCTCAACCGATGCTTGAACTTGCCCTTCACAAAATCGGGATAACGGATCTGCAATGTTATTTTTCCCTGGACGATAAATTATTTTAAAATTAAACGACTGAAGTCTTAAGACCCAACGTTCTATACGTGCACAGGGACGAGATCTAGGACCAAAAATAGTTTCGAGTGGTTTATGGTCTGTTATTAGTTCGAATTGGTCCTTACCATACAGATACGTCTTAAAATGTTCTACGGCCCAAACTAAGGCCAAGGCCTCCTTTTCGGTTTCACAATAGCGCTTCTCTACATCTGTTAGACTTTTGTTTCCATAAGCAATAATTCTAGGACCGCTATTGTAAAACTGAATAAGTACGGACCCTAGACCTACTGGACTTGCATCTGCAATGACCTGAGTACGATCCATTGGATCATAATAGCCTAGTGTTTTAATTTGAGATAAGCAGACTTTAAGTTCATTAAAAGCTTGGGTTTGTTTATCAGTCCAGAATATTGAAATGTCAGCGTTCTTTGACAGTTTTTGTTTTAAAATAATTCTAAGCGGTTCTGTTAAAGTAGCTAAATTTGGTAGCCATTTTCCAATAAAATTAACTAACCCCAAGAAACTATGCAACTCGTCTAAAGTTTTGGGAGCTCTAAATGATTTAACCACCCCTACGTAACTGTCTAATGGTCGTATTCCTTGAGAGGATAAAATATGCCCCAAAAATTTTACTTCGGAAATTTTAAATACGCATTTTTCTTTGTTTAGAAGAACATTATTTTCTTTTAAAATTTTTAAAGTCAAAGATACCCGCTTATCGTGTTCCTCTTCCGATGTACCATATATTAATATATCGTCTATAAAGTTAACCGTTCCGTTGCATGGAAGCAGCATCGTTTCCATGGTTTTTTGAAAAATTTCTGGGGCCGCGTTTATCCCAAATAAAAGACGTTTATATCTATATAACCCTCTGCTGGATATAAATGTGGTTATATATCTGGATGAAGGGGCGATTTCAATTTGATGAAATGCATTTTTAATATCTAGTCGTGAAAAAAACTTGGCTTTACGAAAATTTGTTAAAAGTGCGTCTATTGTGGGTAGAGGATAATTTTCCCTTTGTATCGCAGTGTTCGCTTTGCGCATGTCTATACATATTCTGACATCCCCGTTTTCCTTTAAAACAGGCACCATAGGGGATACCCATTCCGATGGTCCATTGATTTTTTCAATTATATCTAATTTAAGTAATTCATCTAATTTCGCATTGATTTTAGCTTCCAGCGGAATGGGTACCCGTCTATATGGTTGGCTAGCAGGGCTGACGGTTTTGTCTATTGGAATATGTATCAACACGTTTTTAAATTTTGGAAATAACTCTATTACATTACTTATATTAAGACCAATTTTAAGAACTCCTAAAGAGATCGCTGTAGTTTTGCCTAACAAATTTCTCTTGCCATTTTTTATTACATAAAAAGTTGCATTTTCTTGGCTTGCGCCTAGTTTTATTTTAGCATCAAATGATCCTAAGACGTTTAAAGGTTCTTTTGCTCCATATGCAAAGAGAACTTTGTTAGGTTGTTTTGTTTGATTAAAAACTACAATTCCCGATTTCTTTATGATTTCCCAAGATTTTTCAGCTATTATATTCGACCTACTTCCCGAATCAATAAGCATGTCAACATTAACACCGCCTACTTCACAGGTGACTGTGTCTTCGTCGCCATCTAGATGAAATACGTATTCGGTGTCGTCGGCTGCAACTGATACATTGTGAACACCCCTATCATTTTGTCCAGGTTTGAATTTCTTCTTTGGTGGTCCTGTTGTAGCTGACTTATTAGTAGGACGGAATATTCTTGTTGATTTGCAGTATTTTTCATAGTGCCCCTTAAATTTGCATTTATGGCAGATGACGTTTAATGCCGGAGAGGCGTTATGGCTAGCGTCTTTGGAACCATATCTGGAGCACAATTTTGCGTTTAAATATTTTCTTTTCCCTTTAAGATTTTGCTTGTATAACACTTCGTTAACCGTAGGTAATGATAATGAACTGCCTGGTTGTTTTTCTCTAAACTCCGATAGTTGCCTCTCGATGGTCTCCAATGAATTGGCTTCCATAACTATTTGTGTCAGCGTGACAGCATCGCCCATAGCTAGGACTTTTTTCCTCAGTTCTATAGATGTGCATATTTCTGTGATCTGGTCTATAAGTTGCTCGTCGACATTTGCAAACTGACAGTTGTCGGCTTGCTTTCTTAACCTCACCAGGAACTTTTCGAATTTTTCTTCTTTGTCTTGCTTAATTAGTCGAAACAGATGTCTCTCGTACACCCTGCTTTGCTGAGGTGAAAAGTACTCATCAAGCTTTTCTAATGCCACTTTAAAAATGTCTAAGTTTTCACTGGTAGGGTCTTCATCTATATTTGCCCCAGGAAGGTTATAGAAAATCTCTTGCATACCCAGTCCTCCAAAATGTAAAAGCGTTGCTTTCTTTTTCTTTGGCATCTTAGTCCTACTGATCCTGCATCTCCATCACAATCAAACGCTTCAAGGGGAGAGATGTTTGCCATTTTCTAAAATAAACATTTTTTTTTATATACCACCTATAGGCATTTAGATATTTTATTTAGCAATACATAATGTATTTAATTTTGTTTATATTTTGTTACTAGTAACTATTACATAATTACGACATATACCTTTATTTTATTTTTTTTATTTGACACTAGTTCTATTTACTCTCTGCATTTCTCACAGCTTATTTTATTATTATCTAAGTATTTCTTTATGCCTTTTCACTCTGTATTCGTAATACAGCATATTTGTTATTATTTAAGTATTTCTTTACACCTTTCCCACTCTGTATTTCTTAATACAGCATATTGTTACTATTTAAGTATTTCTTTATAATTTTCCCACTTTGTATTTCTTAATACAGCATATTTGTTATTATTTAGGTATTTCTTTATACCTTTTCCACTCTGTATTTCTTAATACAGCATATTGTTATTATTTAAGTATTTCTTTATAATTTTCCCACCCTGTATTTTTTTATACAGCATATTTGTTATTATTTAGGTATTTCTTTATACCTTTCATATTCAGTATTTCTTAATCCAGCATGTTGTTATTATTTAAGTATTTCTTTATAATTTTCCCCTCTGCATTTCTTAATACAGCATATTTGTTATTATTTAGGTATTTCTTTATACCTTTTTCACTCTGGATTTCTTAATACAGCATATTGTTATTATTTAAGTATTTCTTTATACTTCTTCCATTCTGTATTTCTTAATACAGCATATTTGTTATTATTTAGGTATTTCTTTATACCTCTCCTACTCTGTATTTCTTAATACAGCATATTTGTTATTATTTAGGTATTTCTTTATACCTTTTCCACTCTGTATTTCTTAATACAGCGTATTGTTATTATTTAAGTATATCTTTATACTTTTCCCACTCTGTATTTCTTAATACAGCATATTTGTTATTATTTAGGTATTTCTTTATACCTTTTCCACTCTGTATTTCTTAATACAGCATATTGATATTATTTAAGTATTTCTTTATACTTTTCCCACTCTGTATTTCTTAATACAGCATCTTTGTTATTATTTAGGTATTTCTTTATACCTTTTCCACGCTGTATTTCTTAATACAGCATTGTTATATATATGTATATATTTTTTTAAGTATTTCTCTATACTCGATTTTCCAGAGCTTCTATTATTTTCATTTAAAAAAAATAGAAGCTCTCTTTTCTTTTTATATAGGTATTTCTTTATACCTAATATATAGGTATTTCTTTATACCTTAATAATAATATATGGCTATATTATTATTTATTTTCTAGTCCTAGGAACACCAGTTTTATCTTAGTCAAAGTTCTTTTTATTTGTTTGTTTATTTTATACACGCTTACTTAATTTATATAAGTAACTACTATACCTACATATATTTTTATTTAAACATAACTTACGATAAGTAGTATACAAGATAATTAGAAAGTAATGCGTTTATTAAGAAGTCTTTATTATTATTGTTATTACTATATATTTTTTTATGGCTTTCGTTATTAGTGACAAACTAATCAAAATTCCCCAAATTGTTATACTTCTCTAAGTTTTTTTTTTCACTTGTACTTACTGGTAATTTTCTTAATTAGTCCTCGTCGCCAATTGTGGTGATTGCTATTTGTTAATAAAACACTTCTATTGTTTGTAATATCGTATATTCTTATATACACTTTTACAATCAGGTAACGCTCTACGCTACAGCCCGTAAACTACTGACTAGATCCCCGCTCGCCTCACCTTATCATAACAACAACAATCTGAATCATCCTCTTTTTACAAATCAATACATTACAATTATAATATAATTTTAACCATCTCTTATATTTCAGAGTTTTTTTAGTTTAATTTAGGTATTTCACCAGTATTTCAAGAACGTTATTCTTTGCATACACCATATTAAATAGCAAATAACCCTTCGAATAGTGTTGTAATAAATTAACACATTGTGAATGTTAAAAAAGTTGTTGTGTAAAATTTTGTAGAAGATGAGAACGAAGCGTTTATTAAAGTACAGAGGTCTACTTTTTAATAAAATCGTGTAAGAACTCTATTTTTCTATGCTACGTTTTCTTTATCTGACGTAATAAAAAACAGACATTTCAAAAGCCGGAGCGCAATGGAATTTCGAATGTAAACAAAAACAAGCCCAAAATTCATGCTACCTGCACTTTTCAAAAAGGTTTCAGATAACATTCAATACAGTATCGCCGTCTAAAACAGTATTAGACAGCGTCAGAGAAAGAAGTGGTACGCGCTTATTAAATTAAAACTATTAAAGTTTCTGAGGTTTAATTAAGGTTTTGTGGTAGTTCTGAGTTCCATTGCCGTGCCGAATAAGAAGTTTAATTAAGGTGAGTTTATTTTATCTCACTGAGCAACTAGTTGGTTACTGTTTATTGTTTTTATTGAGATATATTATATTTCTGAATCTCAGATAAATTTTAAGATATTTGATTGAATATAAAGAAAAGATAATTTGCAGATGATAATATTGAAGTATTTCTTTATAGTGAGTTATTTATAATTTGGCTATGTGACTTTAACAGAAGATAAGAATATATTTGTGTATTAATATTATCAAATTAATCTTGATTGAATATTAAGAAAATATGATTTTCAGATGATAATATTGAAGTATTTCTTTACAGTGATTTATTTATATTCTGTCTAAGTGACTTTAATAGAAGATAAGAATATATTTCTGTATTTGTATTATCAAATTGAGCTTGAATGAATTATGTTTAGCTTTATTATTTTCTACAGTTAGCCTTTGGGGCGTAGTGACCTTGTGTAGCGTAGTTAGACTTGAAGAGTAGTTAGTCCCGTAGCGTAATTAGACTTGAAGAGTAGTTAGTCCCGTAGCGTAATTAGACTTGAAGAGTAGTTAGCCCCGTAGTGTAGTTTGACTATTAACTTGTATATGTTTTTTTAGCCTGTGTGGCATTTGATAGCCTGTGTGGCATATTTTTTTTTAATAGTCTGTGTGACTAGCCTGTGTGGCATATTTTTTTAGCCTGTGTGGCATTTTGATAGCCTGTGTGGCTTGTTTTTTTAGCCTGTGTGGCATTTGATAGCCTGTGTGGCTTGTTTTTTTAGCCTGTGTGGTATTTGATAACCTGTGTGGCTTGTTTTTTTAGCCTGTGTGGCATTTGATAGCCTGTGTGGCTTGTTTTTTAGCCTGTGTGGCATTTGATAGCCTGTGTGGCATATTTTTTTTTAATAGTCTGTGTGACTAGCCTGTGTGGCATGTTTATTTTAGCCTGTGTGGCATTTTGATAGCCTGTGTGGCTTGTTTTTTAGCCTGTGTGGCATTTGATAGCCTGTGTGGCATATTTTTTTAATAGTCTGTGTGACTAGCCTGTGTGGCATGTTTTTTTAGCCTGTGTGGCATTTTATTATTTTATTTAAACTTGTATTTTTAAGTTAGACTATTGATAAATCATTCAAGTACCTGTTTAATTTTAAATTCACTTTATTTTAATAATAACTGGTAACATTGTTGCTCACACCATGTTTTTCTTTAATTGCAGGTAGGTCATCTCGGTAGCCGGGTCATACAAGACTTTTTGTTGCTATACAACATTTGTCCATTTGCAGCGCCCAGATCAAAGTTGGCTATTACCATTAGTAACGTACCGTCTATTAGTATTATTTTTATTTTATATTATTAGTTGTATTTTATTATACAACATTTACGCCCTTTAAATTTGTTTTATGGTTTTTATTTTTAATTTGAGTTGACCGCCTGAAATAAAAAAAAAATTTGGCCCTTACAATTTTTCAGAAGTGGGATTTACCATAATTAAATTAGTTAATTCAATTCAGTTCAATAATAAAGTTGCCAATAATTACCCTTTGATCTGTGGACTTGCCGAGATGACCATTGAAAATAAATAATAGTTCATTTGAGTATGATGTGATGTTCTTGAACTAGAAATTAAACAGTTAAGAATGAATTAGCAATTAAAATTTTGTAATTGTTTAGAGTCGATAATTTTGGCCAAGGTGAGCCCAGTACATCATGTAAAGATTCATCATGTGATGATACTCTTGAAAGTATGATAATCTATAAACTAAACATGTTTATTTCTTAATAATGTATTTATTTAAATATTTAAGAAAAGTTAATGTGCAAATTTATATAATGTTATAAAATGTAAAGTAGTGTCTAGTTTTATATTTATAGAATTTCTAACTTCACGTTGCTGCATATCGTTGTTTACTTTATATTACGCAATTGATTTCCTAACTTCATGTAAAACTGACCTCTGAAACTGACTAAATCGACCAATATATTATATAATGTGTGTTTATTTTAATTTATATTAATGTCAGTTCTCCACAATCCTTCCTTTCTTAAAAGTTTTGGATGATTAACCTTCGTTACTTTTGTTGGCTCTATCACACTCTGTATATTATTATCGAATGTGACTTCTGGTCGAAGGTGACATATTTTCAGACTTGCGACAGTGAACTTCTTAAACTTACACTTAGATATTTAATAAGAATCATCTGAACTAGTTCACCGCTCACGTTCGTCTTTTAAAGAATAACCTCTTTCCAGACTGCCTCTTTTATCTGCATATATAATCACTTATTCTTTCCTTTTCTTTTTCTTTAAATCAATTTTCTTTCCGTTTTCATTCATGATCTTTAGACTTAATTTTAAACCGATGGTATTTTATCTTCAAAACTTAACATTGTTAAAATTAAATAATAATAACTAATATTGTTTGTTAAAATAAAATAATGGTTTGTATGAGTATTGTTTTGGTTGTTAAGGCCTGTAAATATATAATATCAGTATAATTCCAGTTTCTCTTTTCATTTATGGAAATATAAAATTGGCAGCCATTTTACGGTTGTAGGTACTGCTAGACTTCCAAGTTCTTTATTTGTCTGAGGCCAATTCTTTAGTAGTGAAGACTTTAATTTCTCCCAGTACTATCTGGAAAATATACTAGACAATTATTAACAGTGATGAGTTTCTGATGATGTTCCGTAACGCCTAGATTTCCGAGGTCAACAGCATACTAGGCTAGTGCTAGTCAAATAATAAGTTTGTTGTTGGTTATTGCTGAGGTGCTCGATATAGTTACGTAACGTCATCGTCAGTCTATAAAAAAAAACATACTCTACATAAACATTTTTTTTATTCAAGGTATGGGAGGTCACATGATCATCGATATAGTATAGTCTGTGGTATAGTGCAGCTAATACTTTTTATAGAGGTGCAAAATTACACAAATTTTTAGTATCGTTCAAGTAACAATGAATATCGAAGTGATATACATTTTAGTTTATTTTATTTTTGTTTCATAACTTTGTCAATAAAAGGAGATCATCATAATATCAACATAATTAGATCCCCTATTATACTCATTGAGAATCTAATGAACGATTTGTTTGCTTAAAGAAATAATTATAATTTAAGTATACATTTTAACGTTGTTTTGAGACTAATTATAATATTCTATAAATTAGAACATGAGGCTATACTTTTGATAGACTATCTTGAACAGGTATATTTATAAAAACTGATGTGTATTTTTTTTGGTGATAAATATAAAATGAGTTGATTACTCTTGTAGTAGTTTACATACAGAAATAAAATTGATATATGTTATTTGTTAAATTTGGTCGAATATTTAGTTTTCTATGTTTACATGAAACTTCATACGTAAGAATATATATTCAAAACATAAAATGAAAGCAATACAGCACAAAAACATAAGTGCCTTTGTCAAGCTAACCTAAACGAACAAAAATCGATAAACAAATTCTTAAAAAAATATCTACAGACACTAGATCTACATACGTAGATGAAAAGTGTAGTTATCAGCTTACTGAAAATTTAAAATAGCAATTTCTTATGTCTTATTATTACTGAGCATAATTTATATCAAAACCAGACTGGGGGTTTTGTATTTTGTAATTTCAAGAGAGATATTTAAGCTAGAGCAGAAAACACTTTGTAGATGATTATCACTACTTAGGTCACAGCATGATGCTGTACATAAGTTTCAATAGCAACTGTGTGTGTGTTTGGCAATGGTTGTTTTACTGCTCTCACATATTATGGATTAATTTGGTTTGATATTGATTTTTTTTAAGATGGATTTTTCTTGCTTAGAAATATTGAATTAAGAAAGCTTTTAAATAAAAATGATTTATTGCTATTTGAGATTAAACATGTCCAGTCAATGTAAATTTAAAAACAGCCTTAAATGAGTGTTAATGATTAAGAATAGTCTAGAAGTACTGAAAAAATATGTTTATTTTCTACTACACGAAGGTATAGTCCGAAAAGTTTATATCGGTTATATTTGTGTGTGAAAACTGGGTTTTACATTTAGTCTATTGTAACATTTACTGGCATGTAGTTTAAAATTATTTGCTACATAATATCTTGTTTGAATTAGAACTTTATTACAGCTATCATAAAGAATATTTATATTTTCAGAGTCGCTGTTTATTATTTCTATTCTCAGATTTAAAATATTGAAAGTATTTTCTCCAGAAATATAGCAATGATAATTTCCGTAGATAAGTTTATTTTTTTTAATAAATAAATCTTCTTTGAGCTGGTCGTAATAAAATGATTTACAAATGAAATAATTTTAGAAGAGTAGACGAAAGGAACAATCACATCAGTACAATCAAAGCAATGAACACATATGCAAGCAAAGTTGGACTCGTCGGAGTTTTACTACAGCAGCACTCAAATGACAGATCACACCCATCCGGCCACTAACAAAAATATCATTCGCTTGAGCTTGAGACATTAGATGTTGTTGAAAGCCTAAGAAAATTTAGAATTTCTGTAACAGATTCTAATTCGTTAGAGACAGCTAAAACAAAGAAAGATATGATTTTTTTTGAATTGCTAGATGGTGGCTAGAGTTTCGAGAGTTTCATCTTATGGTGGATTATAGGCTTGGTAAAAGAATGAACCATATAGACGCACTAAGGCGAAAATCTGGTGTGTTGACTAGGTTTTATCCGGACAACTTACAGATGAAACGATAAGACAAATCAGAGAAACAATTTCCATCAACAACCTTCAACAACTGACCACAAGAAACAAGCATATAAGAATTAGAGCCAGAGTAAATTTAGGGGTATTTTTCTACAAATAACTAAAGACTAGAGGACGATAGCCGTTGATAAGATGCGTTCCTAGCAAGACTTGGAGCAGTTTCGGGGGAAAACAGATAGTGAGAGTGGTGAATAGATAGTAAGAGTGGTGGTGATGGAGTACTCTTTCCAACCGAGTACGATGAGAACCAGGTAGAGATATCTCGAGGCGAGATATTTGCAGGATGGCCGAATGTAAGAATCTATTTTTCTATGCTACGTTTTCTTTATCTGACGTAATAAAAACAGACATTTCAAAAGCCGGAGCGCAATGGAATTTCGAATGTAAACAAAAAACAAGCCCAAAATTCATGCTACCTGCACTTTTCAAAAAGGTTTCAGATAACATTCAATACAGTATCGCCGTCTAAAACAGTATTAGACAGCGTCAGAGAAAGAAGTGGTACGCGCTTATTAAATTAAAACTATTAAAGTTTCTGAGGTTTAATTAAGGTTTTGTGGTAGTTCTGAGTTCCATTGCCGTGCCGAATAAGAAGTTTAATTAAGGTGAGTTTATTTTATCTCACTGAGCAACTAGTTGGTTACTGTTTATTGTTTTTATTGAGATATATTATATTTCTGAATCTCAGATAAATTTTAAGATATTTGATTGAATATAAAGAAAAGATAATTTGCAGATGATAATATTGAAGTATTTCTTTATAGTGAGTTATTTATAATTTGGCTATGTGACTTTAACAGAAGATAAGAATATATTTGTGTATTAATATTATCAAATTAATCTTGATTGAATATTAAGAAAATATGATTTTCAGATGATAATATTGAAGTATTTCTTTACAGTGATTTATTTATATTCTGTCTAAGTGACTTTAATAGAAGATAAGAATATATTTCTGTATTTGTATTATCAAATTGAGCTTGAATGAATTATGTTTAGCTTTATTATTTTCTACAGTTAGCCTTTGGGGCGTAGTGACCTTGTGTAGCGTAGTTAGACTTGAAGAGTAGTTCGTCCTGTAGCGTAATTAGCCTTGACAAGTAGTTAGTCCCGTAGCGTAATTAGACTTGAAGAGTAGTTAGCCCCGTAGTGTAGTTTGACTATTAACTTGTTTTTTTAGCCTGTGTGGCATTTGATAGCCTGTGTGGCATATTTTTTTTAATAGTCTGTGTGACTAGCCTGTGTGGCATATTTTTTTAGCCTGTGTGGCATTTTGATAGCCTGTGTGGCTTGTTTTTTTAGCCTGTGTGGCATTTGATAGCCTGTGTGGCTTGTTTTTTTAGCCTGTGTGGTATTTGATAACCTGTGTGGCTTGTTTTTTTAGCCTGTGTGGCATTTGATAGCCTGTGTGGCTTGTTTTTTAGCCTGTGTGGCATTTGATAGCCTGTGTGGCATATTTTTTTTTAATAGTCTGTGTGACTAGCCTGTGTGGCATGTTTATTTTAGCCTGTGTGGCATTTTGATAGCCTGTGTGGCTTGTTTTTTAGCCTGTGTGGCATTTGATAGCCTGTGTGGCATATTTTTTTAATAGTCTGTGTGACTAGCCTGTGTGGCATGTTTTTTTAGCCTGTGTGGCATTTTATTATTTTATTTAAACTTGTATTTTTAAGTTAGACTATTGATAAATCATTCAAGTACCTGTTTAATTTTAAATTCACTTTATTTTAATAATAACTGGTAACATTGTTGCTCACACCATGTTTTTTCTTTAATTGCAGGTAGGTCATCTCGGTAGCCGGGTCATACAAGACTTTTGTTGCTATACAACATTTGTCCATTTGCAGCGCCCAGATCAAAGTTGGCTATTACCATTAGTAACGTACCGTCTATTAGTATTATTTTTATTTTATATTATTAGTTGTATTTTATTATACAACATTTACGCCCTTTAAATTTGTTTTATGGTTTTTATTTTTAATTTGAGTTGACCGCCTGAAATAAAAAAAAATTTGGCCCTTACAATCGTAATTTTAAATTACATGTACATGTCCAGATGGGTAAAATTCTAGAAGCAAGAGTACCTACTATTATATAGTAATTTTCACAACACGCTAATGTATAGATATTTTGAAAACAAACTACTAAAGAACGACAGAAAATAAATATTCTCGGAAATAACATATCGTTTCGGTAAAAACATGTTTAAATTGTTTTTAGTTAGTTTTTTTTTAGCAAATCCGATGATCTTAATCTTATATAAAATGCATACACTTTTCATATTATGCGTAAACAAAAATAAGTAAAGCGGTATTATATTATTTTAATTTAAAATACATAAACTAAGCTACAGTACGTCTGTCCGTTCTACGGCTACGGGGTATCCGTGAGAGGGGAAACGATATTCTCTCGATGTTTTTCGTAAAAAATTAGACGACGCGTCCCATCAATAAAAATTCGACAAATTTTCAATAGCCAATAAAATGAGTGGGCGGAGCGATTTGCGGTGACGTACTCGTCAAGTCGACGTATAAAATATATTGCTGTTTACTTAAATGTTTTTTGTCCGCATTCCTTTCATACACAGATCCAGCAGATGTACTGTAGTCCCGGTATTCGGTCTGGTTAGTTCGACCCGGATTGCTCTCTTTTCCAGTGGCTGGAATAGGCGTGGGCCCATAGTTAGATTAGATTTTAGATTTTAGAATTTAGATTTTAGAGTTGAGATTTAACTTTATTTTGTTGCACGCAAGCTGCAGATTAAGTTTCCAATCTGCAGCTTGATATAATCAAATATAACCAATATTTGATTTGATATAACCAATCTGCAATATAACCAATATATACTGTACATCTGCTGGATCTGTGTCTATGAAAAGAATGCGGACAAAAAACATTTAAATAAACAGCAATATATTTTATACGTCGACTTCACGAGTACGTCACCGCAAATCGCTCCGCCCACTCATTTTATTGGCTATTGAAAATTTGTCGAATTTTTATTGATGGGACGCGTCGTCTAATTTTTTACGAAAAACATCGAGAGATTATCGTTTCCCCTCTCACGAATACCGCGTAGCTACAGAACGGACAGACGTACTGTAATAAGTAATTCGTTTATTTTACCTTTTGAAATTTTCTTTTGTCCCTGAATAATTTATTTGTCCATCATGAGTTTTTGAGGATTGTTTCTGAGTGAGTTACGATATTTTATTTTTATTTATTTAAGTAGAAAATAATAGCTCCAATATGAGCAGTGAACAATCTAACTATATTTTTATTTTGAGCTTTTAAAAATGTCCTTTAAACCATTCTGATTATGTTTCTCCTTTTAGCGTGATGTAACAATGGTAACAATTAGCTGATAAGGTTTTGTCAATTGGTTTTGTATCAATTGTCCAGTATCAGCAGCAAACAATCTAACATACCTATATTTTTATTTCAGCATTTAAAAATGTCCTTTAAACGATTCTGATTATTTTTGTCCTTTTAGTGTGATGTAACAATGGTAGCAATTAGCTGAGAAAGATATGGCTCAGCAGCAAACAAGCTAATAAATATTTTTATTTCAGCATTTAATAATGTCATTTAAAAGGTTCTGATTATTTATGTGCTTTTTAGTGTGATTCAGAGGAGTGAGGACACTCATAAGTCAGGAATGGCCGAATGTTATCGACGCCTATGATCCTTACGATAGGCAGTCATTTTCACGCCGTGCCTGTACCCCGTGTCCGCTGATGTTTGCGAGTAGCGAAGTGGTAGGCTTTGGAAACAGTTGAATGTAGGAGATTGTTGATTTCGGCCGAGTGAAGACATTGTTTGACAAGATAGTTAGAATTATATTAAAAATATTAATTTCTATTAAATATATTAATCTCCTGATTACACCTGTTATTTTTAAACTGTTATTTTAAGCTGTTTTTTAAAAATAACGATAACAGTTTCAACTGTTATCTAAAAATAACAGTTTTGCCCATCAGTAGTGTGGCCGAAGTAAATATATATTATATTTCAGAAATCTGCCTAAGGCTTAGCCCGATCCTGTCGTGTTAAGCCATACCCAAAATTCCAGACACACGTGCTTTGATTAAGATTTGCAGATCTTCAGCATAGTCCAAACATAAGGAATATTTTATTGATGTTTGACCATTAAAATCTTCAAAATAAAGAAGTTGCCTAAACATGTGCTACAATACGGATATAACATAATCCTTTATCGTTAATTTCCTTCTTCATTTGTATAAAAATACCTTGCCAGTTTTACATAAAACGTTAAATGCCGAACGCTTATTTTGCTACTTTTTTGGACTAGTGAAATGGACCCTTAAAAACCAAGGATAACCTATTTTTTTGTTCCAAAATTGTTTCTATACTGCCCCTAAAGATAGAATACATTTTCTAACACACAAGACTACCAAACCCTTCTCAAAAGCAAATCCTAAATACCTTTATCCATGAATATTCTCTATAAATTACATATATATCTGAACCTTTCGTAATTACTATAGAGCTTAAGCATTTTATATACATGTTACATGTAAATTTAAAGGGATATTCTCGTAAATTATTGTTATACAATCATGTCCAGAATGACAAACAGAGGTTATAAATAAATTTAAACTTATCGCAAATAAAACAAGTCCCGACACACATATAAATCAAGTGTAGATTTTTTACGTATGATACGTTTTTATGAAATGCAAATATTTAGAATTTAATATCCTGCACGTGGGGCGGTTATTATTTTTGCGTTTTGATTTATTTATTTCAATTCGTTTCCATTTTTTAAATACGCTAGATTATGTTTCATATATATCCATTTACCGGTCATATTTAAAATATATAACAATTATTAATAAATATAGAACTTTCTTTTTTTCAATTTGAAAAATTAGTATGTATTTTTATATAAAAAAATATATTACAATACAGTATGTCCCCAGATTATCTTTACAAAAGGAAAAACTTTTTTATTATTGACATTTTGGGAAAAACTGCACTATTCGTAGTTTTCTCTAAACGACATCTGGAACAGTATAATAATAAAAAAGTAATGACAAAGGTAATCAGGTTTTTCCTTTTGAAAAGACAATCAGGGGGGACATACCTAGCAACATTTTATAGATAAATTAAAGAATTATACTATACTTTAGATACATATTAAAGATAAATTAAAGATTTTATAGTGTATGTTATTAGTACTCCATTACGCCTAATCCCGTATGCACTTCATATGTAATACTGCATGTTATCTAGCCATGGAATTGGCTAGAAGACGTAAAAAGTTACTGTATGAAAACCTCGATGCATTTTGCAACAAAGGCAGAAGACCCATACCCACTATGCGGTGATGCAGTTCGTCAATGTGTTGATCTGATTTGCCAGTGAGTCGATGCGATGTGGGGGTGAACTTTTTTTTAGCTGAAATCACTTACAAAAAAAACAACAGAACATCCAGTATATTGACGCCTTCCCAAACACAAAATCATAAAAATTTCTCTGCGGAAATTCGCCATTCTCTTTTTTCCGACATAGAATAGGTACCTGATACTTTAGAATAAATCAGTTACATGAAAACATGTTCCTGAATTCTGAGATTTTTATAGTAGTTTGGATACTGATTTTGTTTATTCATTAAGTTTAACGCTCCTGCTTTACATTCTAAACAATTTTCTTGTGTATTATCTTAACCTAGTAGATACTTTAATTTAGACATCAATACCACACCGAGAAAAAACGAAAATAAAGAAAAACGAACCAACAAACTAAACCAAACCAAGGCAATCAAAACACGCTGTAAGCTAAAACGCGCTGTTTACGAATTTCAATTACCGAGTACTTTTGAAATCTTGCTATATTTTACATTATTTTATCACTAAATGAAAATGGTACACTTCCGCAAGAAGTTTTTTGCGTGTCTATGTTTAGAAAAATTCCTAGAATAAAAAATAGAAACCTATTTTCATGTTTTTTGTTTCATGTTTTTTTAGCTGAAAAACTGAAAACTTGAAAAACCGAAAATTTTGCATTTCCACGAAAAAAAAATCATAACTTTCTATTCAAAAAAGCTTCCAAATACTAAATAAACAAATATTTCTTACATACCTGATTTCAGCTAAAGTATCCCTGATTTCAGCTATTCTAAAGTTGAAAAACTGAAAATGGTGCATTTCCGCAGAATTTTTTTTGTGCCATATTCTTCAAAAAGGCTTCTAAATACTAAATAAACAAATATTTCTTACATAACTGATTTTAGCTAAAGGAAAGTAGCTTTAATTTCAGCTATTCTAAAGTTGAAAAAGTCAAAAATGATGCATTTCCGCAGAAAATTTTTTATGACATACTATTCGAAAAGGCTTCCATATACTCAATAAACAAATACCGTATGATCGAAAAAAAAACGGCGTCAGCGATGGCTATAAAATAAAGATTGCTGTCATTTCATATGTAAATTCATATGGGAAATGTCATCGATCGTCATTTCCGAACCAACTGGACGCCGTTTTTTTTTCGATCACACGGTATTTCTTACATAACTGATTTCAGCTAAACGAAGATATAAAAAGAGCCAAAATCTATTGACGAAAGTTTATATCCAACAGTTGATGAACCTGCAAGCTGTTTAATAATGATTATGATGATGATGATGATGATGATGATGATGATGATAATTATAGTGATGTTGATGATGATAATGATGTCGATGGTTATAATGTCGATGATTATGATGAGGACGATGATTATGAAAATCATGATAATTACGATTAAGAAGATGATGATAATGATTAAGATAAGGACGGTGATGATGATGATGATGGGGATTATTATGACGATAATTATGAATATGATAATGGTGATGATGATTGTGAAGATCATGATCATTGATCATATAAGTAACATCATTCTAAAAATCAAATTTGTTACGATTCCAAACAAGGCAAGAACGATACCACTTCTGAAAACTCGAAAGTTGAGACAAAAAAATGTTGATATCTTAAATGTGTCTGTGACTTCTGAATCAAATTACTGAGTGCTGACTATATATCTTGGTTATTTCATGTTATTTTGTACATTCACTTTTGAATAAATTCATTGCATTCTTGTTACGTATCTGACTAAATTAGTTTTGCCAAATTTTTGGTTCATTATTTTCATAATTACCAAACCAAACAGACACAGATTCTATCTCTTTTTAACCAATCCAATTGAATTTTGTAATTCAATACATAACAAAGACGGCAACTAGGGAAACGGCCCTGCAGCACATATAACGACCAATTAAATCGAAACTGCATGTCAGTTGGGATGCCCCTCAGGCATTATGCTGCCATGTTCTGAAAATAAAAATATCGAAATAAGCTGGCTTCATCCAGATATCCTATTTCAATGTTCAATTAAATCGGGTTTTGTTTCTATTTTCTCGAAAGCTATAGGATGTAAGTTCTCGTTTAGTTCCATATCCAGCCAAGCAAGTCGAACGTTTTTGTGCGTTTTCAGTTCTCCAGCTTGTCGATTAAATTTTAAATTAATTTGTAGTTCGGTTAGGCGAAACAAAGTTAAAAATAAAATAAACTTGTTCATGAATTATTTCAAATAAAAAAATTAAACAAATACCGAGACTCGCATATTACTAACAAAATAAATATGTGTATGATACATCGGCAAAGCTTCCATTGGTGCCGGTGATGCGCCGCATCCCTTCAAAATTTTGTAAATTGACAACGTAGTCAATATATTGTTAATAATTTAAAAAAGTCACTGAGATCTCTTATAATAAATTAAAATTCTCAGTAAATTTATTCAAATAATTAAATTCAATTTCAATTATTTAGTGCGGGTATTGGTCGAGCTTTATAGATAACGCTAAGACCTATGTTAAACGCAAAAAATATAAATATCTCGGCAGCGCCATGATGCCACTGTCCTCGTTACATCTGGAACGCGAGCCGGGGTCAGTGAATTTACCAGCCGCGATTACGTCTCTAATTCGCTGTTTTAGAGGTGGGTGATGTAACCGCCAAAACACATCTCGTTCGCGGTATAAAGTAAAAAAAATTGTGTGTGCACTATGTGCGCATATTTGAAGTGAAACTTCTTACTAACAGCTATTAAATTGAAGGATTTGAAGGATATAGATTTTTTATGAATGCTTTTTATAAACTTCATAAAAATTAGAGTTAATATAAAACCGTATACTATTCTAGCTTTATAATTTTATAATGTTTTTTTAATTTTTATTAAAAAACGATAATTCTCTACATCTATATTTCCGACTACTACTAACTGCTACTAACCAACAATTTGTTTTGTGTGGTCTGTGTGGTCTGTTTTTGTTTAAATGTTTTGTTCATTATTCATGTTAGGGGTTTATTTTTAAATTAATGTTAATCGTTGGACCCAACCAGTAAACTTATTGAATATACAGGGTGGTCCGAATTGTATTCCGGAAACTTCGGGAGCATATTCTGCAGATAAAAAAGTGCTTAGTTTCGGAGATACAGGGTGTAGAAGTTTCATTTTTATTTCGATTTTTTCCAAATAATTTCTGAAGTAACGTCAATATTTAGATGAAAATTGGTTTCTGTTAGTTTTTTGACATGAGAAATTTGAATTTGATGTCACTAGGACTCCTATTTGTAGAGGGCGCCACTTACATGTGTTTAAACTGTTTTGAAGAGTAATAACTTTTTGTCCGTACCTGTATAGAACTACTGAGTGCAAAAATATACATTTTCGTATTTTTTACGTAAAAAATGTCTCTTGGTAAAAATCGTTACGAGCAACCCTTCTCGAGATATTTAGAATGGGAAGAGTTAAAACATGTCATTATTGACAAAAAATAAACATGTTGAGTAGATAGTTAATTGACTAAAAAGATAAATTTGGAAAATTTTTATTTTTTTAAATTAATCATAAAATTTTCTTCGAAAATATGATGATTGATGATGGTTTGGCACAAAAACATTTCAAATTTATGATTTCCCTCTATTAACTATTTAGTCAACATGTTTATAATTTATGTCAATGATGACAGGTATTGATAATTTCGATTTCAAATATCTCGAGAACTATTACTCGTAGCGATTTTAAAAACGTCGTAAATGTATATTTTTTTAATTAGTAGTTTTATACAGGTACGGACGAAAAAATTACGGAAATTACTCTTCAAACCAGTTAAAAATATGTAGGTAGCGCCCTCTACAAGTAGGAGCCATATTGACATCAAAATCAAATTTCTCATACCAAAAAACTCCCAGACACCAAATTTCATCCAAATATTGAAGTTATTTCAGAAATTATTTGAAAAAATCGAAATAAAAATGAAACTTCTACACCCTGTATCTCCAAAACTAAGCATTTTAGGTCATACATTTATACAAACTTTTTTACTTATTTTTATCTGCAGAATATGCTCTGAAGTTTCCGGAATACAGTTCGGACCACCCTGTATATTTTTTTTGCATAATGAAAATTGTCCCTCTAAATTCTACATAACCAAATTGTCACTTGTCTTGTCATTATTGCATTATTCGAATTCTCAGAATGTTGTTAACCAAAGTTGTTTTATCTTAAAATAAAATTTTAATCAATCACAATTGTTTATCTCCATCATTTACCGGATTAATAATACAAAAATTGCAGTTCAATTACAAATAATTCATTAGTTATAGTGATTTGCAGTAATTTTATTAAATTATACGAATATTCTGATTGATTATTGGTTTGAAATAAATATGACAGTGTCCTCCAATTAAAATACGAGTTACAAACTCTAAATTCTAATGCTGAGCTGGCAAATGAACTACATGCTTTACCTAGACCCTTATATAGAAGAAGCTACAAACCTATCGATGAAAATATGCATGAAAATTTACTTCCTAGCAAGGTTGGTACAGTATCAAGTTTATTATAGTGATTTTCTTAGCCCCGTATAGCACAGATCGTTACTCAGTGTTGCCACAAGCTTATTTTTCATCGGTATAGATTATCAGGAGATTATACAGCAACATTGCCGCTATCACTTTTCCTCTCGCTAGCCCGCGCGTCCCTGTCGTCTCGCGGCCGTCATTCAAGGCCGTGTGTCACACGTATGGTGTATTCAGAAAAATTAAAAACTATTGAAGAAGGACCTCCAAAGTATATTTTGGATATTACTAAATTAAAATCGTGTATTCGTCATTTTAGTAAAAATGTTTATAAATGTGAACACTGGTTATGGATGTAAAGCATTCAATAAACTTTTTTGTTGGCATTGCCTGCTATTTTATCTAACAGATAAGTTCACAGCTTTGTTTTTTTACCCAAATTTAGTTCTTTTTCTTAAATTGGTTTGATTGTTTTTTTAACCTGTTACATCTTTTGTATGTTTTATTTTTGTAACTTCAAAATTAAAGTGTTTAATAAAAAAAAAATTATTGTATTGGTAAAATGTTAATTAGCAGTTATTTATTACATCCCCTTGTATTGACGCTATGCTACGCCGCTGTATGGTACCTTTGTGGTAGACTACATTTTCTTTTTGATTTCTGATTTCAATGGCGAAATATCCAGATTATACGTTTTATAATAATTATTTTTTATACTGTTAATATCATTGTTATATTTTTTACAGCAAATGTGATAAATATATTTAGTATTCTGCTTTGTCACAAAATAATTTTCTTCAGTCTCTAGTTATCATTAGCATCTCGTAGCGAATCAATCGACCGTCTAATAGAGCAGCATCTTCTTATCAGTTAAGCGCATCTGCATATTCAAACCAAGTTAGTCGAATTAATTGGAAACTTAATTTCCTCAAGTTACTTCGTCATTTCAATTAATGCACTTCTCTATCTGCTCTACATAATAAAACTCGATATCTTTATTTCCACCATTTTAAGCTTAACTTATTTGGTAGAAACACTATTATTCAAAATCAAATAGTGTATCTTGTCGGCTTGAAAATGTTTCTCTAATATTACATGTTTTCTCGATATTACAAGTACAGAGTGGCCGAGATTTACAAAAGATCTCCATTTCAAGTTGTTTATTGTATACTTTAATCAACACTTTTTTGTAAACTATGCGCAAAATAATATCGCATATTTCTAAAGTACTCTCACATATACAGGGTGCTACAAATTCGAGGTACGAACATTGGTATGTCGGAAACAGTAATAGATGCGAACATTATTTTGCGCCTTGGGATGTTCACCAAGATGCCATCAAAAAAGTTTCAAAAATTTTAAAGATTGCTGAGTTATTAAGAAAAAATCAATTTTTTTGAAAATAATATTTATTTTTTCCTGTCGTTACTTTTTAGAAAATTCTAAAACTAATCCCACAATCTCATGGTCACGTTATCAAGGCTACCTGATAGTACTTTAAGATTTTCAAATTAGCTGATAATGTGTAAGATACATAGGCCAACTTATTTTTTTTAATACGGACCTGCATTTTTTTAACGTTTTGAAAGAGTTAGGTCTCCTGAATACAACGATATGCTACACTTAGTATTATCATGCCACTTATATTTCTTTTATTTCGGGCACTTAAACACAATTTATTTAAACTAATTTTAAGTCCAGCTCTGTTTTTTATTAATATTTAATTTATTCATCGTAACTGATGAGATTTAAAACTTGACGTATGGTACAATATTGAATTTGGAAAATCATAATACAATAAAATAATAAAAACTGGACCTGTCTCCAAGGCCAAAGGGATATTTTTCTTGGGTTAGGTTGTAGAATTACTTGACATCATTTATAAAAGTGAAATCAATATTCCTCGACATTTACAACAAAGAGTACAAAATGCATTCAGAAGTTTAAGAATATCTGATGAAAGGGATATATATAGAAATGGACGAAAAATAAATGTATGCATTAGGGAGGGTGGTAATCCTTTCGAAAATGTAGAACATTAGAAACTGGTTGGTAGAAGTTGATTTATTTATAATATCTACGATTAATATTACTAGATATTACTAGTTCATTCCCACAGTCATTACATTCAGATTTCATGATACAAAAAGGTACAAATTATATCTTTAAAATACTAACCTGGATATTACTTATTTGATTCATCTATTTGGCTCGATTTTGTTTCTTCATTGTTAATTGAACTCATCAATAATGTTACGATTATTATAATAAGGTTAAATAACTTAAAAAACCAGAGCCGAACTTGAAATTAGTTAATTAGTAAATTAGTTTAAAGTAACTATTAGCTAATTTGAAAATATAAAAATACGATCAGGTATCCCTAATAAAGTGGCTATAGGAATGTGCAGTTAGTTTTTCAATATTCTAAGTAATGACAGGAAAAAATACAATTGATTTTCCAAAAAATTAGTTTTCTTTCAAGAAACTCCGCAATCTTAAAAATATTGAAACTTTGTTGATAGCGTGTTGGCGAACATCACAAGGCGCTTTGTCCCAGTTTAACTATGTTCGTATCCGAGCTACCAACGTACCCCGAATTTGTAGCTCCCTGTATACTGGCTGATTCGAATACATTTCTACACTAAAGTCTTTTTTAATTAAATATTGTGTATTTATTCAATCTGTATATTTATCAGAAAATTCTCATACCTAAAATTCTCATTATAAAAAATGAAGTAAAAATCTAAAATATAGTAGAGTTTTTTTAATATTGCGCCACCCTGTGTGATATCGTCTCTTATTTTTCCAATAACAAACTATACTAGTCTATATCGAACGGATATTGAGGCAAGCATACAAAGCGGTAGCGTATCTCGCGGAAATTACGTTTCCAAGTTGTCTCAGTGGATATGCACGGCAGGTTAAACTAAAAGACCTTGTTTCTCTATTAAATGGTCGATTGAAGATTGTACGATACGGCGAGATTATTTTGGAGAATAAGCCAAATATTGATACAGTAAGTAAACTCATAAAGGCAATCTTAATGTTGCAAACAAGTCCACAAATATACAGTATGTCTCCGGATTGTCTTTACCAGAGAAAAAACACTTTTATTATTGACATTTTGAGAAAAATGCATTCTTCATAAAAATGTTTGCTTGTTCTAAAATGGTTAATCCCGTTTGTACTTTTCTAAATTGCCATACCGTTTTAGAGGAAATTAAAAAAAACATGAACAAATTTTTCAATTTTTGAGTCCTAAAAATCAAAAGGCGTTTCTATGGTAATATCGTTTTGATTTCATTCCTTGATAGATTGTTATTAATTGAATTTTAATTAACGTCATTGAGTTCAACGCTACAGAAAGGGTGATAATGGTTATCGGGAAATGTGATACCCCACAGAAAATGGGATGGGCCCACCTGGAAAAATACAACGTTAATCAAAATTATCAACAATAACCATATATCAAAGAATGAAATCGAAATGATATTACCATAGAAACGTCTTTTGATTTTTAAATATTTTCATGTTTTTTAATTTTCTCTAAAAGGGTATAGAAATGTGGAAAATTATAAACAGAATTAAACGTTTTGTTGAGTTTTAAAAAGCGAATTTTTGCCTCCCCCAGATCCGATGAGGCAACCCTTTGTAGAGGGGTGGTATGGGCCCACCTGGGGACCTTGTCCTTTGTTTTTAAAATTCGCCATTTTGTTTATGCGCAATATTATGGAAGAAGGTATGTTGGTAGAAAGGGTATAATGGTTGTGATTTTAGGATAGGAAGCTTAAGGAAAAAGCTTAGCATTGGACACTGGTTTCCCCATATGGTGTTGGGAGATAAACCAAGGCTGGCGTGGGCAGGGGCGCGTCCCTGAAGTGGGTCTGTCATCTATTGGGATTGTAGATGAGTACTCACCCGCTACATATAATAATAAATTGTTAAATGGGAATTTTTCGTGTGAGGTTTGAGTTAATGTAAAATTTACTATTTTTTTTAAGTTTTATCGGTCTAGGGAGGAGGTAATTACCCCCATTACCCCTCCCCTAAAACCGCGCTTCCCTTGCACATCCTCTCAAATAGTGTCGTTCGGATTCGACGATAAACTGTAGGTCCCGTGTACTTCTGAAACAGTGATGACGCACATCACAAGTACATGCGAAAGGTAGCCAACGCTCTGTATAGAGTAAGAAGAAGGGGGATCCAACTGTAAGAAGAAGGGGGATCCAACCACCAATATGTAACAGAATCATTATTAATTAAAAGACAAAGATGGCAAGGTAAACTTTTACAGCCTTCAAAACTATCCGAAATATTTCAGTTTGGATAAAAGGAATCGAAAGAGTAAGTGAATTGCTCGTATGTTTCGCAGCGCGGATCGTTGGCTCCTCGCGGCAGCGTTCGGGCAATAGCCATGTTTTATCTAAATACCGTGATCTCCGTTCGGTTTTGTTTCACTTTACAGTTTTAGTTAAATAAGCTTATTTCGTTTTACCCCTGCCATTTCCTGTTTTGTGTGGCACTAGACGTGGCCCTGCTTCTGACATTGTCTCCGACGCCAACGCGCATCGCTTTCCCGGAATTAATCGAATCCCTTTTTAACATGTTTACATGCATTGTGTCCCGAGGAAAATTAATAGGATTTGTCCGGTAGCTAATTTGGAATACTTAGAGTCGTTAAGGATTACACTTTTAAAGGTTTTTAATGCTAGGAAAAAGCAGACAATTTTTTTGTGTATGGCACTGTAAGAAGAAGGTCCCAACCACTACTATATAACAGAATAATTATTAGTCAAAAAAATAAAAATAGCAACGTAAACTCTTACGGTCTTCAAAACTATCCGAAATATTTCAATTTGGATAAAAGGAATCGAAAGAGTATGTGAAAACATACTGGTATGTTTTGCAGCGTGGATCGTTGGCTCCTCGTGGCAGCGTTCGGGCAATAGCCATGTTTTATCTTAATATCGCGATCTCCGTTCGGTTTTTTTTCGCCTTACAGTTTTAGTTAAATAAGCTTATTTTGCTTTACCGCCGCCATTTCCTGTTTTGTGTGGCATTAGACGCGGCCCCGAATCTACCATCGTCTGTTAGGACAACGCGCATCGCTTTCCCGGGATTAATCGAATCCCTTTTTAACATGTTTACATGCATTGTGTTCAGAGGAAAATTAATAGAATTTGTCAGGGAGCGTATTCGGAATACTTAAAGTCGTTAAGGATTGCCTTTTTAAAGGGATTTTAATGCTAGGAAAAAGCAGACAATTTTTTTGGGTATGGCACTGTAAGAAGAAGGTTCCAACCACTACTATATAACAGAATAATTATTAGTCAAAAAAATTAAAATAGCAACGTAAACTCTTACGGTCTTCAAAACTATACGAAATATTTCAATTTGGATAAAAGGAATCGAAAGAGTAGGTGAAATACTCGTATGGTTCGCAGCGCGGATCGTTGACTCCTCGCGGCAGCGTTAGGGCAATAGCCATGTTTTATCTTAATACCGCGATCTCCGTTCGGTTTTGTTTCGCCTTACAGTTTTAGCTAAATAAGCTTATTTTGTTTTACCGCTGCCATTTCCTGTTTTGTGTGGCACTAGACGCGGGCCCGCTTCTGCCATTCTGCGACGACGACAGCGCATCGCTTTCCCCGGATTAATCGAATCCCTTTTTAACATGTTTACATGCATTGTGTTCCAAGGAAAATTAATAGGACTTGTCCGGTAGCGAATTCGGAATACTTAAAGTGATTAAGGATTGCATTTTTAAAGGGATTTTAATGCTAGGAAAAAGCAGACAATTTTTTTTGGGTATGGCACTGTAAGAAGAAGGTTCCAACCACTACTATATTGTAATGGAATATTTTAGAGCAGACAACAAACCTAGCTTGTTATAAGTGTATCATGTGTTTCCGCCCTTAAATTGTTTTTTTCAGAAGATCGTAAAAACTGTTTAGAATGAAGGACCCGTTTCTCTGGGAAAAACTAAATATTTTTCTGTTGGGTGTAAAATCCCACGTCCATAAATTAATATAATACTTGCTTTGAAACAGCTACAAACGACTAGCATCAGTCATTAAGGCTGTAAAAGCCTAAATTTTAACTTCGAGATTATATAAGCAAAACCCCTAGAAAGCAATAAAACTCTAAGACCCTTCTCACGATAGACCTCCAACGGGCCAATACAAACAGATTTTGGATAAAAACAAGTATAATTGTTAATTTAAATATTAAACTAAAGTTCACGTAATGATAATCTGAAAGTTAAGGACTGTCCTCCTTTTTTATCCAAAATATCCAAAAGTATGTGAAATAAATAAACTTATAAGATAAAACAGCGGAATCTAATGAAATCAAATTATATAAATATATATGTGACAATAAATCAATATATGTGATTTGTTTGGTTTTTAAGGACAGACCTTAAAATATACTTTAGTTAGGGTTAGATTTAATCATGTGTAATTGTGTTTACGGTAATTATAATATTTACACGGATATTAGTAATAATTTGGAAATAATATAGAAATGGTCATAGTAACGACATCTGTGACAAGTAGGGCGAACTAGACCGGGAACGACAGGGTAGTTGAGGTTTTTTCAGACCAATCAGACGGTTCCTGAAAAGCGAACCCGAACATGATTTGAGAATGGCTCGGCTTTTGGTGGTTCCCTATTCTTTTTACCCGCCCATTTTAAAGATTTCGAGATTTAGGAAAATAGTTTTTTGGATCAGTTCGGTACTGACTTTTAAATTAGACGGTCGAATCTCCTCCGTGTAGATCTTATATTATGGTGGTTTCTTTTTAATAATTTTAGTAAGTTTTCTATTTAAAGATTTTCTTAAATATTCGATTCTCAAGTTAGGAAATTTTAAACATTTCATGTATAAAAATTTTTAATTTGTTGTTTTAGATTTTCTTTAATATTTCTTTTATTAACGATTTAAGACTTTCTGTTTGTTCTAAAGGCTTTAGTAAAAGTTAGATGTCATCACACAAATTATTATTTTGCAATTGTTCTTTTTATTAAATTCTAATTTAAATCCAATTGATCAGTTAATATTTTTTTTGTCATATTAATTTTCTGGCAACGAAGAGATATTTGAATTGTATGCTAATTTTAGATAATTTAGATTAGACTAATAAGAAGAATATTTTGTATTTTTAACTTTATCACTTCTGAATTTTAATATCATTTATTAGTTATTTTTGATTAAATTTCGTTCCTTTTTTTTATTTCATTAATTATAAATGTCTTGTTAAATCTTTTTCTTTATTTTCATTTATTTATTTTTTTATATTAAATATAGTTAGGTGTTGTAAAAAATCGGCATTTTATTTTTTTACTCTCACCTTTTCACTAAAATTTAAATGTATGCTAATTTTAGATAATTTAGATTAGACTAATAAGAAGAATATTTTGTATTTTTAACTTTATCACTTCTGAATTTTAATATCATTTATTAGTTATTTTTGATTAAATTTCGTTCCTTTTTTTTATTTCATTAATTATAAATGTCTTGTTAAATCTTTTTCTTTATTTTCATTTATTTATTTTTTTTTATATTAAATATAGTTAGGTGTTGTAAAAATCGGCATTTTATTTTTTACTCTCACCTTTTCACTAAAATATTAAACTATCTAAAAGAACACTGTGATAACCAGTCGAGTGGTTTAATGTAAAGAATGAATCCAAGACCGAAGTGGAAGATCTACAAGGAGATCAATGAAGTCTTCGACAGGTTCTTGTTGTTGATGAAATGCTGACGGATGTTGACGTAATAAGGTAAGTGGTAGTAGAATTGTATATTAACTGAATTTAGAAAGAACTCTTACCATAAAAGTGCGATACCTTAATTTCTATTTTTAGCTGGATATATTTTGTTTTTTTATATGTAAACGATAATCTATATTTACGCTCTGAAAAGTCGGTGTTCTCATTATCCAAGTTCTGCCTACCGCTCAGTAAATTATTTTAATTATAATTATATAAAGGCCACACTACCATGTTAACGGACAAATCTTGAAAGTTTTGTCACATAAAATTGGTGACAGCTACGGTGGGATACACAAAAATTAATTTGTAGTTTGTACCCAGATTATTGTTTTTAATTTTATTTTTGCTTTAACTTAAAAAGTAAAGACTATTTTTTTTTTCGATTATCTTTAATTTCCTTCTGTGATTTTTAACAGTATTAGTAACTCTATTCAGTCATCATAATTGTAATAAATGAAAGACTCTTTTTATAATCGATCGGAAATGTATTTTCTAATATGTTTTTAATGGATTTTAGTGATTAAAATGTTATAATTCTATTATTTTTGATGTTTATTCTTGGTTTATTGTATTTGTTTTAAACAAAGTTGTAGCACAAGGTCTTTTCAGTTTTTTTTTGGTCTCTGTATGAACGCAAAATTTTATTTGTTGATTTGAAGTAATTTTGTTGGTGATATTTGAATTTATTACATCCTTAGGAAATGGATTCCATATTTTTATTTTGTATGTTACAACGATAAGAGTGATTTAGAGATTTTGTTGAAATTTTAAATAATCTTGGTATCATTGAGTTTGAAAGGTTTTTTTTTCGTAAAGAATAATTACGAATAATTTTTTTTATAATTTATATAAAGTAGTATTTGCGGAAATTCAGAATATTTAATTCTTCAGGATAGTGTTTTATTTTAAGAAAGATTCATGAAATTTGGATAGATGTTTTTTTTTATTTTTTTTTAATAAAAATTTAATGAAACTTGAAGGTTATTATTAAATCGATGGCGATAAAGTAATTAGCTAAAATGTTTATGACAAAGGAATCGCGCAAGTAAATATGTCAACATCTGTCAGCAGCAGGAACAGTGGTCAACTAAGTAATTTCTTTTTGGTAATTAGTAATTGCACGTAATATTTCGTATATAGATAGAACTAATTGAAAGTCAGCGAACTCTCTCGACATGCAACGAAGTATTCACATGTCGTTATACAGTAATAAGGATTGTTGTGGACCTTTGTTGTTTTGATTAAAATATTAAATGTTATTGGTTTCTGGAAGTATTTCTTGTACAATGGAATAACTTTTGTTTGATTAATAACTTGTTTTATATGTTTTTCTTAAAAAGGTTAAAATATTTTATTACAGTTGGACAAATGGAAAAGTCAGCTGTGTTTATTTTTATGAAATGGTTGCAAAACGTATTAGGCGTTTTGGCTTGTGGAATATTTATTACCTGGGTTTGCAACAATTTACTTATACTGCCGTATACTTCATTTTTTTGTTACTTTATATTCATTTCTTTTATTCTAGAAATATAAATAGTAAAAGTTTAGATAGTTTAGGTAACCTTTGTAGATAACGAATTCTAGATGAAAATGGATGCACTTGTGAATTGGAACCAGATGTTTTTTTAGACCCCTGTTTAAATAGTAGGTACCTAGACGGGACACAATGAAGCGACGGTTACGTCTCATCGTTAGAACTCCAACTTTTTACGAGGGTGTTTTAAAAAGGAGTCGTCAGATTTTCGACAATGTTTCAAAGATAAAGGGGACGCATGTAAGTTGCGTAAGGCATGTAAGGTTGTGTTTAGAAGAAGATGTTGTTCACGGTTGGCAAATTGGTTTATGGGCTTCAGGTCAACGTTTCCTCTCAAACTACATACAGGACGTTGGATCTCATCTAGGCACTCACTAAGGGTGGCCAGACAGTCTCCGAAAAGCACAAGGAAGCACGAGAAAATGTAAGGTTAAAAGGAATAATTATGGATAGGAACATACATTAGTTTTGCGAGGAAGGAGCCGAAGGAATTTCTACTCTTAAGTCCAGAAGAGTTGCAAAGGACTATCGACAAACTAAAGAGGAAAATTGAGAAGTGTAGTGTGGACATATCAGATGTACGTCTAATTCTGCCACGGATTTGTCATCCAGGACAATGAGTGTGAAACCTGCGTTCACTGCTAAGGAGGTCAGTGATGGCATACGAAGTCAAGGGGGCAGGAACCTATCGACTAGAGCGTGCCAAAACTCAGAGGGGCCGAAAACCCGAGTTTATGTTTTTGTCTGGAATAGACAGTACTGTCGGGATTAGACAGTGTGGAGGAAGTCCACAGGGCATGTGAAAGAAGTTCACAGCTAGGGGCACAGGGGATCCACTTCAGTCGATTATTGTATGCAAGTCAGGGGAAACAAGGTACTACACATAAACAACGAGCTACACTGTGAAGGCAGGAATGCTGAAGGACCACGTAGTGAGGAAAATTCGAACCCTCAATTCGAAGAGTACAATAGACCGCAAAGGTATACGAATAACTCATGGAAAAATAATAAACCAGAAAGTACTCACAAGTTTGAAACTACTGAATGCTGGCCACATTCTTGGTGAAGAATTAGCTTGCTCTAAGCAACCTAGTTTGATTAGGCTTCGTGAGGAAATAACTATACCAGCTTTACATGGTTGCGAATGTAGTGTATATGTAAGTACTCGAGTCCCTGCAGACACTGTGATTTGTGAACCGTCGAACCATACTGCAGCAGAACTCTGCGGCTACGATAGCAAATTTTTCAGAACCCACTAAACAACAGAGAAATCGTTATTCGTATACTAAATTTGACAGCCACACCTCAGACCATAAGTAAATCCATCCCTCTCATAAATTTGGTACCTGTGGAATAATTAGACTGGACGATTCGAATAAACACCCAGATCGTTCATATGGGTTGCATTCAAAGATAGAATGTAGGCATCTAGATATGGCGGAGCAGGAGTTGGACTCCAGAAAATAAGTATATATTTGCCCAGGATATAAACCGCTAAAAGTCAACAGGCATGTGAAACATCGCAAGAGGATAGAAACCTTACATGTGGGAAAAATCGTACACCAGATACGTTAGAAGATCGAACATCATATTGGAAGGGAAATATACTGGGTTAGAGAAAGATTCAGTGGGTTAGCATAATTCAGCATAGGTATTTCAAAAGGTTAAAACGAGGTGAAGATTCAGACTAATAATTTGCTTAAAACGAAATAAGGTTCAGAGTAATAATTTGCATTCAAAGGTACATTGAATATATACAGATTTTTTGTCTTGTATTTTATTGTTGAAAATATATTTTTTTAATAATGTTCTATATGTAAGTAACTTTATTTATCAGGATGGTAATAAATAGTTTTTTTTCCTCATTATTTTTTTCTCTCTCCATTCATCAAAAAAAAAATTATTGGTTGCTCTGAGCTAAGTGAAAATAATGATAACGATTATTTTCAGGTATTTTATATTTCAGGTATTTTTCAGATTAAACTAAACATTTTTTTTTTGTTTGTTTATTTAATTTTTTTGTCTAATTTGGTTATTTTTTTTATCTTATTTGTTTAGCATAACTAACACCGTTTTAATTTTGAATGATTGCTTTGTTTATCTGATTTAAATCTAATTTATCTATTTTAATTTTCAGTGGGTTTTTAACAATTTATTTTTATGTTTAAAATTTTCTTTTCCAGATAATGTCATCTATCTAGATAATTAAAATACATTTCTATTTTATTCAGCATTTATAGCTATATACAAATCTTCTTTTTATTATTTTTTTACTACACAGGGTTTTCTGAAATCAGCTGTTGGCAGAAAAAGTTGATTTACTACTAAGAGGAAATCCATCTAAAATATTTAATTTTGTTATATTTCCAGGTATAACCAGTATAGGTCCTTTTTAATGACTTGGTCATGCCAACAGTATTTTGATGTGGTAAATTTTATAACTAGATAACCATAATAGGTATTTTATTTTTAACCGAAATAAATTTATTTTCCATTATTAATTTTAGGTACACCGTGAATTTTATACTTTGAATGATATTTATACATTTTTAGTTTATTTAACATTTATTTTATCAACTCGTATTTCTTTTCCCAAGTTTTATTTTTTTTCCAAAAATTTTGATATAATTCTTGCTTAAACTGTTTACAGGGTGTTATTTTAGTAGATCACGTATTAGAGTCACAAATAAAGAAATATTTTGAGTTTTAGCATATATAAATTTTTGAAAGTAACCAGGAAAATAAATGCTGTAATATTGTCAGAAATTCTACAGTTTACCTGATAGATCGGATGCTACAAAAATGCAGAATTAACTAACTCGAGTTCTATTATAATATAAGAGAACCTGATGTCTGAGTGTGATGGTCAAAATATGGAAATAAGGACAGGCCCACATCGATAAGACATTCGTTGTAAAATACAGGTGGTGTTTGAAACGTAGAGAATGTGAAGGAAGTATGAACATAGATGCGAAGTCGTTGTCTGTGACGAAGAGTGAAATTTTCATCGTTATTAACGTATTTTGTTTTCAGAAAATTGTCTTTTCGAAAACATATTTCTCTTGTAAGAACGTTTTAATTTTTTTTTTGTTTTAGAAAGTTAAATATTTATAGGATTCGTTATTCTGACAATCATCCATATTACCACTGTTTTTTTGGGTTTATTTGTTGAAATGATGCCAATCGATAATAGAGTTGAAGGTTTTGACTGTTTTCGAGGAGGAAGTATGATGTAGAATCTGAGTTCAGCGAGATGTTCTCCGGAAGACTATGTACGTGAAGAATGTCACGTCAATGGTACAACATCAACTACAGAGTGATATTTTGAGGGATCCAGAGAAACACAGTAAATGGATGGTTAGGCATAGATACATATCAAAATTTCAGTACCCCCAGAATTTTGAGACAGACACATATAACTGTTGGAGATTGGAGTAGACGCAGTGACCACAGTTAATTTTACCGGACCCATCAGTCAACACTAAATATATAGAGGAGTCATATAGTTCTAACAACAAGATTGAGAGAAATATGACATACACTATGCAGCAGAGAAGTTACCACGTTTGATCATGATATGCCTAACCAAACAGTAACACGGAGTTCGAGAACCTGTTTTTGTATACAACCAGAGTCATAGCGATGCTTATCCAGAATGGAGTTGATACACAGGATGTTTTCGGAATGAGACGCAGTCAAGTACTAATCTAAGCCTATGTATATGCTATATCCGAAATAAATGAGCAGCATTTTGACGGGGACATTTGGAACGTAAATGCAAGTTTATGCAGAGAAAAGTCGGGGACAAAGTCAACAGAATGGAAAATAGGATGTTTTCCGTTCAAGCAGAACAGCATGCAGATATCACAGGGATGCAAGTGATATGGCCGAATTTCCGAGGCCAT
Source organism: Sitophilus oryzae (assembly GCF_002938485.1). Taxonomy (NCBI): domain Eukaryota; kingdom Metazoa; phylum Arthropoda; class Insecta; order Coleoptera; family Curculionidae; genus Sitophilus; species Sitophilus oryzae. The sequence goes on along the minus strand of NW_022145636.1, from coordinate 462,002 downwards.
CCAGATGAACATCACAGGTGAGACCATGCAGCAATAGTTTCGGGAACATATTACAGTACGTGGAGACTTTGATTCGCGAGCGTGTTAACGGGCCATTGACTTCGATCGGACGGTGGTAATTCAGGACAGTGCACAAGTAAGAATTCAGCAAGTCAATGCAGAATTGAGACATTAGGACAGTGAAAACAAATTTTGACAAAGACAGTGAGCGTTAAGTGTTCGCCAAAACAGTGCATCAAAAGGTTGAAAAATGCAAACGACACGAGATTCGAGAATGCGGAAACGCAAATCGGTTAAACGCGCGCGGAAAGTAAATCGCCGAAGAATCGCGGTCCACATCCAATAGCAGTCAACGAACAATCAAGGAACTTCAGTTTAGTTAAGTACTAGTATAGTTTTAACATTTTGTAACAGGAATCATATCGTGAACCTATTGTTTTGTTTGTTTTGGCCATTATTTTTAATTGTGTTAGATTTTTTTTTCTCTTTATTGTTTTTTTTTGTTTTTTTTTTATTTTAGTGGGTGGTTTTTCTCAATTTTCTTTTGTTTTGATATTAATGGAAACAATAGCTTCACTCTAGGGTAGAGGGTAATTTGTAATGGAATATTTTAGAGCAGACAACAAACCTAGCTTGTTATAAGTGTATCATGTGTTTCCGCCCTTAAATTGTTTTTTTCAGAAGATCGTAAAAACTGTTTAGAATGAAGGACCCGTTTCTCTGGGAAAAACTAAATATTTTTCTGTTGGGTGTAAAATCCCACGTCCATAAATTAATATAATACTTGCTTTGAAACGGCTAGAAACGACTAGCATCAGTCATTAAGGCTGTAAAACCCTAAATTTTAACTTCGAGATTATATAAGCAAAACCCCTAGAAAGCAATAAAACTCCTAAGACGACACTCTTCTCACGATAGACCTCCCAAGGGCCAATACAAACAGATTTTGGATAAAAACAAGTATAATTGTTAATTTAAATATTAAAGTAAAAGTTCACGTAATGATATTCTGAAAGTTAAGGACTGTCCTCCTTTTTTTATCAAAATATCCAAAAGTATGTGAAATAAATAAATTTATAAGATAAAACAGCGGAATCTAATGAAATCAAATTATAAATGTGATTTGTTTGGTTTTTTAAGGACAGACCTTAAAATATACTTTAGTTAGGGTTAGATTTAATCATGTGTAATTGTGTTTACGGTAATTATAATATTTACACGGATATTAGTAATAATTTGGAAATAATGTAGAAATAGTCATAGTAACGACATCTGTGACATGTAGGGCGAACTAGATCGGGAACGACAGGGTAGTTGAGGTTTTCTCAGACCAATCAGACGGTTCCTGAAAAGCGAACCCGAACAGGATTTGAGAATGGCTCGGCTTTTGGTGGTTCCCTATTCTTTTACCCGCCCATTTAAAGATTTCGAGATTTAGGAATATAGTTTTTGGATCAGTTCGGTACTGACTTTTAAATTAGACGGTCGAATTTACTCCGTGTAGATCTTATATTATCCAGTGGCTTCTTTTAATAATTTTAGTAAGTTATCTATTTAAAGATTTTCTTAAATATCCAATTCTCAAGTTAGGAAATTTTAAACATTTCATGTATAAAGATTTTTAATTTGTTGTTTTAGATTTTCTTTAATATTTTTTATTAACGATTTAAGACTTTCTGTTTGTTCTAAAGGCTTTAGTAAAAGTTAGATGTCATCACCCAAATGATTATTTTGCAATTGTTCTTTTTATTAAATTCTAATTTAAATCCAATTGTTCAGTTAATATTTTTTTTGACATATTAATTTTCTGGCAACGAAAATTCTAAGAGAGATTTTAAATGTATGCTAATTTTAGATAATTTAGATTAGACTAATAAGAAGAATATTTTGTATTTTTAACTTTATCACTTCTGAATTTTAATATCATTTATTAGTTATTTTTGATTAAATTTCGTTCCTTTTTTTTATTTCATTAATTATAAATGTCTTGTTAAATCTTTTTCTTTATTTTCATTTATTTATTTTTTTATATTAAATATAGTTAGGTGTTGTGAAAAATCGGCATTTTATTTTTTTACTCTCACCTTTTCACTAAAATATTAAACTATCTAAAAGAACACTGTGATAACCAGTCGAGTGGTTTAATGTAAAGAATGAATCCAAGACCGAAGTGGAAGATCTACAAGGAGATCAATGAAGTCTTCGACAGGTTCTTGTTGTTGATGAAATGCTGACGGATGTTGACGTAATAAGGTAAGTGGTAGTAGAATTGTATATTAACTGAATTTAGAAAGAACTCTTACCATAAAAGTGCGATACCTTAATTTCTATTTTTAGCTGGATATATTTTGTTTTTTTATATGTAAACGATAATCTATATTTACGCTCTGAAAAGTCGGTGTTCTCATTATCCAAGTTCTGCCTACCGCTCAGTAAATTATTTTAATTATAATTATATAAAGGCCACACTACCATGTTAACGGACAAATCTTGAAAGTTTTGTCACAATATAACCGAATAATTATTAGTCAAAAAAATAAAAATAGCAACGTAAACTCTTACGGTCTTCAAAACTATACGAAATATTTCAATTTGGATAAAAGGAATCGAAAGAGTAGGTGAAATACTCGTATGGTTCGCAGCGCGGATCGTTGGCTCCTCGCGGCAGCGTTAGGGCAATAGCCATGTTTTATCTTAATACCGCGATCTCCGTTCGGTTTTGTTTCGCCTTACAGTTTTAGCTAAATAAGCTTATTTTGTTTTACCGCTGCCATTTCCTGTTTTGTGTGGCACTAGACGCGGCCCCGCTTCTACCATTGTCTGCGACGACAACGCGCATCGCTTTCCCCGGATTAATCGAATCCCTTTTTAACATGTTTACATGCATTGTGTTCCGAGGAAAATTAATAGGACTTGTCCGGTAGCGAATTCGGAATACTTAAAGTGATTAAGGATTGCATTTTTAAAGGGATTTTAATGCTAGGAAAAAGCAGACAATTTTTTTGAGCATGGCACTGTAAGAAGAAGAAAGATCCAACCACTACTATATAGCAGAATAATTGTTAATCAAAGAAACAAAGATAACAACGTAAACTTTTACGGCCTTCAAAAATATCCGAAATATTTCAATTTGGATAAAAGGAGTCGTAATAGTAGGTGAAATACTCGTATGTTTCGCAGGGCGGATCGTTGGCTCCTCGCGGCAGCGTTAGGGGAATAGCCATGTTTTATCTTAATACCGCGATCTCCGTTCGATTTTGTTTCGCCTTACAGTTTTACTTAAATAACCTTATTTTGTTTTACCTTTGCCATTTCCTGTTTTGTGTGGCACTAGACGCGGCCCCGAATCTTCCATTGTCTGTGAGGACAACGCGCATCGCTTTCCCGGGATTAATCGAATCCCTTTTTAACATGTTTACATGCATTGTGTTCCGAGGAAAATTAATAGGACTTGTCCGGTAGCGAATTCGGAATACTTAAAGTGATTAAGGATTGCATTTTTAAAGGGATTTTAATGCTAGGAAAAAGCAGACAATTTTTTTGAGTATGGCACTGTAAGAAGAAGAAAGATCCAACCACTACTATATAGCAGAATAATTGTTAATCAAAAAAACAAAGATAGCAATGTAAACTTTTACGGCCTTCAAAACTATACGAAATATTTCAATTTGGATAAAAGAAATCGAAAGGGTAGGTGAAATACTCGTATGTTTTGCAGCGCGGATCGTTGGCTCCTCGCGACAGCGTTCGGGCAATAGCCATGTTTTATCTTAATACCGCGATCTCCGTTCGGTTTTGTTTCGCCTTACAGTTTTAGTTAAATTAGCTTATTTTGTTTTACCGCTGCCATTTCCTGTTTTGTGTGGCACTAGACGCGGCCCCGCTTCTACCATTGTCTCCGACGACAACGCGCATCGCTTTCCCGGGATTAATCGAATCCCTTTTTAACATGTTTACATGCATTGTGTTCCGAGGAAAATTAATAGGATTTGTCCGGTAGCTAATTCGGAATACTTAAAGTCGTTAAGGATTACATTTTTAAAGGGCTTTTAATGCTAGGAAAAAGCAGACAGTCTAGTCGACCCAACGATCCTTTTGATAAATCGACGTCTCTAGAACGCGAATGCACAGTCATTACATAAATGCATCGCATTTGTATGTAATGTGAAATAATTTATAAACTAAATTGGATTTGGTCGGGGCAATTGTTCTTTACTTTCGGAGTGGAAATGTCGCGCTGGCCATAAAATTGACTTAGTAGCAACAAACAAAGTCATAAATTAAATGTATTGAACGATAAGAAAATGGAATGAACCTAACTAGTTACCTTTAGAATGAACACTAAAATGGATTAAGCATAAATAATATTTATTTTTTACTTCAAACAAAATTTTTTATATCATTAATTCAGTATTGCAATACGATCGAAAAAAAACGGCGTCAACGATGGCTATGAAATGAAGATGGATATCATTTTATATGGACAACTGGACGCCGTTTTTTTTTATCATACGGTACCTATTTCTAGGATGCGAAATATGGAAAGAAATGGAAAACAAAGGAAAAGAAATCAATTTTGAAACAATGTATACAAACAAAATGTAAACAAACCGTTTGTTTATTTATAGTTTGATTTTACCACACACTTAATATAATAATTCAGAAATACAAGTTAAATACAATGATATATCTACAGGAAAGAATAATAGAACAGTTCTAATACCAAATATATTTTAGATCAGAAGAAACTCAATCATATTCAAATCTAGAATGCCACTTTATCTAAAGAAGAAAACATTCGACCAATGCGAAACCTGGACACCTAAAACGGACATCATAAGGAAACTGCAGGTCGCACAATGCTCAATGGAACGAAATATGCTGAGAATAACCAAGAAACACCGTAAAGAAATATAGTGAATGCCAAAAAAACAGGTAATAGATGTCTGCCACATAATCAAATGCCTCCAGTGGCAATGGGCAGGACACCTGACAGGAAGGACGAAAAACAAATGGACCACAAAAATTACAGCATGGTACCCACGAGGAATTAAGAGACCTAGAAAAAGACCGAACCTGAGGTGAGAATGGAAATGGAATATATTAGGAAATATATTAGGAAATTAGCAGGGATAACTTGGGCTTGCATATCCAACAACAGACAACAATGGGTCCAACTACAAAGAGAGTATCTAAATATTCGATGGAGTCTACACCATAGTCAAAAATATATAGTCGAATAAGCTGAGAATTGTGATGGTGATGATTATATCTTAGATCATATATATCATCCATAAGGTTTGTTCCAACCAGCATTTCGGGACCGTTTCGAAATCGTACTCGAATCGGTTTTCTTGCACTTTGTTAGCATACGCAGACTTCAAATAGTTTCGTGATGGTGCAAAAAGTATCAACCTTGGAACGCTTTGTGGATTGTTTTCGGGACTGTCAAAAGTGTCAAGCGTGCGTGTATCGATCGGTTTTTTTTATTTTTGTTTAGAATTTCATAACATAACCCTATTATTTTTGTTTGCAATTAGCAATAATAGTAATTATTATTCTTGAAATGGAGAATCAGAATCAAGTAATTGTTGGTAAGTGTTGTTTCAACTGTATACTCACTAACTCACTTAACTATCCTCTCTTTTAAGCCCCGTTCTCAGAACAACGACTGTCGCCAGCTACACGTCAAAAGAACCAATGAGGTTTGTACAAAATTCAAACAGCTGTCAATTTTAAATTTAGTACAGCTACCATTGGTTGTATGAAATGTCAAACTGTGTTGCCAGCGACACGACGTCGTTCTGAGAACAGCGCTTTATGATCATGTTATGCGTAGTTTCCTGTTATTTCATTGCAGTGGTAAAGTCTTTGAACATTATTTTATAAATAAAAAAATTAATTAAAATTTCCGAACGATTTACTCCACACAAACACACAAGCAAAAGTATTCGAATTTGTAAAAAATAGCCAAGACAGAAGCATCAGCCGGACGCCGCGCCGGACCAGAATCAGCTGTTAAAAATCGATAATCCCTGCCAATATGCTTTAATGCGCAGGTCAACCCAAACAGTTCTCAATTTGGACCATGTACCGAAATTACCGTTCTGAAATCGTAACTAAACGGTAGATTAGTACTTACGCAAATAGGATCCTCCAATAACCGTCAAGTCTCGGTTGGAACACATTTGAATTACTGTGCACGAGCGTGATCGTTCGGTGACGGTTCTGCGGCGGGTTGGAACAAACCTATTGTCTATATGATCCGAATACAATATACCAGTGGAACTACTGAAAGCTACTATAGAAAATACTAACTTGTGTATAGTTTTTTTACTATACTATATTACTTTATATATATTTTCATTTTTAGTATATCTTAAGATACATCACAAAGATATCATCATTTTGCTCATAATTTTTAATAAATAAAGAGATCAAATAAGATTAAGAAAGATTAAGCTTAAAATAATTATTAATTATTAAATATAAACACAGCATAGACTCAAAAACTGTCGTGTTGACAAATTCAATTATAAAAGCCGAAAACTGATACATTTCTTGTTAACAGATACATTTTTTGTTAATATTAATTTTAATCAATAAGTGACAGCATAGCCTTTTTTAAAAAGATTCGACTATATTATTTGTCTGAGCGTTGAAGAGACTTTATTTTAACTTTTTATCTAATAATCCTCAACAACAAAAACAAAAAGGGATGTCTTTCTGGTTTGGGAGAAGAATATTAATAATCATCACAAAAGTAAATAGGTAAGGCAGCTAAATATAAAGAAAATATCGCAGTAATACCGGTTCCAAATAGATATTTTTTTAACTTACACGAAAAATTGCTTATTTAGGCTCATTTGTCGGCGACACGGTCCCTTAAACATCTGGTCCGGGCAAATAAAAGCGAGGAAATTGGCAAGACCCTACGAAAATGGCTAATTTTTCTCATAATTGGGGATCTAGGGACATATTTCGTTTTGAGAATATGATTAAAGGATACAAAAACGGAGACGCCTGAGAAGAATATTTTACCGTGATGAAGTCATTTCGTCTTGATGTTTATATAAACCCAAATTTCAATTATGTTTTCTTTTTAAATTACTTGCTCGTATAAAGAAGGTTAATTGTAATAATATACAGTGTAAATAATGGTATATTCTGAAAAAAATAGATAATTTGCTAATATAACAAACATCTAAAAAAAGGAAATGTTATTTTTTATAAAATTCAACTTAGTCTCTAGAGTCCAAACAGAAACAAAAAAAGTTTCTCAGTAGCATTTTACTTATAAACAAATTTGCCTATCCAACCAAATACACTTAATGATTAAAAGTGGCAACATGGCATGACATGGCAAACAGAATATAACTTGTTTAGATATCTGTGTGCGAAATACTCCATCTTTTTCTAGAGAGATTTCTATATAACAAAGCTATTTAACTATAATCGATACCAAATTAACTTTTAGTGGCGTCATCGAAGGGGCTATTAAATTAATTGTTGCCAACCGTACACATATGCGTCATCGCGCGTCGGTCTGACTAACTGTAATTTAAATTTCCCGCTGGTAAGTGAGGTGGTCAACTCTGCCGTAAAAAAGTCACGTTGCAACATTTATTTTTTGATTCGTTTCGACACTTTAGTTTTGTATTACGAGTTTTTGGTTTCAATAAATTGTATTGTAATACCTTAAGCTTAATTTTTTTTACTAGCAGACCTTGCAGTCAAGAATTGTTCTTTTGGAAACGATTGTAGTGCAAAGTGTACAAGATACTGAAGCAGCTTAACAGCCGTTGCTAAAAACTCATCACAATTTTATTAGAATATTTTGAACGGAAAAGCGGTAATAACAACCATTTATGTCCCTTAAGTACTGTTAAGGAAGTGGGTATTGTTGATGCGAATAATAATTATTGTTCATATATTTATAATTAATTCATTTTTGTTTTCTAAAATATTTTAATTAAAAGAAAATATATGTCGGCAACGTTGTTAGTCTAAATTACAGAATTAAGTCTAAACTACATTTCTTCTAAACTGGTATTCCCTTGCATAAAATGCATAGATTAAATAATATTCTATGTATGCCTCATTAAATCTAGATAAAGTATTTGGAGGCAAGCAAATGTATTTATTAGAGTCTTTATAAACAGCATGCATAAATTAAATTAGTTTTACTAATTCAATTTGGAGATCAATTAAATTAGCTGGTGTATCTCCGAAAATAGATTCGTGTATATATTTTTCCGCCAATAAAAGTAAAATGCTTTCCATTCGCTTGACTGAATTTGGAACCAAACAAGAAAATGTCGTTTGCGGCGCTATTTACTTGCATTAGCCTTCGGAAAATACAAAACAAAACCGAGAATAATTGAACGCCCAAATAGAATAGATAAAAATCAGTTTATTAATTTGCTAAAGAGATTTTTCTTTATTTCATAAATATATGTTTTGTTTATTAAAATACAGAGCTATACAGAAAATAGTTAGATTTAGATATTTTATATAGTTCTTTTTCGTTATTATTTTTTTTTGTTTCCAAAGACGGCGACGTGGAGTGCTATACTTCTATAACTCTGTTTTTTTTTCAAACAATTTTGTTTTCTAGTACACAGCCAAGTTGTTCTACGTTTGTATTCTAACGCAGTAGAATTTTCGAACAATATTTTTTAATTGCTGTTTTAGTAGCAATAGGCATAAATAGAGTGTAAATGGGCAAATGCAACAAATTAAGAAATTCTCCCATTTTTAAAATTTGAAGACTTCGATTTAAAATTTGCTTACAAAGTCGATCAAAATAGACTGGTCTAGGTATGTTCTCTTTTAAGTTAGTATATCTGATGATGTTATTCCTAAAAAATAAATTTAGGCATTCAAGTAGATAATATGTATGTATATTTTGGACTCTTCAAAAATTCTGAAAAACTTTTTAGATATACTAATTACTGGTGCTGAACATTTTAAGAAAATTTTTATGACTCATTATAAATTAAAATGTATTGATAAATGTTATTAAAATTTAATACGATAATATAATTATATACCTTAAAAGTGAGGTCTGAATAGTTCACATAACTCTAGTTATAATCTAAAAATGATTGTTATATTCTAGTCAATGTTCTACCCAATATATTATAGATTATGTTGTCACAAGTATCCCTAAGGACATGATTAATTGCTTTAATTTAAACCCACAGATTAATATAATTCCGCCCAGTATCTAATTGTAAATATAGGAAATTACTAGGCACTTTCTCCTAAAAATTATTTTATAATAAAATTTCAATGTAGCAGTTGAAATTACTTAGAATTACTTCGAAATTACTTCGGTGGCATTGTACCACCGAAAAAATTGTGTAACAACGGTCATTGATATGGCAATTGCTAGTAAAGTATTTATAGACAAGGTATAAATGATAGACAAGTATAAAATATAAAATAACCATATACATTACTTTAGGAATTACATTAAATAGCAGTTAAATAATATGGCATAGATATGAAATGTATCTTAGATCATATATTACGAATATCTCTATGATCCGGACTTATATCCAAAGCAGCGACTTCTACAAGTCATGTCTGTACTTTGTATCTTCTATTGCACAGATTTATTTATTACATTTTTAAAAAGATTGTCTCACAACGACCAAGCATAGATTTTTTCGTTAAAGAATTGATTTTGGAAAACTTTGGTGGTTTGAAAAAGATTTTGGAAACACATCGGTGGCCATGTTCATAGACAGCTAAGACAGCTAAGGCATTCTGTTCCACGTAAGTCAATTCTAGACTAGTTTGGGATTGTGTACAAGCCTTAAATACTTTAGGGGAGCGTAGTATTGTTACGTCAACCTGGGTACTAGCGCACGAGGGTCACAAAGGTAACGAAAAGGCAAATGAAATAGCCAAGCAAGGCTCATCTATGCCTTTTATAGGTCCAGAACGCTTCTACGGCGTTACAAAGGAAGTCACGAGAATGACCACTGGATGATGGGTAGCCAGCAAATCTCGGAAGGTGGAGAAACTTACCAGGGCAGAGACAGGCGAAAAAGTTTATAGCAGAACTTTCCCCAAAATTAACGGCGGACCTGATAAGCAAAGACAGAAATACAGTCAAAGCTGTAGGGGGTCTACTAACAGGGCATTGTAAGCTGAATAGGCATCTAAAGCTAATGGGATTGACGGACAAAGACATGTGTAGGTTCTGCCACTCTGAAGAGAAAACAACAGAACACATTTTTTGTCAGTTTTGGTAATAGGCAATGATAGACCATAGCCAGGGAGCTACATGGAGGGTTCAGTCTCCAAGTTGCTAGACTTTGTGAAAACGATAGAACTGGAGAACACCTAGGAGTAACCTAAGGATCAGAAAAAGACCACAACAGATCTGAGAAGGCGGCAGTGGATCAGGCCAATAGCCACCTCTACAATCTAATCTAATATAATCTAACCATAAACATTAATTTAGAAATCACATTAAATATCAGTTAAATGATATGGGATATATATGAAATGTATCTTAGATCATATATTACGAATATATCTGTATGATCCAGACTTCTATCCAAAGCAACTCGTGAAAAGTTATGTTTTTATTTTTTCCATCAGAGGATATTTGCATTGCATAGTATTTTGTTTAATCTTAATTAAAACAAATAACTCTAAAGTATATGTCGCACCCACTAAAGGTGGGTTTATACAGCCAAATAAAATAAAATAAGAATAAAATAAAATAAGAAATAAGGAATTCTTATTTGTGTGCGTTCATACAGGCAAATAAAATAAAATAAGAAATATATATTTGCTCATGCGCAGTACGATGAGGCTGGATAAAAGTTAACTTTTACGATTGTTTATAGTAATTTTACTATTTATAGTATATTTATTTATTCGTTGCCTACTATATTATACATTTTACTTATGTGAAATTAAAAAATAAATTAAATCAAACTGAAAATATTTGTAGGTTAGAATTAAGCGTGCGCAAAGCCGTTTTCACATAAAATAAAACAAGAAGTTAAAAGATAAAGACTTTTTATTTTATTTGTTATTTTATTTGGCTGTATGAACGCATGAACGGTATCCCATATAACCAACTTTCTTATTTTATTTTATTTTATTCTTATTTTATTTTATTTGGCTGTATGAACCCACCATTAGTGTAATTGTCCGTTCCATGAAATGAATATCCACTTCGCGAACTGAAACTAACCAGTTCGCGAACCTAACCTAACCTAACCTAATCAGTTCGCGAAGTGGATATCCTTTTCTTGAAACGGACAATTACACTAAGTGGATGCGACATATACATAATGTTTGTAGACAACGTGTGAACCACAACCAAATGTGTTATGTGAGGCACAACATCCTCTAAATTAATAGAGATATTTTTTTTGTATATATCTTTTCTTTATAGGATTTATATTATTTTATTATCTTATTCTTTATATTATTTTTAACAAAGTTCACTGAATAAACGTTTAGAAACTTAATTTTCTCGTCTTAGTATCTTCTACGCCGACCTTACGTTCTGTTTTCATATTAAACAAAATAATAATGACAGAAACGGTGTCAAGTATGTTTGCAGAATCTCCGCAAACGTGTAGATGCGCTCTGTATGCGGGACGTAGGCAAATAATAAAACCAAATAGGTCGCAATATAGTGCCGGCGGTAAACGTGCGGTGGAGCCATAGGGAAAATCCCCGCTTTATTAGAGTCCGTGTATAATTGAAGGCCCCGGAATTGGTTCTGGCTGGTAAACAAGAGCTCGTAAGATATCCGATGGAACTGTTTTTGAGTGGAAATATACTATATAGAATAGAAATTGCTTTATTGTCATAAAAAAATTTTACAATTTTGTTGACAAAGCTTAAAAAAAAGAATATAAAAAACATACAAAACTTCCCTTAACAATAAAAAAACATATAAAACTAACAGCAAACATACAAAACTAAAACAATACTTTATACAATTATAGAAATTGTACATTGTCAAAAATTTATTTAATTAAATATAAATAAAATATAAACATACATGTAAATAAACAACTGTATATAATGTCAATACTAAATTTAAATGGATAGAAAACAAAATCATTTCTTAAATTTAGTGAATGTGTGTTAAATTTAGAACCCTAGATATTAATAAAAAAATCGTTAACCGCGTAAAAGGCTTTCTCCAGTAAGTATGATCTCAAGGCTCTGCGAAATGCAGGAAAGGATGAAATGGAATTAATTTCAGATGGCAGATGATAGTGCATTTTTTTTTGCATTGTACAATTGGGAACTCTTTACTAACTCAGAGTGAGGGGTTGGCAGATACATGTTATGCTCTGCGTTCCTAATTGGATAGCCATGAACTGGCTCTAGAGAAATACTCGATACGTGCTTGCGAACTAGGCAGACGGATTCGAGTATGAATAGGGAAGGAAGAGTTAATATTTTATATCTTCTAAACAAGTCCCGGCAGTGAGCACAACTGGTTAGCCTCAGTGAATATCGCACAGCTCTCTTTTGTAATTTGAAGATACGCTCAAATTGAGTCGCACAACACGCACCCCAGAATGGAAGTGCGTATCGGAGATGCGACTCATAAAGGGCATAATAGACTGTCCTAGATGTTGACAAATTAAGCACATTAGCAACTGATCTAAGTGCGAAACAGGCAGAACTTAATTTTTTAGCTAAAGCATCGATTGCAAATCCCATTTTAAATAGTTGTCCACAACAAGGCCTAAAAATTTCACAGAATCAACGACGTCAATGGTGGTATTATCAAGTTGAAAAGGTAGCAACGTACTTTTATATGATAAGACTTTAGTTTTAGAGACGTTGAGACACAGATAATTAGAATCGCACCATGTTTTTATGTTGATTAAGTCACTGGAAATGGTTCTATGAAGTGCCGTGGTGTCCGGGCTGCTCCATGTGAAACAAGTATCATCCGCGAAGAGACAGATTTTACCACTGATGTCCAGACTAGCAATATCGTTGATAAACAACAGAAACAAAATAGGACCTAGCACTGAGCCCTGAGGTACTCCGCATTCTATTGGCTTGCAAGAAGACACAGTCTTATCAACCCTCACACGCTGGTTTCTGTTGTTAAGGTAGGACTTAAACCATTCAAGAGGCGTTCCCCTGATACCATAGTACTGCAATTTGTTAGTAGGATGTTATGATTAACACAATCAGAAAGCTTTCGAGAAATCAGCAGAAAATTGTTGCTGTAACGAGACGGTTGTTCAGACTGGAGTATACATTATTAAACAGCGAAAACATAGCGTCATTTGTACATTTGTTACTCAAGAACCCAAACTGAAAGGGGGTGAGTATTTTGTATTTTAGAAGAAATGATACAAGCCCCTTTTTAACTAGTCTCTCCATGATCTTCGATAACGTGGGAAGGAGTGCAATTGGACGATAGTTGGAAGCTTGCTCTTTATCACCTCCTTTATGCAAAGGAATAATTATCGCCGACTTAAGGCAATTTGGAAAAGCACCATCTTCAAATGACATATTAATTAAGGCTGAAAGATGGTTTAATGTTCATTCCGGCATACTAGAGAACATTTTAAGAGTAAGTCCGTCAGTCCCTGCTGAAGATTTATTTTTAATATCATTTAATGTATTGCGAAGCTCTGCCAACCCACAGGCGTAAGGAAGAAACTGTGCAAATTAACATTATAGTCAGAGAGAAATGATAGAGGATCAAGGGAGGGTGAGATAGTATTCACTATATTCTTCGCCACATTTACAAAGTAATTGTTTAGGTCCTCAGGTGAAGTTGAGGTTATGTTGGACGAAGAAACCTTACTCCTCAAGTCATTCACAATCGACCATGTTTCTTTTTGGCAATATTACCGGACTCAGTCAACCTCCTATTGTAATAGATGTCCTTGGCGGCTTTTATAGTCTTATGGTAAATTTTCCTGTAAAGTTTCACGTACTCGTGAAAGAAGACACTATCCGAGAATTTTTTAGGTGAGATAAAGAGCGCATGTTTTTTGCAGATGTACGTAGGCCCTTAATAGTCCAGGGTTTATGATGTTTAATTTTGACAGGCCTGAGAGGAAAGGCTTTGGATGCCAGACCAGATAATGTTTGTGTAAATCTGGAAACTTCAGTGTCTACATCACCAGAGATGACATGCCAATCTGTTGTTAGACAAAGCTGCTTAAAATTTATAAAGTTTTTTTCCGAAAAAATACGTCCTAATTTACGAAAAGTGTTTCTACTCTCGGATTTTATGGAAAATTTTGTTAATACTCCTTCATGATCAGAGAAGCCTGAGTTCAACACAGTACAGTCAACCAATTCTGGATCAAAGGATGACACGACATAGTCTATAGTACTAGAACAAGTTCTAGTGATTCTTGTTGGTGCATTAACATGCATTACTACACCAAAAGTCTCGAAGATAGACTGGAGAGATACCCGAGCATCACACACACTGGAGAAGTCAATATTAGGTCACCACACAAGATCAACCTGCTATTCACAGGCAGGGACTCTAGCAAACTCAGTAATTTCTGAAAGAACATATGCATATCTGCGTCAGGTGTTCTATAAATACAAACAATATAGAGGTCATAAGCAATGTGGTAGATGATAGAAAATTCAAACATTTTCTCGGCTAATAAGTGATCAAATTTTGTTATTGCCGTAAGGTTTTTGTTGGTAGACATTATCATAGTACCTCCATGAGATAAATTACTTCTATTAAATCTAGCTATTGTTGTGTAATTTTTCACAAACACGGGCTCATCGGTATTTAACCAATGTTCCGTTATGGCAATGATTTCAGGAAATTTGAGCTGTTCCAATAAAAGAAATAATTCATCTGTTTTGTGTCTTAAGGACTGAACATTGATAAGAAAAATACCTAGCTTGCTATCGTCCGATTTATCAGAGGGTGCTTGATCCTCTGTTCGCGTCAAATGAATTAAAAATTTTTATTTTTAGATGGAGAGCCACTGGAAAAATACTTGCTGTGGCTTTCCCTAGACTTCTGAAGGTGAAATAGCTTCTCTGATGAGAAAAAGGTCCTGAAGGCGGAGAGATCTGCCTCAACCTCAGCCACGCCAATGCCATACGCGTCGTGGAAGCGATAAAACAACTTGCGCAGGGAGTCCATGTCGCATGGGAGACCTTCCGATGCTAGCGCCAACTTGATGCTGGTGTTGGTGTGTCCCTCAAAACACGCACTGGGGGGTTGGTCATGGAGGTACGCAAGGAATAGCCTGACAGCTTTCAATATCGAAGGGTCCCTTAGTCTCGCCAACAAATAACGTCCATTGGCCGTGTCCGATTCACGCGATAACCGCACAATAGGTGGAGTCATTGGGTCCAAACTCAGCACCTCACCTTCCCTTGGATGCTTATTGATAATATTTTTCGCCTCCTGCTGCCCAAAGGACTTACTCGCAGCTATAGCCTCCCTGTCTGAACCAATTTTAACGTATTTGACCTCCTTGGCTAGATCTGTAGGTAAATTGGAAGATTGTGGAAGGCTTCGTTTCTCCAAAGTGGAAATCTTAGGCTGTTGAAATCCCATGGCAGAAGATCTTGATTTTTGCGGCGATACCTCCGAGGGAGTCAAAGATGGTTGGACATTGCTATTGACTACTTCAATTCCTGGGGGCCACATACTTATATCAAGCAGCCGCTCTAGGTGCCTTATATTCTGCACTCCAACTTTGAATTTTGAGAGTGAACTGTCCTCACTATTAAGCATAGGAAAGCAACGAATAAAGTCCGAAGTTCCAAGTTTATCCTTGATATAGTGAGCCAGTTGGTTTGCCGTAAAGGGAGATGGGATATTGGACACAACGACATAATGCCAGGCTTTTCTAATGGAGGGTTTGTGAGGTGGGGGAGTACTGACTTTAGAAGAAGTGACACCCACTGAGGCTTGGCAATCTGTCTGAGTCGAAGTTGACTTTTTTATTGCTGGTGGGCTACTCCTATTATTTTGCTTGCCTTGGGCAGCAAACTTTTCTATTGTGGTTGCCATCTGATTTACGCTCCTACGCAGCTCACTGACTTCCTTCAAAAGATCTACCTTTGAAGAGTCATGAACCTGGACCCTAACAGACTCATCCTGAAAGTCCATAAAAATGGATGATAGGTTGAGTATTTCTTGTTTTATTTCACTGATCGAATGAAATAAAGATTGTTGACCATTTTCCGAAATTTTGGAGTGGTGGCAGTGAATATCATCCATTTTTTTGTATAAAGACTTCCATTTGGAGTCATGATAACTCAATATGTCATAGATTTCAGTTATGACTGGAAGCAGGTCGTTGTTCCTTTTTAAACAGGTTCCCAGACCTTCAACAGTTTCTAGAGGGATCTGTGATTTCTGAAGCTGTGAAACTTTGTCATGGAGATACTTCATCGTGGGAGAATCACAAACATTGCAGAAAAACCTAATATTTTTGAACTTTTGCTGGTGGATCACTTTTGTGGTTGTCTTGTCCAGCCCAGTACAGGTCATACAAAAGTTGCGGCGGCACTCCCCACTACAACAAAGTCTATATTTGTCCTTTTCCGAGATGGGTTTTTGGCACGAATCACACTTAAAATCTGCCATTTGGAAGTGTAAAGGAACAGCAAAATCGGAAAATATTAAATTAAACAAGACAGTATAGTTCAATAATAAAAACAGTGTCAATGTCAACGAAGCTAGGTCACGTTTAAAAAAAATATCTATATAAAAATAATTATATAAAATAAAGCAGAAACGCACGTTCAGCGAAAACTAGCGAACTGAACCGGGTCGGGTCAAGACCGAATAACAACACACGACAAATCCAAACAACACAAAACAAAACAAACGTTCAATACCGGCGGTCCACAAACGAAACGAAAGCACGACCGTCTCGTATGACTGTTCGATCTGAACTGATCTGTCCGATAACTATACTATCCGATATTAATTTACTTTAGTTATATTTGTTTGTAATCTGTTGAATATGCGTTCTTTCAAACTAATTTAATAATTGTGTTGATATTTCCACATCTAGATAAGAAAGTTGATATTCCACATCTAGAAAATTAATTTTCTAAACCTGAAGATATCTTTAAAATCATAAATCTAAACATTATCATAAAAGATAAGCGGTTGAATATAAGACGAAGTAAAATGAAGGAAGTAAATAATAAATAATGCCTATACCGTTATGGCAATCCACTTCTTCAAAAAAGACTTCTGGGTATTTCGCCACTAGAAGAAAATCTACAACATAAAATAGTTATTTTTTGTAAACGTCCCTGCGTTAATCCCACGGAGACCAATTTGTCATCTATATTTTACTAATAAAACAAATTTGCCTAAGAGAAATAAAAATGATTACCGTTTCAAGAGATATATCCCCAAAACAAAAAAAATACAAAGACGAAAGAAAAAAACTATTTAAAATACCTAAACAAAACTATTCAAAAAACTTTTTAGAAAATACGTCTAATATAAACCGAGTTATAAACCGTTGGGGTTCTGTTAATTATACAGGCTCCGAACTGTCTTCAGGAAACTTCGGCAGTATATACGGCAGCTCAAAATAATTAAAACAGTTCATATAAATGTATGTCTTAGAATGCTTTGTTCCGGAAGAAGAAGGTGAAGAAATTTCATTTTTGGTACTGATGTGGGAAATTTTATTTCCATGTCAATTTAACTTTTATTTGTAGGGGGCGCCACCTACGTATTTTTTAACTGGTTTGAAGAGCAATAACTTTTTGTCGGTACCTGTATAAAACGACTAAGTGAATAAATATACATTTTTGTCGGGTAAACGTAAAAAGGTCTGTTGGTAAAAAATGCTACGACGCGACGACTTTCGATATATGTGGGATCGAAATAATCAATACATGTCATTATCGACAAAAATTGGATTGGTGTCAAGATAGTTATTAGTCTGAAATCATAAACTTGAAATGTTTTGTGCCAAATGTTAACAGAAACCGTTTTATCATATTTTTTCTAGAGAAATTTATGATTAATTTAAAAAATCACGTCAAATAACTTTCTAGTGAACATGTTGATTTTTTAACATGTTCATTTTCATTCCAAATATCTTAAAGACGGTTACTTGTAGCAATTTTTATCAGGAGGCTTCTTTACGTAAAAAAATGGCGGAAATGTATATTTTTCAGAAAGTAATTTAATGCATGTACGGACGAAAAATTATGACGTTTCAAACCAGTTAAAATATATGTAGGGAATATGGTACTGATCACCGACTTATTCTAGTAATTTCAAGTAAGAACGTCCAAATAAGAAGCTGCCCAATCAAGACCAATCCCAATCACAAAACGGTGAACATCTAAAAGGGAAAGAGAAAATCAGAAATCGCTGGAAAGTGCATTAAAGCCATATCCTTAACCAAGACAACATCCCAAATATGGAAGCACTTCATAAAACAACTTACTAAGAACTTCAACTACATACATTACACGATTCCAGCGGAAATCTATAAGTGTGCAAGTAAAGAATTTATTGGTCACCTTAAGGCTCTCTTCGATGTCATATGGGAAAGCGGAGAGATACCTCAAGACTGTCGCAACGCAAATATAGTGAATATATTTAAGAACAAAGGAAGTACATAAGATTGCAGAAACTACCGGAGAATTTCACTACTGGCTATCGGAGGAAAAATTCTTGCAAAAATTATGTCAAACCGCCTGCATCCACATATAGAAAAAATCCTCCCAGAATGGCAAACGAGCTTTCTCGTCAACCGCGGTACCGTTGATTCATTCTCCGTCCGCCAACTATAGGAGAAAGTCAAGGAGCAGCAGAGTAAACTTTATGTTGCATTCACACATCGACCTAACAAAAGCCTTCGACTCTGAAAACAGAGATGCACTTTGGGCAATTATGCAAAGTTCGGAGTACCCAGCAAATTTCTTACAGTGTGTAAAAGCCTTCATAACAAGTCGTGTGTCACGTCATGGATCACTGAGCGATCCCTTCGTGACTAATTCAAGAGTTAGGCAGGGATGTGTCTTAGCTCCTCTCCTGTTCAACATATTCATGGCAGCGCAGCGCTCCCTATTATAATGAACAGCAAACTGTAGGTAAGAGGAATGCGTGTTAAATACAGGTATGACGGTTCAACATAAAAAGATTTAGGGCAAAAACACGTATAAAATCCATCACAGAACTTCAATACGCTGATTATTGTGCTCTAGTTGCAAAAACGTTACAGCAATTATTATAGAAAATGCTTAACACATATAACTGGGCATACGAGGCTTTAGGCATTAAGTTGAACATCGATGAAACTAAAATATACGGCAGTAAGTATTTTTACTCGTAAAATAAATATACTTAACCAACAGAAAATGCTTAGCCTTTTAGGGAGCATATCTCTAAATTTTTAGAATTTTAAGGGTTTTAACAGACAGGTCCATACTACATAACTAAAGCGTTCACATTTGACCTTTAAAATTAGTTTTTCTTTTCTGTTGGCAGAGATATACCCCTGAAACCTTGTGCATTTTTGTGGCTATTGTTTTTGGCAAAGCCATTGAAAACCTGATTTTTTTGTTTGGATTCTACTGTGACGGTTCTGTTTAGTGTGGGCAGTGTATAGTTACGAAGGATCCAGACAAAGAAGCCGACGGCGGTAGTGGTAGCCAGCCCGGTGAAGAGGGGGGCGAGCGGACGAAAGGAGTCGAGGCGGCAGTCGGGTGTCGACCACGATTAAGGACACTTAGACTACGTAATTTTTTAGTATTAAGTACTATTTTTATTATTTGAGTCAAGTAATAAATCGACCACTTGTGCACATGATTCGTCTTCTCTTCCTCAACCCGAACACCCAGACCCTGGGAGCAGTATCCGTCTAAGAGACTGCTGCATAAATTGGCGCTCAACTAGAGGCTCGAGGTAGAAGTTTGGTAGAAGAAATCCGGAAGGAGTTGCAGTAAAAACAAGTAGGATCGTTTTTTATTTACTTATAGTGGGAGTGTACATCATTGAGTACCTATACTAAAGAAAAATATTCTCTAAAGTGGGACATATAGAGACATAAAAGGAAAAACTATATTATTATTTTATTTGTGTTTTTATAAAAGAAGTTATTGGTTTGTCAGTATATATATATGACAGTATACCTATATCATATTAATACAATATTGTTAATTTCATATATGTAAATCTTATATAAAAAGAAATACAATGCCTCCAAAAAGAAAAGTGAAAAAGAACAGTAAATATTTTGAGGATAATGTTTCAGAGGAGGAAAATAGTCAGTCCGATTTTTCGGAAATATTTTTAAAATTTAATTCAGATATTGGAAAATTACAAGAAACCGTTGCTAACTTATCTTTAAAATTAGAAAATAAAAATGAACCAAAAAGTGATGTACAACCTCATATGCAGTCGCATACAGACAATGTAAACAATTTTAATTTTTATATATTAAACTGGAGAGAATTAGGGGGGTCGAATTTGAGTTTCCACCCTAATGGGAAAGTTCACCCTATGTTGTTCTTAAGAAAACTCAAGAAAACTTTTATTGATGCTGGGATACCTCCAGAAAAACAAACTAGTTTAGCTATAAATTGTTTGAAAGGCTCTGCAGCTGATTGGGCAAGTCTTAGAGAACATACATTTAAAAATTTTAATGATTTTGAAAATGCTTTTGGCGATAGGTTCTGGGGGGTCGATAAACAAAGAGAGCTTTACCTCGAACTGAATTACGGTAAGTTCGAAAGCGGCAAACGCGCGGACTATTTTCTACACATGGTAAATCAGGCTAGTTTTTTATCAACGCCTATACCGGAAAACAATTTAATTGAAAAATTATCAAAGCATTTTTCACCGGAAATAGAGAGGGGCATCATCACTCTGGGTTTTAAAACTATTGATGAAATTCAAAATTATTTATATAGATTAGACGAAGCCGACGCTCGGCAAAGCGATTTTTCCTACATGTCTCTAGCGGCGCGGCGAGATCAAAGAGTGAAGGTGAACGGCCAAGTTAGACGCGGCGGCGCAGGCGGCGGCGTTGATCGGAGCGGAGACTTTTCGAGAAATAATGGTCGTTGGCGCGACAACACTGATAGGAGGCCGAATAATTCGCGCGATGAATTAAGGCAGGACCGTATCGATGATAATATTTGTATGTTGTCGAATTTTATTGAAAAGTCTGAGGATTTATTGACAGATTCCGACGGTGAAATTAGTAGTGAGGAAGATAACGATTTTAAATCACCTATTATACAGGGCGATATCTGTAACGAAAAAGTTGAAATTTTATTAGACAGTGGTAGCGAGGTGTCGGCAATTTCGCAAGATTTTTATGAAAGAATAAAAAGTAAACAAAATATTCCTATATTACCGGTTACAAATAGGTCGATAATGATTGCGATTGGTGTGAAGCCATATCGAATTAAAAATCAGGTCTTGTTAACAATTATTTTAGACAAAATTAAGTTTGATGTTCCGTGTTTAATAATTCCAAAATTAAATAGAGATATTCTATTCGGATCTGATTGGATGAAAGTATTCTCCGCGAAACTTGATTTTAAAAATAAGATGCTTAAGTTTATAGTAGACAAAGAAAATTATAATGTGAAATTTGTAAAACCGCAAGATTATACCGAGGTAGAATCTTTAGTTATAAATAAAATTGAACTAACTAGGAATAATAGTACTATTGAGGATAAAGGAAAAATAAAACAAAGGCATGTTTACGATAGTACAGACCTTGAGTTAGTAGTAAATAATTCAAATTTAGAAAAAGATAGGGATAAATCTAAACTTTTAACAATATTAACCGAATATAAAGACGTATTTTCTGAAAGTCCAGGGCTAGTAAATAATTATGTACATCATATTAACATAAAAGATACGGAATGCTTTAATCCACAGTTATATCCGATTCCTTTATGTTACAAAGCGGAAGTAAGAAAATATATACACGAGATGACAGAAATGGGTATAGTTAAATCAGAGTATACAGAGTACGTGTCACCTTTAGTAATAGTTAAAAAGAAAGATAAAACTATTCGAGTTTGTTTAGATGCACGTTTTTTGAATTCTAAGATGAATAAAGATTTTGTAAATCCGCCTAATCCACACGAGATTTTATTTAATTTTAAACAAGGTCAAGTTTTAAGTACCATTGATTTAACGTCATCGTATTGGCAGATCCCGATTAAAAAAGAAGATCAGAAATATGTAGGGTTTATTTTTGAAGGATTATCGTATACTTTTAATAGAGTACCTTTTGGATTATCAACATCTATGGCGAGTTTAATACGCTGCCTGACCAAAATATTAGGGGTGACGGATTATTTACTGGTATATGTAGATGATTTAGTTATATTTTCTGATAACATTGACCAACATTTACAGCATTTAAACATTGTTTTAAGGAAGTTAAAATTAGCGGGCATGACAATTAAACTACGAAAATGTCAATTCTTTCGAAATGAGGTGCATTATCTCGGACATATTATTTCTTCTCAAGGGGTTATGATAGATAAAATCAGGGTAAAATCTATTAATGAATTTCCAAGACCGATTAATATTAAAGCATTGAGAGCGTTTTTAGGTTTAGTTAACTATGATAAAAGATTTTGTAATAACTATTCGGAATTAACATTACCGTTATTAAATTTACTAAAAAAAAATCAAACATGGAAGTGGAACGAAGTACATGAAAAAGCGTTTCAGGATATCAAAATGTTATATTTAAAGGTTACTATGGTATATCACTGTGACTTAAATAAGGAGTTTTATATCGAATGTGACAGTTCGAATTACGCAATCGGGGGTTGTTTATATCAACTTAATGATAATGATAAACAAGTTATCGCTTATCACAGTCAAACGTTAAAACCTCACCAGCATAACTATACTGTAACGGAAAAAGAATTGTGGGCTTTAACTGTTGTTTGAAGCAGTGGAGATTTGTATTGTTAGGTCACAGGTTGATCATCAGGAGCGATCACAAATCTTTAGAATATATGTTAACTTGTCGATTGAAAGGGGCACGTTTGACACGATGGATTTTATTTCTGCAAGAATTTAATTTTGAAATCCAATATATAAGAGGTACAAATAATATTACTGCGGATGTCCTATCGCGCTATCCGGTTAAAAATAATATTAAATCTGAATTTTTTTAATGTTCAAAATACATCGCTAAAAAGTATTTCGTTGATGCAACTACCGGGCTATTATTCGGAATTGAAGAAAAATCTGAAAAAGTTACGGCTAGATCAATTAGCAGAACCATGGATCAAACGTAATATTAAATTACTGGAGGAGACTAATCATGAAAAAATATTAAATTCAAGGGAGAAACGTGTTATAAAGTGTTTTATTTTACATGAAGGGCTCTTGTTTAAGAATCATGATTTGGGATATAAGGGATATCGTCTTTGCGTTCCACAGTCTCAAGTTTTTGAGTTAGTTAAGCAACAGCATGAATATATCGGACATTTCGGGAAAACTAAAACCTTTTGGTACATGCAAAAATATTTTTATTGGCCGAAAATGAGTAAAATGGTTCGACAGATAGTAGCGGCATGTGAATTATGTCAGAAATCAAAGACTTCTCCTACTAATTTTGGTCCGACTCAAGCGGTGGTTCCGAAGAAACCAGGGGAATTAGTGTGCGTAGATTTTATGGGGCCGTTGCCACAAGGAAGGGGTGGTGTGACCCAGCTATTTGTTATCGTAGATGCTTTCAGTAAATATGTAAAATTATATCCTTTGCGGAGAGCTACCGCATCTGCTACACTAAAACGACTTTTTGAAGATTATATTCCTAATGTTCAGAAACCCAAATGTATTCTAAGCGATAATGGTACTCAGTTCTCTTCTTTGCAATGGAATGAAAGATTAACAAATGCAAATATTAAAGTTAAAAAGATTTCAGTATATTTTCCGCAGGGCAATATTACAGAAAGATATAATAAGGAAATAGGTCGATTATTAAGGGCGTATTGTCATGAACAGCACACTAAATGGCCTAACCAATTATCTTGGGTTGAGCTATGTCTTAATCATATCATTAATGAAAGTACAGGTTATACACCAGCATTTCTCCAATTGGGACGCACACGTCAGAATGTAGTTGAAAGATTTATAAGCTATCCTAAAGTTGAAAATGCACCGGTAGATTTAAACAAATATTGGATACTAGCCTATGAAAATCTAAAGTCAAAAGCAGAACGGCGAATCGCGAAACAAAATTTAAAAATAAATCCGGTTATTTTCAAACCAGGCGATTTGGTTTTGGTAAAGAAACATGCCATCATCTGCAGAAAACAAAATAATTAAGAAATTTATCTTACTCTATGAGGGACCGTACATTATTACTCGAATAGCGGTGCCCAATTCTTATATAATTTCTACTAAGGAGGGTGAGGAACTTCTATGAAAAAGAAATGTTAGAGATTTAAAACAGTATAAAGAATATAAAAATGATTAAAAAAGACTGCATAGGAGGGCAATCTTAATATTATGTTAAAAAAAAATGTTAATTCTTTCGGAAAACAAAAAAAAACTTGTTAGTTATTAGTGTTAGTTTTTGAGCAATTTGGTTTGCATTTACACTTATTTGTTCTTGTTATGTAAGCAGTTTTCTTTGGAATTATTTTATTTGTGAATTTTATACCATATTATTATGTTCTATTGATAATGAGCTGTAATTTCTATGTTTGTCAGCTACTTAAATGTTTATACTCCGTATTTAGATTTAAGTAGGGGGGGTGATGTGACGGTTCTGTTTAGTTCGGGCAGTGTATAGTTACGAAGGATCCAGACAAAGGAGCCGACGGCGGTAGCGGTAGCCAGCCCGGTGAAGAGGGGGGCGAGCGGACGAAAGGAGTCGAGGCGGCAGTCGGGTGTCGACCACGATTAAGGACACTTAGACTACGTAATTTTTTAGTATTAAGTACTATTTTTGTTATTTGAGTCAAGTAATAAATCGACCACTTGTGCACATGATTCGTCTTCTCTTCCTCAACCCGAACACCCAGACCCTGGGAGCAGTATCCGTCTAAGAGACTGCTGCACTACGCAGTGGGCATTTTACAAAAATATCTTTGTGATTTCTGTTTCAGTGACGAAAACCAACGATTTTTTTAATAGAAGCAGGTGTTTCCTCTGTTTTATTAATATATTTATCGTTCAAACTTATCAGTTATTATTAAGTTTTGTTATGTGTAACTGAAATGTATGAAAAACAAATGTATTCCTGTTATAGACAGTAGTAGTAGCCATATTAACATTTCGTGTTTTAATGTTTACTATTACTTTAATATTACAAGCTATTTGAAGCTATTTGAAACACAGTATTTTGAATGATCATTATAGTTCCTTATAAATCAACAATTAATAATTATATTGTGCCATCAAACATCTTCTGAGTTATTTAATTTTCCATAAATAATTTTGTTTGTGCATTTTTACTGTATACCACCCTGAACAACTCTTCATTGTTTTGAGTATTATGAGGGTTTTCTTTTAGAGTTTGCCGAAAACGTACGCGCATATTTTAGGCCCGTTAGAAGTGGATTTTCCCCCCAATTTTCCCATTTGAATTTGTCACAGGAATGAGGGTTTGTTTGGCCAAGTGTGGCCAGAAAATTGCGGACCTTTTTGCTTCCTGTTCTATTTATTCAAGGAGCTCGTTTTATATGTCGAATAATATTTTTCGAAAGCCCGTTAAGTGACAAAAAATTATATTTTTATTTGGCGAACGTTTATGTCCATAATTCACGATTATTTCACGGCCCTAATTGAGTCAACAGTGGAATAACATTATAATTTCTATGTAAATTATTCCTAAAAATTGTGGATCTTCCGTATTTTTTCTTTGCAAAAAATAAAATAAGATAGTCTCACAACGTCCAAGCATTAATTTTCTCGTTCGAGAACTGATTTTAGTTAGGTATTTTGTACAACCTTAATTGAAATAAATCACTCTGAAGAGTACATTAGTGTTTGTACACAATGTGTGAATCAAAACCAGATGTGTTATGTGCGGCTATTGCACAGCATCGTCTCCAAATAAATATAGTGCATTTTTTGTATGTTTATTTTCTCTTTATGGTACATTATATTATGTTTCTAACATAGTACACTGCGTAAACGTTTAAAAACTTTTTCTCGTATTGGTATATACTCCGTCGTCCGTAGGCCCTGTTTTCATATTAAACAAAATAATAATGACCCGTAAATTATCTCTAACAAAACATGGATCTTTTATATTGTTTCTTTATAAAAAAATATATATTTAATTCAAATTATCATAAATGTATATATTCTGATCTTGGTCGCGTCGTCAAATGGGGAAATTAGGTAATAACAGATCCATCTACTCCATTCATAATAAAATATATTATATTAATATAACACAAAGTAATATAAAGTCCGCACCAAGTGTTATATAAAATACAGGGTGAGTCTTAAGTGCAAATACTTTCAGGGTTGGTAGATCTCGATAAAAGAAACATATGTTCTCTTTATCGTTTTTCAAATAACTCCAAAATGTCCGAGTTATTTTACTTTGAAAATTTAAGAAAAAAAATTTGGTTAAATTTTGAGAACCACTATATATTTTCTGGGGTTTCTTTCCTGTAAATTTAATCTACTCAATTCAAAAACTAATTTTCAAAAAATTCCAAATTTAAAAAATAATTCGCGAAAAAAAATTCGTTTCTGGGCTCGAAATATACTACCCCTAAAAATATTTACACTTATTTAAGACTCACACCTCTATACTTATAATATTCATATCTGGAATGTGCAGGATATATTTGGTATATTCCAGATATACAAACTTCATTGGGAGGGGACTTCATAAACATATAGGGGCCTTAAAAATATTTCCTAGTGAAGTATCAGCTCTTGCAGGATTCTGCAGTCCTTAGAACACTTAGCACTATATGAAACTGTGAGCTTTATTCATATATATATATATATATATATATATATATATATATATATATATATATATATATATATATATATATATATATATATATATATATATATATATATATAGATTTATTAAACCGCTTATACGAGCCCAAAAAACTACGTTGCTTCATTGGGCTCAGACCCGATTTCGACATTTCAGGCCCGGGGTCGGGTCTGAGTACGATTTCAGTGGTTATCGTCTAGAACGGTTTCCCCACTTCCCCTGACCAAATTTCAGCTGGGCCTGAAAAAATGGTTTTATGTTTTTATATACGATTGGGGGTACACCGGTATTGTCACGGGCGGCGCCACCTTCGACATTAGTATAAGTGTATAAGCCGATTTACGTTGAATCGATGTATTCAGACCCAAGAACCGGCAACACGGTAAAGCAAACTATTAAAGGGAAACGAAGATATAGCCGTGTTATATTTGGTAGAAAACAAAATGCTCATACTCTAATTAGAATATTAAGAAATTCAGACGAAAAAATGAAAATAAGTATTCTTTTTAAAATTATTCCTACTAGTTTCATTTAAAAATATCAATAATTTACGGTCTAATCTTTTTTTTGAATTGCTGTCATCACCGGATTTGTAGAAGTAACTAAACATTTATTGTCGAAACCGGTCGTTCGGCTAATAAATACTAGAAACAAAATTATTTCGATCGGCGCGGCGGGTCAAAAATTGTACGAGTACCTACAAATTTACTTCGATGCTATGATTTCGTTGTAGAAGTACCTAATTTTTTTCATCTAAATCGATCAGCGATCGTCGCGTCGTGTCAAAGAATTGTAGGAGTAACTACAAAGTTATTTCGATGCTGTGATTTCGCTGTAGAAGTACCTAAAATTTTTTCGTCTAAATCGATCGTCGTGTCAAAAAAATGTACGAGTACCTAGAAATTTATTTCGATACTATGACTTCGTTGTAGAAGTATTTAAAAATTATTTTCATTTAAATCGATCGTCGTGCGTCTCAAAAGTAGCTCACCCCTACAACTTTTTTTATTTTGTCAGATAAAAAAGATTTTGGTATGTTAGTATATAACATAAATTAGGATTGATTGACGTATTCAATTGTTTTTGGTCACTTCCTGTTTCACCGGAAATGACTACAACTTTTGATTTTTAAATGGCACCCCGGTATATTTTTACATTATTCGATAGAAAATCACACTGAATAGAATGGCATATCATAAATATGTTAATTTTTGACATTTTCACATATGATTTATTTGTAACATGCGGTTCATAATGACAATTTGACTCGAGTACCAAATTGTGGTACCAAATTATTCGTAGAAAAATGCTTTTTCCAAATATGCTAACGAGCCACCTTTGTTCCGTTTGAGATATGATTAAAAATTCGATTTTGATATCTTATAACGGGCCCGGACAAGACACGAAAATCATTAGACTATCAAATCTATTTTTCCAAAGCTCCTTGATTAAAAATTAGTGTTTTTAACACATCCATGGCACTCTATAATAGATAGAAATTTAAAATACTATTAAGCGAAAATGTCAAAAGTTGACATATGATATATTATTCTATTCAGAGTGTCATTTTCTATCGAATAATGTAAAAACATACCGGGGGTGTCATTTAATAATCAAAAGTTGTAGTCATTTCCGGTGAAACTGGAAGTGACCAAAAACAATTGAATACGTCAATCAATTCCAATTTATGTCATATACTAACATACCAAATCTCGTTTTTTTTATCCAAAAAAAATAAATAAAAAGATATAGCGGTGGACCACTTTTGAGACGCATCCGCCAATAGAATTACTGGAAATCTATTCAAGGCCGTTAAGCCGTTACGCCGATATGCCGTTTTTAGGATAGTGTGGATGCACCCTCAAGAGAATAACATATCATAATATGTCAATTTTTTTACATTTTCGCATATGGTTTATTTGAAATTGTAACATGCGGTTCATAATGACAATTTGACTCGAAATAGCATGTGTGTGGTACCAAATTATTCGTAAAAAATGCTTTTCCAAATATGCTAACGAGCCTCCCTTGTTCTGTTTGGAAAAATTGAGATATGATTAAAAATACGATTTGGGCATCTTATAAGAACGGGCCCGGACAAGACACGAAAATCATTAGATTATCAAATCTATTTTTCCAAGGCTCCTTGATTAAAAATTAGTGTTTTTAACACAGCCATGGCACTCTAGATTGAAATTTAAAATACAATTTTTTTAAAGCGAGAATGTCAAAAGTTGACATATGATATGTCATTCGATTCAGAGTGTCATTTTCTATCAAATAATGAAAAAAACATACCGGGGGTGTCATTTAAAAATCAAAAGTTGTAGTCATTTCCGGTGAAACAGGAAGTGACCAAAAACAATTGAATACGTCAATAATTCCTAATTTATGTCATATACTTACATACCAAATCTCGTTTTTTATCTAAAAAATTTAAAAGTTATAGCGGTGAGCCACTTTTGAGACGCACCCGTTATAAAATGACAGCAATCTTCATTTCATGCCACCGCTGACGCCGTTTTTTTTTTCGATTATATGGTAGTTAATCAGTACAATAATTAATTTTATTACATTACTACGTTCACTAAAATCTAAAATAGTAATTTTAGTGTAACAAAAATGTTGATTGCTACAGTAATACGTTGTATATTCAGTTTACGGTTGGATGCTATCTACCAACACCATATAAATATAACAAATACGTTCTATGGTTGCATCTCTATAATATGTTCTATCTTCTATTTATGTTTACTTACTATGTATTCGAAAACTTAATTTGAGTAATATATGGTAGTATAATATTATTAATATTAATATTCATTAATCGCAATATGAATGAGAATAGTGCTTTCTTTTAATCACAATTCTAATAAATTGAACTTGAAAAGTATGTTTCCCAGAAAAGTAGGTTTGAAGCTCCCAGACTATACAAATAGGGAATTCCCAAAAGTTCATGCTTTTAAACCTACACTTTTTTTACTACTTTACTGCTATATGAATTTTATTTAAATTTAAATGATTACATTACACTTTTAAACATTTTGTTTACAGTTTCATCCAAACTCAACTCGCCAGATTAGACTTTAAATTATTTATATTTTGTGACGGGGATTCGTTACAATTATTTTGTTGGGTGTCGAACCATAAACTTTATGATAAAACTCGAAGAATTTCAACAAAACACTTTTATTAAACTTTACGTTTCCGTGACAAATCAAATCATATGTTTTTTCTACCTACTACCTACTGTCCCTCGATCTTTTTTATAATGGACTCGTCCAAGCGGTCCGAGAGGGGCACTATAAAAATAATAGTTCTCTGTTACAATTTTTAAATAAAACTTGTAGAAACAATCTTAAAGAATACTTACTACCCATTTTGATTTTTTTCGTTTGAATCTCTTAATATTCTAAATGAATACACTTTACTTATTAGATAAGTATACACATGGCATATATACGATTCCAAAAAACGGCGTCAAATTACCTATGAAATGACAATCGTCAGAATCGATCGTCGTGTCAAAAAATTGTACGACTATCTAAAGTTTTTTTCATCTAAATCGATCACCGTGTCAAGAAATTGTACGAGTACCTACCTAAAAATTTATTTCGTGCTATAATTTCGTTACAGAAGTACCTAAATTTTTTTTTCATCTAAATCGATCGATGGGTCAAAAATTGTATTAATGTAAATTTACGTAGAAGTACCTAAAAATGTTTTTCGCCTCAGAAAACAGATCGTCGTATCAAAGAATTGTACGAGTACCTAGAAATTTATTTCGGTACTATGATTTCGTTGTAGTAGTACCTAAAATTTTTTTCGTATAAATCGGTCGTCGTATTTGTGTTTAGATATTATTCGATATAAAATTACACTCTGAGGGTGCATCCACACTATCTTAAAAACGACGTAACGGCGTGACGACCTTGAGGGTGCAGCCACACTATCCTAAAAACGGCGTATCGGCGTAACGGCGTAACGACCTTGAATCGATTTCCAGTAATTCTATTGGCTACATTTTTGACAGATGAATTTGATAGATAAAATTTCTGACAGATGAATTTTTCAGCCAATAGAATTACTGGAAATCCATTCAAGGTCATTACGCCGTTACGCCGATACGCCGTTTTTAGGATAGTGTGGCAGCACCCTGAATCGATTTCGAGTAATTCTATTCTGAAATTTTTGACAGATGAATTTGACAAATAAAATTTATGACAGATGAATTTTTCAGCCAATAGAATTACTGGAAATCTATTCAAGGTTGTTACGCCGTTACGCCGATACGCCGTTTTTAGGAACTATCCTACACTGAGTTGAGGGTGCATCCACACTAGTGGATGCACCCTCAATAGAATGACATATCATAATATGTCAATTTTTGATATTTTCGCATATGGTTATACATATACAGAAGTACCTAAAGTTTTTTTTCATCTAAATAGATCATCGTGTCGAAAAATTGTACGAGTACCTAAAAATTTATTTCGGTACTATGATTTCGTTGTAGTAGTACCCTAAAGTTTTTTTCGTTTGGTTTGGTTTGGTTTGGATGGAAACAAAAATTTTGACGGCTACACGTATTCTTTAAACTGTGGATACACACTACTGTAATAGGTACGTTGTATATTCAGTTTACGGCTGGATGCTATCTACCAACACCATGTAAATATGACAAACACGTTGTATGGTTGCATCTCTATAATATGTTCTATCTTCTATATTTACTTTGTATTCGACAATTTAATTAGAGTAATATTTGATAATATAATATTCTTATTATTCATTGATTGCAATATGAATGAAAATAGTGATTTGTTTTAATCACAGTTCTAATAATTTAAACTTCAAATTATGGGGTTACCAGAAAAGTAGGTGGTTCCCAGCCTCTACAAATATGGAATTCCCAGAAATTGATGCTTTTAAAGCTACACTTTTTTCTTACTTTACTGCTACATGAATTTTATCAGACGCAGAAAATTTAAATTATTACATTTATACTTTTAAAAATTTTGTTTACAGTCTCATCCATACTCAACTCGCCAGATTAGAGACCTTATATTATTTATATTTTTAAATAAAACTAGTAGAAACAATCTTTAAAGAATGCTTATTTTCATTTTTTTGTCTGAATTTCTTAATATTCTAAATGAGCATCTTTTTTCTACCCGTCTTGCCCACAGTGCAAATTTTTAAATTGCCGCCCTCATATCTGTATGTAATAAAAAAAATAAGTTAAAATAATTCTTTATAACAAAATAGAAAAAAGGTTAATGATAAATACACACATACCCTCTGATTCCAAAACACGGCGTCAAATTATCTTAGAAATGACAGTCGTCGGAATCGATCATCGTGTCAAAAAATTGTACAAGTACCTACCTAAATATTTATATCGATGCTACGATATCATTGTAGAAGTAACTATTTTTTTTTTGTCGGAATCGATCGTCGTGTCAAAAAATTGTACGAGTATCTAAAAATTTATTTCGATGCTATGATTTCGTTGTAGAAGTAAAGCTAAACTTTTTTCTTTTAAAGTATAAAGATAATAAACGGGGTTCCATCATCACTTAGTAAACACTTACAAAATCTACTAAACGAAATTGATAATGCATTGTAACTTGAATTGTAACTTGATTATGCTTATTACAAAGAAATTTCAGATAAAAAGGCATGCAGATGCATTTATAAGACAATATATCTAATACTAACAATAAGTACAATAATATTCACTATTGCAGAAATGCACCGTTTTTACTTCTGCACTGTGATCAATTACCGCGTCAAAAGGTCCGTTCGTCTAATTCTAATATAAATATTTGAGAATTAAAAGCGGCAACGTCGTGGGTCTGGCGAAAACGAATAAACCTCTATTTTTTATATAACTGGGACAAATTAAACGGTCCAGCATCAGGGCCTGAAGGCATCGCTTGAACATTTTTCGTCCGATATACCCCGGGTCTGACGGCCTATCTTCAACGTACCGGGTCTGACTCCGTCGATTTAATAAATTATATATATATATATATATATATATATATATATATATATATATATATATATATATATATATATATATAAATATTGTCTTTACATGAAGAAAAACTTTTTTATCGTTAACTTTCTTCATAAAAAAAATTGTTTGACCCGTTTAAAATTGTTCGATCTTGTTAACCCAGGTTAACAATAAAAAACAAACAAGCAATCACGGCGCGTCTCGATCAATTCCGGGAAACGTGGGAACTAATTTTTTTAACACGGGCTTATATTTATCGTGCTATTTTGTAAAATATTTTGGAAAATAAGACGAGGCAATCAAGGTCAAACGTTGTTTTGGATTCAGAAAAATAAGTAAACATGGAAAAACGGGATATGAAAACAGTTATAATAATAGCTCCCGTATATAGCGTTTAACGCCTTGGGAGTAGCAAGGTACAGCTTACTATACTAGAGCCGTTCGGTATACAAAGAAGATAATGTGGCTAGCACTACGCTTCAACCGCCTATTATTACCTCAGGATTGTGAATCCCAAGTACTCATTTAAGGCTGAGTCGACCTATGTACCCAAACTATTTTTATTTTAATACAAATAGTCGGCTGATGAAATGCCTACCTTAAGATTGGTAGAAGAGAGCCTGTACCTCTACGCCACCGGGCACCTTATATGGTAATATGGAAACAGTTACCGATGATAAATTAAATTGGCTAATCCTCGAAGTTTACACAAGAATATTTAGTTTTAATCATTGTCTAATATTATTAATTACAACATAGTAAAAAATAAAACAGTGACTAACTAGCGGTCTACCATTTATCGGCTTATAATCCACGGTATTGCGCCTCATGATCAAAATATACACAAAATTATTTAAAAAATCGTCTAATTATTTATTATTTCTAGTAACAGTTAACATTTAAGTAAGTAACATTTAAACTGTAGTCTGTAGCAAAGATTAGTTTACTAATTTGGTTTTGTTTTTCTAGCTTTAATTGTCTAAATCCCTGCATAATCAATACTAGTTGAATGGATGTATATCAAATCATGCTGGGTGTAAAAATATTCTAATTATATTTCTGCAGTTTAAGTGAAAAGCTTTGTTCCTAAATATCTACTATACATACAATAAACGCGTGTTGAAATGTTAATTCTGTGGAATGTGGGATATATATCAATATAACATAAAACGAGATGTAATTAACGAAATAGCATCTTAACAGCTATTTTAGAAACGTCTAGGTTTACTTATTTCACTGAGATTTATGAGAAAAAAACCCTTTGACTCGTAACAGATACCGCCACGTTTTGGAAATAGCAAACCAAAACAAAACAAAATTGAACGAGGCGACAAAAAACGCTAAAAAAATCCCCCTCTTTCTCCTCACGAGTAGTTTTCAGGCGCTTTTAAGAATCGATAGTAGGTCGAGGCAAAGCGAAGTGGGTCAAGACAACTGGAAATAAATCGAAATGCGTACAAAGTTGGGAGACCAAATGCGACCTTAACATGTTTCGGTTATTTCTGGCATAGTGTGTACGCTGTTTAATAAACCTTTGTTATTACAGTTTGATGGTTGAAACCTTTAGTGTTAAATCAGCAAAATAGAACACTAATTCACCACAATACACCAGAACACTTTACCTTTGCACTTGAAGTACGTTTCGCTCACCATGGCTATCATCAAAACTAAACTAATAAAATCATTACTTTGATTAGTATAGTTTTGATGATGCTAACATGGTGAGCGAAACGCGCGTCCAGTGCAAAAGTAAAGTGTTTTGATGTATTGTGGTGGATTAGGGTTTTATTTTGCAACCTTTATTATATCATGTGGTACCACTCATAGTTGGTAAATAGTAACCATTTTTTTTTATTTTCCTTTTACAAGTTGTACTGTTAGTATCAACTATACTAACAAGTCCCTTTCAAGAGAAAGAGAACGACTCTTTTTCAAGTATGAAGTACAAACCAGGGCAAGCAGAGAGATGGAGAGAAACCGCACAGTGCAGCAGTGGCAGGCAGAATGGGAAGTATCACAAAAAGGAAGATGGACATATAAGCTCATCCCAAATATAAATATGTGGATTAAAAGAAAGCATGGAAAGGTAAACTTCTATATTAGTCAAATATTGAGTGGCCACGGAAATTTTGGGAGTTACCTGTGTAAAATTGGAAAGAGGGAAGTCGGGGAATGCCGATACTGTGCTGAACCCAATGATACTCCAGAACACACAATGTTTGCTTGTCCAAGATGGGAACAGGAAAGATGTGAGGCACGCATGACGATTGGTGGCAACATCTCCGCAGATACCTTCTTAAAATCGGTAACAGAAAGTTAACTTAAAACTTTGAAGCCATCTCAAAACTGGCCCAAAATATACTAGAGGCAAAATACAGCGAAGAGCAGGGGTAATGACAAAAAAGGAACAGTCCGGCGTCTACTTGAGGAGAAGCGTCCAGCGGGTCCAGGTAGACGTGGCAGGAGCGAGGGGGTGACGTTTAGTGGGTAGTGTCCTCCAGGCAGCTTAAGGAGAGATTGAGTCCCACACTCCGTACGTAAAGGTATTTCACACCTCCAAAAAAAAAACAAGTCCCTTATTTAAATTTTTAAATATAAGATTGTGAGATTGTGTGCTTTTTTATTCGCTCAATATTACGTGCCTTTTATTCGCTCAATTAAGGATATTAAGTTTTTCTTTTATTTTTACACCTTATAATATCTAATAACAATTAAATTTCAAATTTTGCTATTTTTTTAATCTATGACAGTTGCGACTTTTTTTTATAAAACCAAATAAACTTAATAAGGAACGCGCAAACATGTCCTCAAAAAGTAAGTATATCATCCGATCAGACTTTTTAAGACATGAGCCGTCACTGGCAAATCCCGGCAAAACTTTTCCGAACCGAACTTTGACAAGAACGTGCCCTCGCGTTAAATTTGTCGAAAATACTCACGCAATACTTCGGTTGGTTCGCTCCCCCGCAAAGTGCGTAGGGCAGAATTCATCATGCGATGTTCTCGAACCGGGCGGGGTGACAGTTTTAAGTTTTAAGCCCATTGTTAAAATAACCGTAGCTCTTCTGAATATTCAACGACGACATTTATAATGGACCACCTTGGCGGAAGAAGAGCAGTGGCGGTTGCTCTATGAAAAAATGGGAGAGAACGTTACTCAAGAATATTTTCCCAAATTATTAATATTATACCGGCGGTTATTTAAAAGTGCCCTCACCCCTACATTTTTTTTTTATTTTTTTGGTTAATAAAATGAAATATGGTATATTAAAATATGACATCAGTATTGATTCACGTATTCACTTACACAAAAAAAAACAATGTCTTAGTTTGAGTATATAAATATTATAATTATAATTTCCTTCCAACCGCTTTTAAAGATTTAAATGATATTTTAGGGTTGAAACTTGCTTTAAATATAGTCACCAGAGACGTATCTATGGGGGCATCACTGGAATAATTTTCTAAAAAAAAACATGTGCGCTACTGACTTTTTTCTCTTGTTAACACAATTGTGTAGGCCGTTTAATCCCGATTAAAAAATGTATTTTGATATTTTATTGTATCTTGATCTTCTTGATAAGATAAACGAAATTTAGTTAATTTCAATTAATAAAATTAAAAGAAAAAATATTAAATTATTTATTTCATTTAATTTATTGTTTAGTTTCATTAATATTTTATGTCTGACGTTCAGTGTCACCTGCAGCACTTTCCCTAGGAGTTGAGAGACCGTATCGCTGGTGGAGAAGTTCCTAGTTAGGTGCTAGGGGAAATCCGCTCTAGCATTTTGGCTGGGTTATGGCCAGGGAATTGCACCAAAACGTATAATGATGCCGGATGGGAGTACCCTATTTTTCATACCAGGCACCCTCTACTGTCTGTGGTCATGTATCACCGCTAGAGGGTGTGGGGGAGGGTCTTGGCTGGACCGCCCGGACCAAGAGAAAACAACCTCACCAAAATTGTAAATCCTACGATGGCGGGACTAGGTCAAACGAATACCTCTCTAGATAGAAGACTAGCCTCTAGTAGTCTCGACATAGTGAACAACCCATTGTATTCTCGTCTCCCTTAATTCTACAGGCTCTGTAAAAGTGGATATACACAACTAACCCTTGCGGTTTTGCCAGATGCTTGTCCATGAGAGACCAAATAAAATAGATAGCGAAAATAGGGACAGCTCCTCCAGCAGGAATCCTGGAGGTGGATTCCTCAGCCGGAGACAAACTGTGACGAGCTTGGAGGGCTAAAGCCTAACCGTGGAAGGGTGTATACTGTATAGCCTCGTAGGAGGTAGATGTCCACTCCTCGGAGGATAAACAGCTATTATCAGAGAAGTATGGAAAATACCTGTGCCCTCTAAAACAAGAAGATCCCCATGTATGACGAGTTATAGACTGTATGATGAGTTATAACTCAAGAAAAGAGGACATAATAGATCTTTAAGGTCGAGGTTGTTATTCCCCTTTCCACTCATTCTACCTTCTACCACCTACTGTAAATTAAAAAAATGGTATTTAAGATAATTATGTATATAGGAATATTTTTTTATGGAGAATCAATGATTTCTTTTTACAATAAGTACACTTTGGCAAGTTTATGACATTAGAAAATTTTAAAGATTGCTATTACACTTGGATTAAGGCAAATTAATAAATTTACATTTATCTCATCAAGAGGATCGAAATCGACAAAATAACAATACAATTTTTAATTGACGTTAAATGGCCTATACAAATGCATGAACAAAAGAAAAAAGTCAGTGGCACACCAGTTAATTCAGGTGCGAAGATTCAGATTTCAGAAAAATATTCCACTGGATATACACGCCCTTGGTGATCTGACGACACACTTTTTAAGCATTATTATGTAGCACTTACACTAACTTTTAACCTCAAAATGTTATTTCAATCGTTAAAGGCACTTGGAGAAAATAATTTAAAAATACAACAAGAAATATTTGTTATTTTTTATTATGTTTTTTGCTTCGTGGATTTTCCATTAAATTCTCGGTTCAAACATACTATAGTACCTATAAAATTAATTTTAGCTTTTTTACCCAGTGCGCTAAGTATGGAAACTAAAGTTTTTCTAAAAAAAAACACTATCTAGATATTTAAAAAATCTTGATTTTTCTAATATAACATAATTCCAAGAATTAATGTGTACGGGAATGACAAGAAAATCATACAAGAATTAAAAACGATGTCAAAGACGGCTGCGAATTCAAAATCGATGATAATTTTGGCGGGGACAAGCAGTAGACATCATTAATTGACCGTACTCTTCTTTATAGAGAAAAAATAATTTTTTGAAATAGATTTGTAGGTCTGGAAACGTTCTAACCTTTTTTAATTTATACAATAATTATTGTTAATTTTGACGAGTTGAAATAACGTCTAGAGATTGACCTCGGCAAAATTATCATCGACTGTCATTCCCCAGCCGTCGAGGCCGTTTTTTTTACCATACGGTATATTACTTACCAATCAGAGCAATGTTTTATTACAATCAAAAGATTAAATTTCGGGATAATCTGAGAACTTTCCTCGATGTTTGTTTACTATTTTGTTTACGGCCATTTTACACCATTCATGAAGGAAGTATACAGGTACAAAATGTTTTATTTAAGTATGAAAAAGTGTAGGAAAAATGCCAAAAATTTCTCATTTTTTGTTTTGACATGCCAGCCTTTAAAACCACATTTTAAAACCAATAAAAAATAAATAACTTGTATTATTTTTGTATTTATTGTTTCTTCATTCAAATTTGTGTAACAAAGAAAAGCGCAATATTGATAGAAAGTGATGGTAACGAAGACAATCTTAAAATTACTCACAACAAAAGGAACAGAAGCAAGAAAAATATGAAAAAACTTAAGGAGATAGGCGAGGAAAATGGAAGAGTGATGTGAGAGTAGAGCATATGATACTTTCAACTTTTAAAAGTAAGAAATATCAACTTTACATACGCACTTGCAGATAAAAAATATGGCTGTGTTATTTGAGCAAAAATATACAGCCGAATATTAACTTAACGATATTTTTGTACGTTATTTATGTTGTTTTGAACGAAAATTTCTACCCAAGTCCTAAATTACCAACCCCAATTATATTAGATAATTTATTTTCTGTTCTCTCTCATTCTCTCGCCTAACTCTTAATTATCTTTAGAGACACACTTTTGTGCGATTAAATTTTCATAGGGCCTGGCCCACTTCGGCGAAAAAAACTTCGCCTTAATTTGATCAAGTTGATCTAATAGAATGAGGGGGTCGGCACGATCCTGCCCTTTTTGTACCGGGTGGTCCAGTAGAGGTGGATTGTAGTTCAAGATCCGTTATTGGACATCTATGACTTATGGATTCCAACAACAGGGCTATTTGGTATTTCTAAAATTTTAGACTTTATTGAAATGAGAGATGCAAATAATTTCCACTTTGTCGTTGTCTTTTATATTCTACAAAACGGCAAGCTGATCTAATTTTCTAATCAGACACTTCAGATTCGAAAAACCATTACCAACTTTCTTAGACCAGGTTCTTATTTCACGATTAAATGCACTTGATTACTTCGAAATAAATTGTTATTTAAAAACGACATTACGATTCTTTTTAGTGAATAGAATCATATGACTCAATTTCTCAAAATGAATCGTGTCTTACGAATCGTTTATTTGACCAAACTACATACACATCAGAGTATAAATAATTATTTTTTTGTAAACATCCTCAACGACAAAGGCGGATAACGAGGGGGATGATCGGTATCTTGTACAGGGTGTCCCACTAAGAATAGCTCTCGGCTTTATCTCCGAAAGTATTAGCCGTAGGGCCTGCGGAAAAAAATATTTATAACTAAAGAGGCTATGAGAAATTGCTGGAAATAATTTTCAAGTTTGTAAAATGGCCGCTAGAGAGCCCAATTGCTATGAAAAATAAAAAAAATATTGTTTTTACACAATTTTGCCTAGATAAGGGGTACTATAAATAATAGCTTCATAATTTTCTGTAGATTTTGAATATTTTTTGTTAGAACTACTTTCCTCTATCTGTTAAAATAAAGTGGTGGGGAAGATCTGTTTTTATTTAAATATTAATAACTCCGGACTGATGAACCGAATACGACAAACGAGAGCTCGTTTAAAAGAGCGTTCCATATTCTATATTATATCATATAAACAACAATAATGAGCTTTTGAACATAGACGCTAGGGGGCACTGTCCTACGATTTAACAAACATTACCAGTCTTTTCAAAAAAATTAAATGCAATAGTATATGTAATTTTATCTGATAATAAAGAGTAATAAGCTTAAAAAGTTAGCTAAAACCGCATCTTGATATCTTTTTTCAGACCAAAGTTATTAGCGAAATTATGAAAAATACGAAAAAATAAGCCCGTAATTACCTTATTTTTCTAACACGGTAGCACTAGCCCTCTTCATTATTACCATTCTAATTAAAAATGAGATAGAAACAATTAGTTTATTCTAAAATCGACAATATACCAGAATACCATATTTTTTCCGCAGGCCTTACGGCTAATACTTTCCGAGATACAGCCGGGAGTAATTCTTAGTGGGACACCCTGTACAAGCCACTCTTCGTGAAAGAAAACTTGCCGCCATAAACTACCAAATATTCTTCTTATAGCCACAGGAACCCGAATTTCAACTCAGACTGTAAAAGATAGGCAACAATAAATTAACATTCGATCAAGATGAGCTAAAATCCAAAATGGCGGCCGTTTGGCGTCGTTTAAAGAGCGTCATCAAACTGATTTTGAACTGCTTTGAACCGCTAGCGAACAGTTTTGAAGAGACCCGATTTAAACACAAGCTAAGTTTTGAACCGACGGACGCGACGCCACACGGCCGCCATCTTGGATTGTAGTGAGGCAGAATCGGCATAGCCCTACTACTACCGTATTTAACTGCTATTCATCGTAGGGTACGAAGAATATTTGCTCACGAACATCTTCACTAGATCGTGGATCAGTGAAGGCACTTCCTTTTTACGGAGTCCCGATTTAGACTAAAAAATCATACTGATGACCGGCATCGAGTATACAGAAGATCGAATGATACCGAGGCTATCTGGACAAAACAGGTTCCAGACGGTTAGACGGCACAGTTATTATTGAACGATACAGAGATGAGATTCCTGAAACATTTTATTATATTTGCTGCTCAGCATGGTCCAGAATTTATCTTATAACAGGGTAATGCCAAGCCTCATACTGACAAAAGTAGTTATACCGTCGATACCTTCGCGACTCCAATATTACAATTATGGCTTGGCCTGCTAATAGTCCAGGTCTTTAGTCCTATTGAGCACCTTTCGTACAAACTAAATCAAAGACTACAAAGGGATCCACAAGCACCATAACTTCAAACGTTGGTAGAAAATCTTGGCAGAGAGAAGTGACACGCCTTTTCTTAAGTGATTATTCGGAGTCTTATTCAGTCTACCAAATCGGTGTACAGAGGTGCGATTACACATTATTAAGAAAAAAAATCCTTTTGTTCATAATTTAGGTAAAAATTGTTTACAATTTTTTTCGGTACACATTATCGTGATTCATAATGTCATGAAAATACAATTTTGCTAACTTAACACACTTTTTTTATTTTACATTTTTGTGTTGCTGTTGCGCCCCATAGCGTGCAGCTTTCGAACTTAAAAATCAACTACAACAATTTCTCGTGGCCGATTTACAAACAGTTTTTCGTTAATTTCTATTATTAATTGTTCCCGATTTTCAGCCGACGCGACGTCTTCTATAACTGGACCACCCTCTACTTTGTTTATATCTTTTTAACTTGTTTCTTTCTCCCGCCGTGCAAAAAACTACAGCTGAGCCCGCAATCAATTATTATAAAATATTCAGGAAAAAAGAGATCCAGGGGCTCCTTAATGGGGTAGTTTATCTGACGCTCAAATTCGGTTAACTTTTGATTGCGTTTATTTTAGGAGGAAGCGATCAACTTTATTTAATGATGTAACTTTAATCAAGAAATAACAATTTTATATTAGGTTTCCGTGGACCATTCCCGCAAAGTTCTTGCATAAAATGTTTATTAATCGTTGTTTATACCGAATGACAAATTAATCGAAATTGAAACCATTCTTTCACTGATTTTTTACAGTTCAAATTGAGTTGTTGAATAAGCCGGCGCCTGCGCACTGATATATTAATATCTGTTATTTTTATAAAATGTTCAAAGCCTGATAAAATATCATTGGGCTGTGATCCCAACTTCACATGACAAGCAATTACTGTTTTAAGACTCATACCTGTAATGTTACGGAAGGTTCTAAATATCACGAGGAAAATATAATATATCCAAATGGAGAAAAATTTACTTGCAGGTTTTATTCACAAAGTCAAACTTTATTGTATTTTTTAGAAACAAATATTGAATAGGATTATATAAATACTTGCTTATAAACAAATATAGAGGCTATAGAAACATCAACTTTAACTTTTTTTAAGCTAAAGTAAAGGAAAATTGTAGTAGATAGTTTCGCGTAAACTTAGTTAAGTTAGGTTTTCTGTATTACAAATAAAAAAATAAATCTTTAACTATTATGGGGTCATTTGAACAACGAAATATTTAAATCTTTATTTTAAACTTTTTTATAAGATGAAAATTTATAATTTCGAAAAAATATTTTTTCTACAAACGTCAGTAAAAATGTAATTTTTAACGCATGTCAGTGCCTAAAATGTGACATTATGTCACTGATGGTATAGTACAATTCTTTTAAAAGTTCCTCAATATGGCCGACCTAGTTAGGAAAATTGGTAATTTTTTAATGAAAAATAAGTTGGCGTTAGCGAATTCAGAAATTTATTTACTCTTTGGTTAACAATAAAAATTTTCAGGATTGTCAAGTTGACGTTAAAATTAGGTTATTAGGTGGTTGTCATAAATAAAAATATAGATTATTGAAATTATTTAATAAGAATAAAGGTATTTTACAGCAGATCCGAAGAGATTTTACTTAAAGGTATTTTATAAACTTTCTCAGTGAGAATATTAACACCCCTGTTACTTATATTTCAGTTAAAGAGACGTAAGAACTATAGGAAGTTAATTTTTGTTTTCATGTTTTGACGATATCTGAGAGTTCCTAGAATTATCAAGATTATTGAATAATTATATATTTGTTTAATAAGTGAAATTAATAGAAGACTTGGAAAGAGGATGATGCGTTT
This sequence comes from Sitophilus oryzae, assembly GCF_002938485.1. Classification (NCBI taxonomy): domain Eukaryota; kingdom Metazoa; phylum Arthropoda; class Insecta; order Coleoptera; family Curculionidae; genus Sitophilus; species Sitophilus oryzae. Next base: position 418,789 of record NW_022145636.1, on the reverse strand, counting down.
CATATTATAGTTGATAGATCACCCCATTTCTCTTAATTTGTTTTTATTTCAGTACAGTTAATCACAAATTGAATTGATGTGTGCAAAAACAGCTATATATTTTCAAACATCTTATTTAAATACTTCTTTTATATAATGTTAAACTGTATCAACTACAAAGTCTTTAGCAAAAAGTTATAAGGTAATAAATTTTGTAGATATAATTTATGAAAATTTATATATAAAGATTAGAACGTAATCCTCTGAGGAAAAAAATACTCAAAAACTCATTAAATACACTTTATTAAAAATAACAACATACAAAAACATCCATGCAAACTTTAATAATCAGAACATTATCCACATTACACCTTAATTAAATTTGTGTTCACACTTCTGTCAGGAAAGCCATAAATGTTTGTTAAAATATTAACTTATTTTAAATTGCCAGAAACACATCAGAATATGTCACAACCACAACTATAGGTTTGGAATCAGTACTAAATTTTATACCTAGTAAGTGATGCGTCAACTAACATAACTAAGTATAGGATAAAAAAGAATTTTTATATATTAATTATTAATATAGAGTGTACTATACAATGTCCTTCTGCTTATTTATGAAATGACTTTCCGTTCAAATGTGGAAATGGAATACCAGTAAAATAAAACATAATTTTTGGTTTGGTTTGGTGTTTGATATACTAACTACATCTATTAGAAACCTTAAGTGCTTTTAGTGAGTAACTGTATTTTTTATTATTCTTTGTGTATCCTGTAAAGTAAAAAAATATATATTTCAAGAAATATAAAAACAATGCAATATATATCAAACAGATTCATAAAAACTACTTACAATTATTGTACATATTATACAGGGTGTTTCAAAACAAATGCGAAAAACTTTAGGGGGTGATTCCTTGTTCAAAATAAAGGGTAGTTTGCTTTATAAACGTTGGGTCAAAAGTCAACCATTAGGGAGATATCGCGGTACAAAGATGGCGGAAAAATAATGTTTTTATTTTTTATCTTGAAAACAAAAAGAGATAGACTAATGAAATTTTATGGAAGCATTACTGTTATGAAAACACACTTTCAGGTAATTTTTTACTTTTTAAAATGAGTGGAAGGGTTGAAATAAACTACCCCTATCATACTTGTTAACGAAATTTAAAGAAAAATCTTATCAAACACATGCAAATGCTTTAATTTGGATAGTTTAGTTTATTTAGAAACTTTTTTACCTCTAGTGTTTTTTTGATAAAACTCACCGATTGGAAATTAAAAAATAAAATGTAAAGCATTACATGTCAGGACAAAAAACATTTTTAGATTAAGAATCTAGTGATAATAACGATAATAATAATCATAGTATCGAGTAATGTCAAATAAAATATTATTAGGAACATCCTAAAAAATAACAGCGGCCGACTAGATTTTTTCCTAAAAAAATTACAGCAGCCCACTAGATTCTTTACCAGAAAATGTTTTTTGTCCTGACATGTAATGCTTTACATTTTATTTTTTAATTTCAAATCGGTGAGTTTTATCAAAAAAACACAAGAGATAAAAAAGTTTCTAAACAAATCCAAATTAATTTTTTTGCATGTGTTTGATAAGATTTTTCTTTAAATTTCGTTAACAAGAATGATAGGGGTAGTTTATTTCAACCCCTTCCACTCATTTTAAAAAGTGAAAAAATTACCAGAAAGTGTGTTTTCATAACAGTAATGCTTCCATAAAATTTTATTAGTCTATCTCTTTTCGTTTTCAAGATAAAAAATAAAAACATTATTTTTCCGCCATCTTTGTACCGCGATATCTCCCTAATGGTTGACTTTTGACCCAACGTTTATGAAGCAAACTACCCTTTATTTTGAACAAGCAATCACCACCTGAAGTTTTTCGCATTTGTTTTGAAACACCCTGTATATTTCAAGTGTTATTTGATCTTTGGTCCCATTACCAACATTACCTTATTTAGGTCTTCTCTACTAACTCAACTTTTAAACCTGTTTTAAACCTTCTTTATATTTTAAAACTGATTTACAACAATATGTAATGCCCGCGCTGTTTCCGGAAATATAAGTATTAATCTATTTATTATCATATACATATTACAAACCTGAAAATTACTGGTACGAGGAAACTTCTCAAAATAATTAGAGACCTTTTTACAAACATCTGGACTAATTTATTTTCACGAATTTGTGGACGAGTCAATGTTTTCTAATACGTTTTTAAGCGTTTTACACATCTTCCAGCCAATTCCTCAGTTCTTGATCGGTGAAAAGATTATTTATAGCTATATAATTAGTACTGCAGGCTGCAGATTAAATGAAAGAACAAGGTCAAGTAGGATTTGTGAATAAAAACTCAAAAAATAATGATAATATTTAGAAAAAGGAACAGTAAACGTCAATGTCAGCCAAGTGTCACACTTCAATTGGATTTACCACAGATTATCAATTTGAACGATTTGAACTACAGTCGATTCCAGTCTATAGATTTTCGTTTTTTAAGCCTCCCATACTGAAGTCTGCCATATTGGGAAGTTTTAAATGAATACAAGTATAAAAGTCATTTACTTTTAGCACTGGTGATAAAAGTAAGTCACGTGATTTACTTTTAACACTGAAGCGATTTCAATTACCCTAGCAACCATGAACTTCATAATTAATTTGATTTCAAAATGACTTATTATGAATTATTCATTAACGTAAAAAGTAATAATACCTTGATGTATAGGAGCATAAACTTGTTTAGAGTGGTTATTAGCAATTCTTTGTATATTTATAAATGTGGGTTTTATATGCGTCTTCATGCTGCCATATTAACCTTTGTTGACGTTGGTTGCTTCTCCGTTTCAACTGATCTTGTGCTACATTTCCTGAAGTCATTGTTACTTGCAAATACATATAGGCTGCTTTTAAAATAAAAATTATTGAAAAACCAAACATTAGAATTAATCATCAAGGTTAAACAAATTCACATATTTGGACTTTTTATATCGGAAATAACCAGGTTGTCAACCTCAGACCCTCGACCTGGATCTAATAGGGCACCAATAATCCCCTCTTGAAAATTTAATCGGCTTAAAGTATAGCTGAGAAAATACTATCTCTGTCCGACGCGATCCATCCTTATGAAGCTGACCGTTCGAGTTCAGGGGAGCGTTAGTTTCCTTGTTTTCTCAAACAACACAATCTTGCCGTATCCTAATGGAGCCAAAATGTTCAGCGTTCGTAGTCAAGAGGACGGAACGGTTTCTAATTGAGTTTAGCCGCCTGTTTCAGAAAAGAAACGTGAAATTTTAGTCCGTTAAAGAAATAAGATATATTTTTTAATTAAAGTCACATCAAATTTTCATGTGACTTTGATGCGATATTTTGAAATTATTAAATTTATTGCACACTGAATTTAATAAAATGCCACAATAATTATTCTTAGGGATATATTTATTTTGGCATAACTAATTACGGTAATATTTTCTTTTATAACTATACTTTTTTCATTACTCTTATAGTTATTAACGTAATAAGGCCGATAAACAACAAATAACGGCCGGGCTGAAGTTTGTGATCCGAGGCGATAGCCGAGGATCATAAGCAGCCAAGGCCGTTATTTGTTATCGGCCGTGTTGCGTTCTAGATTTTTCGTCATACTGCAGATTTTTTAGAGCAATAAACACTACTATTTAATAACAAATTTTATTGAACAATAACACAAGTAAGGATAAAAAATACATAATGTCTTATACTAAAATTCATTTTTCATGATAATGAACATGGAAATTAAAAGTGCACTTGTTGTTCTTAGAAATCTGTAATCCTTCCCAGGGATTTACAGATTTTATAGAAGAAGATGATGCTACTGAAGAATGGCAAATATTTGTATCCACTAAAGACACATTATTTTTTGGAGCTATCATGAAAAAAGTTGATTTGTTATTTTCATTCTTTTGGAAACTGATTTTTCTATGTAAGTTTCTGCCACTGTTGAAGACTCCTATCCTCCTAGCTCCTTTAGCGATAGTAAATCACCACCATTTTCGGCGAGCATGGTTGCTGATGATCTACGAAATGAATGCCCTGTATAACGTTCTGGATTCTCCAAGTTCAAAATTTTTGCAATTTTCTGCGGTACGCTCCCCGATGGTATGTATACCGACGATTTGCTTAACACACTTGCCTTTCTTGTAACCAATGAAAAATTTTGGATTGTCAAAGTTACGAGGACGCAGGTTGATGTATTTTTGTATAAACCATAGGCATCAAACGGAAGGCCCGTTTTGGAATAAGAAATTTCCTATCTTTCTTATTTTTAGTATTTCTTAATGAGACAAGAATATTTTTCTCAGAATCTTCGAAATCATCAACTGTGAGTGACCAAAGCTCGCTGCGCCTACAAGCTCCAAGAATACCAAGCACCAATACAATTTTTTTCGAGTAACCAGGTGTAATCATCGGCATCCAGTAGAAAATTATTTATGTCATTCTCCGACAGAACTTTGGCTTTTTTTGGTGAATAACCTTCGTTTTTGCGCCTCAGAAACATGAACAGTTTACCAAATCTATGAACAAATATAATTTAGATGAGTATGATTAAATATCGAAGAATATAATGGCTTTTACCTTGATATGTCGATGTTTTCATATACTCTCAACGCAAGCTTCAGCATGGAATCTTTGTCCACAGTGATGTAGGAGAATACATTTCAGACATTCTTTTAGCATAAGCCAGCAATACCGCTTCATTTACGCTGTTTATACTTCTATCCTGCCGCCACTTCAAAAAATTGTCATATTCCTGCTGATATCTCTCTCTGGTTATAGTCGGAAGTATAATTTTGAGTAGCCGCAGCCGCTTCCTCCTGTATTTCCAACGGAATTTCTCGCGACATCTCGCTATGGTCTATTTTCCCAATTTTTGAAAAGTCCAACTGACAATAAATAGTCATTGTTGCAGGTGACAGACGTTACGATTACCTTAGAAACTTAACGGCCGCCGGCCGTTATGATAACGTCCGGCGGACGTTATATGCATCTTTTCCATTCTGATTTTGCTTATGTTATAATAATATAACAATATAGTATGACGAAAAAGTAGTTTCTTTATATAAAAATAATCATATAATTATTAAAATTGTAGAAAAGGTCAAAATTTTGTAACTCTTAGTGTAAAATTGGTGTCTTATATGTATCATCATGCTGCCATATTTTTCATCGTTCTTTGGTTACCTTTGTTAAAAGTGATTGCTTCTCTATTTCAACTAGTTTTGCAACTGATCTTCTTGTTCTAGATTTCCTTAATTAATTTCCACTTGCTACTACTACTGCCATTACTCGCTGACGAGTATTTGACACGCATCAGAAGATGGTCACGCAAGGCGTTTTCTTTCATGAGCCTTTCTGTGACTGAAAAGCCCAATACGTGATGTTATTTGTCTACCGCACTCCGGACATTCAAAAATCTCATTACTTTGTTGCCTCTTAACTTTTTGGTTCTCGCTGTTAACTGAGTTTACAATTCTTCTCCATTGAGTTCTATTGTGAGCTGCTACTTCCCACTCATTCTGCACATTAATCCCCTTTAAGTTTTCGTGGAAAATGTCCTTGTACCTTTTGAGTTGTCCACCTGGCCTCCTCTTACCGTCTACAAGCTCACCGTAAAGCAGTGATTTTGGTATGCGGTTTTCTTGCATTCTGCATACGTGACCAGCCCATCTTAATCGGGATTTTGTAACCATGACTTCAATACTCTCGCAGTTAGCTTTTTCAAGAACCGATACGTTTGAGACGTGATGGAACCATTTAATTCTTAAGAGTTGTCTAAGGTGTCTCTGTTGCAACTTGTTTAATGCGTTCATGTGTCGGCGGTACGGCACCCAGGTTTCGCTCCCATATAACATGGTGGGGATTATTATTGCTCGGTACACTGCAAGTTTCGTTTTTGTGCTCAGGTCATGGTTGTAAAAAACCCTGTCTTTTAATTTCCAGAATGCTCTTGAAGCGCTGCTAATCCTGTGCTGAATTTCAGAGTCGATATTGGCCTTTTCCGAAATCAAACTGCCGAGATAATTGAATTCCGCTACATATTCCAGTAGCTCTTCTCCGATTTTTATAGCATTGTTGTGATCTTCCGGAGGAGTGCACATGATTTTAGTTTTGTCGATGTTTAGCTTAAGGCCCAAAGCCTCGTATGCCCAGGTATATGTGTTCAACATTTCTTGTAATTGCTGTACAGTTTTTGCAACTAGAGCGCAATCGTCAGCGTATTGAAGTTCTGTGATGAATTTTGTACGTGTTTTTGCCCTGAGTCTTTTTATGTTGAACAGAGCGCCGTCGTATCTGTATCTAATGCCCAATCCTCTCTCCTGCAGTTTGCTGTCCACTATAATGGAGAGCGCTGCCATGAATATGTTGAATAGGAGAGGCGCGAAGACACATCCCTGCCTAACTCCTGTATTTGTTAAGAAGGGATCGCTCAGCGATCCATGATGTGACACTCTTGACTTGTTGTTGTTATGGAGGCTTTTACACACTGTAAGGAATTTGATGGGTACTCCGAACTTTGTCATAATTGCCCAAAGTGCATCTCTGTTCACAGAGTCGAAGGCTTTTGTTAGGTCGATGAATGCAACATAAAGTTTAGACTGCTGTTTTTTTACTTTTTCCAGTAGTTGGCGGATGGAAAATATGGAATCGGCGCGGCAGTGCCGCGGTTAGTGCGAAAACCCGTTTGCGATTCTGGAAGGATTTTTTCTATATGTGAGTGCAGGCGGTTTGACATAATTTTTGCAAGAATTTTTCCTCCGATAGCCAAGAGTGAAATTCCCCAGTAGTTTCCGCAGTCTGATGCACTTCCTTTGTTCTTATATATTCACTATATTTGCATTGCAAAAGTCCTGAGGCACCTCTCCGCTTTCCCATATGACATCGAAGAGAGCCTTAAGATGTCCAATAAGTTCTTTACTTGCACACTTATAGATTTCCGCCGGAATCGCGTCACAGCCAGCTGATTTGTTGTTTTTAAGCTGTTTTATGGAGACCTTTATTTCCTGTTCTGTTATTGGGATATCTAATACATCGAGGCTGTTATACTGAGGTATTGTGTTTAGTGCTTCTATATAGGGGTTATTTTCTTGGCTGTAATGCTCTTTCCAGCGGTTTCTGATTTGCTCTTCCTCTTTTAGAAGTTCGCCATTTTGTGCCATGATTGAACAGCTTGCCTTCTTGGTTGGGCCGTATACTTCTTTTACAGCCTCGAAGAATTTACGGTAATCGTGATGCGTGGCGTACTCTTGAATCTGATTAGCTTTTTGTGACCACCAGTTATCTTTAAGTTGGCGTAGTTTTCTCCGAAGCGTGTTGTTGGCTGCGTTAAAGTTGTCTACCAGCCTTGGGTTGTGTGGATTTGCAGTAACTGCTTGATGTGCTCTATGCTTTTGTTCCAACAAAGCCTGTATTTGAGGTTGATTTTCGTTAAACCAGTCTGGTTGTTTCTTTTTGTTGGACTTTCCCAGAACAGCTTCGGTGGTTTTATGAATCGCATCCCTTAATTGTGTCCAGCCTTGTTCAGCTTCCAATATTGAGATTGAAGTTATCGGTGGAAGTGATTCTTTGATGGCTTCCCGGAGGGCGTCGGCGGTATTGTTGTTCTCTAGACCCCGTACGTTCAATCTGGTCATGTTGTTTTTGTTTTTACAGTGTGGATGTTTGGGTTTTAACTGGATTTTCATTTTTGAAATTAAAAGTCGGTGGTCAGTGCCGCATTCGGCATCTATTCTGGCTTTTGTGAGTCTAACATCTTTTAGATGCGTCCTTCGAACGATAACGTGGTCCAATTGATGCCAGTGGCCTGATCTGGGATGTTTCCAGGTACCTTTAAACTTGTCCTTCAACATGAACCACGTATTGGTGATGCAAAGATTATACTCTGTGCATGTTGTTAATAAGCGTTCACCATTGCTATTTACGTTTCCCATACCATGTTTTCCCAATACGTCAGGCCATATTTCCTGTTGTTTACCGACACGGGCGTTAAAGTCACCTAGCAAGATAATTCGTTCGTTCTTCGGAATTCGTTGGAGAGCATTTTGTAGAGTTTGGTAAAATTTATCCTTATCCTCAATTTTAGCGTCTAGGGTGGGAGCGTAGGCACTAATGATGTTGACGTAAGTTTTGTCTGATATGGGATACCTTAGGGTCATAAGGCGTTCGGAGACACCAATAGGTACTTCTGTTAATTTGGTTGCAATTTCGTTCTTATTGCAATGCCTACGCCATGAATTCTCCTGTGTGTTGCGGGGTGACCCTTCCAAAAGAAGGTGTAATGCTCCTCAGTGAGACTACCCTCATCCGGAAAGCGGGTTTCGTTAAGAGCGGCAACATCTATATTTAGCCGGTGGAGTCCCTGTGATACCTGAGCTGTTCTTCTCTCTGGTCGATTTGAATTTTTCTTGTCCAATAGAGTGCGGACGTTCCACGCCGCAAACGTGAAACATTGATGTTTTTTTTTCTCCGATGATACGCTCGTGTAGGCACCCCCTCGCGGAGATCAGATTGAGGGGGTATTTTACCTCCGGATGATGATTTTGTCCCACTCGAATGTTCCATCATTGATGTGTGTAAGCTGCGTGAAAAGGTTTAACTGTGACGGTTACGCTGCCGCACAGTTTTGGCTGCAACTGTAGCACGGGATGGCTGTCACAGTGAGGACCGCGACGATAGTTCCCTTGTGCTACGTCCTCGGCCGGCTAGGAGCAGTTCACTACTCGTCTTCCCCAGAAAGATGGTGGGTCCGAGGGATATATATATAGGTTATACCGCCTATACTCGGACGTCAGAGCCTCGTTAGTGTAAACAGGGTGCACCACGTGAAGGTGAGGTTGACTTTTGGGTAAGCTAGGCTATATGTATCGCTTCAATACCCCTTGCACCCCTTGCACCCCCAAGAGCAAAAACTTTCTTATTCCACTTGCATACAAAACGTTGCATACAAAATAGGTTGCTTTTAAAATATAAATTATTTATAAACCAAACATTGAAGTTAACCATGAAGGTTAAACAATTTCATATATTTGGTCTCTTTATATCGGACGTAACCAATTTGTCTACCTCAAACCTTCGGATCTTATAGGGCACCAGCAGGTCTAATAATACCCTCTTAAAATTTAATCGGTTCAAAGTTATAGCTGAGAAAACACTATCTCTGTTCAACGCGATCCATCCTTATGAAGCTAACCGTTCCAGTTAAGGAGAGCGTTAGTTTCCTTGTTTTCTTAACACAATCTTGCCGTATTCTAATGGAGCCAAAACGTTCAGCAAGAGGACGGAATGATTTCTAATTGAGTTTGGCCGCCTATTTCAGAAAAGAAACGTGAAATTTTAGTTCGCCAAGGAAATAAGGTATTTTCTTTGATTAAAGTCGCATCAAATTTATTTTGAAACTAATATTCAGTTTGTCGCCGGATTAACAAGAGCAAAAACTTTCTTATTATTAACGGTTTGAGAAAAATACATTTTTCATAAAAAAAATTTGCTTGTTCTATAATGGTTAATCCCGTTTATACTTCCAAATTTCCATACCATTTTAGAGAAAATTAAAAAAAACATGAAAAAACGATTGAATTCTTTCCAATTGAAGTCCTAAAAATTAAAAGGCGTTTCTAGGCCAATAGCCTCGGCAGTAGCATTTCGATTTCATTCTTTGATAGATGGTTATTATTCATTTTGATTAACGTCATATTTTTTGCTGTTGTTAAAGTATCAAATTTTCCGGTAACTATTACCACCCTTTCAGTAGCATTACACTAAATAAATTTTGTGTTTCTTTAACATTTTAAAACAGCAAAAAATATGACATTAATTAAAATTTTATCAATAACAATCTATCAAAGGATGAAAATTATATTATATTACCATAGAAACGCGTTTTGATTTTTAGGGCTTCAGAAATTCAACAATATTTTCATGTTTCTCTACGATTTTCTCTATAACGGTTTGAAATTTGTAAAAGTAAAAACGGAATTAACAATTTTAAAACAATCAAACAATTTTATGAAGAATTGGTTTTTCTAAAAACGGGAATAACAGAAAAGTTTTCCCTCTAATTTAATAAAATAACACACCAAAAATTATTCTTAGGGTTCCATGAAATATATTTATCTTGGCAAAATTAATTACCTTAATGATTTTTTTCATTACTCTTAGAATTACGATATGCATTTTCTTTACATAAAAGTAGTTATAAACTTTATTAAAATTGCAAATAAGGTAAGAATCTTGTAACTCCCACCATAAATAATCTAAGGACAGCAGTATTCTAGACTACCACCTACATAAAATTGGTTTCAGCGTTAAGCTATACGACAATGAATGCCTACAAATTTAAAACCAATATAATACTTGACTGGCACTGCATATTCTTTAAAGAAGCTGCTGCCTAATTTAAAATAGCATTTTAAGAGGTTAGCATTTTCTATCAATATTTTTCTTTGATTTGCCTATCAACATTTTCTTTCCCTTTAAAAAATGTTTGTTTTAGATACCTTATATTAAAGTAATTAAAATTAATCAACTTTATCACCTTCGTAATAGACACCATCTAATCCCTGGGCACTTATCATGTGTAGAATCCAGCCGTATCCACTTCCAGAATTGGACACTGTAGTTATTTTTTATTCCAGGTGGCCTTTATTTTACCTGGCAGCCTGTATGCTGACTACCGTCTAGTTCACAAAATGTTGGTGATCGGTCAACTTTAATAATTTTGAATCATTATTTAAACAATTAGTTATTAATTCAGATTTTTATAATTTGTAGGATAGTTCGTTGGTTTGTGATTATAGTTTCCGTTTTTTTTTCAGTTTGTGCATTGTGATATTTACTGGCAATCATCATTTTTCATCAAAATATAAAATGTAGTAAAAAAATTAGCGCCGGGAGGCACGTATAGCTGCCCATACTAAAATATGTTAATGAAAAGTTGGTAGGCAGTTCTTTTAGTTTCAAAGTAAAGGAATTTTTCCAATTCTGGTCCGCGGTTATTTCCCCTATCCGCCACCTGGGGTCGCGTCCGATGGGAGTTTGGAGTTCTCCACACGGATTTTCTCAAAAATGGAATGCAAAACACGGAATATCTCAAAAACTGCGACTTTGACTGATTTTGATGTTATTACAAATTTTGTTGCAAATATTATTCCTAATCTTAAATTGAAAACCGCGTTTCGCTAGCTACTGTAATTTTGGAGTTACGATTTTTTCACATTTTTAACCCCCTCCCATACCCCCTTACCAACCCACCACCCCCACCAAAAAACTAATGGGCAGATTCTCGGGTGCCACAGTATTTTTGTGCCAAATTTGGTTAAAATCGGTTTAGCGGTTTTTGAGTTATCGTGTTACAGACGGACAGACAGACAGACAGACACCATGAAAATATTTTGTATTTAGGTCATTTATGACCCAAATAACTCATTTTGAGTGAAATTAAAAAAACTTTTTTTTTGTCGATCTTAATAGCCTACCATACCTGTTGGTATGGTCGGCTAAAAATCTATATTGGTTATTTTATATTTTACAAGGAATAATTATGCGCTTGAATAACGTTACCATTATAGTTAGCGTTAATAAGTAACTGAGAGAACGCTAAAATTATATAATGTTAAAACTGTCTATTAGTTTCTTCCAGACCACCTTAAAACATTGTTTTTTGGTGGCTATAAATGACGGATTTATTTGTTTTAGTGCATCCACCTCTAGTATATGACATTAATCTATGATAGTCATCAAAGAGTCATTTACGGCGCACTAAGATGTTTTATTGTGTTTAAAGTTATTGGTGATATATTTGAATCGAAAAGTAAACAAAAATATAGAGATCAAATGACAATAACTGTCAAATCGATTATTCTCAGGGTGCATCCATACTATCCTAGAAAAAGCGGATTGGCGTATCGGCGTAACGACCTTGAATATATTTCTAGTAATTCTATTGGCTGAAAATTTTGACAGATGAGTTTGACAGATGAAATTTTTTACAGATGAATTTTTCAGCCGATAGAATTACTGGAAATCGTATCAAGGTCGTTACACCGATACGCCGATCCGCTTTTTCTAGGATAATGTAGATGCACCCTCATTGATTCCAGATCATTCAACCAATCGGTCATCCGTCATACAACAAAACTGACAAAAAAGCTCTGCTTGGCACTTTACTTCAATTTACTGTCAAGCTGTACGAAGTTAACCGGATCAGCTAGTTTATTATATTATACTGCTTTGAACCATGTTTATTATATTATACTGCTTTGAACCAATGTAAAATCGCTCAACCGAGTCTCACAATGCAAATTCACCTCAAATGCCCATTTAGTTGGTCATTGGCAAGCAGACTCTCATTGTACATGAAAATAATAAAACAAACATTTACTTGTCTAGATAAAATTGATAGTTAAATAGTAAAACTCACCCGGGAGTACTCCGCCCCTAGCCACTGATATTCTATTCAATATATCCCATTCCATATATTCCATCTAATTCAAATATTATTCGGATCTATTGGTTAATCTTCAACACCTAGCTGATGTCACCTGAAATAAGTATAGGAGCTTCCCCGGACGCAAATCTGCCGCTAAACAGATTCGATTGGATAATAGTAAAGTAATAAGTTTATTTTAAATGTAATATAGATTTATAACAAAAATTTAGATCGAAAATGCAAGCTATCCTGAGTTAGGGAAGATTTGGACAGACGATATCGACTTGACGAATTTACTTTTGAATTAAAGTAACAGTCTCTGTCATTGATCCTCTCGTTGGGCAGACTATAAATATATACTTTATATAAAGCGATTTTAATACAAAAAATTTACATAACACTAATACTAAAGGCATTGATTCGGCATCTTTTCGCGAATCGACCTTATCCCGTCGAACCATCAGATATCGGATAGCGACGTTCTATATGCATTCATTCGAAAGCTGTCGTTTACCGGCATTTCATCTTACGTTTTGTCGGCGTGGCCTTATCTTTAGGGGCGACGTTTTGACGCCACCCCGTGACACTTTTTCACTTCTGCAAAGAAGGCTAGAAATCGCTCGTCTTCGCCCGAACAAAAGCGTCTCTAGTCGATTGATGGGGATAGCTTGGCGCGCGGAAATGGCAAAGGGATCCACCAAAGCGTGAAGACATCTAGTTCGTATAGCCGTCCTGTCAATTTAAATATATGTAACTTTAAATATCAATTGACAGATATTTTAATGGCTTCGAAAAGGGCGTTGATGTTTGGAGGTAATACTGAACTAGATAAATGAATATATACGTAATTTACGGCGATGTATGGGTACTTTACACCTTTATGGGGAACCGGTAATAGGATTTTTTGAAAAAATTGGATGTCTGCATAAAGACACCTGCTATACAGGGTGCTACAAATTCGAGGTACGAGCATTGGTTTGGTTTGGTACTCGGTAACCGTAATAGATACGAACATGGTTAAATTGGGGCAAAGTTGCACTTTGGGATGTTCACCAAGATGCCATCAAAAAACTTTTAAAAATTTCAAGGATTGCTGAAATTTTTGGAAAAAACAGATATTTTTGAAAATCAATTTTATTTTTTCCTGTCGTTACTTTTTAGAAAATCAAAAAACTAATTGCACATTCTCATAGCCACTTTATTAGGGCTATCTGATGGTATTTTCAGATTTTCAAATCAGCTGATAATTTGTGAGATACACAGGCCAACTTAATTTTTTTAAACACGGATCATCCTTTTTATTTCATCCGGATCATTTTTTATTTCAGATTTTGAAAGAACTCGCTCTCCTGAGTACATGATATGCCACACTTAATATTTTTTTGTTTTGGAAATTTGGACACAATTTATTTAAACTAATTCCAAGTCCGGCTCTGTTTTTTAAATATTTAATATATTCATCGTTACAATATTGATAAGCTTTCAAACTTAACAGTGACGTGGGTTAAATACGGAATATTAAATGCAATAAAATAATAAAAAATAATGTAAATAAAATGTAGTATAAACAATCATATCATTTCCCCGGAAGATGGATTGGAAATGGTAGAGCAGTATAATGGCCAGCGAGGTACCTGGACCGTCTGATGATGTCAAGTAATTCGACAGGTCCAAATTTTACAAAAAAGTGAAATTAACACATCTCGGCAATTACAATAGAGAGTACAAAATGCATTTGAAAGTATAAGAAGATCTATTCAAAAGCTGTAAATAAAATTGAACGAAAAATAAATTTGTGCAATAGGGAGGGTTGGAACCCTTTCAAACATGTAGACTATGTAAAGCTTTAGAAACTAGTTTGTAGAAGTTAATTTATTCATAATAACTACGATTAATATTATGCAAATTATTAGATCGTAGAATGAGAATTTCAAATTCACAATAAGACAAGTTAAAAATAATATCTTTAAATTGCTGATCTGGATATTATTTATTTGAATCTTTCAATTAACTTAGTTTTCCTTATTCAATGTTAATTAGCACTGATCAATATTGTTGCGATGAATATAATCAGATTAAATAATTTAAAAAACAGAGTCTGACTTGAAATTTTTTTAATTAATAATTAAATAGTTTTGTTGCTGTTAAAAGATACCCAAAACAAAAAAATAGTATAAAGTGTGGCATATCATTGTACTGAGGAGACGGAGTTCTTTCAAAATCTGAAATAAAAAATGCAGGTCCATATTTAAAAAAATTAAGTTGGCCTCTGTATCTCACAAATTATCAGCTAATTTGAAAATCTAAAAATACTGTCAGATAGCCCTAATAAAATGGCTATGAGAATATGCAATTAGTTTTTTGATTTTCTAAAAAGTAACGACAGGAAAAAATAAAATTAGTTTTCAAAAAAAAATCCATTTTTTTCCAAAAAAACTCAGCAATCCTTGAAATTTTTAAGGCATTGATGGCATTTTTCTGAACAGCTCAAGGCGCAACTTTGCCCCAATTTAACCATCTTCGTATCTATTACGGTTTCCGAGATACCAATGGTCGTACCTCGAATTTGTAGCACCCTGTATATCAAAATTATTTTCAGCCTTACGGTGTTATCGCGGCATTTTAAAGGTGGTAGCATCTTTGTTATTTTAAATGGAACAGCCAGTATATTATTACATTTTTGCAAACCACTTTTATATCACATAAACGTTCTATTATACTAATCTATAATTATCTAATATGCAGGGTGTCCAGGCGTGTATTTGAAGTTTCTAGAGAACTATAAGATCTAGATCAGAGATTTTTTGCACATCATTGTTTCCCAACGAGATCTATCGATTAAAAATATTTTCAATATGGCAGCACTTCCATTGACGACACCTTACTTATTTTAAATAGGTTTATTTAATAATTTTTTATTACATACTTAAATTCTCTGTAAAATTTTATGAATTTTGAGATCAAACAGTATATACCTAACATTAACCGTTTTTGAAAAAAAAAAAGATTTACCATTTTTGAAGGAAAAAAACTGCATGTCAAAAAAATTTGTCTATAGCCTAAACATCAAATTTATTGATTACCACAGCCACTGTGACATAAAGAGAAGATCTATTTCAAAAATTAAATTGTTTGAATATCATATAATATTGACCGTAGAAGTCATGGAATTGAGAGATTAAAAAATTATCATAGGTAAATCATTTTTTCAAATGGAAACACATTTTTTTTTATTTCAATAGTAAAAACCCAATGAGCATTTTATTCCTTTAAGGCAAATGTGTTCTAGGTGAGATCGTTATTACGTTACCAGGTCCTTCTTGTGTCTAATATGAATCAATAAAAGACAGATACGTAACTGTTCCCTAATGTTCCCTAAAGGTGACAAAACTTTGCTCACTGGGAAGGTTTTTCAGTTTGTCACTTTTTGATTATACATGTTCCTATACCTAAAATAAATCGTTTATTTAAGATAAAGTTATTTAAGATTTAGTTTTAAAGCGTAAATTTTTCTTGACTTTATCTAGCTTCCTTTGACATTAAGTGTCAAACCATCAGAATGAAATAAAACAAGTAGGTTACCATTTGAAAAAAATGATTTATAATAATTTTTCCAATTCCATGATAGCTACATCCAATATTATATGACTATGACATTCAAACAATTTAATTTTTGAAATAGATAGCTACATGTCTTTTCTTTATATCATAGTGGCTGTGGTAATCACTAATTTTTACGTTCTATAAATTTTTTTGACAGTCAGTTTTTTCGTTTAAAGATTTTAATTTCTTTCTCTCAATAACGGTTATTGTATAGGTATAGACATAGGTATAGACTATTTGATATAGAAATTCATAAAATATTATAGAGAATTTAAATATGGAATAAAAAATGGGGATACCCATTTAAAATAAGGAAGTTGTTGTCAACTTCCGGTATTTCCGGAATTGCCGCCATACTGAAGATTTTTTTAATCAATAGACCTCATTGTAAAACAATGATGTGCAAAATATCTCCGATCTAGATATTTTAGTTCTCTAGAAACTTCTAATGCGCGCTCAGCCTGGGACACCATGCATACTAATCTTATAATAAATATATCTATTCCTAATAGTTTTCTAGATACATTATGGCTTACAAAAATTCGATTATTTATAATATTGCTCAAATCTGTTATTTTAAGTTCAACCCAATGTGTATTATTTAAAATATCGAAACACAAATAAACTTGCCTTTTGCCTTTCAAAGATATATCATGTTGCTATAAACTAAAATTTTATTATTATAAAGAATATCGTTATCATGACAAATAATTTAACAACAAATACTTTAATACAACTTTATAAGTATAAATTATACTTTACTTGCTAAATTTCTAAAATTTTAATATCAACGAAATTGTTGAAATAAAAGTAGCTTTTTGTTTCCCAAAGGAAAAGAAAAGTAATTTTACACTTTTGTTTAACTAAACTCCTTCACCATTTTGTCCGGAAAAATAATATAATATAATCACGACTTGTGTAATAATTCTAGCTAATTATCTATGCTTTTTTGCTGGACACATGCATTAGAAAAATATATCTATATATTTCTTGAATAATATATATTTTGTCTTTTTTGTAATTTTCTGAATAATTAATAATTTAATAAACACTTTGGACAGGATTTGTCTAAAATCCTTTCTTAGTGGGTATACTTGTTGAAAATAAAATAATTGTACCAAGTTTCAAGTCAATTGGACGTGTCTTGGACATTTCCTAATGAGTCAATGATGGGTATTTTGCTTAGACAGGATGGCGCACCTCATTCGCGTCGGTTGATTATACACAAACGGAAAGATATAGAAACATAATATTTTATGGGTATAATGTGGAGAGGCAATGTGCACAATTTAAAAACTTTTTGAAATATATAGAGCATTTCAAAACTAAGATCCATACCAAAGTTATATTTTTTCTTATGGAACAGCCGGTATTTTTTAGTTTCTTGGGCCTAAAAAGGGTATTTATTATAAGAGTTAAATATGTTTATAAACTTTGGTTTTTGAGATATTTAAAGATATTTAAATATGCATGATACAATAGAATATATTATCAATACCCTGTACATTACTTTTCAGAATTAATTCTTGTGCTGAATTTAAAGGTAGAGAAATAAGCTTTAATAAAAAATGTTATTGCTTTCTTAAATTTATACTGCGGTACCAAAAATTGCTGATTTATTTTAAATATTTATTTTACATAAAAACTTCGTTATTTCAAATGCAACACTCTTTATTTTTTTAAATAAATCGAAGAAGATTCAAATGCTACTTCAAACTATATTAGGGTTTCCTATACCTATCTAGCTCAGATTTTGAATAAAAAAATTTTGGCGATTTTTCAATAAAATGACAATCACCATAGCTGATGTCGTCATGACAATTTTCTAGTGACAGTTAGTCATTGCCTGGAAACTTATATGGTGAAATTTTGATAAAATAATTTAGTACTCACTAAAAATACGGTACGTCGCTAGTGGTAGGAAAAATAATTTTTAGAGGTTTACTAGTTTATTTGGTTGCCTGTGATATACATATACAGGGTGTTTCCTAATTAATCTAAAAAATAAAAAACCAAAAACGGCTTAAGGCGGGCTCTTAATAAGTATATTTATTTTTTTCTCGGCAACGGTTTAATGAACAAGAAAAACTCAAAAGATCAATTTTGTTGAAAAAGGATGGCCAGTCAAAAAAAAAATATTTTCTTTAAAAAAGCAGTAGTGTACCATTTATGTTAAGCAAAATATCGATATTTTTTTAAATTTTTAACACGCCGTAGATCAGAAAGGAAGTACTTTAGACCCAATGGTTATATAAAAAATGTTTTAAGAACACATGAGGAATCACACCACAATTTTATAGACTAATTAGAAAACACCCTGTATATTGTCAACTTGACAATGATTGTTGATAAATCAAAAAATACCTTTTCGGTGAAAAAAGCCCGATATTCGCAGGAAAAATTTTGATTTTTATTGAATTTGGGCCTGCATCTGCAAATACCGGTATGTTTTTTATGTATGTATGTTAATATTCTATCTATCTAAATTTTAAATATCATAGTCAGAAATAGTTTTATTATTTATTAACTGTAAAAATGATATACTTGTAAGTTTTATCAAATATTGTGATTTACTTTCTACCTTGTAGTCAAAATTTATATTTAATAAACTGTAAAATATATATATTCTTATGTTTTATTAAAGTTACGCTGATATACTAATATATCAGTGTAACTTTAAAACTAAATCCTTTGAAATCAAATATAAACATAAAAAATATTTACAGCAGGAAAGGCGAAGGCGCTGGGTTAAACGTAGTCTCTACTAAGAACACGGAGGGGCGCTTTGACCCAAAATTTTACTATTAAGTTTCATATCTATCTTAATAGAAGATTATTTTCTTTTAATTATTTTCTTTTATCTATGCAGTTAGTAACTATTTTCAAAATCGGCATTAGCTTATGGACTTTATTATTTAAATTTATAGCAGTTTACTTAAATTTACCCACAATAGTTTAATAAGAAGTATTCATTATATTATCAAGAAAAATAAAGCACTATCTGCTGGCGGAACGAATGGATATGGATATGTTACTAGTGATTTTATTTTGTGAGGAAAATTGCTTCTGGGCGTCAAGGGCTTATGCTCAAAGATATCCAAATAGGAATCTTCCTGATAAGCGTTCCTTTAAAAAAAAGTACTTGTCATGTTTGGCAGAGTTGTTAGTGTGGTTTATAAAACAACTATTAGGCAGAAACCTGTCGTTGAAAGTGAAGAAAATGAATTTGCTGTAATTAGTTCTTTTATAGAGAATCCATAAATCTACAAATTATCGTAAAATAAATCAAAGAAATACTTTTTCGTTTTTCTTGATACCTAACATAATAAATACATATTTAAAATAAATATTATTTAATATACTATTGTAATATAATATATAATAATGGTAAATTAAATAAAAACAAACCGCTATATAAATTTAAATGGAGTCCATAAACTAATTTCGATTTTGAAAATAGCTACCAACTGTCACTAAAAACTTGCCATTACGACATTAGCTTTCTTGGTTGCCATTTTATTGAAATATTGCTCTTTATTCAAAATAGATAGGTAGATAGGAGTATAGACATGCACATTTAAATATATTTAAATATCTCAAAAACCAGAGTTTGTAAATATTTTTAACCCTTATAATAAATGCCTTATTTTGTATCCAAAAATATAACTTGGGTGTGGATCTTAGATCTGACATTCCTTTTACATTTCAAAATAATTTTAATTATGCACATTGCCTTCCTACATATACCCATAAAATATTTTGTTTCTACATCTTTTAATTTTCGTATAATTAACCGAGGCAAATGAGGTACGCCATCCTGTATAATCTAGATATAACTATTACAATTATAATAATAATATCAAAACTAAAAAATACAAATAAATTTAGTAAAATAAGTCTTCAAAAATGTATTTTATTTTGAAAAATAAAGCTTAAAAATTTCGATTAAAACAATTAGAATTTATGGCAATACATAATGCAAGTTAAGACAATCTTGGAATCTTGACCATCTGTTAAAAGTTTGAATCACAATACCATAAATTCTTGCAAAGAAACAAAACTATAATATCGAAATTCGATTTATAAAATAGCCGGAAACGGATTTTAACCGTTGGAACCTGACCCGTCATCCGTACAAAAGAAGAAAATCGCTTTTCCGGTCGACATATATATCCTGGACCGTTCTAGTTTCCACCGTAGCCATCCATAGTCGGTAATAAGACGTCGCCGGAGAGCCCCTCTTGACCCGGGCTGCACTATTTTCGGACAATGCTTTAAGGCGATTAAATTTTCAGCAAGGTTTTCTTGCAATCCCGCCGGATTAAGCTTAGGACTTTGGACGTGGCCGCGACTTTGAAATATTAATTCCGGATGAGTTTCTGACCCTAAAGGCGTTAATGAACTTCTGACAATTACAGCTGTTTTATCTCCTTGAGGAGGTTTATTAGAAATGTTATTTTGTAAAGAAACTACATTATTCAATACTATGAAAATATTTATGCGAGCATTGATAAATTGTAATATGCAAAAAACTCACTAGTAATATAGAGAGATATTAGACTTCCTTTGTTTATATTTTCTAATAAGTACCTTACCACAATGTCTCGATTTCTCAAATATCTTCAATTGGCTCTTTGCACGTGTCGAGTAAAATTCAATTATTTTGATTTCTAATACATTTTTACCTAAAACATATATATGTATAATCAGTTTGTACAAATACCATCTGGAAAGTTCTTAAATTAATTATTGAAATTCGCTTGACGCGAAAACGAGATCTGATGTCTTAAGTGTTAAAATTTTCGGTGGACAGCGAACGCATGCAATTTAAATAGGGTGTTTCAGTTTGCTGGAATTATGACAGAACCAGTCTTGCCATAATTGAAGGACTTCCTTCAGGTTTCTGGTAGTTTTGCACAATAAAAATTGTTAAAATATGTAGAAAATTTATTGTTTTTCCTACATCTATATTTTCACTTTAACGGAGTTTAATTAAGGATGAAGTTTAAAGCAATTCAAAAAATCCGCAATTCAAAAGATTTTTTAACATTTACCAAAAAATTAATAGATACATTTTTATCTTTCAACACGTCTTATTACACACATAACACATTATTACACACATAACACACTAAACCAAAGTTCTTGATGTTGAAAAGAAATAAATAGGTAAAGTAAACGCCACGAATGTTTGGGAGTGATTAATCGCTTGATGAAGTTAGAATCGACACGCGCGCTATCATTTTTACATTAAAAACGTAAATATTTACCGCAGACGTAGGTTTTTAAAGGCCCGGTCTAATCATCTGCCTGCGCTCCTCCTACTTATTCTAAAATATTTAGCGTGATTGACAAAGACGATACTATATCGCGTTTCTTTGATTGATTCGTTTTTGTGCGTCAGTCCATTGGTGTGCTTGCAGTGCGACCAATGGGGCATTCCAGTTTATATTTATCTTTGAATAAGAAGACTAAGGAAGGAGCATAATGCTATCCATGTATTCATGCATAGTGGGCGGAAAAAAGACTCCAGGGTGGGGATCCTTGACAGTTCTGTTTGACGATTCATTTGACACATTTGAATTTGATTTGAAATTTAGTGGATTTGTCACTCTTTACGGAGCTTATTTTATGTTATTTATTATTTATTCTACTACTGATAGTTGTATAAAGGTAGTAAATCTAGATGGAAATTGTGGCAGAACTTAAATTAACAGTGACACTATCGCGATTTATTGAAAAAGACTCTAAAATAGTTGGTTGTGTAGCGTGCGGTAGATCTCGGCAAAAATGTGTGAAATAATGGAACAACTTTTCGCTAGTAAGTGACTATATAATATACATACGTGTAGTAAACCAATCATTTATGAAATTCACTTAAATTAACTAATTACATATTTTTTCTTGCATTTTTGCTTTTATTTACTACTTGCCTAAGATTAGATGTCAAAGAATTTAGATACGTCAATTTGACTTACCTGCTTCAGTAGCGTATCGGATGTTTATGGTTATAAATAATTATTATAACTTAACTATTTTTATTAGAATTTTATATTTTTATAACAATTTTAATAACTACCAATATTTATTCACAACGTAAAATAAAAAAAAAATTATTGAGTCTACCCCACGTCTACCCTACATCATAGTTTTACATTTTTTAAATAAAATTAGAACGACACTGATAAACCGGAATTTAAGTCGGCAATATTTGAGGCCCATCGCGGTGGACCTAAGATTTTTGATATGCTCCTTCCTTAGTCTTCTTATTCAAAGATATTTAGAACCAAATATATGTTTTGACAAGACTTTGACAGTTAAAACAACAAATTACAACAGATTATATATTGATTATTATACCACGACTTGAAATACCACGGCATTGGAATTAAGTTTTGTGCAGGGGCGCATATACGGGAGGGGTAATGGGGGTAATTACCCCTCCCAGGAAAAAAATTATAAATAAGAAAATCTGGTATAAAATAAAATTGTCACAAAATAAATTAATAATGTCAATCAAAATAGAAGTCCAGAACAATCTTAGTTTATTTTTTCCATATAGTCACAATACCTTTGAGCGAAAATTTAATTTAAACGTATTACTTTATTTAAATATTGCCACTACCCCTCCCAGACTCAATCTCTGGATGCGCCACTGGTTTTGTGTGACCTTGAACAGATTAGTTCACATGGTAGCGACCATAGGCTTAAAATAAAATATAGACTACACTATTTACATCTCAACGCGGACAAACATTCTTTTTTGTACACATGTTTACTTCTGGGTACAGTCAACCGAGCCTTCCTCATCCAGCCTATGTTGTCACGTCTTTAATATTATCAATATTTTTTTTCTTGTTATACACATATATTGAGATATTAATACTACAGTTTAATAAAGTAGGTTTTAATATTCCAGAGATGTATTAAATAGTCCTTATACTACTAAATTATAAGTCGGATACTGTTTAAAAAGGATAAGTTCTTTACAATATGACAACACCGATTAGAGGCGAGGGAGCCTATTCATTCATTTATTACCTTGTAGTACGTGTCGCACGTGTGCGGTAAAGCTTTGTTGCCGCTATCTCCCCGGCTGTATTAACGCATTTTCTTAGCTTGTAGTGCTTAAGTGTTTATTTTATTGACTTTTTCTGTTCAAGAACTATAAAATATGGTTCGCCAGTGCCAAATTTGCAAGAAATTTGACTTAAATAATCCATTTAAGTCTTGAAACGACTTTTGACCGGTAGGCAACTCTCAATTTACCCATTGGGAGTCAGTGGCGTTGTTGTAGAAAGGCGCTTATTTAGATAATATTTTAGTAAAATGTAAAATCTGAATTTTTTCTCTTACATTACATTATTTACTTACTTACATTGTAACAAAATCATAATTATAACCCTGTTAATAATTAATAATGTTTTTATTAAAAATATATTCCGGTTTATTCTAAAATTATCTTCAGAATCTAAAATAACATACAAGAATTTTAAAATGATATTACATTATGAAACAATATTTTTTAATATACCGGGTCGTCTCAAAAGTGGCTCACCCCTATAACTTTTTTATTTTGTCAGATAAAAAAAAACAGATTTGTATGTTAGTAGGTATATGACATAAATTAGGATTTATTGACGTATTCAATTGTTTTTGGTCTCTTCCTGTTTCACCGAATATATTGCTACTTTATTCGATAAAAAATGACACTCTGAATAGAATGACATATCATATGTCAACTTTTGACATTGTCGCTTAAAAACAAATGCTATTTTAAATTTCAATCCAGGGTGCCATGGTGTTGTTAAAAACACTAAGTTTTAATCAAGGAGCCTTGGAAAAATAGTTTTGATCGTCTAATGGGTTTCGTGTCTTGTCTAGGCCTGTTAAAAGATGTACAAATCGTATTTTTAATCATACGTATGTCAATTTTTTCAAATGGAACAAGGGTGACTCATTAGCATATTAGGAAAAAGCATTTTTTTATGAATATATTGATACCACACACTTGGTATTTCGAGTCAAATTGTCGTTATGAACCGCGCGTTACAATTACAATTAAACCATATGCGAAAATGTCAAAAGTTGACATATGATATGTTATTCTATTCAGAGTGTCATTTTTTATCGAATAAAGTAGCAATATACCGAGGGTGCCTTTAAAAATTAAAAGTTATAGTAATTTCCAAACAGGAAGTGACCAAAAACAATTGAATGCGTCAATCAATCCTAATTTATGTCATATACTAACATACTAAATCTTGTTTTTTATTTGAAAATATAAAAAAATTATGGGGGATGAGCCACTTTTGGGAAGCACCCGGTATAATAAAGACAGTACCGAGTTAAATAAATGTAGTTTTCATTTTATCCACTTCCTTACTTTAATGGAACAGATTTATGTTTTCTCTAATTTACATAAGACATCACTTAATCAGAAAAAAAATTACAACAATCATATTTTTTTTTCTCTCCCTGTCGCCGATTCTATTATATCTGTGGAATAGATCCTGTTTTGATTAATATTAGGGGTTGTAAATGTTTGACTAAAATTAATATTTTATTATTAATTTCAAAAATTACGTAATTTCGATTATAAAATTTCTTCTATAACGTGTATTTTATTATTTTTATCCTTTTTGGACTCTAAGACGTTTTTTCTAAACTTTTATTTAAAAAACCTGTCCTAAATCTTAATAAAATATAAAAAAGTTTAAATACGATATATTTTTAATTTAGTTATAGCTTCATTAAAATAAAAAAATTACCCGGCTATGATACGGAGAGTTCAGGTGTACTTGAGAAACGAAAGACAGTGTTGTGTTTCTCGGCAGAGTCGTCAGGGAACGACCGTTACGACAGAGACAACCTATCTATCGCTCGTGTCGCACTCGTTATAACCTAAAACAATAACACAACAATAACAAGACATTGTCTGACCGCATGTTCCAGCTATTTATGAATGAGATGCTCAGTCTATATTTTATTTTAAGTCTATGGTAGCGACCGATGAATCACTCCCAAACATTCGTGGCGTTTACTATTGTTACGTTTTTCGTCGGTTCCGTGTGGATAGAAAGTCACAATTTATTTAAACACTATTTATTTAACACTAATTAACAAAAACAATAACGATAAAAGACTTATAGAACTATTTACAAACGATTTATAACTAAGAATTTATTTTGAATTTTAGCGCGTCAACTGCACTGGTATATTTATAACTGCCCTCTGTAGGCCACAGCCGCCGGCTTTTATACCGACAGGTAAAGAACTCTAGAATAGTCCATAGATCGTTAGGTGCGTAGAGAAGGTTTTCGAATGTTCTCGTATGTACTAGTCCATTCCAGTGGGACTCGATTCTTCTCGAACGAATGAATCATTACGGTGTCTATTCTTTAATGCGATGTTAAGGTCATCTGAGGGCGGGACATATAGTTAGGTTAGGTCGAGTTCACACGGGTCCGCAACACTATAAACAGAGCTATAAACTCTGCTATAAACGGAAGCCATAACTAATAAGTCAGCTGATCATGGCTCTGGCACGATTAATTATTTTCGATTCAAGCAGTCATTTTAAGCAATGAATTTTTTGAACCATACTTTATAATACTTCTGTCGATTATCTATCATAGCATTTTTGATCATGTTATTTTTTTAATAAAAAGTTTATTTAAATAAATGAGTGTGCCGAAATTGCCAGAAATAAGTTTTCTCCTAATTATAAAATAGGTAAAATACACGAAATTTGGTGATTTTTCACAATATCTGGAATTTTTATGAATTTGAAGGATAATGAAGGGTTTTTTATACTTATAATTTAATAATTCGCTCGAACATTTCTGGCAACACTGCTCTTCTCTATGTGACACAATGACATGTTCGTGTGTCAAACAAACGTCAATCTCATCAATCTGTAAATCGTGGAGATTTAAATAAAAGTTGATGAAATCAGATAAAAATAATCCATAAGGAAGGCAAATAACAGGAAAAATAGGTAAAGAAAGTTTGAACAATGACATTGATATAATATTAATGATATTTTATTACAGCTTATGGAAGACAAAGACGATTATAGAATCTAAATATGAGCTGAAAAACTGAAAATCTAGAATAGTGAATGTGAAATTTCTAGAAAAAATATTAACTATTGTATTTAAAGGTATAGATTGAGATAATTAAATGCTATTTGTTTACTCAAGCTATAATTTTATGTAAAAATAAACAGGCAAAATAAGTTAGTGTGAAATTTTGAGTATATGCATATAGCTAATAATTTTTGTATGAAAACCCTCAAAAGATTTTATATTAACAAGACACCCTTTCCTGAATTCTTTCGCACCTACTCGTTTACCCCCTAAATATCTTTGACGGGAATAGTAGGTATAGGCATATATACTTAAAATTAAGATGAAACGTAAGACAAAGTTGCAGAAACAAAACAAAGTTGTAGACATCAGTTGTAGAAAACATACATTTGTGTAGGCCTATATCCTTATTCACATAGGCTTGTTCAAAAAATGTAGATAGAAATCGTAAGTGTACCCATAAAATAATAAATACAAGAAGAAGTGTCAAATCAATGTTAAATTATGGAAACAGCGTGGCTGCCTGGGTAACTAATTTTCAGATATGGCGGCTGGGACATTTGACATGACTATGGAGGCTAGAAGGAGGAGGCGAATCGAACGCAAAAATTATGGGCCCAGTTTTTGAGATCTAAATGAAGTTCGAAAATCGCCGTTAGGGGCGCATGTGATCCGACAGATTGAGAAATACACAGCTTCTTATGGCAAGAATTACTATTTTGTTACAAATTATAGAGTTCAGTTAATATTTGGGCATATTTTTACCAGATTTACCTTTTAGAAACGTGTTTTTTCTAATTGAACAATGTGCGTGGCTAAAATTGTGAATACAAAACCTTAAATTTGAGTTTGAAAAGTAAGTTAGAAGTTAGGTTATATCAGATGCCGGTTTTAGATATTCTTTTTCTAAGTTGTTATTATAAAATTGTTTCATTATATGGTTCTTTTTAGTGCATACACGACCGAAGAAGAATATAAGCTGCTAAAATAAATCTTCCCTATAACTGTTGTACAAAAAAGATAGAATTTCCAGCAACAAATATCACCAGTTCAACCTTTGATTTGATGTAAACAGTAATTGTTTCTTGATGACAAATGCGAATTAAATAGTTTATGGTGTGATTGTGTTAGTGATTTATTAATCGTTTTTCATAAAAACATTTGAAATTGATATGTTTACAAGCAGTTCAGTGTGATATCATTTTAATAAACATTAAAAACTTTCATAACAAACTAGTAGTGGTTTTACCGCAATTGACAGAAACCGAATCACGAAAATTAAAAGTATTTTATCAGGAATAACTTCAATGGAAAGTGAAGATAAACACTACTGTTGCACCCTTTGATCAATGTTATCTATCCCATAACTTTTTATAGCTGAAACCAGAGAATAGGTACATTAAGCTGAAATGTTTCCTGTGTCCAATAGCGTTTTTTCTTTAGATTTTCTGAATTTAAGTTTTAATGTCATAAGCAAAGTTTTGCAAATTGTCACTGTTTCGTAGACAATTAAATTCAAGATGTATTATATTCAACGTCACCTAATAATTGTAAAGGTAAATTTTTGTAAATAAAATATTAATGAATAAATAATGAACTCAATTTATGTAAATATGTATATACACTGACTTATTTCATCATATATTTATTTATTTAGCAATATTAATACATTACAACTTTTGTTTTTATTAACTGACTAAATTCCACTAAATTTAATAAATAAAATATACAGTATATAAATTTAATATACACAATTTAGCACCTATACAAAAATATAACAGGAACATGTTATATCAAGAACACAAAGAATTATAATTTAAAAAAATGCATTCTAAATAAATACCTGGCTACAATATACCTACATATTAATTTAAAGAGCTTATTCATAAAAACTATTCTAAATGATTTATATACACAATCAAAAGTCCTTCAACCACTGTAGATTATTTTTCAATTTAAATGAAGCATCTCGGGTAAGTAAATTATTTTATATTAGAATTCTATATTGCTTTGGCGTAAATTCACTTTCAATAGCACTGTTCAAATGGTGGTTAATACATATCAACAGGTAATTTTAGCCACCAGCTAGTAGGTAAATTATTTTTATTTTATAACAAGGCCTCCTAGGTTATGTTACGCAGATGTTGATTTTAGGCTATATTCTCTATTAATTTGAATTTAAAATTAATCTGTACACTGACAGTATATAATTTGAATGTTTTTCTTAACATCTATCCATATTTTTTAAATAAATAGTTAAACCACTTACATTAGGACCTTTGAAAAGGCTTGGGTTTTTCTTTCACCCCGTTCTTTATTTGCCTTTTTTTCCACTGTAAGTCCCACTTATACAGCCAGGTACGAAGCAAGATCTATTATATAGGGTTTTTTTAATCACACTCATTGTTACATTGCTAATAGTTCAATAAAATAACTATAAATTTAAAAAAAAACTAGTAAAAACACAGTTAAATCGTATTCTAACAATGCAAATGATCAATCTAACGCGCTTACAGTGCCTCTGGTGTCAAACCGAGAAACTTGCTTTAAAGTAGGGACAGAAATTTCAAATATGCCCATTGTCGATTCGCCTCCTCCTTCTAGCCTCCATAGACATGACATAGACACTTCATAGACATAACAATTTCAATTTTATGAAATTTATTTCCGTTTCCGGTTTTTAATGGCGGGCTGTTCAGGAGGTTTAAATGAGGGTTAATATACTTTTTACTTTTTCTAGTAGTATATAATACAACAAAATTACTCAAAAATATTTATTTGGAATTTAGAACAATGTAAATATGCAAATCAACACAATTAAAGAGCTATAAACCCATAAACTACTGTATCAATATCAAAATATTTAAATAACATCAGAGATGCTGTGTTAAAGTGAATTAGTAAAGTAACAGTGCACTGACTTACAGAAACTTGAAGATAAATAAATGTCTTCACAGCTTCACGGGCGTAAAACTAACTGGAAGCAGGAAAAAGACAACAGGAACCCACGCAAAACCTGGAATCAAAAAAAAAAATATGCAAAAAAACATAAATATAGGTACATAAGACTTGTGAATTAAATCAAACAGGACTTGAATGAAAATAAAATGAATAAAAAATATGATACATATACATCTAATACCTCATTTGTATTTTAAAAATAATCTACATACATAGCATTATTGCTATGAAAATACATAATAGGTACCTCTGTGATATGTAATTACGCATTTCTGTTCATCTTGTAGATAATTAATATAGGCTGTAGGCTAATAATAGTTCAATAATCATAATTTACCTTGTGTAACTTGCTTTCAATTGTCCAAAATCACCGATCAGTCTTTAAAGTAGAGATACGGAAATCCTTGGTAAAGAATATCCCAAGATCCTTGGATCTAAAGCTAAAAAAATATAAAAACAGTTAATTTATTATACCTATTTTTACATATTATATGGCCCATACCTACTACACGCAGAAACGTCGATTTCATCATTTTCTTCATGTAATTAATATCATATATACTTTATTAAAGTGTTAACAAAGAACTTTATATCAAAAAACATCTTTGTACTTATAAATTTCAGCCGAAATATCATAAACAAACTTCCAATCAAATCTAAAACGGCAAAAATTAAAATGGCGCCCGACCTTACCAGAGGCCTCGGGAGTTGACACATGGCTGACACACAGACAAAAGAAGAGGACGCCGACGTGCATAAAAATGTTCCGTAACAGAAATTGACAGAAATCATACAGAAATATTCAGATTTTTGTCTAGGTCAGTCTAGAAGGCCATGCTTTCTGCCTGGGTAGGACCGCGCCAGAACTGTTTCCAATTTTCCGGTTTACTGTCACCCCCCTGAGTGTACCTACCTGTTTACTTTTTACTCCTCTAAATTCGGCAGAACTAAAAATAAATTGTTCCAAAATAATGGGTGATTATCGCATCTACTACTAGATTAGCTTATTATTACGGCCCTCCGTACCATCTGGTACTAGATTTAAGCCTTACGTACTTATTATAAACGGGTTCGATATTCTGTCATAATTCTAACAAACTGAAACACCTTATTTAAATTGCAAGCGTTCGCTCTGTCGCCCGAAAATCTTAACACTTATGACGTCAAACCTCGTTTTCGCGCCAAGCGAATTTCAATCATTAATTTAAGTACTTTCCAGTTAGAATTTGTACAAACTAATTTTACATATACAGGGTGGCGCACCTCATTCGCCTCGGTTGATTATACGAAAACGAAAAGATGTAGATACAAAATATTTTATGGGTATATGTGGAGAGGCAATGTGGGCACAATTTAAAATTATTTTGAAATATACAGGGTGTCTCAGAACTAAGATATATTTTATAGACCAAAGTTATTTTTTTTCTTATGGAATACCTGGTATTTTATTTCATTTTTGGATTCTACTTCCAAAAAAAGTCATTTATTATGAGGGTTAAATATGCTTAAAATTATTGGTTTTTGAGATATTTAAAGATATTTAAATATGCATGCTACAAGAGAATTGATTATCACCACCCTGTACATTACTTTTCAGAATTAATTCTTGTGCTGAATTTGAAGGTAAAGGAATAAACTTTACTGAAAAATGTTATTGTTTTCTTAAATTTATACAGGGGTACCAAAAACTAGTGATCTATTTTAAGGACTTATTTTACATAAAAACTTTGTTTTTTCAAATGCAACACCCTATATTTTTTTAAATAAATCGAAGCACATTCAAATGCTCTTTCAAACTATATTAGAGTTTGCTATACCTATCTATCTCAAATTTTGAATAAAAAGCGATTTTTAAATAAATTGGCAATCAAGATGGTTGGTATTGCCATGGCAATTTTCTAGTGACAGTTAGTTACTATTTTCAAAGTCGATATTAGTGTGTGGTTAATTATTTTCAAAATCGATATTATTATTTAAACAGTTTACTAAAATTTACCCACAATAGTTTAATAAGTAAGTATTCTTTATTTTACGAAGAAAAATAAACCCATATCTGCTGGTGGCACGAATGGATATGTTACTAGTGATTTTATTTTGTGAGGAAAATTATTTCTTGGCCTCAAAGATATCCAAAGAGGAATCTTCCTGATAAGCGTTCCTTTGAAAAACTACTTGTCCTATTTGCTATTTCGCAGAATTGGGAGTGTCGTTTATAAAAAACCTATTAGACAGAAACTTGTCGTTGGAAGTGAAGAAATTGAATTTGCCGTAATTGGCTCTTTTATAAAAAATTCATATATCTACAAGTTATCGTAAAATAAAACAAACAACTACCTAATTCTTCTTTTTCTTTGATAGAATAATACATATTAAATAAATATTATTTATTTAACTATTGTAGGTCAATTAAATAAAAGAAAATTGGTATAGATTTCAATAAGTCTATAAACTAATGTCGATTTTGAAAATAGTTACTAACTGTCACTAGAAAATTGCCATGGCGATACCAGTCATCTTGATTGCCATTTTATTTAAAAATCGCTTTTTTCAAAATCTGAGCCATATAAGTATAGGAGACCCCAATAGAGTTTGAAAGAGCATTTAAATCTGCTTCGATTTATTTAAAAAAATACAGGGTGTTGCATTTGAAATAACAAAGTTTTAATGTAAAATAAATCCTCAAAATAGATCACTAATTTTTGGTACCCCTGTATAAATTTAAGGAAGCAATAACATTTTTCAGTAAAGTTTATTTCTTTGCCTTTAAACTCAGCACAAGAATTAATTCTGAAAAGTAATGTACAGGGTATTGATAATCAATTCTCTTGTAGCATGCATATTTAAATATCTTTAAATATCTCAAAAAACAATGATTTTAAACACATTTAACCCTTATAATAAATGTCTTTTTTGGGCCCAAGAATCCAAAAATGAAATAAAATATTGGTATGGATCTTAGTTCTGAGACACCCTGTATATTTCAAAATAATTTTAAATTGTGCACTCCCCACATATACCCATAAAATATTTTGTTTCTACATCTTTCCGTTTTCGTAAAGGTAAAAATGTAATACAAATCATAAATATTCTAATTTTATCCAATACGTACAAGGACCCCATAATAATCAAGGACAAAAAAACGTAGTAAACTGTAGATTATTGGCAGTACACAAACTTTTAGCATATGTATAAAACTTTTTCTTCTTTTTTAAAATTGTTTAATTGACCTGATATGAATTCGGACATGTAGTAAAAATAGTGTATCACATACAGAAAGATTATGAAGGTATACATATAAACTGCTTTTGGATAATTATTATATTTAATACTACTGCCGCTTTAGCTAAAACCGTTCTTGGGGTTATAGACTATTCTAGCTTCTATAATATCCCTGTAATTCTAAAAACGTTTTCGGTAAAAAATAATATCTAAGTATACCCGATGTACCGCTTTTCGATCATATTCTTATGCCCTCTCAGCGGAACTTCAAGTAGTCTTTCTTCAATGTAAAAACTACAATTAACTAATGTTACGTATGTTAACATTTATTATTCTCTTTTCTTAGAAATAAAATGTAACAAATCATTTAGAATATTTAAAACGTAAATCCTAAATGTTCAATTTATTTTAAATACGCTTCAAAAAATTTAGCGAATATTATATTTCAATACATAGTGATAACTCATATCTGACACACGTCTCTGGTGAATATGTCGACACTTTTTTAGCATTAACATATGTCGCATTTATAGTAACTGTTACCCACAAAATTTCATTCTAATTGCTAAAGGCACTTGCATGAAAATTATAATAAATCGAAAAAAGATGAGGACTTTAACCCCCAGTAGCTACGAAACAAAGTAGAATCGGACCTACACTATCGGCCAAAAGTAGAGCAACAAAGTTCATTTTTATTCATGTTTGAATAAAAAAAATTATTAGGTTGTGATTTTCAGCTATGTTTACTAACACACTATCCTTACACTATTACTATACTACTATTTTGGTGTACTATTAATCAATTTAAAAATGGTAAAGAATATTGATTATAAAAATTGATAAGAATGGGGGCGACAAAAGTAGAGCAACAAATTGTATTCAACAAATTTTATTGTGTCTTATTTCAACAAAAAATATTTAACACATTTAAGAACAATAATGATTGAAAGTCATACATTAGTAATTGATAGAATATCCATTATTCTTAATAACTTGCTGACAACGGCGCGGCATTGAAGCAATCAACTTCTGAATGACATTTTCGGGAAGATTTGTCCAAACTTCATTAATTTTATCTATCAAGGATTGTTTATTTGGAAACATTTGAGTACGAATACGACGTTCTACTTCTTCCCAGAGATTTTCGATGGTGTTAAGGTCTGGGGATTGTGCTGGCCATTGCAAAACTCCAACGTCATTTTCCCTAAACCACTGTTGAACAACTGGTGAAGAGTGTTTTAGATCGTTGTCCTGTTGGAAAATAAAACGCAGTGGCATTTCCCATTCTGCATAAGGAAGCATAACATTCTGCATGATATCCCTATAAACAAATCGGTCCATCCTGTCATTAATAAAGTATATAGGGCCTATCCCATTCCATGAGAAACAACCCCATAAAAATACACTGCCTTTACCGTGTTTAATTGTAGGTGTTACGTATTTAGGACAAACATTGTATTGATTGGTCGCCTCACAAGTCTCATTCCATCAGAATTGAATATTGTGTAGCGCGTTTCATCACTGAACAAAACTTTTTTCCAGTCATTGACGGTCCAGTTTAAATGCCGACGTGCGAATGCCAACCTTGCTGCTCTATTTCTTTCCGAAACTAACGGCTTTTTGGCTGGACGTCTACTAAATATTAGTATTTTAATAAAACACGCTTTTAGATGTATCAAAAAAGTTTATATAATATATATATATAAGAGTAACTTTAACTCTACATATATGTTTCGGCTTGTTAGACCTTTTTCAAGAGTTTTTTAAGAACTAATCGTCTAACTACACTGTAACTATATATATATATATATTATATATATATATATATATATATATATATATATATATATACTGTATATATATATATATATATATATATATATATATATATATATATATATATATATATATATATATATATATATATATATATATATATATATATATATATATATATATATATATATATATATATATATATATATATATATATATATATATATATATATATATATATATATATATATATATTTGCTATGGGGGTGGGTTCAGAGAGTTTACAATAGGGGTAATAAAAAATGTGTTTAGAAATCCTTGTTGGTCGTTAACATTATTTCAGCTTTAACAGATTTTAGAGTAACTAGTTCAATGGAATGTTTAATCTTTTGTTTCTCTGTGTAGTAACTTAATTGAGTTTTCATTAATTTTGTGATTATTTACTATACGATGAGTTGCAAGACCAGAACTATATCCAGACCAGAACATTGTATAGTAAATAATCACAAAATTAATGAAAGCTCAAGTAAGTTACTACACAGAGAAACAAAAGGTAGACGCTTAAATTACATTGAACAGTTAGAAATACTAAAATCTGTTAAAAACGAAAATATATATATATATATATATATATATATATATATATATATATATATATATATATATATATATATATATATATAGACTCTGATGAAGGCCAAAAAAAATGGTCGAAACGTAAGACGGTGTATAAAAAAATAAATGTACTTAATGAAATAAAAGGAAAATTATTACTGACCTAAAACCAAGAGAAAAACATATATAAATATATATATATATATATATATATATATATATATATATATATATATATATATATATATATATATATATATATATATATATATATATACAGGGTCCGGCAATTATGTCGGGCATCTACTATATATATATATATATATATATATATATATATATATATATATATATATATATATATATATATATATATATATATATATATATATATGTTATATTGGTTTTCCATCGACCTTTACACCTTTGCCGGTCAAGCACACCGATGGCCACATCCTGCCAATCGCCGCATCAGCGATATTGCGCCATCCGCAGTGGAAATCGCCGTAGCCGCGATCACACGGTGTCAATTCTTTATTTAAGCCAATGTATTGTAATAGAAAAACACTTATAATTTTGCATTTAATAAAGCACGTTATAATGTCCGTTTAATTTTTGATTTTTAAATAATAATTTTAATAAAAAAAATAAATAATAAAATAATTAAAATAATAAAATAATTTACAATTAACAAATAATTTTTTAAAAAGCGAAATCCTCCAGAAGCCTCATAACAAATTGGCGCAGTCGTGTGTAGGATTCGTAAAACGCTGGAACAAGAAAACAGCGGCGGATTCCAATCCCTTAACGAAAAAAGAACCGGAGAACCCAACTCGAAGTACTAAGGATTAGGAACACCTGGTGAAGCCCCTGTTAGTCACGACGGCAATCCATGGAAATAATATTAATGTAAGTACAAGAATTTGTCACGTACATTTTTTTTGAAATCTCTAAAATAAATCTATTTATTTTTCGAAACTGTTCGATATTTCAATATATTCTTTATAATACAGTATAAAATAAAAATAAATACAAATAATAATTTTGAACGTAGTTATAAGAAAATATTTTTATTTAAATATTAAGTATATTTTCTTTTTGAAAATAAAATAGTTGAGTATATTTTCGAGTACATTTTATAAAAAAAAAAAAATAAAATCAGTAAACATTTAAGAAACTAAATAATTTTATTTAAATTATTAAATAAAATATAATATTTATTAAAGAAAAATCTATCTAATATTATTATCATCTTAAATTAAAAATAAACAATCTTCTTTTCATATAATTTTTTTTTTTAAATCAAATACATTTTATTTTAATTATTTTTATTTCTATTTTATTTACTGTCAAATTACATTTTTCAATCTTTACTAAATAATGGCAACAGCTCAAGGTACAACCATTGAATTGGAAGCTTATAAACTTTCCGAAATTTTTTCAATCGTCCCTGAATACGAAGGCGACCAAATATTTTAGGCAATTTTTTAAATGCGTGTGATTGCGCATATGATATGGCAACCGAACAACAGAGAGTTTTTCTAATAATACATATCAAAAACAAACTTAGAGGCAGAGCTGCTCAATTAATCAATTCGCGAAATCCAGCTAGTTATTCCGAAATTAAACAACTACTTTCACTACATTTTGGAGATTCCCGTGACCTATCCTCTCTTATCCAAGATTTACAAAGACTAAAACAGTTATCACGAGAATCACCATTAACTTTCTTTAATAGATTACAAGTATTAAATGCAAAAATGCATTCTTATGTTCAAAAATCTTATTTAACTAGAGATCAAAAAATGGCTCAAACCGATCTAATAGATACTATGTCTTTAAACACTCTTCTTACTGGTTTAGAACCACGTCTAGGCCCACTAATTAGGGCAAGTAACCCTAATTCTTTGGTAGAGGCACAAAATAAAATTCGTAGAGAACTACAATTGTCATATTTAGAAAATCAAAAAACAAGTAAATCTAACATTCCTATTCTAAAACCTATCCGAACACCCTCTTTACCTCCTAAATGCTCAAACTGTAATCGTATTGGTCATTTAAGTAATCAGTGTAGACAAAATATTAATCGATCAAATTTTTCTCAAAATTCTAACCCTAATTTTTCTAGACCACATTTACCTAATAATAATAATTATAATAACAACTCTAATTCTAATAATAATTCCTCTCATTTTAATAATAATAATAATTCTCATTCAGCAAGCAAACCTAATACTTTTCAACAAAGTCAACAAAGAACTTTTAATGGACAAAATCAAAATCAATCTTCAAGACCTACATTTCAAAGAAATTTTAATCAACCCCAACAAAGAGCTCATCATGTAAATTTTGATAACAATTTTAATAATAACTATTCTTATGAAGAATATCCTAACTATGATCTAAACGATAATGGTAATTTTCAAGAAAATGACTATTACGATGAATATTCCTATGACACCCCTAATCCCGATAACTATTCGGATTTTCTCGATCTTACAACCAAAGACCAACCACCCGACACCCTAATACAAGACCCCACATCCGAAATTCAGACGCAGATACAAGCGCTGAATCTCGAAGATATGAATCCAAACCTGAACTTCCCAGAACAGAAGTTACTCTAAACCCTCTCCTAACAGTAAACTCCAAAAATTTATACTATATTAATGACTGTTCAAATCAATATAAATTACTTATAGACACAGGTGCTGGAATTTCTATCTTTAAAGAAAATATAGCTAAAAATTATCGCAATAGACGTCCCGAAAACATTACGATTCAAGGTATAACAGATCAAAAACTTTCAATAAATACTTCTACTCTTATTCCCTTTTCTTCTGGAGATTCCCATAGAGTTTATATTTATAATCTTGACATTGAATTTGACGGAATTTTAGGCTTAGATTTCTTAGAACACTATGATTGTGTAATAGACCTAAAATCAAAAGAACTTATAACTAATTTTAAAACCATACCATTACACAAAGTTACAGAAAACATTTCTACACTGAGAGAAAATAATGTCATTCTCGATAAACCACCTTTTAATAAATCTCTTAATAAAAATCAAATATCTATAGATGGTAGAACTGAAAAAGTTTTTAAATTATCTTGTAATCTATCTAATACAGATGCTATTTTATGTGCAAAGGAAATAGATAAAGTTAGGCTACCTAATGCTCTAGTTCGAGTAAACGAATTTGGCGAATTTTACACTTCCATTATCAATGCAAATGTTATCAATAAAACTATCGATTTCTCAACTTTCACTATCGAACCTTTTGACACAGAATCTAGTAAAAATAATATAATTCTTAATTTTAATCCTGATCTTAAAAATAATAATTCTTTCGATAGAGAAACAAATATTAAAAATCAATTAAGAACAGACCATCTAAATTTTGAAGAAAAAGAAATGATTACTGAACTTTGTCTTGATTTTTCTGACATTTTTTATCTCGAAGGTGACAAACTAACCTTTACTAACGAAGTGAAACACTCGATAGACACTAATAACGCTAAACCTGTTTTCACAAGATCCTATAGATACCCTCAAATTCATAAAGAGGAAGTTAAATCACAGATAAATAAAATGTTAGATCAAAAAATTATTCGTCCCTCAATTTCACCCTGGTCATCCCCTGTTTGGGTTGTCCCGAAAAAACTTGATGCGTCAGGTAAACCTAAGTGGCGTATAGTCATCGATTATAGGAAACTAAACGAACTTTCTGTAGACGACAAATATCCTCTTCCAAATATTTCTGACCTCTTGGACCAACTTGGTAATTGTCAATATTTCACTACCCTGGATTTGGCTTCAGGTTTCCACCAAATCGAAATAAACCCCAAAGACATCGAAAAAACAGCTTTCACAGTCGAAAATGGTCATTACGAATTCGTTCGCATGCCATTCGGTTTAAAAAACGCCCCTTCGACATTCCAAAGGGTAATGGATAATATTCTCCTTGGTATCCAGAATGAGCGCTGTTTAGTTTACATGGATGATATTATTGTATATTCTGCAACCATTCATGATCATATTTTAAGATTAACAGAAGTTTTTAAACGTCTTCGCAAAGCTAACCTGAAAATTCAACCCGACAAATGCGAATTCCTAAGAAAGGAAGTTGCTTATTTAGGTCATCTGATCACCGAAGATGGTGTCAAACCCAATCCGTCAAAAGTCGCATGTATTAAAAATTTTCCCACTCCTAAGTGTGCTAAAGACATTAAATCCTTTCTTGGCTTAGCAGGATACTATCGACGATTCATCCCTAATTTCGCTAAAGTTTCCAAACCCTTAACTAAACTTCTTCAGAAAGACATTCCTTTTATTTTCAATTCAGAATGCACATCCGCCTTTAATGAATTAAGAAATGCCCTTATTTCTGACCCTATCTTAATATATCCAAATTTCGACGAAACTTTTATCTTAACCACAGACGCAAGTGCCTTTGCGATCGGAGCTGTCCTCTCACAGGGTCCAATTTCGAAAGATCTCCCTATAGCTTACGCATCTAGAACACTTTGTAGCGCAGAGACGAAATACTCCACCATAGAAAGAGAACTACTCGCAATAGTGTGGGCAGTTAAGCACTTCAGGCCTTATCTCTTTGGCAGAAAATTTACCCTTGTAACAGATCATCGTCCATTAACATGGCTATTTTCCATTAAAGACCCAGGAAGTCGCCTAGCTCGTTGGCGTCTTAAGCTAGAAGAATACGATTATAATATTGTGTACAAACCCGGAAAAATTAATAAAAACGCAGATGCTTTGTCGCGTATAAAAATTAATCATTTTAAAAGTTGTTCTGATCTTCAATCAAACATTTCCGTTTTAGCCCTAGGTAAAGACATTCATAACCGCCCTTCAACTAGTTTTCAAGTACCCGACTCAGATGATGACGAAAATGACGACACTCACCCAATAACTGAAGAATATAATAGATTCGTACATTTATACAGAACTAAGTCAATTATAGATTATTCTAAAATAGAAATTTCTAACTCTCAGTTATTAGACAAATCTAATAAAAATATAGTCACATTTTTCTGGCAGACTAAATTACAAGATTTACATAATAAAATTTTAGACGATTTATTTGAAGAACATGCAGATGTTTCTTCTCATGACATTAATATTCTCAATAGTAAAACAGTTAAAGATCGTAAATATTTTATTATTCCGTTACCTTTAGATAATGAAACAGTAGTTCAACATCTTTTTTATATTCTTCATAAAGGAAAAAATAACTTTGATCTTTCACAAACCTACTGTATAGAAAATAATTTAGAGCTACCGATATTAGAACTTTTCTCTTTTATTTTTACTGACGACGACATAAAACTTAAGATATGTCAAAATGTTGTTCAAACTCCAGACCAAGATCAAATTCCTATTATTCTTGATCAGTACCACACTGGAAAAAATAATTTACATCGTGGAATAAATGAAACTATCAAAAGAATAAAAGAAAAGTATAATTGGCATGGTTTAACAAAAGATGTAGAGAAATTAATAAAAAGTTGTGAGATTTGTCAGAAAGTCAAAATCTGTCGTAAAAATCTCAGTACTCCCCTTGTCATTACGGAAACTCCTAAGACCCCGTTCGAAAGAATAAATATAGACATTTTTGAATTTCCTACTCGTAATTATGCTCTAACTATCCGAGACGAACTAACTAAATTTACACAGGCTTACGCAGTTAGTGACAAAAAAGCACATTCCATTGTCAACACACTTTTATTGTTTTTCCAACACTATGGTACCCCCTTACGGATACACTGTGACCACGGTCGAGAATTTGACAATAATTTAATGAAAGATCTTTGTGAATTATTTGATATCAAGCTAACATTTTCCAGTGTTAGTCACCCACAATCCAATGGCTCACTTGAGAGATTTCATGCAACCCTTACTGAAATGATTCGAGTTCATATGGCTGAACATCCAGAAGAACATCCATTTAATATACTACCCTATTCTGTTATTTGCTATAATAATACAAAGAATAAAACACATGGTTTTTCCCCTTACGAGTTAATTTTTGGCCATACATCAAGTAGACCTCCAGAAACACTTTATAATCAAAAAGAACTAATCTCTAAGTACATTCGTGATTTAAACAATAGAATGGAACACTATTATAAAGTAGCGAGATCTAGAACTAATCAGAAAAAGGAAAAAGCTAAAATTCGATTCGATAAAACAGTCTCTAAAAATCTTCCAAATTTTGCAATAGGTAATAAAGTATACGTTAAAGAAGC
Organism: Sitophilus oryzae; assembly: GCF_002938485.1. Lineage (NCBI taxonomy): Eukaryota > Metazoa > Arthropoda > Insecta > Coleoptera > Curculionidae > Sitophilus > Sitophilus oryzae. The sequence goes on along the minus strand of NW_022145636.1, from coordinate 377,792 downwards.
TCAAAGAAAAGATAAATCGCATAATAAATTTAATGGTCCTTTCGAAATTTTAGAACTTTATGGAACTTCCGCAAAATTAAAAAAAATTAAATTCAAATCAAATTTCAAAAGTAAATTTTGATAGACTAAAACCATTCTACGAATAGTCTATTTTCTTTTCAGATTTCTCTGGCTAGTGCCAACAACAATCTCTCAAATCTTCATCACGCCCATAAACAACACCGTTGGAATATTCTTTCACGAAGAAGATACTATCCGAGTATCTAATAATAAGTGGACTCTTTTAGTGTATAAGGAACTCGAACCGATAAAACAATCTATTTCTAATAATGACAAAATTCTTTCTAACTTAATAGACACATTCGATCAATCTAACCCTCGAATGATATCATTTAAACCTACAATACAAACGCACGTTAATCTTTTAACTCAGATCGCTGACTCTGTAAATTTAAAATTTAAAGAAATTACAACAGAAACAAAGAAATACGAATTAAGAGCAAGACGCGGCTTAATCAATGGTATAGGCAGTATTTTTAAATCTATAACAGGCAATTTAGACTCTTCAGATGGAGACTATTACAATGAATGTATTAACAAAATTAATCGCGACGAAAGGGAAATAGAAAATTTATTGAAAAGTCAAATATCTGTTACTACATCAGTTATATCAAATTTTAATTCTACTATTAGAAAGTTGCAGATCGATGAAGAAAGTTTTAATGAAAACATCGCTGAAATTCAAACTTCTATGTCAAATTTATCCGATGATTTTGCATTTTATGAAAGTCAAATAAAAGCTCTAGACATATGCCAATCTCTAATGGAAAGTTATGTATTTTTAGAAGATTCTCTTAATGACATTTTGAATGCCATCACATTCGCGCGTTTAAGAATACTACATAGTTCTATAATCACACCTAGAGATCTAGTATTTTCTCTTCAAGATATTTCAAAATCTCTCTCTCTAAAAATAATTTACCTTTACTGACATATTCTTCCAACATTGGTCAATACCTTGACATAATAGAATTAGAGGCCTATCAAACAGAAAATAAAATTGTATTTGTTCTTAAAATTCCTCTAATCGAACCTGAAACTTATACTCTTTTTAAAATTTTCCTATTCCATTATTGGATAATCGAACAGGTATTTACCACATTTTATCCACTTCAATAAAATTTATTGCGCGAGATGACAATTCTTTACTGTACATACTTCCTGAAGATCTAGAAACATGCAAGCAGTTACAACCTAATGTCAAGATTTGCTCTGATCTACTCCAGTTTCCAATTGACAGCGATGCTATTTGTGAAGCACAACTTCTGAGACAGACAAACAAACTACCCCGAACATGTCAGACGTCTCTACTCTTAGCAACCGACTACAACGTTCGAGAAATTGAGCAAAACTATTGGTTGATATCCATCTCCGATCCCATACCAATAACAATCAAGTGTGAAAATCGTGAGATGATTACCTATATGCTAAGAACAAATTATCTCTTAAGACTACAACCGAATTGCAACGCATTTATTGGAAGCACTCGGATACATTCCAAGCATCCGATACAGAAATACAGAAATGTTACTTACAGAAGCCACCCTGTAAAAATTCCCTTCGATTGCTGCACACATCTACCAGATAAATTTCATATTCCCGAGCTGAAACCAATTAAATTGAGTCATTTAGACATGGATGATCTCAATATAGCTCAACATAGGCTCAACCAATATTCAGAAGAACTTGACAAGATGACAAAACAACCCTTTGTCTCAAGACATCTTCACTGGTTAACCATCTTTACAATCGTTTTAATAATTGTTTTAGTTCTCTTCTACATCTGTTGCAAGTGCCGACAACGTAGAAGAACACCCACGCTAAGTCTTACTGATGGCAACGATCCACCGCCTCCCGAACCACAAGTTCATAGACTTCAACAGAGGTTCAGGAAGATCCTGCCCAGAAGAAGAAGCAGCATCCACCCAGAGGAGCCAATAGAAGAAGAAGCCTTCGAATTACGGTGTCCCTCCAATCATCCTTAAAAGTCGACGCACAGCATCAACTTTTTTAAATAATGGGGAGCTGTTATATTGGTTTTCCATCGACCTTTACACCTTTGCCGGTCAAGCACACCGATGGCCACATCCTGCCAATCGCCGCATCAGCGATATTGCGCCATCCGCAGTGGAAATCGCCGTAGCCGCGATCACACGGTGTCAGCAAATCAATTCTTTATTTAAGCCAATGTATTGTAATAGAAAAACACTTATAATTTTGCATTTAATAAAGCACGTTATAATGTCCGTTTAATTTTTGATTTTTAAATAATAATTTTAATAAAAAAAATAAATAATAAAATAATTTACAATTAAAAAAATAATTTTTTAAAAAGTGAAATCCTCCAGAAGAAAAAAGTGTTGCTCTACTTTTGTCCGATAGTGTATGTTAATATGAAAAATAATTTCAAAATTTTAATTTTGTAAATAGAAGTGAGGGTTATTAAATCTGAAATCTACTCGTTCCCTATTTATCTGGAATTTATTTTATAGACCTTAGATATGAATGCTCGCATTTTATTTAAAAACTAACAGTTATAACATTTCAAATCCAAAGATATAAAATTGAGTCGCAAATGATACTGTCAAACATCGCCAGGGGATAAAAGCACCGACAAAACAGAAGATGAAATACCAACGGTAAACGACAGCTCGTATGAATGCATAGTATGCTCCTATCAGATTTGATTGTTCGCCGAGATAAGAAGTGCGACACGTAAAATGTCAGACAAAAAGGGTGCTGAATGATGCTTTTGCATAAATAAGCAGTTATCTGGCTGAGAAGTGCCGTCACCAGACTCCGGAATAAGTAATTAATTTTCACCCAACAGTCTTGAGTTCGTACCTTCCTCCGCTGCGAAACCGTTTCTTAGTGCAAGCTATTGTTGGTCTCTGACACAATGTGGGCAATTTCGTTCCATCTTGCAACTTATGATGTCTTTTGTATGTTTAAGTAATCACGCTTTCAGCAGAATTAGGGAGATTTAAGATACGAGAGGGGCAGAATGTGTTGTTTTATCCTTATCTTATTCTAAAATTATTACGCTGAAGGGAATGAACTTTCTTTATTGCAAATTGTTATACTTGCTTGATTTATCTAAATTGGCCTCATATAAAAAAGATAATCAGAGAATTTAACTTAAAAAAAGTGTGTGTGCACTATGTGCGCATATTTGAAGTGAAAGTTGCTAACAGCTATTAAATTGAAGGATTTGAAGGATATATATATTTTATGAATGCTTTTTATAAAGATCAAAAAGATTAGAGTTAATATAGAACCGTATACTGTTCTAGCTTTACAATTTTATAATGTTTTTTTTTTATTTTTATTAGAAAACGATAATTCTATTACCCGGCCGGAGAGATGTGGTCATTAAACCGAAATACTACTACATCTATATATCTGACTACTACTAACTGCTACTAACCACCAATTTGTTTTGTGTAGTCTGTAGTCTGTTTTTCTTTAAATGTTGTGTTCATTATTCATGTTGGGAATTTATTTTTAAATGAATGATAATCGTTAGGCAACCAGTAAAGTAATTGGTTTTGCATAAAAAGAATTGTCACTCTAAATTTTACATAACCAAATTGTCACTCTAAATCGCTGTCTTTTTTAGACAGATGACACTTGTCTTGTCATTACTCAATTCAATATTCGAATTATCAGAATGTTGTTAACAAAAGTTTCATCTTAAAGTAAAATTTTAATCAATCACAATTATTTTTTTCATCATATACCGGATTAAGGTTGATTCTCACTATATTGAATTAATTTATTAACATAAAATATTATATCATGTAAATGAATAGGACAATGCACACTATCCGTTCCGTTTCCCTTCCGTTCCATATCTTTCCCTTCCATACGTTTTTTTTAGCGGACGGAGTAAACCGTATCGGAAACAACGTTGTCAAGTTCTTACATTTGTACCAGCTCTGTTAAAATTTTAGTGATATTTATTTATTCTTTCACCTCTTAATTAAATCTATTACCTTTTTCAAAAGATACTAACTTATAAAATAAAACTTTCGTAATGATATAAATTGTACAATAAGTATGGAACATAGACTAATGTCACGTACTAGAGATAGATTGGACACTGATATAAAACAAATAAGTCCTTCATTTAGAGCCACCTGGTGATTCGGAAGACAGAATGACAGAATTTATTAACGCTAACTAAAACGGTCACGTTATTAAAGCACAAAATTATTCCTTGTAAAATATAAAAAATATAGACTTGTTTACTATATCTTATGTTTTATTAAATCATTAGAAGTGTAACATATTCAAAACTAAAAATAAAATTACGAATACATAGGTACATTTTAAACACCAACAATAGAGCACATAGCGCCTATTTTTTTTTATTTAACAAATAAATTATAATATAGTAAAAATATTATAGACTACTAATTTACTGTTACCAAAAATACTATTTTACCAACTATGTACTTACTTATTTATGATTAAACATTTTTTTATTTTGTTCATAAATATATTATTCCTAAGATGTTTAAAAAAATGTTTTTAATAAAAAAGTTTAGTATCGAACACGAAAATGGTGATCGACAGTAAATATCAAAATGCACAAACTAATAAAAACACAAACTATAAACACAAATCACCGACCTTTCCGGAAAATCCGGAATATCCGAGGGGTAAACACATAGGGCAAAAAGTGTACACCTACATCCTCTATCCTTAGTACATCCCCTACATCCTCCAGTACATCCTCGGTACATCCCCTACATCCTCGTACATCCCCTAGTACATCCCCTACATCCTCGGTACATCCACTACATCCTCGGTACATCCCCGGTACATCCCCTACATCCTCAGTACATCCACTACAGCCTCGGTACATCCCCTGGAAATCCTCTCATGTGTACACCATAAATCCCTAAGTGTTCACCCCTCGGGAATATCTGAATTAATAATTATTTAAAAATGATTTAAAAATAATTTGACGGATCACCAACATTTTGACAACTAGATCAAAACTAGACCATAGATGATAGTAAATATAACAGCTGTCATGTCATCTTCGTATATAAATTAGAAACCTGTACTTTCATGTCTTTTGCGCCGTCTGGCGATGCGGAAGAAACTAAATTTATAGTCCCATAAGATTACTATTGAGTGTCTAGGGCCTGGTATGGAACCAGATGGATAACACTTCTTATGGAAGAACTGGCAATGGTTGAAAACTTGACTACAAGCGATTTTCTAGGAATCTTCCTTATCGATAAATTATTGACAAGAGTGACAGATAAAACCTTGACATTCTTTCAGTATAACAGTTTATCTCTTTTTCTTTCTAAAGTGTGCGTTGAAAGGAGACAAAAACAATTTTTGGTGACCCATAATTTGTTATTCGAACACCACTTTTCTCCTTGTCGGGTCGTTGACGTTGACTTGTCGCCGTTTTATTTTCTTTTGTTTGTTTACACGCTGCAGTTTGCTTTGTAAATTTAATACATAAATTATTTAGGCAAATATAGGTTTTTGATAAAACTCCTTGGACTAACGTGTATGTAAGTGTTGATAAATAAGTTTTTTTTCATCTTAACATGCTCATTGTCAAATTGAATTTTATATTTTTTCATTCCAGGACCGATAATAAAATATATATTTTATGGATACCTTCCTAAATATCAACGAGATGAGTCATCGGAAGAAAGGGACCATAGTACAAAACAGAAAGGTGATATTTTTTCTTTCCACTTAGGATATTGAAATTATTATATACTGTAGTTATGTTCGGCATTATGCTCTGAGAAATATAGATAAACAAAGAACAACAGATATAAAGCATCCCAGAGGAAAAGAGAGGCAATACCTGTACTCTTTCTCTGATATTTGTGAAAGTTACGGCAAAGTATTGTTGTAAATGTCATCTTTTTAATCGACCTGAAAACTTCGAGCCTTCTTCGAGCAAAAAGATGACACTTTCAACAATACCCTGACAGATATCAGAGACGATACAGGTTTTTCCTCTCTTTTCCCCTGGAATACTTTTAATTAATTATTCTTTGTTTATCTAGATTTCTCAGACCACTATGAACGAACTCAGCTTGTATGTTTGAAATAATCGTCCAGTTGGCTTAAAAATGATGATCGATGACATTTCCTATATTATTTTACTTTCAAAATTATAATATATATATATATATATATATATATATATATATATATATATATATATATATATATATATATATATATATATTATATATATATATATATATATATATATATATATATATATATATATATATATATATATATATATATATATATATATATATATATATATATATATATATATATATATATATATATATATATATATATATATATATATGTATATATATATATATATATATATATATATATATATATATATATATATATATATATATATATATATATATATATATATATATATATATATATATATATATGTAGGTATATTTTTGTGTTTTTATTTATATCATATATATATATATATATATGTAGGTGTATTTTTGTGTTTTTATTTATGTCATAATTAAATATATAATGAATATATATATAAAAAAAATAATACACCTACATATATATATATATATATATATATATATATATATATATATATATATATATATATATATATATATATATATATATATATATATATATATATATATATATATATATATATATATATGTAGGTGTATTTTTTGTGTTTTTATTTATGTCATAATTAAAAATAAATGAAGAATTATTTTTTTTTATTTTTTTAAACTTCCCGCCATGCGTGACAATCTAGTCCGTAGTTCCTACAAGCGATATTGGGGGCGCTAGTAGCAGTAGACTTGTCAACAGTGTCAAATTTAAACGTCAATTTCACTTTCCAATATTTAGCAAGGCGCCCACACTTCTCCTTGTGTATGTGTTTTGTGTATGGAACTGATACGGAACGGAAGCTTACGTATAGTGTCAATACAATAAAAAATACGGAACGGATATGGAATGGAAACGGAATGGAAACGGAAGGTATAATGAGAATCAACCTTTAATAGTACAGAAATTACTACAGTTCAATTACAAACAATTCATTATTTATAGTGATTTACAGTAATTTTGTTAAATTAGAATATTCTTGTTGATTATTGCTTTGAAATAAATATGATAGTGTCCTCCAACGAAAATGCGAGTTAATAACTATAAATTCTAATTCTGAGCTGGCAAATGAGTTAGATGCTTTACCTAGATTGTTATGCAGAAGCTACAAACCTATCAATGAAAATATGCATGAAAATTTACTTCCTAGCACACAAAGTTGGTACAATATCAAGTTTATCATAGTGATTTTCTTAGCCACGTATGGCATAGATCCTTACCCACTGTTGCCACAAGCTTATTTTTCATCGGGGTAGATTATCATGAGATAACAGGGTTAAATTGTTTTGCAAAGCTGTAGATCTACCCCGAATGGGGTAGCTGTGGCAACACTGCCGCTATTACCTTTCCTCTCGCTAGCTCGCGTATGGCTCGCGCGTCACGGCCGTCACACGGCTGTCATTCAAGGTCGAGTATCACGGCTTGGAATTTTTGGTCCCAACTCACGTAAAGAAGTCTAACTTCAAAAAGGTGTCTGCATCCCAGTATAATGCAATAATAAATGAGTTTTAAAATAAAAATATCTTGAACTATCCCTAATATAACTAGATCCCCTGTTGATTTTACAGCGAAGTCGATAATAAGTTTTTTAACGGTTTACGTATGTTGAATACGCATTCCAATTTTGAACAATTTTGGACAAACTGTTTTTAATAACTAATTTAAGAAAAACTGAATCTATTTTTAAATTAAAACTGAAGAAGAAACAATGCACAACTAGACAAATGACAATATACCTTAAGTCGTTAATATATAGTTTTGTCAATTTGTTGTGCTGTTTACAGTTAGTTTGCTCGAGATGCATTTTTGTACTTTAAAGCTAGGAAATACAATTTGACATTAACCAGAGTATAGGGTGACAACTTTAAGGTATGATGGCATTTGCCTGGTTTTGCATTGTTACATATTCAGTTTTAATTTAAAAATAGATTCAGTTTTTCTTAAATAACTTAAAATCGGCTTGTCCAAAATTGTTCAAAGTTGGCAAGTGTATTCAGCATAGTCAGACATTTCAAACATTATTTACTCCAATTTACCACTTCGCTGTAAAATTAACAGGGGACATCCAATATGAGGACAGTGCAAAATTTGCATGAGATTTCCTATGTTTCCAACGACTATGCACCATCCGGTATATTCTTGTTTACATTTTGATTCAAGTATTTTTTATTACAGATTTGAATATGCTATTTTCCCCCTATTTTCCGTTGAATTTCTGTTCTCTAATGTCTAGTATGTCAGTAATGCGCGTTTCGCTAAAATCACTAATGCGCGTTTCGCAGATCATAATCAACAGATGATTTAAACTTAGACCTGTGTGTGAGTTTAAATCATATTGTGATGATGTCAACATGGTTACCGGGACGCGCGTCTAGTGTCAAAAGTAAAGTGTTTTAGTATATTGTGGTGAATTACTTTTTTTTTCTAAAATATATACCTTTAAAACACGTATTTTTACTACTTAGACAAATTCTGCTTGGATTCTAATCCAGCGCCGTTATTACGAAAAGACTATCTTTTTTTGTTTTATAGATCTCGGTTTCAATAATGAAATACCCAGCCTTTTATGTAGGAATGAATGTAGCAAAGGAACCGTATAATCGAAAAACGGCATCCAGTTGGCTTAAAAATGACGATCGATGACATTCTCCATATAATTTCTCCATAAACATGCAAAATGACAATTACCTTCGTTTCATAGCCATCGCTGACGCAGTTTCTTTTTCGATCATACGGTATAATTATTATTGACGGTATTTATGGTACCATATGATGGTGCCAAACAAAAACGGTGTCAAAGACGGCTGGTAATGGCAACCAATGATAATTTGGCGAAATCAATCTTTAGACGTCATTTATTAAATATTGACATAAAGCTTGTTAAAAATTATCGAAAAGAAAGAATTCAAATTATTAAAGAATCTAAATGGTAATAAAATGTTAAAGAAATACTTTAATTTCTTAAGTTTATTAGCAATTCAAACTAAACAGCTTTCTTCAGTACATATTGTACTCGGCGCGATAAAAAATCAACGTCGAAAGACAGAAACTAGAAAGTTCCTTGCAAGCAGGGAAATTTACTTAAATGGCTCCTAAAAAGTTTTAGAATCAATTAGGCGACTCCGTGTATAAGATAAGAAAGTTTAAGAAGTAATTAAAAGTGGAAGACCCATAAGTTTGCTAATAAATTTAGGCATAGAAGGGGATCGACCTCTTTTTCTTATTTTTTGAATGTATTTCAGACTAATAAAAGCGAGGCTTGTGCCTCGTTTTTAAGTCAAAGTCGATTCGAATTTAATTCGGAGAGAAATAATCCTGGCAAAGTTCAAAGAACTTTTCTCGAATCCTGAGTAATTTAAATAATTAATTATGTTTTCGAGATTGTCGACAAGGAAATTCCATGATAAAAAATTGTTATAGAGTGACCGCGAAAATGTTCGTAACGAATGAAAAAAAAAATCAAATTTATCTCACTTATACCATATACCATAGTATTTTAATGTTTTTCTTAATCTTATTATTACAGAATAGATAATTTCTCTTAAGTAGAATGTAGAATGTTTAGGAGGGGAGTTAATCACCGCGACCTTATAGATCTATTGTGTGTTCCCCTTTCTTGAGTTATAACGAGTTATAACTCATCATACAGTCTCAGGGCTTTAAGAAAAGCCAGTATCTGAGACGGCTCCACAGAGGCCAACTCTCCATCCTCGGCATCAGACGTACCAAGGTTCATGGCACGAATAGTCGTCGTCTCGGCGCACTCAGTGATAAGGTGTTCTGGTGTTTCCCCATTTTCCCCACAAAATCTTGACAGTTGTTTCTCAGTTTCAGCCTACTGAGGTGTTCGTTGAGGAGACAGTGTCTTGTTAGAAACCCCGTGACAATCCGAAGATTGTTTTTACTTGAATCAAGGAAAACCTTTGATTTTTCTTGGTCATCAGTTCTAAGGAACTTTTTCGAGTGTCTTAGACCGTTGCGCGTTGGAGGACACCCATTCCAAGTTACGGATGGAGTCTTCCAGATTCTTCAGTTCCGCTTTCAGTTGGTTCCCGTTTGGAAAACAGAACGGTTCTGGTCCAGTTAGTGGAGTGTTCGCTCCTTTTCTAGCTAGATCATTTGCTTTTTCATTGCCTTCTATCCCTTGGTGAGCAGGCACCCAGAGTAGGAGGACTTTATTTTCTTTGCCTAATTTGTTGAGCTTCTCCAGGCATTCTTTGACCAACTTCGAATTGATGGTTACTGAGTTGATCGCGTTAAGTGCTGCTTGACTATCGGATAGGATGGCAATTTCCTGTTTTCGATAGTTCCTATCTAAGATAAATTGTACGCATCTTTCGATAGCGCAAATTTCTGCCTGAAGGATACTGGGGTAGGTGCCCATTGGTTCGGAGTATTCAGTTTTCGGCCCAAATACTCCTATCCCTGTCCCTGCTTTGGTTTTGGAAGCATCCATATACCACATGATGGTATGGTCTTTTATATGCTGAGGAAGCGTCTCTTTCTTCCAATCCTTTTTATTACTCAATACTACAGTGAGGTGTTTCTCAAAGTTGTAAATTCTTGGTATGTCATCCACTGGGAGTTGGAGAAGTGGAATTTTCTTTTTGAGGGTGTTCCAAGCCCCTGACCTGAAAATTCTCCCAGTACTGTTTCCGTCAGTAACCATTCTAATCATTGTCGCATTGGCATAACTACCGACGACAATGTGCAGTGGTGTTAGGTCTAGAATGACCTCCATTGCTGCTGTTGGACATGTTCTCATGGCACCTGTGATTCAGATACATGCCAGTCTCTGTACTTTGCACAGGTTTTGCCTTGCTGTACGTTGCTCTAGTTTTGTATACCAAGCAACTGCTCTCTTAAGTATATTCTATAATATAATCTAAAAAGTGTTTGCACCGTGCCACTATACCACGCCAGTGCTGATAAACACGCATCCAGTAGCTGGCGCCAATCACGCTAGCACGCCAGCTCTTCACAGGCGCTGCGCTGGACTATGTCGTTTACACGTTTACAGTAGCTGATGCCAGTTTCACTGGTACGCCAGCTCTTGGCTCGGTTGAAACTGGCTGATCTTGTTTACACGAGTCCAGTTAGTTGAAATATTTTTGAAGTGATAATTCTTTACGCGCGCTGGGATTAAAAATCAAGGGTGTGTCACGACACGACACAAGAGAGGAAAAGTGATAAGGACAGCCTACGGTTTAGAAAAAATCATCCACTTGACCGTGTCCGACACGTGTCATTGTGACAGTTAATTTTGACGTAAGAAACGTCAAAAGTTGATGTCGTCCGATCGCGACCTAATTTGGTGGGTAGGCAGGTTATGTGAGCGACGCGACGGTTCACACGGTCCCACCCTGCAAAGTTGGATACGACGTTTCATTTCGTTTGATATTGAAGAAAAATGTGGGTCGATTTCGGCATAATTGGGGACCGACTATATCCTATAGCCTTCGACGTTTCGAACCGATGCCTCTAAATGAATGAAATCATCAGGATTTTTCTCTTAATTATGGGTCGATTGGAACCAAATTTGGCGCTTGGATAGAGGTATCCGAATGTATGTGTATAAAATGTAAACTATTGGATATTGGAACTAAAGAGTTAGTTATTATGTTGAAGAAAGAAATGGTAAGAGAGAAACGACTTTGGACAAGAACCAATGGATCAGTGATAGAGCTATATCGGGATTAGATCTTGTAGATTTTTAAATTGTAAATATTTCTAAAAGTATGCACTAATATTTTGGCTTTAATACAATATGATCGAAAAATAAATGACGTCAGCAATAGCTATGAAATGAAGATTGCTGTCATTTTATATGTAAAATAATATGGGGAATGTCGTTGATTCCATGTCATTTTCAAGCCAATTTTTTTTTCAATTCCTATTCCTTCTATTTCTTACTAATTTTTTTCTAACGCCGATGTATGCATTTGTTTGTTTTTATATTTATCGCTTTTTAATATCCCACAAGCATATTTGCTCTCTATAAAGCTGAATAAGCTTAAGAGTGTCATTTTAAATAAATGTAAATCTGCCTTAACATTGGAACTGGCAACAGCTATTGGATAAGTCGTTGTTAAGTAGTGATGGGCATTACGGTTATTTTTAGTTAATCAAATCACGCGAATCAATTTCTCGTAATAAATCGACTCTTACGATTCGTTCATTTCAACAAACTACAATCACATTTTGCGTATACAGTATAAATATATATTTTTTTTTGTAAATAACATTTCTATTTTATATACATGATGTTTTTTTCCAAGTAGGACTTTTATTCCGGTCAATTGTTTCAATTCGTATTGTCCATAATTATAAAATTGGTATAATAGAACATGTGGCCGGCCGTAGTTCCAGCAGTAGTGTGCCTGCTGTGCGAGACGTACTGGGTTCGATTCCCAGCCAGTACGGTCGCTTTATTGATTTAAATAAAAATATTGATTTATCTAAATAGAACGACCACCTCAAGGAATACAATGGCAAATCACCTTGAGTATATTTGCCTAGTACAATCTCTCAAATACTGCCGTTTAGATTCGGCGATATTGAAGGCGTGTACTTGTGAAACACTGCTGACACACTTCACAAGTACATACGAGAGGTTGCCAACGCGCAGAGCAAAGGCGCTGAAAGAAAGTATAATAGAACATAAAACTTTATTACTAATATACCGATTCAATTTTTACGACTCTTTTTCCAACTCGTTCGTTCAAATTTTATAGATCCGTGCTGGACACGATTCAATAATTGAACGAACCGTATTGTAAGCAATGAATCAATTCTCACGATTCTTTGAACGAACGAGCTGCAGAAACGAACGAGTGGTATTGTCACCCGATTCAGTTCCCACGACTCTTTTTTACGACTCGTTAGTGTAAATTTTGTAGATCCGTGTTGGCCACTATTCAACTGTACGAATCGTACTGTAAGTAAAGAATTAAGTCCCACGATTCTTTGAACGAACGAGCTGTAGAAACGAACGAGTCGTATTGTAATACGATCTTCCGAATTCTTACGAATCGTTCGTTCAAATTTTATGGATCTGTGCTGGCCACGATTCAGTTAAACAAACCGTATTCTAAACGGTATGTATTAGATCTTGAGGCAAGTTGCAAACGGGAATTAGAAAGAATTAGAATCTAGAAAGACTAACGATATTTTTGTGCAAGTGAGTCTCGCTGACTTAAGTCGCTGGTAAAGCTCGTCTCTATTTTTTATTATTGAAAAAGCTGAAAAGTCCAGCACAAACTTCTTTTTAGTAACCAAAAATAAAAAAAATCCAATTGTTGATTTTTTCAACTTGTTGGCACACCCCGGTATAATATTGCTATATCGATATTTTTTCCAGATGCCCTACAATCACCAAATCGAAGAGATACTATTCGATGCAACCACTAATTTCTAACAGTAAAATTATACAACTAAAACGCACAAAACGAAAAGTCCGTCGGCGGCCGTTTATTTTAGCGAAATCGCCAATAAACGTGCGCGGTCCGCAATATTTACAATCCGTTCGAAATAAAATTAGCTCTAAAGTGGGGAACATCGGTCTAGGCCTGCCAATAAAGCTGTCCTCTATCGCAGTGACAATAATACATGGTGGTACATACATCACGTCGTAGAAAGGTGGAGCGGGGACAGCAACGAAATGAGCAATAAATAAAACGGTCCAAAGTCCAGCCGTTGCTGCCGCTGGCTGATGTTTCGTTCGCACGTGTGACCAAAGCCGTGGTTGGCTCAGCAGAATACTTTATGCATATTCGATTTTCAGAAATACGTACGCGATTAAATATACTAGTGAAAGGGTACATATAAGCGACACCAAATAAAATTTTAGTTATGTCATCGAGGGCGCGATTATTAAATTCATTGTTGCCGACCATAGACATATTCGGCACCAGGCAGACTAACTGGAATTTAAATTTCCCGCGCTGGCGATTCAGGTAATAGCTCTGCTGTAAAAAATGTCAAGTTACCATATTTATTTATTTATTTCCTGACATTTTGATTCGTTTTGACACTTTAGTTTTGTACTACGGGTTTTTGGTTTAAGTAAATTGTGTTCTGATACTTTAAGCTGAAAATTGTTTACTAGCAGACCTTGCAGTCAAAAATTGTTCTGTCTACAACCGCTTGTAGTGCGAAGTTTACAAGATGCCAAAGCTACTTAACAGTCGTTTGAACAGGAAAGCGGTAATAATAGCCATTTTTGTCCCTTAAGTGCTGTCAAGAAAGTGAGTTTTGTCGATGTAAATAATAAATATTTATATATTTATAATTGCTGTGCTGGTCAAACTTAATCAGGTGACTAAAAGTTTATTTGGTATGATCTATATTTGGTGTACACTCACAGGGAGTACAATAATCTCAAAGTTAAACCCCATATAGCACGTCCAAATGAAATTACGTTTCTACAAGGGAGACACATGAGCCACAATATATGTTAAAGTGAACCTAAGTGTTCATCTAGTTCTAACATATATACAGGGTGGTCCGAACTGTATTCCGGAAACTTCAGCAGCATATTCTGCAAATAAAAATAAGTAAAAAAGTTCGTATAAATGTATGTCCTAAGATGCTGAGTTTCGGAGATACAGGGTTTAGAAGTTTCATTTTTATTTCCATGTTTTATAAATAATTTAATTTAAATATATATTATATTTCAGAAATCTGCCTAAGGCTTAGCCCGATCCTGTCGTGTTAAGCCACATCCAAAATTCCAAACACACATGCTCTGATTAAGGCTTGATTAAGGTTTACAGAGCTTCAGCATTTGTCATAAAATAGCGAGTAATTTGTTACAAAACCATATAAATTATATATCACTGTAATCACAAAACTTCAAACTATTTCCGTATTGTAACAAAATTTTAAATTATTTCTTTTTGTAAATAAATTCAGTTTAGAAAATTCAGTCCAAACATAGCCAAAAGGAAAACCAAGGAATATTTTGTTGATGTTTGACCATCAAAATCTTAAAAATAAAGAAGTTGTCTAAAAATGTGCTACAATACGGATATAGTATAATCCTTTATCTTTAATTTCTTTCTTCATTTGTCATTGACTAGTGAAATGGACTCTTAAGTAAAATTGTTTTATGTTTTTATAATCTATCTGTACATGATCCACTTTTTCTTACAACATAACCAAATTCAGATTAACTAGAATATAAATGTAAACAACATATTATTATGTAGAATAGAAAACAAATTTCTTGCAGTAGAGGTATATAATAAAATTATATAAGGATTCTTGCCACTTAACTGCTAATATAGAAATTTAATTCTACGCTGTGTTTGTCATAATGCGGATCAACCTGCTCTCACTACCGGTTTCGGAGCCCTACTCCATCATCAGGTGAACTTGGGAGATCCACAAAATGACAACCACAGCGCAGAGATAGTTCCGACTTCGTCGGAGTCGGTTGTTGCCCGAACGGAGGTGTTTCGCGCACAATGGTAATACCGAGGCGTAACTATCGATAAGGATGGTAAAAGGCTTTTTTTCAAGCAAGCCAGTTCATGTGGACAGAAAATGTTTCTGCAGTAGAGGTATATAATGTAAATATTTCCTGTTACTTAACGTTAACAGGTAGTTCTACGCAGCGTGATACCTGCTTCACTGCTTGGAGCCTCCATCATCAGAGCTTGGGAGATCCACAAAATGACAACCACCAGCGCAGAGATAATTAATTCCGACTTGTCGGAAAGTATCGGTTAGATGTTAAGTCCCGAACGGGAGATAGCGGCCTGCGTACAATGGTAGTACTTTCGTACCACCGAGGCGCAACTATCGATAGTAAAAGGATGGTAAAAGGCGTACAAGTCGGAATTAACTATCTCTGCGCTGTGGTTGTCACTTTGTGGATCTCCCAAGTTCACCTGATGATAGAGTAGGGCTCCGAAACCGGTAGTGAGAGCAGGTTGATCCGCATTATGACAAACACAGCGTAGAATTAAATTTCTATATTAGCAGTTAAGTGGCAAGAATCCTTATATAATTTTATTATATACCTCTACTGCAAGAAATTTGTTTTCTATTTTATAATTTGGCTTGCCTGAAAAAAAGCCTTTTACCATCCTTTTACTATCGATAGTTCCGCCTCGGTGGTACGAAAGTATTACCATTGCACGCAGGCCGCTATCTCCCGTTCGGGATTTAATATCTAACCGATACTTTCCGACAAGTCGGAATTAACTATCTCTGCGCTGTGGTTGTCATTTTGTGGATCTCCCAAGCTCACCTGATGATGGAGTAGGGCTCCGAAACCAGTAGTGAGAGCAGGTTGATCCTCATTATGACAAACACAGCGTAGAATTAAATTTCTATATTAGCAGTTAAGTGGCAAGAATCCTTATATAATTTTATTATTATTATGTAGTCCCTATACTAACATACTACATAACTATTGTAAATATTACAGCAGTTGAACGGGTATACTAAAATATAAAAAATAAAGGCAATAAAAGTTCAAAGTCATTTTTTTTATTAGATTAATAATAAGTGAAAGAGATAAAATAATTGTTTGTGATCGTTTAGACAAATTTGTGCCACTGAGAAATTTGACTCCATAACTTCTAAAGACACTTATTTTTGACATAAAATATACATTTATAAATTTAACTATGTCAGTAATGATATGAGATGTAATTCTCAATTTCGCAATATCATGGATATGCTATAGAACTTAAAAAGAATATTTACTATACGAAAGTGTTATTTGTATTTTTATAGTACCTATCTATTTTAATGGTTCGGTATATGGTACAGGGTGTTAATGGATACTAAATATAATTTCAACATGCATTTGTTACAACATTTTTATAATCTATCTGTCTCTGATACACTTTTTTTCGACTACCATGTCCAAATTCAAAACTTCAATTACACAATTTTATGGACATACTTTTTCATAATCTATCTGAACCTCGTACGCTTTTTGGACTTATATTCGACCATATTCGTAACTTCAATTAAAGAATTTTATACACATATGCAACTAACTGAAAGTAAAAAAAATCTTATTGTATTATTTTACTTATCATTCCTTGATGAGTGATATATTCACCTGTCTATACTAATGACTATAATATGTAATGATATATACATCACATCGTAGAAGAATAAGGAAGTGTCAATTACAAAATGAGCAACAAAACGCAACAATTGATATTACAATGCAATTCCCTAAGAAGTCAAAATACTCATTTATATACTGTAATAATAGTTATAATTCATGGTACAAAGAATTCAAGGTATGATCGATAGCGGCTCCAATTTCGTTCATTTCGCGCATACCACCTGTGACGTCACTAGGAAAATGAGGAATAAATAAAAAATAAAGAAAGTTGACAGGAGATCTGCATTTTTTGGGGTTATGGTTAAGAACGTTAAGAATTGTTTATTTTTAAGACTTTTTAGTTCGTTTAATTTAATAATTACTAAAACCAGCAGTTCCAACAAAATATATTTAAAAATAATAATTATCTATTAACATGGATTTGGACTTTGGACCATAATAGGGTAAGAATACTAAATTTATTTCTATATTCGGTACCTATAAAATTGTTTATTAGGTTTTTAGTTTGCGATGTTTATGGTAAATAATTTTCATGTTCATTGCCTCTGATTTCACATGAGGACAGAGATGAGGATATATATCTGTACCCCAGGATAAAAGTGTACTAAGTCCAAATTATCGATTTTTGGGAAAAGCCAATTAAAGAGTTATTTTTGCAATTTTGTTATTTTTCCGATTTGTTTATTTTATTAGAGCATTCAAAATTTTTATAGGAGAAATATTACTTATTATTAATAGGTACCCAATACAGTTTTAAAGAAAGTGAGTTTTTACTTGGGTTTTTTGGAGTTAGATTTTTTTTTGGACTTAATATTATTTTGTTACAATGTTATGTGAAGTAATAGGACTTGATACTGACATTGTTTTAATACAAGCTAGAGAAACAATGTGTTAAGTAACAGTACTGCTTTAAAAAAATGTCATTTTTTGAAGTTCGGTGGTAGATTTCACCGATCAAAACTAAGCTTCTCTAATGGCCTAAATTTCCGATAGATTTTTGAAATTTATTAACACTAGGGATTTTTAATAATTAAAAAATTAAAGTCGAGTCATCCAATTTCGTTTAAATAAAAGTAATGTAACTCTTTTCAACAAGATTTTAATAGTAAATTTAAGGTTCAAACTAAAAACATAAAACGTATTTTTCTTTAAGTGTACCCACAGGTGCTCAACCATACTTCATTAATTCTCATCTTCGTGTTGACCATCTTCTACATTTGCGTGCTTTAAGTTTTGTAAAATTCGTGAAACTGTTTTGGTATCCACTTTAACAATGTTTGAAGATGGTTAAATTTTTTTGAAGATAAAGGATTAGCTTCAAATCTTAAATTTGGAACTTCTGCGGGGAATGTTGCTCTTCTTCCGGTCCGAATTAAATCGATCGATTGGAAATTCATAGCACCAAAGTTGGTTTTAAAGTACAAAATTCCATGGTCTTCTGCACGCACTTGTAAAACTACAACCTTTGATATAGCGAAGTCACTACCTGTGCTATCTTTTTTTCGGGATATAAATGGCGCCGTAGAACTGCAAAACAATTGCTTAAAATCTTTAAAATCCTCTATTTCCATGTTTATGATTTCAAAGGGATTATTTATGCTGCACACTCGTGCTATTTGCTGTCAATCCAATGGCGTCATTATTTGAAAACCAACAGTCTTTTTTTTCTCGCGCTCAATTAGGGAATGACATGCGTCTACCTCTAGATGAGTATGGCCTCTCAATAAGAATTTATGCTCAATCCTTTTCAAAGATGGAAATTTTTTGAGAAGATAAAATAAGCCATTACCATAATTAAATTTCTGGTTCTGGGATGGGCAGTTATCGGACCAGATAATTAGATTTTCGTGAGTTGGCTTTATATTTGACATTGCCCATTTTAACATTCCAGAAGCCATCTCATTAGCACCACGCCCAGATTTAGATTCGTCCCACATTACACATGTAGTGACTTTGTTGGTGACATTGTAGACGGTATAATTGTAGGTCCATAATTTCAAACTATAAAAGCTTTGAGAGTTTGTTAACACTGGTGTAGGAAGACACTTCTGCATATCAACACAAACCATTATGCTTTTTGAATTTATCTTCCAAATATTTTTGTTTATCTTCTTTCTTCAACTTATACCTCTTTGAAGCTTCTTCTAAATGTAAATCATATTCCTTCTGCAAAGTTTCCTTTTCTACTATACTAGGTTCCTCACGCAATTTTATTAAAAAATGATCACATTGATCGCAAGTGTCATTATCTGGGTATTTGAAGGAGAGGTTAAATTCCGTATTAAAAATTTCAGCATATAACCATTCTTTGGCGATATGAGGCTGCTCTACATTAATTTCCTCACACTCTGCTTGATACATTCTGTACATTTTTGCGATGCTTAAATGACTTCCCAAAAATTTTCTAGCAGATCTTTCTCGAGAATAGTGCGATTCCTCAACTGGAAACTTCTCTATGTGCTCACGAACATGTTGCTTAACGAATTCAGGCGTTTTGGCGTGTTGGTCATGTTTACCTCTCCCATCTGCAGCAATGATACCGCCGGGCTCTTTTTTGTTTAAAGCAGTGGTTATAAAAGTTTGAGAAATATTTAAAGTATTATGAAAAAACGTCCGGCATACACGAACGGTCAAATCATTCATTTCAAAATAATAATTTCTGGTATGACTTCTAGCATCATTTCTAGCTCCGGTCCTACGCCTCTTTCTTAATATTGGGACAACTTTTACATGGGATGCGACGAACTGTCTCTTTTGGTTTATGTCTTTAGTACCATCCCAAAACCTGGCATGAATGTTTAATCTCTCCTCGTGGCAAACTTTTTCACTGCATTTAAGGCGGCAAGAAATATTACAAGGCGGACCTATGGTTTTTTTAGAGATCACCTTCTTTTTTGATTTATGTTCTAAACCAGAAACTACTTTCATGTGTTGTTCATTGATTTTCCATTTTTTTTCTTGTCGTTTCCGCTTTCTACTCTTCTTATTATTATTTTCATTCCTTTGACTTGCAGTGCTGTCACTCGAGTGATGTGAAAAATCGTTGTCACTTTCATAATTTGGATCTAATAAACTATCATCATCTGACTCTTGCAATTCTGTTTCGTCTTCCATAATATTAGTAAGGCCTATCATTTGTTCCCTCTTATCGCTTGTATAAATAGTTAATTTAGACCTGCAGGATGGGCCATCTAAAAGTGCAAGAGTATTAGGCCGCATAAAACAACGCAACTAGAATACAATACCTTCGGCCTCACTGTGATATTTTTCATTTCCGTTACCACTGGGCAAGTTTTCATTTATACAGGATAGACCTTCTAAAAGTGTAAGAGTATTAGGCCGCATAAGGCGTCGCAATTAGAATACAATACCTTCAGCCTCACTGAGATATTTTTCATTTCCGTCACCACTGGGCAAGTTTTCATTTATACAGGATGGGCCTTCTAAAAGTGTAAACGTATTAGACCGCATAAAACGACGCAATTAGAATACTATACTTTCAGACTCACTATATTTTCCATTTCCTTCACCACTGGGCATATTTTCATTTATGTTGACTGTGTCAAGATACTCAAAATCGGCTACTGTATAACTAATTTCTTCTACCGGAATTTCGCTATTTCGGGTCTCTAAAAGTCAAGTTGGTGTTAAAAATAGTAAAATTAAAATGGCACTATACCTTTAATAATCCCATTTTCAGGTGCTACAAGCTATTTCTACTGCAATTATTATTTTTTGCTCAATTATTAATTTTATTTTGAGGTTAGGATAACTTACCATCAGAATTTTCAGGTAGTTTAATACTACTTCCTTCGTTTTTCAGCAGACCCAGAATCCTTTTGCTTCTTGAACTCATGCTTACAAGACACTCTTTCTATTAAAATCACTAAACAGGAATAAATTATTGTTTATGCTTATTAACCACTGATGCACTTCATGTCCAACAAATAACTGCCGATATTTGGACTTAATACTGTCTATGCCATCATAACATTAGACAAATATGGACTTAATATTATATTTTTTCACAGGTGCCGGTAAGAAAAGGGTTCTATTCAATTTAATATTGTTTTCTTCCGGGACATATTGTGACTTAATACGGTTATAAAAATGTTATTTTGTTTAATATTGTAGATAGAACTTGATACGGTTTTGCATATTAAAGTGAACTAAATATTTCACATAATGCAGCAAAAATCCTATTTTCGAGAAAAGTGGACTTAATACACTTTTATTCTGGGGTACAGATATGGAAAAGTAACCACAAGAGGAATTGTTACATCATTTAAAAAATGTTGGGAATTTTATTGTTTCCCATCGAAAAGTAGAAAATGCCAATGCAGATGAATGTATTGTAATTGTGATAGAAGTAATTCTAAGGATGAAGTTTATTGTAATTAGTGACCTGTGCTTCTTTTTATATGTAGATGTTTCAGGTTTTGAGAATAAATCGGTTGAACGAAACCCAAAATTTAGAGGAAGTATTTGCATACCCAGAATATGCCCATCAAGGATTATATAGCTCAAATTTCCTTTAATGGTAGGCAATTATTCAATGCAAATTAACTTTTAAGTGACTGAAATATTAAATAGTTTACAATATGGTATATCATTAAAAAATATATTACTTTTAGGTACAATTAGGGCCCGATATATTTCAAAAAGTAGAATATTATTTTATATTAAATGAGGTATTGTACCAACAATCAATTTATATTAATACCGGAGATTAAAAATAACAGAATAAATAGTTCTTTTTTTTATACTACAAAAAATAAACTAGAGAATACAACAGTATTTAAAAAATAAATAAAAAGTTATGTCCCGGCCGAGATTCGAACTCCGGTCTCTCGCTTCCTAGCCCGACTCCTTACGCACTGCTCCACAGTAACTTGCTTAGCGATAATTCAATGACGGTATATAAACAAAAAAACAGGTTTATAACAATATCTTGACGATTTGAACTGGCGCGCGGAGCGTGCTGACCAATAGCGCCTGTTATCACCTGTGACGTAGCGACCAACCTGCGCAATATCATACCTTGTATTCTTTGTACCATGGTTATAATTGGGGTAATAAACTGTTTTTTTGCGCAATGAAATTGTTTTTTGAACAATTTTATACACATATTGCATCTAATTGAAAGTAAAAAAATCTTATTATGTATATTATACTTATCAAACTCAAAAGGTACAAGGATATTATCCATGAAAACTTAAAGGGGATAGGTATGCAAAATAAATAGGAAGAAGCAGCGCACAATAGAACGCAATGAAGAATAATTGTAAACTCAGTTAACAACAACCAAAATGTAAAGAGGCAAAAAAGCAATGAGTTTGTTAAATGTCCGGAATAAGGAAGAGAAATAACATCAAGTATCGGGCTTTTGAGTCACAGAAAAACTCATGAAACGCTTTGCGTAACCATCTTCTGATGCGTGTCAAATACTCGTCATGGAGTAATGGCAGTAGTAGTAGTAGTAATGACTATAATAAATATGTAATGATACGTATATCACATCGTAGAAAAATAAAGAGACGTCAATAACAATTGAGCAACAAACAGAACAATTGTTATTAGAATTTAGAATGTCATTCCATTAGTAGTCAAAATACTCATTTATACGCTTTAATAAAAGTTAATTATTGAGTTAATAAATTGCCTTATATTTTATAATCACTCCTGAAACGTCCTCAAGTGTATTCTATTTCGCAAACTGAGGATTTCGGTGTCTGGAGGCATAAATTATTTTAAATAGAGAGGCCGGCGCCGGCGGCGGCATAGACAAATGCATCACTTAACATTCGTATGCGACGTGACTGCGGATGGAAGAGCGATGCTAACAGGGTGGTAACATTTTATAATTTTTTTTTCATAATAACTATGTTTTTATTATAGATATCTTTATGAAACTTGTCTCAGACACACGTCGTCAAAACTAATTTCAAAAAAATAAAGCGTATGATTTCACAAACAATATTTATTATACGTAAGTGTTATTTGAATTTTTATAGTACCTAGGTCCTTATTTTAATCTTGCAATATATGCGTATGGCGTTGATGGATACTAAACATAATTTCAACATACTGTGATATAAAATTTTCATAATATATTTGTATCTTGTACATTTTTTTCGACTACTTGTTCATATTCATAACTTAAATTATGGGTATTATGGGTACAGGGTGTTGATGGAAACTAGCATAATTTCAATACATTTTCATAATCTATCTGTCTTTGATACACTTTTTTCGACTACTTGTCTAGATTCAAAACTTCAATTACACAATTGTAAGACATATTTTTTCATAATCTATCTGAATCTCGTACACTTTTTTCGACTACTTGTCCACAATTCATAACTTCAATTAAACGATTTTATACACATATTGCAACTAACTGAAAGTAAAATAAAATCTTATATTATTTTACTTATCATTCCTTGATGAGTAATATATTGCCTGTCTATAGTAATGAATATAATATGTAATGATATATACATCACATCGTAGAAGAATAAAGAAATGTTAATAACAAAATGAGCAACAAACAGAACAATTGTTGTTCCAATACCATACCTTTAGTAATCAAAATCCTCATTTATACACTTCACAAATATATAATAACTACCCTGTACCAGCGACTTCGTTCGCGTCGAATTAATCATTTGTAATGGTGATGGTAAAGCAAAGCAAGAATTTCCATTAATAAGAAGAGAAAAAACAATATGGCGATATTATTATATAACTTGGTAATATTTGAGGGGTAATTTCATCTCGTTGGAATTTGACATTCGAAAAATCCGTTTGCCAAAAATGCCCCAACTTTTTGGAACACCCTGTATGAGTTTTTAAAAAATTTCAAAATATGTAAAAAAACCAAATAAATTATGCTTGTCCAAGCGTTTTCCCGAAAAACTAACCGTTTTTTAAATAACAAATATTGTAATATTTGAGGAGCGTTTTCACCCTCTTGGAATTTGAGATTCGAGAAACCCCCCCTTATGGCCTTAGACCACAGATGGTGCACTGGCTGTACACTAGAGTGGTGAGGCTTTCAGTAACATATGCATCCTTGGTATGGTGGCCTAAGGTAATGCAACAAACAACAATGCTCAGCCTCAGCAAGGTGCAAAGACTTGCTTGTCTGAGCATAACAGGGGCGATGAAATCAACGCCCACTGCATCAATGGAGGCGCTTCTGGACCTTCCGCCTCTTCACATAGTGATCCAGGCGGAGGCAAAATGGGACTCTATCGACAACAAAGTGTCTTGTCTCTGGGAAATAGGACAGAAACAGGACACTCAAAGATGGGAAATCCTATCGGAGGACCTCTACTCCAAATAAGATCGGACCAAATGACCCCTCTTTATCACTATCACAAACCATTCGAGGTGAACAAAATGGATCGAGGAATGTGGACAGATATAACATTCCTTCAGGATGGACTAACCTGGTATACAGACGGGTCAAAGACCGCTGAAGGAACAGGAGCTGGAGTATTTCGGGAAAGACCAAGGGTAAGTTTATCGTTTTCCTTGGGTAAAGACTCAACCGTATTCCAGACAGAAATCTTCGCCATTCTACGATGTGCGAAAGAAAACAATAGAAGAGCTTATTCAGATAAGCTCATCAATATATGCTCAAACAGACAGGCGGCACTTGGGGCGCTTATGAGCCCAAAGGTATCGTCGAGACTCGTCTGGGAATGCCTAGGTGAACTGGAAGCTATGGCTCGACGGAACAGAATTAAATTATTCTAGGTGCCGGGCCACAGCGGCATCCAAGGCAACGAAAAAGCCGATGAGCTAGCTAGGCAAGGATCATCGGCATCTTATCTTGGTCCAGAGCCAGTACTGGGAATACCCAAATGTATGGCCCGTAGTGCACTAAAACTCTGGATCAGGAAAAAGCAGAATGTCCACTGGAGAAACCGACACGGGCACAGGCACAGCAAGGCTTTTATCCAAGGACCTAGCTCCAAAACCGCAAAAGAACTGCTAATGCTTAGCAGGAATAAATTGCGGATTACAACAGTCCTCTTGACAGGACATATGGCTGTCAAGTGTTACCTGAACAAGCTCAATCTGTATCAAGGAAGTCTTTGCTGCAGACTTTGCGCTAAAGATCCTGAAACAGCGGAGCACATAATATGTCACTGCGAGGCTCTGGATCGCAAGCGACACTTTTTATTTGAGAAAGCTAGGCTAGAACCGGAGGAACTATCATATCAAGGACCTGCATAAGTTAGTGCAGGGCACAGGGATAGGAGAATGGGTGCAGATATAAAAAGGGGACAAATACAATAGGCCTCACAGGTCGCAGTGTTTCCGGCAGAGGACGGCCGTTATTGTGGAAAAAAGAAAAAAAACCTTATCGAACCTCTACACCCCACAGTCAATCCGTTTGCCAAAAATCAGCTTTAAACGTCAAGTAGCAGAATCGTGATTACTCAGTGGTCATATTTTATGAAACACCCTGTATAAATTTATAAAAAATCTTAAAATATGTAAAACAACAAAATAAAATATACGTGTTTAAGAGTTTTTTCGAAAAACTCACCGGTTTTTAAATAAAAAATATTCTAATATTTGAGGGGTGGTTTTGCCCCCTTCGAGAATTCGAGTTTCGAAAAATCCCTTCTTATCGAACCTCTACACCTTAAAGTCAATCCGTTTTCCAAAAATCAGCTTTTTACGTCAAGCGCTTTAAGCAGGATCGTGATTAATCAATGACCAGATTTTTCGAAACACCCTCTATACATTTTTTAAAAATATTAAAATATGTAAAAAAAACTAAATAAAATATACGTGTTTAAGCGTTTTTTCGGAAACTTGACCGTTTTTTAAATAAAAAATATTGTAATATTTGAGGGGTGGTTTCACCCTCTTGGAACTGGAATTTGGAAAAAGCCCTTCTTATCGAACCTCTACACCCTAGAATCAACCTGTATACCAAAATTGAGCTTCTTACGTTGAGTGGTTTGAGCAGGATCGTGATTAATCAGTATGTCAGTCACTTACGGATTTTATATATTAGTATAGATTGGGTTATAAAATTACTTTATATTTCATAATCACTCCTGAAATGTCCTCGAATGCATTCTATTTTGCAAACTGAGAATTTCGGTGTCTCGAGGCATAAATTATTTTAAATAGAGAGGCCGGCGGCGGCCTAGACAAATGCATCACTTAACATTCGTATGCGACGTGACTGCGGATGGAAAATCGATGCTGACAGCGTGCAATTTGTCGTGGAGGGCCTGCAGGTGCATTGCCTCCGTCGTTCCGGGACGTCGGGGACCACTTATGACACAGATTGGGTTTGCGACGACGGAGTAGCGCCAAACGACGGACCCTCGAAAATGCGATTTTGCTTACGTGATAAGAAGAAATATTTTCCGCCTGTGAGAACGGCAAATTGCTTCTCCAGGTCAATGAGGTTAGGCTCCTTTTTATTTTTAGCTTAAAAGGGTTTTCCGAAAGATTTAAGAAAAACGGTCTCCCGTAAAGCGGAAGATAAAGTTTCTCTGTTCCGCTAAGCGTTGCGCTCGAAAGGTTTTTTTTCGAGGATTGTGTTTCACTGTTTATCTTCTATTCAATCGAATCGTTTGTAATAATTTAGAAAGCTCGGTTTTGCGTGGGCATATTTTTCGAAAGCTTTTTCGCTTATAATAAAATTGGGGTTTTATTGCGATTTAGAATAATTGATAGAGTTCAAGTAAACAAATAAAGTTACTTAAATTTTATTTGTATGACTTTGTAATTTATATGGTAAGTAGCCAATTAGTGACCGATCGCCAATTATTGACCGATTTTGTCTTTATACTTCTTAAATAAGAATTTTAAAACATTTATAAACAATTCAACGCCTCCATTTCATTTAGACATATTTAAGGTTAATTTTTTTCACATAATTTTTATATTTACTTTTTTAAATCAGCCTCCAATTTATTTAAAGCGTAGGGGCGCGGGAGATCAGCCCGTTTAGCCGTTATTAGGTGTCGAAGGTTTTAACAGCGTGCTTTGTTAGTTCGAGGCGAATACAATTAAGGTAAGCATATTATATCTATATTTTAGTTTGTAGACATTAATAAGGGTATATTTTTGATAAATGCATACTTTAAATTAAATATTTTATAACATTTATGTAAAATAATTATTGGTCAATATTTGGGTGCGTTTAACCACAGAAAATCTAATTATTGATT
Source organism: Sitophilus oryzae (assembly GCF_002938485.1). Classification (NCBI taxonomy): domain Eukaryota; kingdom Metazoa; phylum Arthropoda; class Insecta; order Coleoptera; family Curculionidae; genus Sitophilus; species Sitophilus oryzae. The sequence goes on along the minus strand of NW_022145636.1, from coordinate 350,258 downwards.
ATAATTCCTTTTATTTTATCTATTTTAATAGTGTTAGACATTTTTTTATTGAAAAATAAACTAATAATACACTACACTACACATAGGCCAAATAATGACCATGATAATATTTTGACTATAATTAGTATTTTTAAAATAAATATGCGGTCACTATTAGGGTTAAGCATCGGTCATTATTTAGCTTTCCTTTGGTCAGTAATTGGATCTATAGGATTTTACCTATTGACCAGTCGGTCAATATAATAGATTCACAAACACAACTGTACGGAAATTGTTATTTACAGTATTTTAATAGAAAATATTAACCAAAACATTTTACCAATTGCAAATTCGTCACCATCATAGAGCATATATAATATTATTACAAAAGTGCTGGAAGAGAATGCAGATATGTCTAATATCGATGGAATTATTTTAGACGGACACAGTTTGGTTATCCCATTTGATATAAATCAAGAATATGAAATTTTAGATACCTACTGACTCAATTAAAGAACCCGATCGTGTTGCTGTTCCACCAAAAGAAGAAAACAATATTGTTATAGAAATTCTAGAACCAAATAATCCTAAAAATATATCACAATTAGAGTCAACACCATTCCCAAATGTCCAAAAACAAAACAACGTATCAGATCATCAAAGATATGACGATAAAATCAACAATATATCTGCATTAAGTTCAATAGAAAATATCACAACTGGAGAGCAACCTAATAATATTTCTACGACTACTCCCGACTCTATTCCCATTCCTCTTAAAAGGGCACTTTTTGGCCTGATTCAGAAGAAAACATAGAAAATAAAAAAAAGAAAAAGTACCAGCAGTAGCCAGGGCCTATGTTACTATAAGGCCCATAAGGCCCGGGCCTTGGGCCCGGTGGTCTGGGGGCCCGTTAAAGGTTGTAAAATATTCATAATTTATTGAATTTTTGAATTTTATTGGAAAAGAGGGCCAGAATTTTTGCTTGGACCTGAGACCCCGACCAGATGAAAAATAGGCCCTGGCAGTAGCATCATCGGAAGAGTGGCAACAATATCATAAAAGAAAAGAAGAGATTAGGAGTAAACAAGTAGAAGAAAAAATATTCGAAAACAGGAACGTTTAAATAAAAAAGAGTGTAAAATGAATAAGAGATAAACCAAACTGAAACACACTTAAACAATAATTTGAGAAAAAAAATTGTCGGCAATTTCTGTAAAAATAAAGTTTTAATTAAACTTTTGTTGTTTTATATCCAAAAGTATAGCAATAAGTAAATATAATGCACATAATCAATTTAACTGTGGCCGGTCAATAATTGGGTATGCGTATGGTCACTAATTAGATATCTTCAACTTTACACTGGTCAATAATTGGTTAAACTTGCTTTTTTCAGAATATCTGTTAATATTTAAGTTATAATGCAAAATTATAACAAAATTGCATGTTTTTATGAAAGACAATACTTCAAAGTACCCTAAAGAAATATATGTTGAATTTTAACCAGCTCCAGAAAAAAACAGTACTGAAATAAAGTTTGAGTATCTGCTTAAGCGGACAGTAAATGGCTAGTTTACCTTATATGTAATTTTTAACTTGTAATTATGCATGTTGCTCGATTTGCAATTGTTTTGCATGTCCTACTGCCATAATTTATGTGATATGTAATATGAAAATTATTTTGTCGTTTTTTTATTAAAACAGACCTACGTAAAACGGGGTAACTTTGGTACGATTTTTAGCGTTTTTCGTTGATATAGTTCTTGTTATATGAAATATTTAAACCTAAGCAGTATCATTTAACCTCTTTATTATAACACAAAAATTAGCGAAAATATAAAATCAAATTTCTAAGCAGTAGTTTAGTTATTGCACTATAAAGTTATCCTAAATTAACCCAGTTAATATAGCTATATATAAACTAAGAAAGTTTCAGAAAATATATTTTCGTAATATTAGAGCGGTAGATGTATGTCTCTATTGAAAAACTGAATAAAAAGACAAGATTTTTTTTATTAAAGAATTAAAAAATACAAATAGCATATAAATTAGTTTTCACAGATTCTAATGATTACATATCCATCATAAAAATAAAATAATATTTTTCTTATTATAGGTACAACGAAAGTTTACGACTTATTGTCTAAAATATTGCAGCAAAAAAATTATTATTCTTTAATAAAAAGGCCAATGTATGTGCACCCTAATTTTGAGAATCCAATAACTCCTTGTATTCTTTTTTAATCTCTTATAATTCCGTGATCTGGGTAAACGCCGATATTTACGAGACTTGTTTTCTAAAAAACATCCTGTTGCTGACATTAAGTGTACTTTTGCTTAGCACTAGCTTTAATAATTAAAATTCACACATACAATAGACTAAAATAACTGCTTTAAAAAGAACACTTCAATTACCATGTCAAACTTTAGTACAAGATGATGTTCAGGTGGGATGCATACTAAACAATTCGTAGGGCAACTTTGAGACAGTACCAAAATTGGCTCGCAAAGATAAAATTTTGTCTAGAAGCAAAAATATTTTTCACCCAGTGTCGTTGAAAAAAAAAGTTTTTTTTATGGGTAAAATATAAGGGGAATAACAGTGTTTTAAAATATACTAACTAGTTTTTCATAGAACTTTACAGTTCTGTTTGATTTGGTTTGGTTGTAGAATTCGTAAAATACACCTACTTGCATTTGACTTTTTGAAATGTTAATAAACATGCAGGTGCCCAGTGGTGTAGAGGTACAGGCTTTCGTCTACCAATCTCAAGGTAGTGGGTTCGAATCCCACACCAGGCATTTCTTCAGCCGACTATTTTTATTAAAATAAAAATAGTTTGGGTACCTAGGTCGACTTAGCCTTAAATGAGTACTTGGGATTCACAATCCTGAGGTAATAATAGGCGGTTGAAGCGTAGTGCTAGCCACATTACCTTCCTTGTATACCGAACGGCTCTAGTATGGCAAGCTGTACCTTGCTACTCCCAAGGCGTTAAACGCTATATACGGGAGCTTTTATTATTATTATAATAAACATGCAGTGTTCAATGCAGAATGGCCAGATTGGGTTATTTAGTCGTATTTTAGTTACTCTTCAATAGCATGCAGTAGAGATAACTTTATTTTTGAAAATGTACGAACCATACCATAACACGATGTAAAAATATGAGGTATGTACTAAAGTTATGCTGCTCACAAAATTACCCCAATTTGCGGCATCCTATCATACAGGGTGTTCCTTAATGACATGCTTATATTTAAGGGGGTGATTCCTGGCCTATTCCAAGAGAAAAACTTCATATAAATGTATGTCCAAAACATCTTAATTTCTGAGCTACAGGGTGGTAAAATTTCCTAAAAATAGGTTTTTTTCTTAATAATTTTGATTTTATTATTGTAGATATCTTTATGAAACTTGATACACGTTTTCTATGTATCAAAATACCTTTTTTAATGTAGAAACAATTTCATTTATTTCAACCAGTGCCGTCCATACGGGTTTTACGTTGAATATTTTTGAAGAAAAAAATTGTACACCGCTGATCTCTTAAAATTAAATTATTTTCAAAATCTCCATTCATTTCAAAACAATTTTTATTCTAGTTTTCGTCCGACATATAGTTTTTGACTAAAAAAATTAAAGTCAGTTTATTTCAGGGTCAAATCGCTGAAAATCTGATGCAGTGACGGTTGTGTGGAAATCGTTTCTGCATCGGCTGGAATGAAATTAAGAAATAAAACATTTTTTTTTTGTATATCAAAATATGCATTTTGATGCATGGAAGACGTGTGTTATGAATATAATGGTGCGTTTAGACTTGAGCAGGCACGCACTGATCCTTCGCGAATGCTCCAGTGTAAACGGCTGTGCGCGTACGCTCATTCTGAATCTGTCTGTGCGCGAGCAGCCGCGAACGTGATCCGTCTGGTGTCGGTATTTGGTCCGTGCTCAAAGGGATTTTATGTGTGCGCGAACGCTCAGTTTGTACCGGCCATTTGTTTTGTCTGCACACGTGCGTGCGTCTGTGATTTTTTTCCGTTTTCTTTATTAAAATTATGGAGTGGACCAATGAATCTTCGTTATTATTAATTGAAGAATATAAAAAGTTGCCGATATTATAGGATGTTAAACATTCTTCGTATTATTCAAAATCCAAAAAAATTACGCATGGCAAGATCTTGTAAATAAAATTAATATAAAAATGTCATATTTTCTTGGGTTGAGGTTCGTTAATAAATAATAAATTTATTTTTTTTTAAACATCTTCTTGACGTTTCGCCCTTAATTTCGGGGCATCTTCAAAAGCTTTTATTATCTAAAAAAAAAAATTTTATTATATAAATTACAATAAAAACTTTTGAGGATGCCCCGAAATTAAGGGCGAAACGTCAAGATGTTTAAAAAAACTAAATTTATTATTTATTAACGAACCTCAACCCAAGAAAATATGACATTTTTGTAGTTAAGAAATGGTTCAAGAAAACTTACGCAAATATAAAATTAATATTGAACATAGTCCTCCTCAGACACTAAGTTGTTTAATAAATTATATCGACTTCTAAAAATGTGGGTTTGCCACCAGCGATGATGTTTTCGATTTTTCTTCTTTTTAATAATTAAGCGGTGCATAACAATGAATGCATTCGCGACTATTTCTTGGTCGTCCATTATTATCACCAACACAATTCTGCTGTGCGCGCACAAATGGATCACTTTATTCGTCGAAAAATAAGTTTTTAATTTAAACGGAGCCGAGAGCGCGAACGAATGCCGTTCGCGCACACTCAGCTCGTGCGTACTCAAGTCTAAAGGCACCATAACATCAGAGATATTTTGAAAAAAATACTAGAAAACTTTACCACCCTGTATCTGAAAAGTTAAGATGTTTAGGACATGCAATCATATGAAGTGTTTTTCTTAGAATAGGTCCAAGAATCGACCCTTTAAATATGCCCAGTGAGCTTTTTATTCCTTTAAGCAAAATGTCTCCTAGGTGACGTCGTTGTTACGTTACCAGGCCCTTCTTTTGTCTGATAAAAATGTATAAAACGCAGATACGTAACTGTTCCCTAAAGGTGACAAAACTTTGCTCACTGTTAGCTTGTCATTAAAAAACACCTTGTATATTATATATAATAATAATAATAATAATAAATTGCCTTTATTTTACAGAAAAAAAAAATACATAAGACGGTAACGAAATTGCAAGTCTGGCGTAGTCTAGCTGCAATAGCTACTCAACTTAACCAGAACATGCAAACTCAATAATTAAATATAATGTTTTACAAATTGCCTTAAAAAAAAGTTTCAAATGTAAAATGCAAGTAAAGTATAAAAAAAAGAAAAATATGAAAAATTACGAATGCATTAAAAGATACTCTCTGTATTTATGCTTAAACGCATTCTCACCCAAATTCAACAATTCTGTTGGTAACGAGTTATACCCCTTAACGGCATTATATGAAAACCCGCGCCGAAAAATGGCTGTCCGATGATGAGGCATCGTCAACTCACCTCCATTCCTAATATTAACTTCGTGTATGTCACGTCTGAAAATTAAACGCTCTTTAATAGATAGGGGAGCAGCGGGGTTGTTAATTATTTTCACAACAAATGTACACAAGTGTAAAGTTCTACGCGAGTCCATTTTTAGCCAATTAAGTTCTTTAAAAAAGGGGGCCACATGATCAAACTTTCTTATATTAAAAATAAAACGAACACATCATTTTGCACCTTTTGAATGCGCAACCTACTCTCTAGATCCAGACAAAAACCAGAAATAAAATCGCCATAGTTAAAGTGAGATATTACAAGCGATTCGCAAAGATTTTTCTTTAGGTATACATTTAGAATATGTTTGTTGTTGTATAACAGCTTTAAAGCAAGGTATGCTCGTTGTAATAGTTTTTTCAAATGCTCCTTAAATCTAAGTTCCACATCCAAAAGTAATCGTAAATTTTTTGAACTGTTAACAAAAGTTAGCTTTCCATTGTCTATTGTTATATTAAGATTGTTTTCCAAGAAATTAATTTTGTTGCTGCTTCCAAAGAGTAAAATGTAACATTTAGAACTATTCAGTACCAAATTGTGACCTTTTGCAAGTTGGCTTAAGATCTCTAAATCTTTATTTATATTTACTTCAGTTTCCAGATAGTCATCCATCTCAAAGCAACTATACAGTTGAGTGTCATCCGCAAATGCTTGTACCTTACAATGCAGTAAAGACTTTAATATGTCAGATGTATAAACAAGGAACAGCAACGGACCCAAGACAGAGTTCTGTGGTACACCAGAGTGCAGCCTAATTTTGTTGGAATATTTATTATTTAAAAAAAACAGTCAAAAATCTGTTGGATAAATAAGACTCAATTAAGAAATGCGATTCAGTACAAAAGCCATAGAAATGTAATTTAGATAAGAGAAGTGCATCGTTTATTGTATCAAAAGCCTTTGAAAAATCTAACAGTATCAATATGCTAGCAAGACTTTTGTCTCAAGCTCTGATGATATCATCAACAACATTCGCTAAAGCCATTGTTGTTCCAAAATGTTTTCGAAAACCACACTGACTATGAGGAATAATTTCATTAGTAAAAAAATAATCATACATTTGACTGTATAAAATTTTCTCATATATTTTTGACAGTGCCGGTAGAATACTTATTATCCGTAGATCGTTGTATGTCGTCGGACTAGTAACTTTAGAAAGGGGTATTCCTATAGATATCTTCCATTTATCCGGAAAGTAATTGCGTTCCAAACAACAATTAATTATGTGCGTAATATACTTGTCTATATATGGACTGCAATATTTTAACATCAGCGGCGTAATCTTGTCTTCACCAGTTGCGTTAGTTTTTATGCTATTCAAAATTTCATTTATTTCAGATACCTTAGCAAGTCTAAACGAAAATTGTAAATTACCATTGAAAATATTTTTTCTGTAATACTCAGTTTTTGTATCACAATTTGACATATTTTGGAGATACGAAGAAAAGAAATTACACAATTCATTAGGGTCAGACAAGGACGGAGGAATATTGTTTTTATGTTTTTCCGAGCATATATTGAAATTTCTCATTCCAGACCATAGTCGCCTTGTATTTTTCTCTTTATATAAAGAGTCCAAATATTTTTTCTTCTCTCGTCTGATGGCAGAGAGAGTAAAATTTGGATTTCTTATATTTTTGCAAGGCAGTGTCTCGTTGTTTCATAAATATTTTTATATCAGAAGTTAACCAGGGCGCTCTGGGTTTTGTTATTCTAGATTCTTTTATCGGGGCATGTATATCGAAGAGACTTATTATAAGTTCATTAAAAACTTCAATTTTAAACTTATAGTATATCGGGTGCGTCTCAAAAATGGCTTGCTCCTATAACTTTTTTTACTTTTTCTGATACAAAACGAGATTTGGTATGGTTTGGTTTGATGACTACAACTTTAAATTTGAAATGGCACCCTCCGTTTTTTCTTTTAGTTTATTCGATAGAAAATGACACTATGAATAGAATGTCATATCATATGTCAACTTTTGACATTCTCGCTTAAAAAATCGTATTTTAAATTTCAATCTAGAGTGCCATGGCTGTGTTAAAAACACCAATTTTTAATCAAGCTTTAGAAAAATAGATTTGATCGACTTATGTTTTTCGTGTCTTGTCCTGGCCAGTTAAAAGACGCCCAATCGTATTTTTAATTATATCTCAATTTTTTCAAATAGAACGAGGGTGGCTCGTTAGAATATTTGGAAAAAGATTTTTTTTATGAATAATTTGGTACCACACTAGGTATTTCAAGTCAAATTGTCGTTACATTTACCACCATGGCATTCTAAACTAAAATTTTAATGTTATTTTTTTTATTTTTTTATTCTATTCTGAATGTTATTTTCTATCGAATAAAGTAAAAAATACCAAGGGTGTCATTTAAAAATCAAAAGATATAATTTACGGTGAAACAGGAAGTGACCGAAAATAATTGAATACGTCAATCAATCCTAATTTATGTCATATACTAACATACCAAATCTCGAAAAATAGACCATGAGAGGACGCCATCAGTCGTCTATCCGATGGTGCATAAATGGTTGTAATAAAAAAAAATGAAAAAAGCAAAATTTTCGAAATAAAATCCGGCCAAAATTGAGCCGGAAAAAAGAAAAAACATCGGAGAAAACTAACTACTTCACTGAATTCTGTGATAAAAAGTTAATATCCGGTTTTTATCTTTAGCTTTTATCTTTTTGACATGTCGTCAGACAACTGAGATTATGTTGATTATGACGTTTCAAACACATCCTATATCATAGAAACTAAGAAAACCATGTTAATTTTGTTTGTAGTATCTTTGGTTTCGTAAACAGTAGTGGTTTGCGCAGCGTTCTATCTTTACTAAGAAACGAGATACGAGATAACCCTCATTTGCAAACAAGTTGCAACAAAGACACCTTAGACAACTCTTAAGAGTCCGGTGGTTCCATCATGTCTCAAACGTATCGGTCCTTGAAAAAGCTAACTGCGAGAGTATGGAAGTCATGGTCACAAAATCCCGCTTAAGATGGGCTGGTCACGTATGCAGAATGCAAGAAAACCGCATGCCAAAATCTCTGCTTTACGGTGAGCTTGTAGACGGTAAGAGGAGGCCGGGTGGACAACTGAAAAGGTACAAGGACATTTTCGACGAAAATTTAGGGAATTAACATGCAGTTTGAGTGGGAAAAAGCAGCTCACAATAGAACTCAATGGAGAAGGGTGGTAAACTCAGTTAACAGCGGCAACCAAAAAGTAAAGAGGCAACAAAGCAATGAGATTTTTGAATGTCCGGAGTGCGGTAGGCAGATAACATCACGTATCGGGCTTTTCAGTCACAGAAAAGCTCATGAAAGAAAACGGCTTGCGTGACCATCTTCTTCTTTATGTGTGTCGAATACTCGTCAGCGAGTAACGGCTATATGTATGTATATGTATGTATTTGCAACCAAAATAAGACACTCCATACAGCGACGCAATCTATGCAGTAAGTATTAATTATTATATAAATGCTTAAGGCAAAAGTCCTTGGAAATGCTTCAATGTAGAGTAATTCGTTAAAGTAAAAAGTAATTGTGTAAAATTAAAATTATCATAAATAAAATATCTAATTTTTTACAGACAAAAGAAAAATGTCTAGCACAGAAGCGTCGTTCTTGAAACTACACTTAAAATACTATCCCTAAAACAAAAAGGTTTCCAAAAATCGACCTACGTAAAAGAAGGCACAGTTCTAAAAGTTTTATTTTATCCGCTTAAAGCTATTCTTTAAATTTTTAGACAGGATGAGGGCAGGAAAGACAAAAGGCCAAAACGAAACAAAAAATTCGCCATTCTCCAAGACTTTATGATGAAGTGGCAAATTCTGTTTTTATTTTAATTCATCCTTGCACTTGTAAAGGAATATAAATCTAAAGAATTTCTCTCCCCGTCTCTCTTTCTCCTAAACGGTGTAATTTAAATTCTGTTTTAAAGCAGATTTTTAATTTTATCAAATGGCGGTGTTTTTCAGACGAGATAAAGGGCCCGTTTTTTAAATAGAATTTCATTGACGCACAAGATAAATTGTTTTCTTTTTTCCCTTTTGAGTTGGGCCTTAAACATTCCTTTGATCCCATCTCTTTTAATAAGTTTCCGACATAAAAACCCTACATAAAGGATAAAAATATATCTTAATTAAGTCGAGAAGATCCTATTAAGAAATTGAATATTAAATACTCTTAATGGGCCATTTATATTTCATCATTAAAAACAATGGAATAAAATAAAAAATGATAAAATATTTTATTTCTTGTTTGATCTTGTAATTTAAACCGATTATACGCAATATGCTGTTTTAAAATACAATACTTTATTCAATATTTTTTTATTTCTTAAATGAACTACATACTGAATTACCTTATTTCAGTTAATACATAGTGCATAATATACCGGGTGCGTCTCAAAAGTGGCTCACCCCTATAACTTTTTTATTTTTTCAGATAAAAAAACTAAATTTGGTATGTTAGTATATGACATAAATTAGGATTGATTGACGTATTCAATTGTTTTTGGTCACTTCCTGTTTCACCGGAAATGACTACAACTTTTGATTTTTAACTGGCACCCTCGGTATTTTTTATTTTATTCGATAGAAAATGGCATTCTGAATAGAATAACATATCATATGTCAACTTTTGACATTCTCGCTTAAGAACAAATCGTATTTTAAAATTCAATCTAGAGTGCCATGGTTATGTTAAAAATACTAATACTTAATCAAGGAGCCTTGGAAAAATAGATTAGATCGTCTAATGTTTTCAGTGTCTTGTCCTGGCCAGTTAGAAAATGCTTAAATCGTATTTTTAATCATATCTCAATTTTTTTAAATGGAACGGGGGTGGCTCATTAGCATATTTGGAAAAAGCATTTTTTTATGAATAATTTGATACCACACACTTCGTATTTCGAGTCAAATTTTCGTTACGAACCGAAAGTTATAATTTCAAATAAACCATATGCGAAAATGTAAAAAGTTGATATATGACATGTCATTTTATTCAGCGTGTCATTTTCTATCGAATAATGTAAAAGTATACCGGGAGTGTCATTTAAAAATCAAAAGTTGTAGTCATTTCCGGTGAAACAGGAAGTGACCGAAAACAGTTGAATACGTCAATCAATCCTAATTTATGTCATATACGTTTTGTTAAACTGAAAAACTAAAAAAGTTATAGGGGTGAGCCACTATTGAGAGGCACCCGGTATAATATTATTTAATTAGAGAGTGGGCCTTAACACTTCAAAAGTAGGAGCTCCAATCAATCGGCGAAGTTAAGCAATGTTAGAATATACAGGGTCGCTGATATGCATGAAAACGGTCGATTATTGGGCAAAGTATACGTGGTCCCACAAAAAGTTAAATACAAAAGGTATAGGATTTTAAATGCATAACATCTTGTTGTAATACATTTAAGTATACAGTAAGGAGAGCCAAAAAAACTAACCTATAATATATATGGGTTAAAATGAACCAAATAACCCAGAAAAAAATATTCCCAGAAGGCAGGATTTTTGACTCAATTTTAAAAGGTGTCGGTAAACATTCAAAGTTTTCCATTTAAATAACACGTAAAAAAATATTTTTCTATTAAAAGTACCATAACTTTGAAACGGTTTACGATAAAAAAAAATTACGTCGCGGATTCTTGTAAAGCATAAAATTTCCAAAAAAATCTATCTGAGAGTAATCTAATTTTTTTTTGCTAAATGTGAAAATCTTTAATCAATAAACACTAAAACTGCATATTTTGATTTTTTCACTTTTCAAAGCTTTCAGTTTTCAAATCACTTTTCAAAGCTTTCTGATAGATTTTTTTCGAATTTTTATGCTCCACAAGAATCCGCGATTTAAATTTTTTTATCTTAAACTGTTTCCAAGTTATGATACTTTTAATGAAAAAAGATGTTTTTACGTGTTATTTAAATGAAAAAATTTGATTGTTCACCGACACCTTTTAAAATTGAGCTAAAAATCCTGCCTTCCGGGGATATTTTTGGTTATTAGGTTCATTTTAACTCATAAATTCCATAGGTTATTTTTTTGGCTCACCCTAGTATAGATTTGTAAAAGAGATTTTATGGGATCAGAAAGATAGTAATCACCATAACCGGTACATTTTAGATAAGTTATGAGATGAACTGACAACAAATTTCCGTCAAGGTTATAAAACTTGCCACGCTCTCCGGGTTTTGAAAATTTCATGTACAGTACACCTTCTGGTTTGTTGGTTTCGAATCAACCAAATGTTTGCGACATTCCTGCCCAGAATGTTAGCCACTATTAACATTTTAAATTGTCAATAAGCAAATGAAATAATAAATTTGCACAAGTACCTCGCTATTCCTCTATGTTCTAGGCTAACTAGAATAGCGGCGAGCAAGCAGCGCGATATCGCGAAGGTCATGCCTCGAGGTGCTAAAACATAGTAGAGCGACGAGGAATAGCGAGGTACTTGCAGATTTGTCATTTTCATTTGCTTATTGATTATTTAAAATTTTAACAGTGGTTAAAATTCTGGACAGTAGTGTCGCATACATTTGTTTATCACAAGTTTATTCGAAGCCAACAAACCAAAAGGTGTAGAGTACATGAAATTTAAACATTACAACATGAAATTTTCAAAACCCGGAGAGAGTGTGGCAAGTTTCATAACCTCTACGAAAATTTGTTGCCACTTCTGTTGCCATCTCATAACTTATCTAAAATGTACCGGTTATGGTAATTACTATCTTTTTGGTCCCATAAAGTCTCTCTTACAAACACTAAATCTATTAATTTTTTGGGAATCCATCGTTTTCTACAGCGCGACAGAGCGACGAAAACAAAATTATTTGAATCGATCTCGCCGCTCGATCTAACCGCTCGAGCAGATCGCTTTACTATGTTCACACGTACTTGACTTCGCAGGTTTGTTTTGGACGCAATGTCGCGCTGCTGGCTCGCCGCTAGCCTCGTTGCTCCACTATATTCTTAGCCTTAGCCTAAGAACATAGTGGAGTGACGAGGATAGCGGCGATCAACCAGCGCGATACCGCGTCGAGCAAGCCTCGAGGTGCTGAAACATAGTAGAGCAGCGAGGAATAGCGAGGTACTTGCAAATTTACATGCAAATTTATTATTTTCATTTGCTTATTGATAATTTAAAATGTTAACAGTGGCTAAAATTCTGGGCAGTAGTATCGCAAACATTTGGTTGATTCGAAACCAACAAACCAAAAGGTGTAGTGTACATGAAATTTGTACACTAACATGAAATTTTCAAAACCCTAAGAGAGTCTGGCAAGTTCCATAACCTTTACGAAAATTTGTTGCCACTTCATCTCATAACTTATCTAAAATGTACCGGTTATGGTGATGACAACTTCATTTGACAGTTATCTTTTACCTTGACTGGTGCTCATAAGTAAATACAGGGCCATAAGAAAGTAGAAATATTTAAAAAGAAATCAGCGATAACTCGTAAACGGGCTAATCAAAAATATCTAAAGTTATTCTTTTGAATGTGGGTTTTAGTGCTCTTCAATAAACCTAAATAGAATTATTCTCTAAAATAATTAGGGAAGCCAATAATTGACCCCATTAAAATTTACATGGGATTTCCTATGTCCCGTCCGACGATGCAACACCCGGTATATGCCTCTTAACATGAAAAGAATTTTGAAAAGAGAATCATTTTATGCAGTTAACAGGAAAGGAAGTATTTTGAGCATTTGATTTCATCTAGCTAATTTCCGTCACATAATTATACGTTTACATATAGTTTTAATTCTGTAATAATTAAAATATGTTTTGAATGTGTTTCTTTTTCATACCGTTGAATATTGTACTCTACATACTTTAGTGTTAATTAGTAATTTCGTTAATAAGTTAAATTAACGAAAGGTATATCACAGCCATTTAGATTTCATTAAAAAACAAAAATCTACTGACGCAAAAAGATCTGCTGAGACAAAATCATAATTATAAAACTTTCTAAGAAAATATTTACCTAAGGGGTAGGCAACTTTGGAAATATTTTGACGATATATGAATTCTCCATTGAATGTCGGAATAATATAGTGGGTGTTCCATTCAAAATAAAAGAGTAACTTGCTTTTAAATGTGACTCATATGATAAATGTTCAATATTATTTTGGTCTTACCCTCTGTAACTGGATAAAATTTGGATCAAATTTCAATTTGTTTTAATAACATGCAATGGTTATTTTAACTAAATATCAGGCTATACAGGGTAAATTACAGTTTAGGTCTCTGTTATTGAAATATAAAGTTTATTGTTCATTTTCACAAAATGTAAAATATTTTTACTTTAATGAAACTTTATTTTTTACCTGGAATCCGAAAATCGATTAAATAATATATAGTGTGTTCTATTACAAAAAACCAACTTTGATACATAACTTTTTTGGGGACAACCCTATAAAACTGTATATATTCTTATAAAATGCTTTCAATTAACCTATATATCCTCCCAAAATTTCATTTCGATATAAAATGTTCTTCTTGATATATAATACAGCGCAACCCTGTGTGTATTTCTGTAAATCTTACTTGCATTTTGTTTTGAAATTTATAAAAAATATTTGAAAACGGTGTGAGAATTTCAGCAAATGTTATTCAAATTTTTACCCCCAATTTTATCCCTTTAGGAGAATTTCTAAAAATCGCGTCTTAGTACTCACTTATGTCACTTAAGGGACCTTTGTGGAAAATTGCATACTCCTAAAACAATTTAAAAAAAATGAATTTTTGCCCCTTGAAGGGATGAGTTTCCAAAAATTGTTTCTTGGTGCTGAATTGGGTTACCCAAGGAGGAAGCTCTATTCAAAATTTTATACTTAGAATAGAATAGCATTCAAAAATATGTACACAAACTTTAACCCTTAATTGCGCACCAAAAACTCTCTTTAAACATAATCCTATAACATAATACTTTAAGGATAAAAATTATTTGGATCAAGAAAAAATAAATAAATTATTAAAATCAATTATAATATAAAAAGTAATATAATACCTAAGGACAATATGTTTTTCTTACAAAATATGGCCACAGTAAAAACTATTCTTCACATTCTTTTTAACTTATATACAATAATCAAAACTTCAAACTATTGAGTAGTAAGTATGCATGAGCTATAAATCCACTTACACATACATGGGTAACAAATTAGCCTTATGAAACATATCCTTGTCACTGCTCATTTTCCTTGTAAAACTGCATTTATTTTAATGCCGCAGTTCCCTATTTGGCTGAATTGATCCTAATTTAATATACCTAGCAGTTTGTGCTGCTTGAGAACTGCGAGCAGCCTCAGCAGCGGTGGGTACGTGCGTGCCATCACCTTTGAGGGCCGCTACTGGTTTCCATAAATTAATACCATGCACTAGGACAAAAATAAATTGAATTCCTGCTGATCGTACTATAGAGTTTACTCACTTTTAAACATTCGAACACAACCATCATCCCCGGTAGACGTTAAAAGTGTGCCAGTTACATTCCAACAAACTCGCCAAACAGTACCTCCGTGATCGTCGAACTGGCCAACTGTTTGAATGTCTAACTTTGTTAATCCACTCTGTGCTACCTGATCATCCCTAAAATTGAGAATAATCTCAACTTGGATTCATAAAATGACAACAAAATTAATCACTCTTTGCATCATCGAAGTATTTTTGTCATCATTGAAGTAAAATGTAGCACATGCATAAATTAGCAGTTGTCAAATTTCATGTAAAGCATTAATAAAAATAATCATACTGTACAGATTTAATGTTACAGTAGGCGTCAAGTTGACTTGGAAATGATCAGTGACGTTCATAATATAATTTTGCATATAGCACCACAGGCAAACTTCATTTCCAAAACCCTTTTTTTCGATCATATGATATGTACAGGATCCGGCAAGAGTGCGTCTGGCATCTGTAGCTTCTAGAATAAAAAACTTGGGAATTTTATTCAGTGCAAACCTAAACTATATTCTAGGATATATTTCAGGACAAATATTTTAAGTTCTACAGAGTGGCTCAAAAAAGTGTGGGTGGGATTGCATTGGGATGATTTTTTTTTAAATAGAACAAACACCCTGCATATTATTTCACTTTTGGCTTCCTTTCAGGCCACTGTACATAATCCTAAGATATGAGTAAATATATTTCGATAGTTTCAGAGATATAAATAAATAAATAAAAAATATAAGTTTTTCAACCTTTGTTAAAAAAAATATTAAAAATACTAGAACTATCTTGAAATCAAAACTATATTAGGTATTTAGTTTAGATGGTCTGTACTTACTTTGCTATAAATATGGTAATCGTAAATCATACATAATGTACAAAATTATACGCCAAACTTTCTAAAATATAAAATAATTTTTCTTCGTTTTTTTAAATGGAATTGTATGTACATATGTAATTTTTTCGATAGATGTAGAATTAGGAAATGAACATTTTTTGTATTTAGAGTATATCAAAAATTTTAATGGTTACGCAGATATTTGCGGTTTTATATTTCATATGGCGTTTTCCACAGTAAATTTTTATCAAAGCCACCCAATAACTTTTCTCTCGTATTTTACTGTTGAGAGAGCCATACGAAATAATACTGCTTGTATCTGTGAAACCATTAAGAATTTTGAAATACTTTAAATACAAAAAATGTTCATTTTTTAATTCTAATTCATCTAATAAAAAATAATATACAAGGCGTTCCTTTAAAAAAAAAAAAAAATTATTTTATATTTTAGAAAGTTTGGTGTAGAATTTTGAACATCCTATATGATTTAACATTGCAACATTTATAGCAAAGTAAGTTTAGACCATCTAAAGTAAATACCTAATGTAGTTTTGATTTCAGGACAGTTCTTGTATTTATAATATTATTTTTTAAGAAAGGCTGAAAATATATATTTTTTATTTCTGTATTAACATCTCTGAAACTATCGAAAACTATTTACTCATATCTTAGGATTATGTAAAGTGATCTGAAAAGAACCTAAAAATGCAATAATATACAGGGTGTTCCATTTAAAAAATCATACTGATCTACTCACACTTTTTTGAGCTACCCTATAGAAGTTAAAATAATTTTCTGAAATACATACTAGTACATACTTTAGGTTTGTATTGTATTGTATTGTATTGACTAAGAGTGGGTCCCATGGGGGGGGACCCTCCACTGAGGCCACGAGGGCCTATTGTGGCTCAGTTTCTACACGCTCTAATTTACAAGAGCGTCAAAGTTCACCCTCATGACCCAGCCTCCTAATATAGGCCGTTATGTCTGAGGGCGATATGTCTCCTAGGTCTGATAGGTCTAGCATGAGTTTGCCAAACATCTCAAACCTGGTCCTGCTCCCAGCGAGGCAGGTACACATAACGTGCTTCATTGTTTCGTCATCTTCCATACAGAGTCGGCATTCGGCGTCTTCCACCAGTCCCGTCCTCTGTAGGTGAGATCTCAGCCGGCAGTGGCCCGTGTACACTGCAGTGAGCACACGCGTTCCATTCCTACCGGCCTTTAGGAGTTCTCCTGTTCTATGTTTGGATGGCCCTGCTAGGATTTTCTTGGCATGTTCCATTCCGGGACTGTCATTCCAGTCCCGAAACGTCGCACTCCTAACCCATTCACAGAGCCTGTCTCTTGCGAGATTTTTAGGAACGCTAAGTGTCGGTTCTAGACCCACGAATGGCGAGCCTGCACCAATTTTGGCGAGGGAATCAGCACGTTCATTTCCCTCTAGGCCGACATGTCCCGGTATCCATATTAGCGACACTTTGTTCCTATCTCCCAGTATATTGAGTAGTTTCTTACATTGAAGAATCGTCATAGACGTGCTTTTCGTTGCCTCAAGTGCTTTCAGCGCGGCTTGACTATCCGAAAATATGCATATTGTTTTCCCGGTGTATTGCTGTTCTACCAGCAGTTGCACACAGGTTTCAATAGCATATAGCTCAGCTTGGAAGATCGTGTTGTGTTTTCCAAGACTGTAGTAGATCTCAGTCTTTGGACTGCTGTAGTAAATTCCTTAAAATACTTTAGGTTTACACTTAAACAACATTTCCAAGCTTTTTATTATAAGAGCTACAGATGCCCGACGTACTACTGCCGGGCCGTGAGTAAATAACTAGAAAGAAGTAACAGACAACTAAAATAAGTCAAAAAGACTCACTCTACTGGCGACAATGTAAGTATCTTGACATCCTTGTTCGATGCTACAGCCAAAATGTGTAAACTTCTACCCAGATTTGGTGCAAACTCTATGTCATGGACTGGTTCTGTTATGTTGCTGATAGTTTCCAACTTAATCCACTTTCTACTATTTTCACTGTATTCATAAACAAAGACTTTTCCCCCAATATTCATATTTGTGTCATCGCTTCCTACTGCTATCATTGCTGGATGTAATCTAGTAAAAAACAATATCAGTAAGAACAAAAAAGTCAACAAAGAAAAATCAATTAAATACAAATATTATAGTTATATAATTAATATGTATTCAACGCATTGGATAAAGAATAAAAAGGAAGAAGTCCTTCTATATTTCACCTAGCAGAAGAAACGGGGACGGAAGTCGCCATATTAGAAAACCTCTGATGACAGTCGTCGGTTCATTTTATTGGTAATTTCACGATCGGACTTTGGCAATTTGATTTGTTTCGCTTTGACGCCTGGTGTTTTGATTTGTGTTTTATTCAATCAAACAGTCAAAATTAGGGAAAATGGTTAGTTGTTTGGCCCGTGGCATCTCAAAAATTATGACAAATACCAAAGATGTTATTACGTTTCATCAGTAAGTACAAAATCTGAAAAAAATCGGCATCCGGAAACGCTTCGGCGCCATATGCAACAACCAGTAGGTCTCCTGTCAATGAGCGAAACGCTCCTTCCTTTTTATTCTTTATTCATTGATTCATCCAATGTACAAGTTTGCTATCAAAAGGCATTTCTTTATTTTGTCAAAAATTATTTTTTCAAATGGATATTTACATTAATATGTAGTATTTGATATACCCTACTGACAAGCGAAACCTTGGGTCGGCGTTTACATATATAGGAGTGAATCGCTACGGCAATCTAGTATGTTGGAGAGAGCAAAAATACGAAGTATTTATTACATAATCACTTAATTTGACGCCAGATTCCATGCGCTTGGAAAAATACTTGCCTTCTGTCTTTATTCAGTACATCTTATTTTACAAAGCGTGTTGACCGTACTCTTCGTGCACATGAAAATCGGCACCCAAGACCAGAAATACCGACCCTTAGTATAGTTGAATATTATGTAGTATAATAGTTTAATGATACCAGTGGTAGGTTATACGGTATGATCGAAAAAAAACGGCGTCCAGTTGGCTGGGAATTGACGATCGATGACATTATATATTCTGGAGTTCTTTCAAAAGCTGAAATAAAAAATGCAGGTCCGTATTTAAAAAAATTAAGTTGACCTCTGTATCTCACAAATTATGAGCTAAGTTGAAAATCTAAAACTACCACCAGATATCCCTAATAAAGTGGCTATGAGAATGTGTATTTAATGTGTAATTTTTTTTGATTTTCAAAAAAGTAACGACAAAAAAAATTAAATTGGGTTTCAAAAAATCCGTTTTTTTCCAAAAAAAACTCAGCAATCTTTGAAATTTTGAAAACTTTTTTGATCGCATCTTGGTGAACATTTCAAAGCGCAACTTTGCCCCAATTTAACCATGTTCGTATCTATTACGGTTACCGAGATACCAATGCTCGTACCTCCAATTTGTAGCACTCTGTATATATTATATATTACCGTATTTATATGAGATATAAATTTACACATAAAATTACAGCAATCTTCAGTTCATAGTTCATAGCCATCGCTGATGCCTTTTTTTTCGATCATACGGTATTTTACACCTTGTCATCTCTTTTATTTAAAAAATTATCAAGAAACTTTAAATACCTTTGTAGGTATCTTGATCACATTAGAATAAAAAATGAGGATCCCAAAACTATTAAAAAAATACAAATTGTCTTTTTTTAATGAAATGCCCTCTATATTATGTGTGTAGGATTTCTTTTTTCTGCCTTGAAATAGATATATTTATATGATCTATTTTAAACCCTTCGATATAGATAATAGATATAGAGTGTCTTTTGTTTGCGGACGATTTCAAGATTTACAAAAGTGTTGCCTCCGAGAGTGACTGTATTGATCTTCAGAGTGATTTGACAAATGTTATGACTTGGTTTACAAACAATAAAATGTTTCTTAACATCGAAAAATGTTCATTTGTGAGCTTTACACGTAAATCAACCAGGATAAATTTTGAATATCGTATACATAGTGAAACTCTGACTTAAAGTAGGGCTATCAAAGATCTGGGTATAACGTTTGAATCTAACTTAAGGTTTAATCTACACTATCGAAACATTGTCAATAAAGCATATCAAAGGTTATGTATCATGAGGTTTTCTCATTAGAAACTCTAAGCATTTCAAACAAATTAGTACTTTGTCCAAACTGTACAATTGCTAAGTTAGGCCTCACTTAGAGTATGCATCAATTATATGGACTCCTACAGCAGAATGCAATTGCGATCTGATTGAGAAAATCCAAAAAAAAATTTCTAAGATATCTATATTTTAAACAAAATGGTGTTTATCCAGTTTTCCCTCTGTTGGTATCATATAAAAACATGTTAAGCTCGTTCAACTTCCAGGATCTACACGCCCGAAGAATCGTACAATGTTTAATAATATTATATAATATATTAAATAATTATAAACTCAATAATTCAGATCTAATAAATAATATCAAATTTCATGTCCCAAAAATCAGCCTACGTCGCACAACAAATTCAAATAAAACATTTAATATATATACGGTCAGTTCTTATATGTGCCACATCCTGGACGAATGTAATGCAGTGTTAAGTCAGTTTAATATAGATATTTTCCATACAAATGTAAAAGAAATAAATAAGATCGTAAATCATACCTCCTTCACCACAGTGTGATATACCTGCACATTTTTGTTTTTTTTTACTTTGTATATTTTAGTTTCAATTCAACCAATTTTTTTTTTCTTATTGCTTTCATTGTATGTACAGTAGTTTTAGTTTTGTTAAGTTAATTTATTTAGATTTAAGTCCCTTACCTGTAACAACTATTCTTTTGGTGTTTGTAAGGAGTAGTTTAAAATAAAATAAATAAAATTCAATAATAGATAATAGATATAGATAAATAAATATATCTATTTCTAAACCCTTCGATATCACCAACAAATAACTATGGGTGTCTCATGCAAGATTTTTCCCCCTCACAAAAAAAAACCTTCGATATACATTTTTAATTAGAAAAAAATAACGTAAGCTGAGTGCATATAATAGGCACACAGATGGTCAGAAGGTATCTATTATAGTTTTAGAACATAATGTAAAAACCTTGATGTACTAAAACTATAATTTTTATTAACCAAACAATTCAAAATAGCGCATATAAAGTATATATGTTACTGTAAATGTCCGAAATGCGGTAAAACCCAGGATTTACCAAAAGCAAGTGGTAGTAAAAACCAACCAACCCCATTAAATAACCACCTAACCAATGCATTAACACCCCCCAAATAACCAGGCTAACCAATGCATTAACACCCTACAAATAACCAGGCTAACCAATGCATTAACACCCTCCAAATAACCAGGCTAACTTAATTAGTTAATGTTCTTGGTAAATCCTAGGTTTAGCGCGCTTATCCTAGGTTTTACCGCATTTCGGACATTTACAGTAACATATATATTTGAAATAAGAAGAAATACTACAATTAGCGGTGGACTCCGACAACCCGTGTACTTGGCAAACATTTTTTATTGGCATACAGGGTCCGCCGATAGTGCTTCTTAGCTCCTATAATAAATGACTTAGAAATTTTGTACAGATACCCGACGCACTATTGCCGAACCCTGTATCCCAATAACAAATGTTTGTCAAGTACACGAGTCCTCAGAGTCCACCTTAATATAATACAAAAACACTTTACACATGATATAAAAGGCGTTTCATTTAAAAATGCATTTGCGTTGACCAGTTTAAAGTTTTTTAATACTTTTCAAATTAATAAGTTAGGATACAATTATTATAATACTCCTGTTCTTTTAAAATTACAATCTTAATATTACCTTGACAAACTGGGATTCCATGTCAAACAACTTAAAGGCAATTTACACTGAACTTCATGTTGCAATGTCCACTGACTTAAATTCATTACATCAGGTGCTTCATAGATCCTTATAATTCCTAAAATTAAATGATAGACTTTGAGAATTTTTTTAAGATTTCCAGTGCAAATTTAGATTTTTCATAACTTTTATACCCGGTACGTCTCAAAAGTGGCTCACCCTTATAACCTTTTTATTTTTTCAGACAAAAAAACGAGATTAGGTATGTTAGTACCCAGGCTGAGCGTGCATTAGAAGTTTCTATAGGACTACAACATCTAGCTCGGAGATTTTTTGCACATCATAGTTTCACAACGAGAACTATCGATTAAAAATATTTTCAATATGGCGGCACTTCCGGAAATACCGGAAGTTGACAGCAACTTTCTTAGTTTAAATGGATGCCTCCATTTTTTATTATGTATTTAAGTTCTCTGTAAAATTTTATGAATTTTGATATTAAACACTCTATATCTAACATTAACCGTTTTTGAGGAAAAAATTATTTAAAATTTTTGAACAAAAAAATCTGCCTGTCAAAAATATGTGTCTAGCCTAAACGTCAAGTTTAGTCATTACCACAGCCACTGTGCCATAAAGAGGAAACATGGGGCTATATTTTTCAAATATTAAATTGTTCGAATGTCATATAATAATGGCCGCAGCTGTCATAGAATTGAGCGATTAAAAAATTATCATAAATCATTTTTTTCAAATAGAAACCCATTTTTTTATTTCACTAGTGAAAAGGCTTTACAATTCATTACTAACTATATATGTTCCTATACCTAAAATAAATCGTTTTTGAGTTATTTAAGATTTAGTTTTAAAGTGTATATTTTTCTTGATTTTAACCAGTAGCCTACGACTTTAAACGTCAGGTGATGTAAAACACTAGATCTAGCCATGTCATATTTTGACGCTTTGTTCAAAAAGCAGCATCATTTTCGAGCCAACTTTGCGCTGTTTTTTTTTTCGGTCATACGGAATATTAATATAATATCAGCTATTAAATATCACTAAAGAGCGAAAATACGAGATATATTTTTATAAATACACTTTTTAAACTCTTAGTAGGCAGTATTTGTACTATAGGAAATTCAAATAATTCGTTTTCTGACAGATGGAAATAAATTGTCTGACCATTTGATACTTAATGTCAAAGGAAGCTAGATAAAATCAAGAAAAATATACGTTTTCTAACTCAATCTTAAATAACTTAAAAACGATTTATTTTAGGTATAGGAATATGTATAGTTAAAAAGTAACAAATTGAAAAACCGTTTCATTAGTGGAATAAAAAAACTGGGTTTCCATTTGAAAAAAATGATTTATGATAATTTTTTAATCACTCAATTCCATGACAGCTACCGCCATTATTATATGACATTTGAACAAGTTAATTTTTGAAATATATAGCCACATGTCTTCTCTTTACGTCACAGTGGCTGTGGTAATCACTAAATTTGACTTTTAGGCTATACAAATTTTCTTGACAGGTAGTTTTTTTCGTCCAAAAATTTTAAATATTTTTTTTTCTCAGAAACGGTTAATGTTAGATATAGAGTGTTTAACATCAATATTCATAGAATTTTACAGAGAATTTAAGTACATAATAGGGGGCACCCATTTAAAATAAGAAAGTAGCTGTCAACTTCTGGTATTTCCGGAAGTGCCGCCATATTGAAAATATTTTTAATCGATAGATCTCGTTGTAAAACAATGATGTGCAAAAAATCTCCGATCTAGATATTGTGGTTCTCTAGAAACTTCTAAGGCACGCTCAGCCTGGGACACCCTGCATGACATAAATTCTAAAAAATCTGAAAAATTAAAAAAGTTACGCAACCAGTATAGTAATACAAATTATCTAGTTTTCAATTTAATAACAAGCAATTTGAAAACAAAATATATCTTTATTGCCTTTGAAAAGTTATTGATAAAAATATTACCTTCTGCTGAACATGTTGCAAGAAGTAGTCCTTGTGCTTTAGGTCCAAACTTCACATCAGTAACTGACGTCCTTGAATCGACTAGATGTGTCCTTCCAACCCAGTGTCTTGTACCTCTTTGACGAGGTCCTGGCATATCACCAACTAAAAAGGTATTTATAAAACAAAAATTTTAAATAGCAAAGTTAGTTCAGTTTTACCAATTTCCTCCCATACAGCTGCAGTACGATCAAATGAACAAGTTGCCAATACATGACCAAACTCTGGATGTGCCCACGTAACTTTCCAGACTGAAGCTGAGTGTGCCTTCCAGCTAGATGTTAGTGTCCAATCACCATCGCTGTTTTTATCCCAAACCTTAAATGGATTTATACCACATAAGTGCTAATAAATACAATTCTTTATTTTTATTTACACCAATCTTTCACAAAATTATTCTTAGCCATAGTTCCTCGATATACATATAATTACTTACAAGGTATTACTTTTAAATATTTTATATTATTTGGAACGTTCGAAATTGTTTAAAAAATTATTTGTGGAGTTTGAAAAAAATAGCATGTTCTATTCGGAGTAAAAATTATTATATAATTATAATATATAATAAAAAAAATATAACATAAAAAAATTAGTTTTAAATGTAAATAGTATCAAATTATTTAGTAATCAGTCATGAGAAAACTAACATGAACACAAACAAATAGCATTTTTTATTCAGAGTAAAAATTATTATATAATTATAATATATAATAAAAAAAATATAACATAAAAAAAATAGTTTTAAATGAAAATAGTATCAAATTATTTAGTAATCAGTCATGAGAAAACTAACATGAACACAAACATGAATATAAATGACCACAAGCAAAGAAAAAAAGGAAAAACATAGTGTATAATATTGTATATACATACACAAGTGGGTTAAATCATAACTTAATTATCTGAATATGAAGTACTAATATGTGTGAATGAATTATCTAGTGCTAATGGAAAAAAAAGGTTTTATATAACCATATTATAGTATTCTAAACCAGTTAACCCTGTTACTTTGTCAAAGATTAGGAACTTTTGACCTCGTATCACTTGAATATGATAATAAATAATGATTAAAACTATAGGCATTTCCCTTATTAATTAATCATTCCATAACTAAGTCAATATTCTATATGTTCCCAAAAATTGTTACACTGAGGTGAAAAAAAAAAACAAAATGATAAATATAATAGCTCATATATATCAGGTATGAAACAATTATTCCTCATTACACATTAATATGGAAAAAAAAAATCTTGATAGAAATTAATGGAATTCTGAAATGTACATACCTAATATAAAATTTAGAAAAAGTTCTAACATTTTTTTAAATTAAGTTTATTTAATTAGATACCTTCACAAAGCGATCATTGGAACATGTTGCCATTCGAGAACCACACTGATCAAAGGCTACTTTTTGAATTAGATTTCTATGATTAACTTCAATTTCTTGAATTTCAAATTCAGACATTGTAATAAATGTAAATACTTGCTTCAATACCTAATAAGTTTTAGGCGACTGTTTTTTTATAGCACCACTTTTTTAGTAGATTTAACAATAAACATGGTGGACATTTTTTATTTACATACAGGGTCCGGCGATAGTGCGTCGTAGCTCCTATAATAAAAAACTTTTGTATAGATGGTAAAAAAAATATATACAGAAATTTTGTATAGATGCCCAATGCACTATTGCCGGACCCCATATACCAATAAAAAATGTTTACCAAGTACACGAGTACATTCTCGATCACAAACCGGAGGTAAATCACATTTGGATATAAAATAGAAGGAATTAAAATAGTTAAAAAAATGTGTACCCATTTTTTATAACTGATAATGCTGCTTCAATAAAAAAAGCGGTATACCAAAAAAGCTACGGAAAAAAAGGGTTCAACTGCGAGTTTCTCATACATGGAGGATTTTTTAATAAATAATTGCAATTTAAATGGTAGTTATGCACTTTTAGAACATACAAACATTGCTTAAACATTACTAACCTTTACATATTGATCACTAGAGCATGTTGCCATTCGATCACCATAAAAATCAAATGCTACATCGTGAATTAGATCCTTATGCTCCGCTTTTATTTCCTGAGCTTCAAACATTTTTAGAAAAAAAAACTTAAAATAATAATTTCAAACAATTTTTTTCTAACTTTGGCTTCTTAAGGGAACATAACCATACTTTCCTCTGTCATTTATCCACAGAAGCACTCATACTCATATAACCATAGCTAAAGGATTAAATTATACATAAACTTTGGCACGACATGCCAACCCTGGTATACTTATTTTAAACTACAAGTAAACTACGTATTTTACAATGACTAATAATAAAGAATACTTTAGTCATTGGTATTTTACATATTTGAAAATTAACATTTTTCTATACATCCTTGATCTTTTAGATTCCAAATTTTTGTTCTATGGTAAATAAAAAACAAAATTGCTTGAAAATTGTGAAAACCTAACCTGTAATTTATTTGATTTAATTATTAATCACAATTAATCATTTGTTGTCTATGTTTATATTCACTAATCATTACGAGTCCGTGTTACGAGTTTAATATTAAATTTACTCTACTAGTGTACTTGGTAAAACTTTATAAACGAAGTAAGTCTTACAGAATAACATTCTAAATTAATTTTGTCAATGATTAATCTACCTAATTTTGCATATGCAGTTTTTATGATGTCATTTATTTTGTTTGTTGCAGATTTATTTATCATTGAATTTTTGTTAGTATAATCTGATTAAAATAATCTTATCTATTATCATTTCTATACTTGAGTTATGTTTTATACCTACTTAGACATTAGTTAAACCCTTGTTTATATATTGTTAAACACAATTATAGGTGATCCTAGCTTTTTCTCTATACATAACAATGGCTGCAGCAAGGCTGAGTCCTTTAGACCCAAGTTCATTTTCTCGACCAGGTGTGTGAAATAGAACTCTAATGTGTGATTTTTTTAATACCTTTTAATTAAAAAACTATTGGTATAACACTACTTATATCCTTTTTAGAGTATGTAAAAGTGGTCAACATATCTCTGAATTTAAATGTAAACTTTGATAAAAAGATATTATCTGGTACCACTGAACTTACTGTTGAAAAAATTGATAAAACAGTTAATGAAGTTGTAAGTAAATTAACTTCTATTTGTAATAAAATTTGCTGTAAATACTGTGATTTTTTTTCTAGATTCTTGATACAATGAAATTAAATATCTGTAGAATTTATGATGCTGAAAGTAAAGAAAATGTTGAATTTAGCTTAGGTGATCATGTACCTGATTATGGTACAAAGTTGACAATTAAACTTCCAAATGACGAAAAACTAAGGTATATTAAATAAAGTGACCATCTTGATATATATAATATGATAAGATTTAAGACCAATTACTATTATTAATGTACCGCTAGTCGAAATTGATCTGTTTTAACAGAGAAAACCTATTTCCCGACAAGATAGAGAACCGATATAGATATCGGCTTGATTTCTGAGACACGTTTTATGGCATAAACATAGGGTTTCCATAAAGACTTTTGGAAATTCCGGACAAGTTACCTCAGAAATCTGGACAAATGAACTCTGATATCTGGACAAAATCCGGGCGTCGCAAAAAAGAAACTATAAACTTATTTATGGACTTTTATAGGACGCAAATAATAGCCCGGAAATCAACAAAATATAAACCAAAGTATAGAAAAGGTTACTCTCGAACATGCGCTGATTAAATAGAGCTGTAGTTTCGTAGGGACTAAAATATTCAACAAAGTAACTGAGACATTAATTCAACTGTAACTGTAAAATATTTTACTAAGTTAAATTGTTTTTGCTGTCAGGTTTCCCAGACGCTTTTCCAAATACGGGCCGGACCGTCCCTTACACTAAAACTCCAGACATGTCCAGGTAAATCCAGACGTATGGAAACTCTATATAAACAGGCATAAACCACCTGTTGATATCCTCACTGTCAACTGAGATACCGGGTATTTTTGAATTTTTTTACCATTTTCAAAACTGCCCATAACTTGTTTATTTCGCGGAATATTTAAATTTTGTGAAAACGTTCTTAAGGCACTTTTTCTTAAAGCACAATCCAGCGGTGTAATGAGTTTTTTTTTCTTTTTTTTTATATACTTGGCCTTTTTGTCAGAAATAATAAAAAATATAATTTCATAATGGAAATCATATTTGGTTATGAATTTAAAAAAAATGCTGGTTTTTAACCCTTTCCAAAGATATAAAGTCGGAGTAAGTAAACTGACGAGTAGCGACAGTCCGGTTTTCAATTTTCTTTGCGGCTGCGCGAAATAAGTAGTCTATCTCACAGGTCTATCTGTCATATGAAGAAGCGAAGTTGCCACTGTTGCCATTTATCAAATATCACTATATACTCTATTTCAAGTATGCCTCAGGCAACGAATCATTGTTTTAATTATTTATTAGCTGTAAGATATTTTATACATTCAAATTTAGAAATATGGATTAAACAAAAAAATATGTATAAAACTTTATAATTAATTTCACTTCAATTATGAGCAGCGTATACCATGTTTATAGGACCACTTTATAAGTTGAACAGCTACATAGGTAGTCTATCTGTTAAACACGTCAAATTGTGTATTTTTTTCCGGTGTTCAATGGGGAATTTATATATCTTCAAAATATTATTAAGGTTGCCTACCCCTCAGACAAAGGTTTTCCCAGATATTTTAATTTTTATGATTTTGCGTCAGTAAATCTTATTTGAAAAAATCTAGGTGGCTGCGTGATGTACCTTTTGTTAATTTACCAAAAATTAAAGACGTTGAGTAAAATACTCATGGGTAATTAAAAGATACACGTTTAAAACATATTTTAATTATTACAGAATTAAAACTAGATATAAACCTATAATTATGCGACAAAAATTAGCTAGATGAAATCAAATGCTCAAAATGCTTTCTTTCCTGTTAACTTCATAAAATGATTGTCTTTTCAAAAGGATCTTTTCATTTTAAAAGGCATATGTGGAGTTCTACCTCGAAAAGTAGCTACAATAATATATCTCATGTTGTCGACACTAGATGGTGGAGTTTTGTAAACAATGTCTTTAGCATATCCCCATAAAAAAACCTAAAAGCCTAACCTAACCAGACTAGATAGAATCAGGAGCATTTAAGCACAGAATATCTAGCTACGCTAGCTTGCGTAGCTAGATATTCTGTGATTTAAGTATTTTATTAATTGGCGAATGCACACTGCATTCACCAACTAATATAATCATATCAGTTCTCTCTGATGTAGGATAATGTTTGCATTTTCGGCAAATTTCTGAGAACTTTTTTTGTTTTAACTGACACAAAATGAGAACTAGTTGTTAAAGTTGGACTAATTAGACAGCTATGTTGAAGTAACGTCAGACATATCACCAGCCACCTAGATTTTATCAAATAATAAAGATTTACTCAGATCAAATCATGTAAATGAAAATATCTAGGAAAATCTTAGTTTGAGGGGTAGGCAACCTTAATAGTATTTTGAAGAGACATGCATTCTCCATTATATTTTTTCATAATTTCTGACAAATAGAGCAAGTATAGAAATAAAACTAACTACGCCACTGGATTGTGCTTAAAAAAGTGCCTAAGGAGATTTGTACAGAATTTTATTATTCCACGAAATAAGAAAGTTCCTATGGACAGTTTTGAAAATATTCAAAAATTCAAAAAGACCCCATATCTCAGTTGGCAGTGAAAATCACCAAAGCGCAGGCGGTTTGTGCCATTAAACGTGTCTCAGAAATCGAGCCCATGACATATTTATATCGGCTTTGATCTATCTAGTCAGGAAATAGGTTTTCGCTGTTAAAACGTACCAATTTCGACCACAATGCAATGTACTCTTTTTACTTATTAGTTAGAATTTTGAAATACAGGGTCCGGCATTAGTGCGTCGGGCATCTGTAGCTCCTAGAATAAAAACTTGGGAATTTTGTTTAAGTGCAAACCTAAAGTATGTACTAGGATGTATTTCAGGAAAATATTTTAACTTCTATAAGGTGGCTCAAAAAAGTGTGAGTGGATCGGGATTACACCCTGTATATTATTGCATTTTTGGCTTCCTTTCAGGTCACTTTACGTAATTCTAAAGACAAGAGTAAATATGTTTCGATAATTTCAGAGATATTAATAAATAAATAAAATTTATATATTTTTCAGACTTTCTTAAAAAATTATTAATAATACAAGAACTGTCCTGAAATCAAAACTATATTAGATATTTACTTTAGATGGTCTGTACTTACTTTCCTATAAATATGGAAATCGTATATCATACAGGATGTTCAAAATTCTACACCAAACATTGTAAAATAGAATAATTTTTCTTCGTTTTTTTTTTAAATGGAACACCCTGTATATTATTTCTTCAATAGATGGATAACTAAAAAATGAACATTTTTTGTATTTAGAGTATTTCAAAATTTTTAACGGTTTCGCAGATATTCCCGGTTTTGTATTTCATATGGCATTTTCCATAGTAAATTTCTATCAAAGCCACCCAATGATTTTTCTCTCGTATTTTACCATTGAAAGCGCCATATCAAATAATACTGCGTGTATCCGGAAAACTATTAAAATTTTTGATATACTTTAAATACAAAAAATGTTCATTTTTTTAATTCTCCATCTAATAACAAAATAATATACAGGGTGTTCCATTTAAAGAAACGAAGAAAAATTATTTTATATTTTTGAAAGTTTGGTGTAGAATATTGAACATCCTGTATGATTTACGATTACATAACATATTTATAGCAAAGTAAGAACAAACCATCTAAAGTAAATACCTAATATGGTTTTCATATCAGGACCGTTCTTGTATTTTTATTATTTTTTAAGAAGGTTTGAAAAATATATATTTTTGATTAATTTTTAAATATCTCTGAAACTATCGAAATAAACTTACTCATATCTTAGTAAAGATATGTAAAGGAAGTCAAAAATGCAATAATATACAGGGTGTTCCATTTGAAAAAAATCATCCAGATCCACTCACACTTTTTGAGCCACCCTATAGAAGTTAAAATATTTTACGGAAATACATCCTGGTACATACTTTAGGTTTGCACTTAAACAAAATTCTCAAGTTTTCTATTCTAGGAGCTACAGATGCCCGACGCACTATTGCCGGACTGAGAATTATTGTTCTTATTTTTGTGTTACAGCATTAATTTTAATCAAATACTGGTAAAAATAATCTTTTTTCTATTAATTAATGACATACAGTATAATCCGCATAAAATGTACTCGAGGGCACCAAGAAATATGGTATTAGATTAGATACTTTGAAGTGGCTATCGGCCTGATCCACTGTGGCCTTTTAACGATGGCTTGATTCATCAATCCCATTAGCTTTAGATGCCTATTCAGATTACAGTGCCCTGTTAGTAGACCCACTACAGCGTGGACTGCCTTTGCTTATCAGATCTGCCGAGAATTTTGGCGCTATTATGTTCTACTATGACTTTTTTCGCCTGTCTCTATGTGCCGCCCAAGCACATCATTCAGTTCATGTTCAGTTTTCGCACCATTGGCAATGAACTAGTGCAGTTTTTTTCTTGTATTGACTAAGAGTGGGTCCCAGGTGGGGCCCTCCACTGCGGCCGCGAGGGCCTATTGTGGCTCAGTTTCTACAAGCTCTTTAATAGAAAAAGAGTATTAAAGTTCACCCTCAAGACCCACCCTTTTAACATAGGCTGTTATGTCCGAGGGTGATATGTCTCCTAGGTCTGCTAGCTTTAGAATGGGTTTGCCAAACATCTCAAGCCTGGTCCTGCCCAGGGTTGGAATGATTTAAATCAAATGATTTAAATCAAGTGATTTTTTTAATTTTAATCATGTGGTTTAAATCAAAAATTAATTTTATTGAAACTTTATAATAAATCAAAAAATAACTGTAAAAGTTATCAATTGAACCGATTTTTGAAATAATTTCGTGTGAATCCATAAGACCGCTAAAGGCAGGGATTTATTTTAAAATTTATGTACCTACTATACAAATACATATCATTCGCAGACTGATGCAGAACTAGGTTCTTCTGATATAGAGACTATATCTTCATTCCCGAAAATCTATAATCGTATGTTTTTTTGAAACGTTGGTATGTTTCCAAATTCTTACCGACATTTTGATTTGCAGTAAGTACCTACTTTACACTTTGACATTAGATAATACTAATTTCATTCGCGACTTAAGACTATTTCCGAACAATATAGCCGGAGGGTTGGCGACATATTTAGAGAACATATTTTAGGCAAGTTAGAATAACAAAAAAAAATAAAGTTTAATAACTTGTGAACCCAGAATCCTAAGTCTGGCTAGGGGGTTGGGGGTATTTCGCTACTGCGCAACCCATAACATTTGCAAAAAAATAAATCCAAAAAACATTCTTTAGGCAACTTGAAATTTGTTTATTCTTAAATTTTAGCATCTATTTAACCTAGAAATAAGTGTGCCAGACTTTTTTCGGGTTTAAAGTGTAACCAGACCATTCCAAATATGTTTAATTATATTATACCTGGAAAACATACTTTAGGCATTCTAAAATGTTTACAGCGTGTGTATTAGATGATATTAAAAAATATGTGTTAATAGCCAGACGAATTCAATGGGATTTAATACTTGCCAGACGCGAATAAAGATTTTAAATGAGCGCGACAAAAAAGTCTTATGAGTATCTATAAGCGCGAGAAAGATAGTTTATTGAGACCCGTCGGCAGCCGATGCGGCTGTCGTAACAGAATTTTGGAGTACTTCAAATTTTCATAAAAACAATTTTTTTTCGGTTTCATTTCAATTATTTGCAGGCTTTTAATTCAGAGATTATTTTGTGGGAATTAAGTTACCATGTACAAATATGTATTTATAAATTAAATATTGACGTGCATAGTGTAAATAGTTTAGAATAATTACTGCAAATAAATATTTTAGTAACTACTAATTTCGCTACTAACTACTAAATCACAATGGATAAAAAACATTTAAGTTGTGTAGTTTGTAAAAAAGTTACTAGTGACAAAGTTATTGTTTTTGATGAAGGCAGACTACAAAAATGCAAAGAATTTTTAAAAGTGCGCCAACAACATGGTTTAAAATTTAAAGAAGTGGTTTTACCAGAAAACGTAGTCCCGACAAAAGGGTACCATGTACAGTGCTAAAAAAATAAATATTCTGGAATTTTAGTACCATTGTTAATCTTTCTAAATAGATTCAAAAGTAAGTAAAAGTGCTTTACTTTTATGCTTAGGCGTTAAAATGACTTTTTTATATTGTCAATCAGGTCGCAAAAATTAATAATAATATAATATGTCACAAAAGTATAATAATAATTATACTTTTGTTGCGTTTGAAAAAAATATATTTTATATTATGCTAATTTTTAAATAATTATTCGTCTTTTTATTCTTTCAGATATATAGACAAAATACTTAAATTAAAAAGTCTTCTTATTGAAAGGAAAATTTTAGAATGCCTAAAGTATGTTTTCCAGGTATAATAATTAAACATATTTGGAATGGTCTGGTTACGCTTTAAACCCGAAAAAAAAGTCTGGCACGCTTATTTCTAGGTTAAATAGATGCTAAAATTTAAGAATAAACAAATTTCAAGTTGCCTAAAGAATGTTTTTTGCATTTATTTTTTTGCAAATGTTATGGGTTGCGCAGTAGCGAAATACCCCCAGCCAGACTTAGGATTCTGGGTTCACCAGTTAATAAACTATACATTTTTAGTTATTCTAGCTTGCCTAAAATAGGTTCTCTAAATATGTCGTCAGCTCTTAGGCTAATAGTTTATTGTTTTATTAAGAGTAGAAATTATACTTTTTTGACGATGCTGTACGTTTTGAGGACCATCGTAAAGCTATTCCTACGTTACAAGGAGGCACAAAAAGTACATTTTTACTTCGAATAAAACACCATTTTTTTAAAACATTACAAATAATTTTTTAATCAATTTCAAACATTGCAACTAATACAAACAGTAATCGAGAAACGATTTCTACACTCGTTGAATTTGACACCTAATATTAGTTTAATAATATATTTTTGCACTTTTGTGCTTAGGCGTAACAGTGCTTTACTTTTATGCCTAGCCGTTAAAATGACAAAAATTAATACTTTTGAGACGTTTGAAAAAATATCCTTTTGATCTGAAGGGAGCGACTTTTTTTGCGGAATATATTGGTGACCGATGTGGAGAAATGACACGCGCCGTAGTATTGTTAATGTTATCGGTATCGCTCAGAGTTATAAAGATTTAGCCATTTAGGATAGGCCTTTAAATGGAAATAAGTCCTAGTCATTTGGAAATCCGATTTTAATATTGTTTTGAATTAAAATCAAAAAAATCTGATTTAAATAAAAAAAAATCTGATTTTTTTGATTTTTAAAAAAAAATCATGATTTTTTCCAACACTGGTCCTGCCCCCAGCGGAGCAGGTACACATAACGTGCTTCATTGTTTCGTCATCTTCAATACCAGAGTCGGCATTCGGCGTCTTCCACAAGTCCCATCTTCTGTAGGTGTGATCTCAGCCGGCAGTGACGCGTGTATACTGCATTGAGCGTACACGCTTCATTCTTACCAGCCTTTAGGAGTTCTCATTTCTACGTTTGGATGGCCCTGCTAGTATTTTCTTGGCATGTTTTTCCTTATATGCACTTCTATTATAAGCAAGTGCGTTATAGTTGTGGATTTATACTGTATTGTAGTTTTTCGCCTAATGATGAACGACAGTAAACTTAAGACAGTAATTTTAAAATTAATTATCTTATTGTAAACTCCACTCTTATAAAGTTAACTTATTCTTGCAGATATAAAATTGCTATTGATTATCAAACCAGCCCTGATGCGACAGGATTGCAATGGTTGTCTCCTAAGGCAACTGCAGGCCAAAAATATCCATATTTGTTCAGTCAATTTCAGGTAACGTCTGCTTCAGTAAAACGTAATTTTTTACTATTTAAAGAGTTATTAGTGAATATGATAATTTACTTTTATTTTATTTGTTTTTAAAAGAGATAGATAAATTTATAAACATTATACTAATGTATTCCGGGTGCGGTGCGTCTCAAAAGTAGCTCACCCCTATAACTTTTTTATATTTTCATATTAAAAAACGAGATTTCGTATGTTAGTATAAAGACATAAATTAGGATTAATTAACGGATTCAATTATTTTCGGCCACTTCTTGTTTCACCGGAAATTACTAAGACTTTTGATTTTTAAATGGCACCCTCTCTATTTTTTTATTTTATTCGATAGAAAATGACACTCTGAATAGAATGACATATCATACGCGAACTTTTGACACTTAAAACAAAATTGTGTTTTAAATTTCAATCTAGAATGCCGTGGCTGTGTTAAAAACACTAATTTAAATCAATTTTTGATCAAGGAACCTTGGAAAAATAGATTTGATCGTCTAATATTTTTAGTGTCTTGTTCTGACCGATTAAAAGATGCCCAAATCGTAGTTTTAATCATATCTCAATTTTTTCAAATGGAACAAGGGTGACTCATTAGCATATTTTTTGGAAAAGGCATTTTTTACGAATAATTTGGTGCCACACACTTGATATTTCGAGTGAAATTGTCGTTATGAATCGCATGTTCACCATATTCGAAAATGTCAAAAGTTGACATCTGATACGTTATTTTATTCAGAGTGTAATTTTCTATGGAATAAAGTAACAAAATACCGAGTGTTCCATTTAAAAAGTTGTAGTCATTTCCGGTGAAACAGGAAGTGACCGAAAACAATTGAATACGTCAATCAATATAACAAATAACATAACAAATCGTCAGTGAAACGTGATAACCTGCTAACTCCATTTTTTATGTGAATAAGTTTTTTTTACACCATTAGAAAGAGAAAAAAATACTCTATAAGTAGGGAAAGCAAATACATTTTTTAACATTAAAGGAAATTTGCTATTTTAACTCAAGAATATCTGCTAACTCCCAGTGATCTGAAATAGCCACCGAAATGCTGCTATCTCCGTAATTTCCTTTATCACGCTAGATCACGCTAAAGCAAACACACGGATTCTTACTCTTATGTTTCTTTAGTACAGTACGTCGATCCAGGGTCGCACTGGGCTAAAGGGGCCCGGGTGGCAATGGAAGGAGGGGCCCGTGTGGATTTTTTTGCGTATTTTTTCGCCTTACGTTTTGGCCAATTTTTCCCTATTATATACAAGGTAAGTCTTAAATAATTGCAAATATTTTTAGGGGTAATATATTTCGACCCAAGAAACACGATTATAAGTTTTTTTTGCGCGAAATTGTTTTTTCAAAATTTGGAATTTTTTTTAATTTTTAGTTTAAAAACATACTTTTTTTGTAATATGGCAACATATAAGATTTAGAACATAAGAAAATCAAATGATTCTCAAAATATCGGTAAAAAGAAAATATTATGTTTCTTTTATGGAGATTTACCAGCCCCGAAAATATTTGCACTTATTTAAGACTCACCCTGTATAGAAATCAGGGAACTACCCTAATGCAAGATAAACCAATCCAATGCAAATGCCATAATGCAATGCAAAAGCAAATATTGTTAACAATAAATAATGAACTATAAAGGGGTCCGCAAAGGCTGGGGCCTCCCTAATAGTTATATACAGGGTGTTTCAAAACAAATGCGAAAAACTTCAGGGGGTGATTCCTTGTTCAAAATAAAGGGTAGTTTGCTTCATAAACGTTGGGTCAAAAGTCAACCATTAGGGAGATATTGCGGTACAAAGATGGCGGAAAAATAATGTTTTTATTTTTTATCTTGAAAACGAGAAGAGATAGACTAATAAAATTTTATGGAAGTATTACTGTTATGAAAACACACTTTCTGGTAATTTTTTCACTTTTTTAAAATGAGTGGAAGGGGTTGAAATAAACTACCCTTATCATTCTTGTTAACGAAATTTAAAGAAAAATCTTATCAAACACATGCAAAAAAATTAATTTGGATAGTTTAGTTTGTTTAGAAACTTTTTTATCTCTTGTATTTTTTTGATAAAACTCACCGATTTGAAATTAAAAAATAAAATGTAAAGCATTACATGTCAGGACAAATAACATTTTCTTATAAAGAATCTAGTGGGCTGCTGTAATTTTTTAGGAAAAAAATCTAGTCGGCCGCTGTTACTTTTAAGATGTTCCTAATATTATTTTATTTGACATTACTCTACTGCAATACGTTATTTTCTAGATGATTATTATTATCGTTATTATCACTAGATTCTTAATCTAAAAATGTTTTTTGTCCTGACATGTAATGCTTTACATTTTATTTTTTAATTTCCAATCGGTGAGTTTTATCAAAAAAACACAAGAGGTAAAAAAGTTTCTAAACAAACTAGACTATCCAAATTAAAGCATTTGCATGTGTTTGATAAGATTTTTCTTTAAATATCGTTAACAAGAATGATATGGGTAGTTTATTTCAACCCTTTCCACTCATTTTAAAAAAGTAAAAAAATTACCTGAAAGTTTGTTTTCATAACAGTAATGCTTCCATAAAATTTCATTAGTCTATCTCTTTTCGTTTTCAAGATAAAAAATAAAAACATTATTTTTCCGCCATCTTTGTACCGCGATATCTCCCTAATGGTTGACTTTTGACCCAACGTTTATAAAGCAAACTACCCTTTATTTTGAATAAGGAATCACCCTCTAAAGTTTTTCGCATTTGTTTTGATACACCCTGTATATAATATGGCCAGTCCGACCCTGCGTCGATCCGTTTTGTAAATACGGGGTATCTGTAAAGGGTAAGGGGAAAAACGAAATTCTGTATATACGAGCAATTCATCGGCGTGCTATAAATAGTTTAAATATCCATTACTTACTTGTACAAGAATTTCCATAATACCTAATCAGCTTTATTTTTTTCAATGTTTTTCCACGCAAATGATACATAATTTTTATAAAAATTGAAAAAATAAATAGAAAAGTAATCAAAATTTAATAAAATTACGCACTGTTTTCCATGCTCGGTCTACTACCGTTGTATAAAAATTAGGATAGGCATGGAAGGATTCTATACCATATCTTCTAAGAATTATAAATTTAATTTTTAAATTATTTTCATATTCATTAAGTCCAAAATGCTGCTATTTCAGTTCTTTAACAATGCATTAAAAATTTATTTGTTTTTGGACTTGTATGTTTTGCTTCTAGATCGACGATATTATAAATAACATATATGGTTATGAATATCATATTTTTAAATTTAATTGATTATTTCTAAATCTGTTTGGGTAATATTCAATTCCATTTTCAAAATTTCAAACAATAAAGGTTGCTATCTCCAGAAGTATATTTTTATTTCTTATTTCTGCAAGACGAATATCTCCATATTGTGTCTGAAAAAAATGACGTAACACGAAATATTGAGTTTTATCATATTAACGCATGAAAATACTTCCTACATGTATACATATTTTTTGTACCGTTTTTTTGCTCTCCTGTAAAATTAGGAATAATGGAGTTAGCAGTTTACCACATTTCACCGACGAATTCTCGATTTTTTATCTGAAAAAATAAAAAAGTTATAGGGGTGAGCCACTTTTGAGGCGCACCCTGTATATTTTTTTTTACTTTTAGCCTACACATGCACGTTCTGTACTTCCTTGTCAGGATAGTCCAGGAGTAAAAGCCCCATATACAGCAACTGTAAGTGTATACTATAGAATAAGTCTAAAATAATTATTATATGAGATTTAAATCTTAAAATTAGATTTATGCGTAATATTTTCATCTATATATTAACTAATTTTTAGATATCCGCGCCCCATGAGTTTACTGTTCTCATGTCAGCCATTCGCGATGGCACTAAAGAATTATCTGTAGGAAAATTGTCTCATTTTATTCAGAAAATACCGATGCCGTCTTATCTGATTGCTTTGGCGGTGGGAGTTTTAGAATCAAGACAACTTGGACCTAGATCTCATGTTTGGTATGTTAAATATTTTATAACATTTTGGGAAAAATTATTAGTAAGACCTCGCTTGACGCAACTGGATTATTAATAATAATCCAGTTGTTTACATATGAACAGATTATAACTTAAAAGTAACTTAACTATTTTCTTACCTGTCATTATTATTAATTCATTTAATACCTAGTAATTCAAATTTTATCAGTTAGCTTAAGTATGCGATTTAAGATTCCCTATTTTATATGTTAGATTAATTTTTCTGGGTACCTACTTCATAAATATTTGGAAAATTTGATATAACTCATTAACTACATAGTAATGTAATTTTATGATACCGGATGTTTCAAATTCGACTCTCGTTGGGATATTGAAAACGATAAAGATATACAGGGTTGCACAAATTGTCTGTCAACGTACCCAATGAAAATCTGATGTTATTGATTTTATAATTTTCGGAAATATGGCAGAAAAACTGAAATTTTGCGTTCACACATTCTCAAATATTTTTTTTAACTTCCCTTTTAGTTTGATTTAGCAAAAAAATAATTTACGACGTTTCGTTTTTCTGAAATAAAAGAAATTTCCGTTATATATATTTTTTTAAATGCGGACCTGGATTTTTTATTTCCTTTTTTAAAATTATTACTTATTACTCCCCACATTTGCCAAGAAAGTGTATATTAAAAATATTCCCATAAAAGACTGATTGTGTCCGTGTAAAAAAATAAACAACATTTTTTAGTCTGATATATCTTTGTATTTGAGAGATCATAAGCTTTAAAAAAAAAGAGATAAAAGATCCAGGTCTGTATTTAAAAAAAAATAAAATTGACCATTGTTCTAAAATACAAAACGTTGTAAATAATTTCTTATGTCAAAACATTTATGATACATATCCACCATATTTCCGGAATTGGCAAAGGTAAGTTCAATTTCTAAACGGATATCATTGGTCTCATCAACAGGCAACTTAGCCGCAATTTGAGACGCCCTGTATCTCTTACCGTTCCTGAAATCCCAATAGTAAACGTCAAATTTGAAAGACCCGGTATATTTATTTTCTCTGAGAGTTTAGCGAGAAAATTTTCATCAAAGCCATCTAATGATATTTTGTCCAATATTTTACTGTCAAAAGAACCAAATATAATATGTTAAAAATATCTGTTTTTTTTTTGTATTCTTCATGGCTACTGATCGCTATTCAGGAGTTCCTACCCCTGCTGTCAGACTGTCCCCGCCTGTTGGTCGGGTTTGCTTATAGCGACCGACTAAACCTTTCCCTTGTTTTCTCTCAAGTGCGGTCGGAACTGCCCTAAGCATTACTTCAACCTCACAAAGTATCCTCTATTGACAATGTCTATACTTTTCCTTTTCTATCTTTTCCTTCATTATATTCGTAGTCTGCTGACACTTTTCCACTCGTTCTCGCCTCTTAGGAGGACTTCTACTACGTTGTCT
Organism: Sitophilus oryzae; assembly: GCF_002938485.1. Taxonomy (NCBI): domain Eukaryota; kingdom Metazoa; phylum Arthropoda; class Insecta; order Coleoptera; family Curculionidae; genus Sitophilus; species Sitophilus oryzae. The sequence goes on along the minus strand of NW_022145636.1, from coordinate 310,062 downwards.
TTCGTAATTTTATGCCCAATCTCGTTTTATGTTTGTACCCTGTAAGCTTCAAACTTTGGACATACAAACAAGGTGTATTCTGGGGTATCCACCTCTTCTGCACAAAACCAACAGCATGCATCCTGCTGTTTTTTATTCTTCGCAGGTATGAGCCAAAGACCCCACGACCAGTCATAGCCTATGATGTATAAAAATTCACATCAACCCATCTTCTTTCACTTCATTTTCTAATGTCTTTCATAAGCCCACCCTTGGTATTCATTCCATCTTGTTTGCCACTGTGAAGTAAGTCATCTGCTTAGCCTCCGCAGCATAATCTTTTCCCCTTTGATAAATGAGGTCCCGTTCTTTCACCAGCAGTTCTATTGGAGCCATTCCTGCAAAAGCTGTAGGCCGATATGATGCTTATTGCCATTCTACGGTTATGTCGTAGATAGGATTTAATCCCGTCCCGATAGGATTTAATTTTCAACTCCGATTTCCAAGCTAAATAATAAATAACCCCGATATAATCGTTGTTTGAAAAAATAAGAAGATACGCAACCTTATGGGCGATTTCGTGGCACAAAATATGTCCGAAATGCAGCTGGCGTTACGGTCAGGATGTCCGAGACTTCGTTTAGCTCTGCGCCGCTAGTCGTTTACAGCGCAACCGATAAAGAATAGTGTACCATAGTTCTGCTTTCAGCCGACAGAGTGGGTGGTTGCCGGAGACAGTATTGCCAGAACTACGGATTAATCCGTAGATTTACGGATTTTCTATCATTATACAATTTAATATATTATACGATAAAACAAAGAACGGCGCGGCGTCAGAGTTTGATTGGAAATGCAGGTCGCTGTTATTTCTTAATATGTAAAATATTATGATAAATGTCAATAATCGTTATTTCCAAGCCAATTAAACGACTTTTTTCGATCATACAAAATATTTAGTACCTATAAAAGAATTTGTATTTTTGTTTTATTTAACACTGACGCGGATTTTTCATCCAAAGATATTTTCATCAAACGTATTACAGATATTACACATTTTAATATGGCAACACTGTCGCTTTCAGTTTCACACCGTCTTCGATATGCTTCGCTGGCCGAATTAGAGAAAATAAGTGTGCGTTGGCTGCATAACGAGTGGCGGCTTTACCGTACAGCACTTGAGACGTAAAGGGAAATCAAATCAGCCTTGTCACGAATTCGCCCATTAGGTTTGGTATCTTCTCAATTATTTCAATCAACGATAGATATAACATAATATATTATCTATAGACCTGACGCTCTGTTACAATACCATGCCTTCTAGCGATTATTTTTTATTTTATAGGGCTGAGAAAGAAATAATTGAAGAATGTGCCTATGAATTTGCAAATACCGAACATCAGCTTAAAACGGCAGAAGATTTGTGCGGACCTTATGTCTGGGGAATATACGATTTATTAGTTTTACCACCTAGTTTTCCTTATGGTGGAATGGAAAATCCATGCCTCACATTTGTTACACCAACATTGTTGGTAAGGAAAAGGAACAAAACAGTATGTCCAATTTATTTCTTAATTAATGGTTTCAATTTTAGGCTGGTGACAGAAGTCTCGCAAATGTAATTGCACATGAAATAGCGCATAGTTGGACTGGAAATCTGGTTACTAATAGAAATTTCGAACACTTTTGGCTGAATGAGGGATTCACTGTTTTTATAGAACGTAAGATAAAAGGAAGATTAGAGTCATCAAAGAGTCAAGATTTTGATGCCTTTATTCATATTAGTAACTTAAATGAAGCTGTAAGTAAACAACAAATGTTTGAATGAGTATTTTTTACTAGCTAGTTGTATTTCATCAAGCGCTAGTACCTCATTATTTTACTCTAACATAATAAATGTGTAGTTTTGGGCTTGGCAAATATGTAATAAAATTCTATATTATGATAATGTCAATGTTATTAGTCTCTAGTAGGTGTTGCAATATTAATATTAATTATTACTAATTTTTAGGTTAATTTAATAGGGAAAACAAATCCTCTGACGCAATTAGTTGTTAACTTAAATGGGGTACATCCAGATGAGGCATTTTCAGTTGTTCCTTATGAAAAAGGGCAGACATTCTTGAGATATTTGGAATCTGTGATCGGTGGCCCAGGTATATAAAATGATTTTTTTCTAATTTTGCTGGATAATTTTCATCATAGAGAAAAACTATTAAAATTTTCAAAGGTGCATCATGCTATTCGAAAATTCTTCTATACTTAGTTATACCGGGGCGCCTCAAAAGTGGCTCAGACCTTAGACTAAAACTTCTAGACGGAGCAAGTCATTCATAAATCTACTACAACCATGTTCCACTTAGCCTGCTTAGAATGGAATCACGGAGGTTAAAATATCAATGAAAAGCCTTGAGTGGGGATAAGAACTTGGGACAGCAAATTTGGCGCGGCGATACTGGCTGGACTAATCCAATGGCGTACTGGTTTTCGCAATTTCCGGAATATGAATTTAATTAAATTAATATAAAATTAAAATCGTTCTTTAAAAACCCGTGTTAGCTAGTATAAATCTCAAAATCTTATTTTTATTTTGATTTACATTTATACAAGACGCCTTAAATTTAATAGCATAGCATTTTAAAATGTCTTTATTTTATTAATTACCGATTTAACATAACATTTTTTTTCAAATTACTACCATATTAGTTATAATTTTCAAGCTATGTATAAAACTCCGATTTATATATCAATTTAATTGTTATGTATATTTACTAACAGGTGCATTTTTTATTTAATGCTTTATAAAATATTTTTTCATTATTTTATAATCCTAAAACTTTGAAACCAAATTAAAAATAAATTTAAATATCTTTTATGCATGATTTAAATCATGTTCAGTGAATCTCGATTAGCACATACCTTGTGTTTTTCAGAAGTGGTTCGCTCCTATAACTTTTTGATTTTTTCCAAATAAAAAAATGAAATTTTGTATGTTACTAAATGACATAAATCGGGATTGATTGTTTTCAATTACTTGTTTCACCGGAAATGATTTAAACTTTTGAATTTTAAATGGTGCTCTAGGAAATTTTTTTCACTTTATTTGATAAAAAATTACATCATGACCATAGCATTCTAGAGTGAAATTTAAAAAATACCAATAAAAAACAACTACAATATAAACAAGCAGGTTTAACTTTGACAATTAATGACAATCGACAGTAATTTTACAATAAGTTTTTACAAATTAGTTGAAGGGTTGTTTTTTACCCTAACTTTAAAACACCCTGTGCAATAATTTCGAGAGCAAATTTTCCTAAAACATTATTTTTTAGTGAGAACCCCCATCCTGAATATCATCAGTCATGTTAACACACGCCTTGGTTAATTTTTAAGAGCAAAATTAACTGGCCACAAACATTTTGCAATGTTTTCGATTATTATCGTTTCTTTTTAATGTTATTCTTCATTCATCTACCCGAAGCCCCATCTCGGGATATTAAAATATAACATCACATTTAAATTGTTGGTGGCAATTTCATTTCGCTCTTAAAAAATGAACCAAGGCATGTGTGCATGAGTTAAAAACAAAATGCTCAGGAGACATGGTTCTGATCGAAAAATACTGTTTTACGAAAAGTCACTCACTAAATTATTGCACAGGATGTTTTAAAGTTAGCGTAAAAAACAGCCGTACAATTAACCCTGTATAATAAACCAAATACTGAAGTTTATAAAAAACTGAATTTATTAATTAAAGTTGATATATAAAGTTTGCCAAAAAAATCATTAAAATAGGGCTAAAAGTAAAAGAAATATCACATTAAACTTGACGAAAAAATTATCCGTTGGGTTTTTACTACATCTGAGTGTATATTAAAAATATATTTAAAAAATACATAAACAGACACATACATAAAATATAAAATATAGGAATTATTAATATATTCGACTATAAGATGGGTATTTACTTTGTAGGAGCGAAATAAAAACGGGAATCCATGACACTTATCATTAATAATTGTTTTTGATCAGAAATTTTGAAGGCAACACTGACGCCTTTTTTTGCGATCATACGATTTTTACGGGAGCATTGCATTAGGCAACATAACAAAGAACAAAATGTAGGTATTTCCAATTTACAGAGGGCCTACCTAAAGTGCCTTTTTTTGTCTAGGTAAATATTTTTCTTTGTTGTGGTTTATGATTATGATGCAATCTTCCTATGAAATTTCTCATGTAAATAACCATCAAGTTTAAAATAATTTATATTTTATATAGTATATAATTACTAAGTTCCAATGTGGTTAAATAATAATTTCTTTAATTCATCAATCTTGATTTAAAATGAAATGTAACGCTACTGTTTCGAAAGAATCACGTATTTTATGGTAGGTCAGTACTTGCCTGTGAAATGACACATCAGGATTTTTCGAACTATTTTTCTTGCAAACTTGGCACATATCAACCATGATTATACAATATTTATAATTTTTATATCGAATGTCACTTTTTAAAATAATAAATTCACTACTTTTCAGTCAGAAAACACAAAAACACCTACAACGAAATAATCGCAAACACACGTGCCGCCAGTTTACTACGTCCAGATAAGAATTCCAATGTTGCCACGTTGACTGAACTATTTTCTGCTGATTAGATTAAATTATTTATTTTTCTATTTTTATTTAAGAGAACTGTTGTTTTACTTGCTTTAATCACTTAGTAAATGCTTATTATATACCATATAATAATTTTTACACGTAGCATCAATAAATTATATTTTATTAAATAACTTAAAGATAAGTATGTATAATGAATATTCCCTGTTATAACGATAAACTGCATGATATGGCACAATTGTCCCGCAAGACCATTAGACCGTATCTCATCGAAGGAGCCAAACAATGGATCGGCTCGCGCTCTCTATTGTCTTACTCTAAGGCTCAGACCAATAACTTTTTTATTTTTTCAAATAAAAAAACGAGATTTGGTATGTTAGTATATGACACAAATTAGGATTGATTAACGCATTCAATTATTTTCGGTCACTTCCTGTTTCACCGGAAATTACTGCAACTTTTTACATGGTACCCTCAGTATTTTTTAACTTTATTCAATAGAAAATGACACTCTGAATAGAATGACATATCATATATCAACTTTTGACATTTTCGCTTAAAAATGTCGTTTTTAAATTTCAATCTAGAGTGGCGTTAAAAACACTAATTTTTAATCAAAGAGCCTTGGAAAAAATAGATTTGATCGTCTAATGCTTTTAGTCTTATCCTGGCCAGTTAAAAGATGCCCAAATCGTATTTTTAATGATATCTCAATTTTTTTAAATGGAACGAGGGTGGTTCATTACCATTAGCATATTTAGAAAAGACATTTTTTACAAACAATTTGGTACCACACACTGGTACTTCTACTGAAATTGTCGCTATGTCATTCTATTCAGAGTAGTTGTAAAAAAATGCTTTTTCTATATATACTAATGAGCCACGCTCGTTTGATTTTAAAAAATTGAGATATGATTAAAAATACGATTTGGCTGTCTTTTAACTGGCCAAGATAAGACACTAAAAACATTAGAAGATCAAATTTATTTTTCCAAGGCTCCTTGATTAAAAATTAGTGTTTTTAACGCCACTCTAGATTGAAATTTAAAAACTACATTTTTAAGCGAAAATGTCAAAAGTTGATATAGGAAAAAAAACATTTGAATTTTTAAAGCACCCTTTTAAACGCAGTTTTTCTTAATTTTGTAAAATCAAATTTATTTTCAAATATTCCAAATAGCATGGAGATCAAGTCATAAAATTTGGGCCACACTTCAAAGCTTAAAAGGGCCTTACACGCAACGATATCTGAGAGATTTGAGCGGTACAGTCCTTCGATTCAGTCCAAATCTCAACGTGTAATGGCAGTTTCGATAAAATTAAAGAGTTGAGATCTGCTGCGATCTTTCCACATACTGAACATTTTTAACTGCACAGACCAGATTTGGCGGGGACTGTACTAGAATATAGACTGTACTAGATGTACTAGAATATAGAATGTCGAAACGGTCTATTATAAAATCTGAATGTGTAGTGTGAAAAGATCGCAATCTATCTGATCTTAAGATCCAAACTGTGTGATTTGGCATGCAGATCAAATCGTTGCGTGTAGGTCCCCTTTTACTGTCGCTTCTGTACAGCTCAGACGTTCTGTGACATTAGAGCTCATATTAGACCATAAATTCGTAACTCACGTTATAAAAAATGGCAAATAAAAATTATCGATGGTTATATCATAGTGACTATGTATACTATAATGTCGCCGTTTTTTTTTTTTATTAAATAGTGTGGAATATTTAATATTATAATTAATATTTAATACTACTTATTCTATTGTAGAGAAAATGGAGCCGTTTTTAAGATCATATTTTGACAAATATAAGTACCAGTCTATTGATACCAACGATTTTAAGGCTTATTTTGAAGAGTATTTTCATGATAATGAAAATCTTCAAGAGATTGACTGGTCTGCTTGGTTGTATAATCCTGGAATGCCACCTGTTATTCCAGACTATGATACATCTTTAGCTGTAGTGTGTGATAATATTGTAGAGAAGATTACAGCATGGAATGGAGATGAGCCTGCTCCAATTACTCTAAAAGACAAAGAAACACTATCCACCTTTCAGGTAATATACATCTTGCAAAAATTGTCTGAAACAACAGCTCAATCTATTGTTAAACTGAAAGTATTAAGTAACATTTTTGGATTTGACAATATCAAAAATGCAGAAATAAAATTCCTCTGGTTTAGAATTTGTCTGAAGGCTCACTGGGAAGAGAAAGTTGATTCTGTATTTCACTGGATTAATGTAGTTGGTAGAATGAAATTTGTTAGGCCATTATATAGAGATCTTTACAATTGGGAAAAGACTCGTGAGTTGGCTCTAGATAATTTTAGAGCTAATAAACAGAATATGATGCATGTATCTGCCTATACATTGGCAAAAGACCTACATATTGATGAATAAAAATATATTAATTCTATCTTCAGATATTTACCATATTTTTTGTGCTTTCAAAAATGTTTTCTTTTAATTTGAAATATGTTACCAATAATTTGATAGTTAAACATATTTTTTTCAATAAAAAAATCATCAACTTAGTCGTTTCCTGATCTATTATTTCTTTAAAGAGAGGTGACATTTTTTAAGACCATATTTAACAAAATAATGTATAAAACATAAATTTTTATGAGACTTAAAAATGTTAAAATAAATGTAGTTTATAATATATTTAAAAATTGTTCATACTATGGACTATCATTTTTTTTTATTAAATTCAGAAGTGATATATAAAAGCCTAAATAGGGAAAATATTAATTTATATGAAAATTGTTTTTATTTATACCAATTAGCTTTTTATATCTATAATGTGAAACTGTTGTAATAAACATTTTTCTAGTTTGTCTGTTTTTTATTACTTCTACATTATTTATACCAGTTACATAACTATTTTAACTATCTAATAATATAATCTTTTGGATAATCAATAAGTTTAGGAAATGTTTTAACTTCCTCCAAATTATATTTATCTAATCTCTTTGGTACTGGCCTTAATTGTCTAATTTGGTTTGAGACATTTTCTAACAAATGTTTGGGAACATTAGCATCTGGAAAAATGTGTAACCTTTGCATTGTATATCTTCTTTGCAAATTGCCATCCATACTATTATAAATCGCTTTTTTCAAAATCTGAAAAAATAAACTGAAGAGTTTACTGTGTTTACCTATTTTGATTTAACAATTACCATAGTGGCATCTTTTCTATGTAAATCCCAAGCCAGTGTCCACGAAGCGCCACCAGGATATCCTGTGTGATGAAAATAAGCTCGTTTCTTCCATTCATCTCCCGGTAATGCAATGTCTGCACTGTTTATAATGACAACATGATCACCACAGTCATCTGCAAAGTTAATTGGATAAATATAGCATGAATCCTTTGAGTAAAAAGACTTTGAGAAGAGAAAAGAAAGGAGTCTAATATTATTTATACATTCATTATCTATATTCATATATCATCATTTATGTTATATTCATATATTAGAGACCGAAAATAAATGAATACAAATCTCAACATCATGACCCCCCATTTTTAAGAGATTTGTTTAGCGTTTCAATTGAAACATTTAAAATTAATTTGAATTATTTTCAGATTTGTAGGACTCTTTCTGGGGTTATTTTATATATCGAATCGAGTGGGTCTCTTAACTCATAAGTGACTCACGCCTATATATGATATGTCATTCTATTCAGAGTGTCATTTTCATTAATAAAGTAAAAAAATACTGAGGATGCCATTTAAAAATAGAAAAAGTTCTAGTCATTTCCGGTGAAACAGGAAGTGACCGAAAACAATTTAATAAGTAAATCAATCCTAATTTATGTCATATATTAACAAACCAAATCTCGTTTTTTTATCTAAAAAAATAAAAAAGTTATAAGGGTGAGCCACTTTTGAGACGGCACCTGGTATATTACCTGGAATATTAGTCTACAATTGGTTCTGTTCAAAGGTAGTAAACCTAGTAGTTATTATGTCAAAACGGTCAGAACTTAAATTAATAGTAGCCTTATTGCGCTCTCAGACCACTTGTGTACTTGGCATACAAGGTCCAGCCATAGTGCGTCGGGAATCTGTAGCTCCTATAATCAACAAGTTAGAAATATTGTATAAAAGCAAACCTAAAATATGTAACTAGGGTTCCCAACTTGAGCATCGGCGATTCCGGGACAATTATTTTTAAGTTTTTAAATAATTGAAACAAAACATTAAATATTAGAAATTCAAATATATTATATGTAAATGTGATTTTTTTGGTCCCGGCCAAGGCAAAATTTTCGCCGGGACAAACTTTCTGATTCCTGGTTAATCCCGGTTAAACCGGGACGTTTGGGAACCCTATATGTAACGTATATTATGTAATATATAGTTTTCATTTCAGGACATTTCTTGTATTTTTAATTTTTTTAAGGCTGAAAAAATATATTTTTTTTTTTATTTATTAATATCTCTGAAACTATCAAAACATATTTAGTAATATCTTAGGATTATGTCAAGTGATTAGAAAGGAATCCAAAAATGCAATAATATATATCCCGATCCACTCACCCTTTTTTTTAGCCACCTATCATCCCTAAAGGGGTGGCCATCTCGGTCTTTCTTCCGAGGAGCAAGGGGAAAGACAAGACCTGCCTACTGAGCCTTATCCAGGGTCAGAACTTCAAAGTAAGGAGTTGGCGAGTTATCAACTCGAGCGAGAACGGTCATGGTCAGGTCCTCACAATAGGAATTGACCTCAAATCCCAGGAAGCAATAGAGAAAGAGGGACATATCCTCTATTATAGATATGGGACCACACCAGTATCAGGTCTAAGGAGAGACCAAGTTAAAGAGGTGGAGACAATGGAGACAGATCCTTCAGCCTAAACCTCATGGGTCCCTCAGCCGGAGGCAAGCTCCTCGACTGTAAAGGGCTTGGAGGGCCAAACTTCAACCGTGAAAGGGTGTGTACCCTTGGAGGAAGAACATACTCTGTTGTCAGAGGATGGGAAATACCCTGTCCCCTCTACAACAGGGGTATGATGTGTTATACACTGTGTGATGAGTTATAACTCAAGGCAGGGTGGCACAATAGAGATCTTTAAGGTTGCAGTGATTAACACCTCTATCACTCATTCTACATTCTAGTCGTCTATAGAAAGTAAAATATTTTCCTAAAATACATCTTAGTACACACATTAGGTTTGCACTTATCCAAAATTCCTAAATACTTTATTCTAGGAGCTTACAGTAACCTAACGCACTATTGCCAGACTTTGTATAAACCAAAAGTGTAAACAAGAGCCATATTAATCCCCCATTGTGAAGTTTATTGGGTAAACCTGCTGTTTAGGCCATGTTTAGGTCGACGAAAATAAAGCGAGTCGTCAGGCAACCGTTAACGATCATATGCGGCGTTGCCATTTAACACATTAACTTTTTAACGGAATTTAGTGATTCCTTGTTTTAAATTGTTAGAAATTTAATTTATTATTAGACATTTAATTTATATAGCAAACGACTACCCATTCGCGGGGCGGGTAAGGTTTATAGGGAATAATACAGAATATAATTATAATTAAGCTGAAACAATTATTATAACTTTTAGTTTCATAAGAATTATGGCTTCTACGATTATTGTAAACCCCGATGAAATTATTGCTGCTGAATTTACTCTTGGAAAACTTCAATTTGAGAAGATTAGTTTTTGATACAAAACTTGAATTGTTGAAGTGGGTGGCAAGGAGGCAGTTAATAAAAAACTCCTTTTTTGTATTGATTGTAATATAGATATGACATTAGTTAAAAAAACAAGGTGTTCTGATGGTTTTATCTGGAGATGTAAAAGTTGTACCAAAGAAAAGAGTGTTCGAGATAATTATTTTTTCTCAAAAAGCAATTTAAGCATTGAGCAGATTTTAATTTTAATATATTGTTGGGCGACTGATATGCCTCAAAAGAATATTGCTCAAGAAGCTGAACTTGGGGAAGGATCTACACATACTGTCATAGATTGGTGTAATTTTGGCTGTGATGTTTGTGAACAAGATGGCTTAAATCACCCAGTACAACTTGGTGGTTTGGACCCGAATACATTGGAGTCGATGGTGGTGGAAATCGATGAGACTTATTTTTTTCATCGTAAGTACCATCTCAGGAGAGCCAGAATTTCCAAACTTTTTAAAGTGCATTGTTGAACAATATCCTATGCAATAAAATATTTTCAGAGTAAAATCTTGATACAATCTTTATCAACATCAGAGTGAATATTTTTCAGATTTCCCTATTTCCAAACCTATATTCTTAAGTTTGGCAACACAGCGGTCAATATCTGGATCGCAATTTTTTGTCGGCCTAAACTGCAGGATTACCGTTTATTGATATGCTCTTTTCCTAATCTTTTTATTCAAAGCATGAATCTGATGTTCTAATTATAAAATATATTTACAGATATTAGACTTACTCATCGGATGATATATAGGTTTATGTACACCCATAAGAAACTTTTTCAATAATTCCGCAGATTTAAAAGGATTCTGCCATGTAGCATCATAAATATGCCATATTCTCGCAAAAGTTGCCCATTGCTAAAAATTCAAAAATATCAGAAAAAATAAATTTTACAATACCACTTTTCGTACCTGCACTCGCTTTAAAGTCGACATTGTAGTGCTTTACCAGGCCTTACAGAGATGCTTTAAAATTAATAAGAAATTACGGTAAATGACATTAATGGAATACTATTAGAGAAAATCTAGTTTAATAAAAAAGTAACATTTCCTACAAAGATTTCCTACACAACTTTCTTATTTATATTATGTGAATTTAGCAAGAATTTAGCATAATTAGTTAGGTTATATTAAACCATATGTGAACTAGAGATGGGCAAAAGTAACCGGTTTTTTGAATAACCGGTATTTTCCTCTAAAATAACCGGTTATTTAAAGGTAGTTTTTTTTTCACCAGTTAACCTAATAACCTTGCATTACGTTCAATAACCTATAGCCGGTTATTTTTTAAAAAATCGTACTTGTTTAAAACAAGTAACAATTAAATATTAGCTGTTTGAATGGTAAATTTCGAAGAAGCGAACGGCACGGATCTTCCAGATATTACGACGATAACGGGAGATCCCGCTCCCGCTCCCAAAACGAAAATATATGACATCAAACATCAAATGTCAAAATTAAATCAGGCATCAGGCGAACCCTGATGATAATAATCAAAACAACGGCCGAATGGCCCTGACAGGTCAGGCCGTAAAACAAAGTACTAATGGCATAGACACAAGAATAGATATCAACCAGAAGCCTAACTTAGAGTTTGCGCGGGAAACATCGCCTAACCTAAAAATAGCGGTAGAACCTGTCAACGCACTGGCGTTCGCAGTTCACTTATGTTTTGCGTTTTGCTGAGAGCAGTAGCTGTTCGTCTTTCGTAAATATTGAATATTGTAGTTTGTGTTGTTTTATAACTGAACGGAGCGAATAGTCTGGAATAGTTATTAAATATTTGTTGTGCTAGGTACATTATTTATAATAACTTCAAAGAATACTGGTTCAGTTTGTGCCTCAAGAATGTGCAAAAGCCGGAGTTATGTTTCGCCAGGACGCAAAATGTTTTACGATACGTTTGTGGATATTTAATAAAAAAATGTTTGAGTATACATTCATGTGATATATGTACCAAATATGCAAAGGCACACAGTGAGTTAGATGATACATCGTTGTTTTGCCATTTACGTGCCTATGAAAATAATAAAGAGTGAAAATAATAATTTAGATATTTTTGGCAATCTTCAGATGTCACATGACAATTTTGTATCTTATGTTTCTTCATTAGAACCTGTTTTTAGTAAATATTATGAAGAATATGGGACAAGACATTTTATTAAAGAAATTTATATAATATGCAAACAAATTAATTTCAAACATCCATGTACTAGTTTTCCCCTAAAATATGTAACTAAATTATATCTGCTTATGAAATTGTATTATACATTAAAAAAGATAAACCTTAATTTTAAAACAGCCAATAAAAACAAACTAATTATATGGAGGCATGAATAAATACCTAAGTATTCTGGCTAGCGATTCTGTAAACATATTTTCTGTCTAGTGACTCATCAATCGTATACAAATAGCATAGGCTAGACAGGAAATTTCTTGCTACAGAGCTTACAGAATCCCACCGCTGATGTTAGCTTGTTTATTTATTTCGTTTGAAACTTAAATGAACACCTACCTTATCTTTACAGGATGTTTTAAAACGGGCCAATTGAAGGTAAGTATCTCAAGTGTCCTTATAAAGAACCCAAAGTTTTAAATTTCAAGCAAATCTCTTCTTATATTAAAAAATCCGCCATATTGGATCCGCTAATTTGATTTTTTTTCTTCAAAAATATTATAAAAGTGTCACCGGAACTCAATACGTGTGCAACATTTCGGAAAAATTGGGATAATAGAAGTGATCAATAAAGCTGCTGCCAGATTTGCAACAAACAAAGGTATGGTAAAGTTAAATAAAATCGTTTAAAAATATAAACTATTTTTATACCGCGATATCTCTAATGGTTTACTAATGCAGTGTTTTTTATCGCTGGCAATAAGTTTTACATTAAAAATATTACTCCATAAAATATGTTGGGACATTTGTACTAAACCAATATTACAGCATCTTAAACAAATTAGCCTTTACTTTTAACTTTAACAAACTCACCTATTAAAGTTTTAAGCAGTAGTTTTATTAACTGCCGAATGATATTAATTAATTCTATACTTTTCAATTTACAACAAAAAATAAATACGACTCTGTATACATTCAACGGAAATTTATTAAATACGTCTCTGTGTTATACCGCTATTAAATGGCGGCCCAATTCGTGAAACGTCACGGATTTCAGCTCCAGTTAGGTTTCTGGTTGATATCTATTCTGTGGCATAGACTACTACTAGCCACCCAAGGTTATTATACTCTAAAGGTTACCTCACCTAAGCCCAACCAATCATAGCGCGTGACGTCAGCCCGAGACCCAATTCCTCTTTGTCTAGCCTAGAAGTTATATGGATTTTGTCTCTCTCGTACTAACAGTTTAAATTTGTATTTTGTCGTCTCTTTAAAATAATGCAAAATACAAAAAGATTGGTATTATTTTGTAATGATTTATATTTTTTTCTAAAATGTAAAAAATTAAATTATTTTCATATAATTTAAATGAAATGTGTAAATGTATTAAAACGTAAAAAGTTAATTAATTTTGAAGATTTTGTAAAAGGATCTTATCGTGAATAAATCTTGATTTTCTTTTTCATAAATATTTTGGTATATATTTATAAAAATAGATACAATAAATAAAATTTAATATTTGGAAATTATTATCAATACCCTTACATTTTTATTTAGTAATATATGAATTTGTATAGTTATTGAAATAAATAAATCAAAGTACCTAATCAAAGCAATAAATTATTTATTTGTAATATAAATGATGTATATGCAAATTTAGTACAAACAGTTTTAAACAATTCAGAAATACTAATTTTACGACATGGTTTGTATAATTAATTTCTAAATATGTATATAAATAAAAATAGTTTACATTGTAAAAAAAAATTCTTAGCATTTCTTGTTTATTTTCTTTAAACTTAAAGTTTAAATTTAGCACAAAAGTTGAATTTAAAATTTATAAATAAACTAACCGACTTAGTATTCTACTGTTTTATAGGACTTTTCTGCTTCAAGTGTAGTTGAGATTTTAAAAGTTGTTTTTGTTATTTCTTAATTTTTTGGTCCTCTGCCATCAATAATTCTTCCTTTAGAGAAAGGATAGTTTTCAATTCATTATATTTTAACAATAATTCATCATACATTGGATGACCAACACAAGTAATAACAGCTCCAGATGCTACGGTACTGTGTTCCTCGGCAACATTTACATTGCTTTCCTCGAAATTTTCCATTAGTAGTTCCTCCACCGCCACTTGTGTTCTTCTTTGTTCAACTCGTTTTTGCCTCAATGGATCAATTTTGTCAGGTGGACTGACTTTTTTACTTTTACATAAGATTCTACTCATACCTATATAACTAAAAATATTATATTACAAAAAAGCCGAAAAGCTTTGAATTATTTACCAATTGCTTTTAATGTTTTTCTTAGTTTCCAAGTCCTAATAATTCCTCTTACTTGAAGATCTCTTTCATAATCTCATCGGTAAAATGATCTGAACAAATCCTACAAGTTTCTACATTCCATTTTCCATCTCTACAACTCTACACCCTTTGAATCTGCACCCATATTTGAGTAATTTCGGTATTCTTCGGGAAAGCATGAAATTTAATAATTTTTCCAAATTTTTAGCCTTTTCTAGGCTATTTTGACAAGTAGTAACTGTACACTGAGTTCACAGCATTCTAAAAATATTAAATCTTATTGTTTTTTTTTCAAAAATAAATAGTTATTAAAAATTAGTATAAACATGCCGATAAACGTTTCTCTAGGCTGAACATTTATATAAGTAATTATACTCACTTAATTGCCAGTTCCTGAGATCTACGCAAATAATAAATTGTCCACAAAGTACTTAAATATGTGTAGTTCACAGACCACAATTAACTTAACCAGTAACACTTAAAGAAATATTAGCAAATAAAGAAATAATACAAAAACGATACAAAACCACTACCAAACCAACGGCCATTGCCATTAAACCGTACGAAAAAGAAAGAAATGGAAGGTATTAAAAAGAGATACGGCGGGTCTCAGAACTACGTCACGCACACCCGCCGTCCTCCGCGCACCTCTCGCCTAAAATCTGCCGACTGAGGTAACCTGTAGAATCTAATAACCTTGCTAGCCACCAGCTAGCCAAGTGATACGAACCTAACTTCAAATAAATTCTCTAAATTCTATATTTAAATTTTAACCGACTTGAACGGATTTTTAACGGTTCTTCAAAAGTTTTCCATGGTTTCGCCCAGTTTCACCCACGTTTCACCGTAAATATATTTTATTTGTAGTTTGAAGTCTCTCTTGAAGCTTAGACTAAAGAATACAAAATTGAAGTTCAAGTAATGAATGAAGATAATCTTTCATTATCTATTCATTCGGTCGGTAACATTTGGGCTCTGCGGTGGAACACTAAATTCACCTATTTTATTAATAAATACATACCTAGGCTTCAATATTAGTGTATATAAGTTATTATAATTTGTTTCTGTACCAAATAAACAATATTTTGTTTGAAAAATATATTTAATATGGTAATAATTATCAAATAAACACATAATAAACATGAACGGCCTTCAAATATTTCAACTGTCGCCGATTCTGACACAGAAATTATGGTGCAATGTTGCCGGTTTTGTTTTTAATTTATACTACCTTTTTCCTAACGATTTTATTAAACCCTTAGTAATATTATTTTTTTGTTATCATTTAATTTATTTATAACTATAATATGTTAATAACATATTTAATAAATATTATTGAAGAAGGAAAAGTTGGGTTGCCTATAATATTTAGAAAGAGAATAATCGATAATTCATTGTAAAAAATCTATTGGTATTGAGTTGTTTAACAACTAAAGAGTTGGGGTATTTGAAGATATTTTTAATTAGAGAGCTGGTACATTTGAATCTCTAGAAATATATACCGTATAATCGAAAAAAAATGGCGTCAGCGATGGCTATGAAATGAAGATCGCTGTCATTTTATATATAAATTTATATGGGAAATGTCATCGATCGTCATTTCGCAGCCAACTGGACGCCGGCGCCGTTTTTTTCGATCATAGGGTAGTATTATAATATAAATTGGAAAACAATATTTGTAATGTAAAAAAAAAAATATTCTCCATTTTTAATTATAATAAACAATAATAATGACATTAGCAGTTAATTAAATTTCTATATATACAGGATGGTCCAAACTATAGTCCGGAAACGTCGGCAGCATATTCTGCAGATAAAACTAAGTAAAAAAGTTCGTATAAATGTATAGTATGTCCTAAGAAGCTTACTTTCGGGAGTTCAGGGTGTAGAAGTTTCATTTTTATTTCGATTTTTTACCAAAATTATCAAATTCCTCATATCAAAAAACTTCCAGACACCAATTTTCATCTAAACTTTGACGTTACTTCACAAATTATTTGGAAAAAATTCGAAATAAAAATGAAACTTCTACACCCTGTATCTCCGAACTAAGCATTTTAGTAGATAATTTTTACGAAGTTTTTTACTTATTTTTATCTGCAAAATATGCTGCCAAAGTTTCCGGAATACAGATCGGATCACCCTATATATTATATTCTCTATAATAAGACAAAAATTATTTGTTACGCATATTTTATAGATTTCTTTTCGTCGTACCGCATAGCCCAACGAGTAATCGAGAAAATTAAAACTTAAACTATAATTCTGAAATTTGGTGTGGAGACTCCAGGAGAGTCTCAGATACTACCCTAGAAGTTTTAGACCTCTATCTCACCCGGAAGTGGTCGTACCGCAGAACCCAAATAGAGTAAACGTCAAATATAAAACTTAAGCTACAAGCCTCAAATTTGATACGGAGACTCCAGGAGGGTGTCTGATACTACCCTAGAAGTTTCAGATCTCTATCTCACCCGGAAGTGGTCGTACCGCAGAGCCCAAATAGAGTAAACGTCAAATATAAAACTTAAGTTAGAAGCCTCAAATTTGGTATGGAGACTCCAGGAGGGTCTCTGATACTACCCTACAAGTTTCAGACCTCTATCTCACCCGGAAGTGGTCGTACCGCAGATCCCAAATAGAGTAAACGACAAAATTAAAACTTAAGTTAGAAGCCTCAAATTTGGTATGGAGACTCCAGGAGGGTCTCTGATATTACCCTAGAAGTTTCAGACCTCTATCTCACCCAGAAGTGGTCGTACCGCAGATCCCAAATAGAGTAAACGACAAAATTAAAACTTAAGTTAGAAGCCTCAAATTTGGTATGGAGACTCCAGGATGGTCTCTGATACTACCCTAGAAGTTTCAGACCTCTATCTCACCCGGAAGTGGTCGTACCGCAGAGCCCAAATAGTAAGTAACGACGAAATTAAAACTTTAGCTAGAAGCCTGAAATTTGTAGGGTAGTATTTATGACTCTCCTGGAGAGTCATAAATACCACCCTACAAATTTCAGGCTTCAGCTAAGCTAATTACTCGTCGTTACTACTATTTGGGCTCTGCGGTACGACCACTCTCGGTGAGATCTGGTCTGAAACTTCTAAGGCATTATCGAGCCATCCTGGAGTCTCCGCTATCAAATTTGAGGCTTCTAGCTGTTGACTGTTATATTGCTCTGCAACTTCCGAAATGAAAATAGAGGTCTGCTTCTGGGCAGTATCAGAAGACCTGAGTATACCATACTGAGATACGGGCTTAAACTGGTAGGTACGTCGTTTATGTTGAGATCTGCTGGCTGACTTCTCCGGATGAATTCAGGTCTGAGGCATCTAACTTAAGTTTTAATTTTGTCGTTTACTCTATTTGGGATCTGGTGGCACGACACTCTCGATGAGATCCAGGTCTGAAACTTAGGGCAGTATCAGGATTCCTGAGTCTCCATACCAAATTTGAGGCTACTTAGCTTAAGTTTTAATTTTGTCGTTTACTCTATTTGGCCCTCTGCGGTACGACCACTCCAGGTGAGATAGAGGTCTGAAACTTGTAGGGTAGTATCAGAAGACCCTCCTGGAGTCTCCATACCAAATTTGAGGCTCTCAGCTTAAGTTTTATATTTGGATGTTTACTCTATTTGGGCTCTGCGTTACGACCACTTCCGGGTGAGATAGAGGTCTGAAACTTCTAGGGTAGTATCAGAGACCCTCCTGGAGCCTCCATACCAAATTTGAGGCTTCTAGCTTAAGTTTTATATTTGAGGTTTACTCTATTTGGGCTCTGCGGTACGATCACTTCCGGGTGAGATAGAGGTCTGAAACTTCTAGGGTAGTATCAGAGACCATCCTGGAGTCTCCATACCAAATTTGAGGCTTCTAACTTAAGTTTTAATTTCGTCGTTACTTACTATTTGGGCTCTGCGGTACGACCACTTCCGGGTAAGATAGAGATCTGAAACTTCTAGGGTAGTATCAGAGACCCTCCTGGAGCCTCCATACCAAATTTAAAGCGCCTAGCTTAAGTTTTATATTTGACGTTTACTCTATTTGGGCTCTGCGGTACGACCACTTCCGGGTGAGATAGAGGTCTGAAACTTGTAGGGTAGTATCAGAGACCCTCCTGGAATCTCCATACCAAATTTGAGGCTTCTAGCTTAAGTTTTATATTTGACGTTTACTCTATTTGGGCTCTGCGGTACGACCACTTCCGGGTGAGATAAAGGTCTGAAACTTCTAGGGTAGTATCAGAGACCCTCCTGGAGTCTCCATACCAAATTTGAGGCTTCTAACTTAAGTTTTAATTTTGTCGTTTACTCTATTTGGGTTCTGCGGTACGACCACTTCCGGGTGAGATAGAGATCTGAAACTTCTAGAGAAAATTAAGAAAAACATGAAAATATTAGACTAGGATATTAAATTATTATTTTGTTAGAATTTTTTTATTTTTATATTTCATATACCATAGAAACGCGTTTTGATTTTTAGGACTTCAACTTAGGAAAAGATTCAACAATATTTTCATGTTTTTCTTTGCTTCCTTTGCTCTAAAACGGTATGGAAATTTGGAAAAGTATAAACGGGATTAACCATTTTAGAACAAGCAAACATTTTTTATGAAGAATGTATTTTTCTCAAAATATCAATAATAAAAATGTTTTTCCTCTTGTAAAGACAATCCGGGGACATACTGTATACCTATATTCTTACTAGTACCCTAGTACCCAAGAATATCTTAATAATACCTATTATTCTTTGCTAGTACCCTTCTAGTACAATTATATTTATTTTATGAATATCATATGCAACCAATGATTCACTAATCTGAATAAAATCAATATATTTTTATATTTGATAGTATTAATTATATTATAACTTAGTTAATTAAGTAAACGATTGAATATAACAACTACTGTGTTAGTAATTGTTTATTTAAAAATGGTATTTTGATAATTTCTAGAGTTTAAATAAAATAAAAATCTTAAAGGAAAATGATAACATATCGGCAACATGGCACGAAAAATTGTAAATATAGATGGCCGATTTACCGATTTGCATAATATCAAGGCTTATATTTTTTAAGTATTATCGATAATTTATGTAACAAAGTATTGTTTTTCGTTGACACAAATGATTTATATACACTAATATTGAAGGTGACGATTCACTTTAGGGCTGTCGCGAGGATTGCATTTAAAATAAAAATTTTGCTACCAAAACAAAGTAAAAGACATTTGTGAAAGAACTAGGTGAGGAATATTCGATTTCTTAAAACAGTTTTTGTAAAATAAATAACACAGAAGTGTACTATTTTTGACGCGGAGGCGGCGGAGTAATGTCGGGTGTTCGATATTTACGTTCCGATTGACGGATGGCGTCTTATTGCTCTAACGCGCATGCTCATACCGGGAACATGGACGCTTTTAAATTTATGCTACGCTTGTATATTTTTTTATTTATTTAGAGTTGTTGGTAACGGCGATCAAAATACGCCGTAGGCGCATTTTGATCGCGTTGGTTAGTCTCTGGTGTTTTTTGGTATTTTATATATATTTTATATATTCATTGATTTTCTTAAAAACTATTGCACGAAAAGCTATGAAAATATTTTTGAGGTTAGAAAATTTTTCTCGCTTATTTTACAAAAAATCGCATTTTTCCTCACCTCAAGTTCTTTATTTTAGTCTAAAAAGGCAGAATATCCACTTTATTTTATAGAAAATTTGTTAATTTTGACAGCCCTAAAGTGAAACGGACCCATATTGAAAGCTAGGTATGTATTTATTAATAAAATAGGTGAATTTAGAGTTCCACCGCAGAGCCCAAATGTTACCGTGATTTGTTTTTATGGGAATATTTTACGGATTTTTGCGAATTTAGAGTATTTTGGACGATAGGATTGTGAAATTTAAAAGCCAAGTAGTTTAATATATAAGATTAATTAATCCCTGTGATAATTTTTATGAAATTTCTCATAATCAAAACAAATTCTTTCAACAAAATGGCTGTCTCAGAAATTTGGAAGATCATTAATTTTAAAGTTTTATTTAAGTGTATTTATATCGAATCAAGAATTTGTATAACATATTAAAAGCTTAATTTTAAAGGTTGTGCAGTAATTTATGTAAGTGTACGCTTTTAGATAAATATTAAATATACAAATTTGCAAAGACAAACAAGTAATTTTAAAAAGATCATTTATTTATTTAAACGAGTATAATCATTAATCATTAGGTTGAAAATATATTTGTATTTACTTATTTATATATTTTCTATACCCTTGTATTATTTATAAGCCCTATATGTCCTGTTTTATTTGAAAAAAAAATGCTTCGAGTCATCGAGAATAGATTTAATAACAATTTTGTCCCTTGGCTTTGTGTATTATATAATGTGAATTGTAAGATGTTTCTATTTGAATAGGTCATTAAAGTTGAGATTAAAGTTATACCAAATTATATTCACGGTAACTATATGTCTTTTATATAATGAATTATTTATTTATAATTTATAACCTTTTTTATAATTACTTATAACTGATTGTATAAATTCTGATAACTTTTATATATACTTGTATAGTGTTGAATGTGTTATATGTAATTTTATTAACAATGTTATAATAAAATAATCAAGTTACAAATTTTTCGTGTTTTATTCTAATTTCAGGGATAATTTCAACCTAATTATTAATTTATTTGTGTCAAAATACATTATTTTATTTTTGTAAAATGTGTTTTGTTACAAATAAGTTCATAATCTAGATTGAAATTACCAAATATAAGTAAAAAACTTATGAACTGGCAGTAAAGGTCCATTTAAAAATATGGCGCGAACTTTTAGTTCTGCCAGTAGCCCGCTTGGATCGCGTCGAGCGCGTGTTTCCAGGCTTTAACATAGGAGTTTTCATTTCTTTCAGTTAGTTATTCTATGGTTATAATTTTGTGTCAACTTTTGTTAAATACCCTGCGTTTTGGAAGATGATGCATTTTGATTCGTATTATTACGTGTCTATTGTCTTTTGAAGTCAAGTGGAGAAAAAATCGAGTGAAAATTAACTGTAGACCCAGAGCACAATTTATGGTTAATACTCGCTGCCCAGGCAGAAAGTCTTATACACCCCATCGTTAAAGTTTGTATACCATCTCGTATATGGTAGAAGGATCAAACTAAACACATACTAAAAACTGGAGTAGCTGTAAAATATCGACATCACACGATAGGTAAATAATGGATTTTAGTACTGCAGAAAAATAATGTCAAAAGGTACTGGTTTAAAAAAATTAAGATTAAAGTTAATTAATCAACCTTTAAGGTATAAAAGTTGGTAGGTGTTATTATTAATAAAATAGTTTGTTTTATTTACCTATGTTGTTTTATTTATTCCTGTGGAATATTACAAATTTGTATTTGTACATAAGTTATATTGATAAATATAATCATAAATGCGGGTAGTTTCATAAAGCTTGAAAGTAAAAAATAGTTCTTTTTTTATATTTTTTGGTATGTAGTATCTTTTTCTTGTTTGTTTTGTATTAACACATACCGTTAACTTTTACCGGTTTTATTAAATAAAATAACTCGGATTACATTTTTTCAGTTTTTACAGTTTTTTCACAATATTTTGAAGTAATCACTTGTCATCTTGTCAATCAAATTTTAAATATTTCCTGCTATGCGTTCCAGTTGTACCAACTTATTTCTTTGTAAAATAAAATAAACTACTTTGAAATTAAAATGACAGACACATCTATCACTGTCAAGGATCTTCTCGTTGGACAGACTATACATATTGCATTTTTCTGCTATCTTAAGATTTCTCTATTCTTAACCTAATTTATGTGATTTTCTTAGCATATATGATTTATAAACCATATTTTTCCTAATGGAAGGATGGAATAGGATATGCAAAATTAAGATATTTTAACATTTATTTTCCAGACAAAGCATAATATAGTATTAAGATTAAGACATAACAAATATTATAAGAAAGATCTTAATATAAATCACAAACTAACTAAGTCTTAATTTGGTCTTGTATAAACAGGTATAAAACTAATAAGATCAAAACTCAACCTTCACCATATTGTCAAGATTTGGCATTATAGGAAACAAGAAATTACAGTAGATTAAGAAAAGAATATCAAAGTACACGATATTAAATACTGTAATGTATTCTACGACACAAACCATCTCCGTTCTAAAGAGAAAAAGATAACATAAAGTTTATTTTAGTCTTATCACCACACTTTTCGATAAAATATATGTCTAAAATTGCTCTTAATCCACTAACTTGATATTTTTAAGAAATTTTGATACAAACATTATAATCAAAGTATATTATATTAGTAAAATTATAGGTAAAATCCTTAATC
The DNA here is from genome assembly GCF_002938485.1 of Sitophilus oryzae. Classification (NCBI taxonomy): domain Eukaryota; kingdom Metazoa; phylum Arthropoda; class Insecta; order Coleoptera; family Curculionidae; genus Sitophilus; species Sitophilus oryzae. The sequence goes on along the minus strand of NW_022145636.1, from coordinate 286,974 downwards.
TAAGGTAAAATCACAGTAAAATGTTACCTCTATCTCCCATTGACGTGTATTGTTCTATAAGACTCGTCATAGTCAGTACTTCAATACATCAATACATATAATCAAAACTATTGTTGCCTGTAAATAACTAGAAATTAAATAACTTGAAAGAAATAAAATAATTCTAATAAGTTTAAAACCATTAATAAAGTAAATGATAATTTTTAATTCTAATGTAAATATATAAATAAATGTTATTATTATTACAATTTTATATATCATTCCTTAATTTTGGATATCAAGATAAATCTGAAATTATAAAATTAATTATAGAATTTGTATTATTATTGATCCGTGATAAACACTCAAAAAAATTTTCAACTGCAAATAATGCGAAAATAAACTGCAATTTGGCAACATTAGTATCGATGATCAAATGCAGCAAATATGGGCTACAAGGTCAGCCACCGGATCCACACCTTTACCACATTTTTTTGTAAGATTTAATGCTTTTTTTCTCTTAGGTTAAGTCTGTGGGTTAAGTAGAGCTAGAAGCAGGGGGGTGACAGTGAAATAGGAAAATTGGAAACAGTCATTAGTGTCATTCCTGTCATTCTCCTCACGACAAGTATGGCCGCCTAGACAAGGACAGCATTGTTTTTGTCTAACTATTGTCTAACTTCACAGTTTAGAATTGACAGATTTCAGTTTCAGAGACAACTTCAGATTTGTTCTAGAACAAATTCGAAAATTGTGTCGAAAATATTCGACGCCATTTTAATTCATTCCGTTTAGTTTCGTTTTGGAAGTTCAATTTAATATTTCGGCTGAAATTTATAATTATAAAGGTAATAAAGTATATAAAATATATATTACATGAAGAATCCTGGAGAAAATGACGTTTCTGCCGTAGTAGGTATGTCCCATGTATATGAAAAATAGGTAGTAAATAAACACTGTTTTTACATTTTTTAGATGCAAGAAAATGGTGTTATAATCTCTTTGATCGGCGATTTTTTTGAAAATGGAAACAATTTACAGCAAGGTAAGATCATTTTTAACTATAGCCAACATCATTTATCTCCAATATGTGCGATTTATTGTCAATAATGCAATAAATCGGACTGATAATCTGATTATGTTATCCGACTAAAAGTCTCTTTTTGCTTCTTTTTGATTTATAAGCCAGGTCTCTTTGGGAATAATGGACGCTTTTTTAAACAGTATATTTATATTTTATACCTATTGATATTTTTAGATTGTTAATTTTAGTATAAAAAAATTTGTTTTTCTGTTTTCAGGTTTTTGTATAAGGCTCCCGTTTTCATGTCCCTGTGTCCGTTTTCTGTCCTTGAAGTCTGCGAATACGTGTGTTTATTTACAAATTACTGTAAGTCATGCTTATACCTTAACTAATTTACGTTAAAAGTACATATAATTAACTAATTGGTATTGAAACAATACAATCCTCTATATTTTTATGTTTATTTAGTCACGTTGTTCCATACTTCAAATAAATATATGTGAATAAAAATTTTTTGGTTTTATTTATGAAAAGTAAAAAATACAAAAATACATTTGAACTGAAAGAGGACCCGCCATTGAATAACCGGAAACGGAAATGAAAATTAAGCCATCATGTCCTTATCATGTCAACCTGTCAATTGGAAAATTAGTTCTCCAGACGACAACGAAGGCTTTCGGTGGCGTATCGTGTTTCCACGATTTAACACAGAGTTGACACTTCTTTCTAGTTAATTATTTTATGGCTAGAAGGGTGATAGAAAACACTTTTGGGATATTGGTTGCAAGATGGCGAATATTGGAAAAACCAATAATAGCCAAATAGCAAACAATTAAAAAAATGGTGGGTGCAATATGTTGTTTACACTTTACACGACTATTTAAGGAAATCAGATGCACAAAAGTTAGACAGTGACAAATATTGCCCCCCTAATTTTGTGGATCGTGAAACAGATGATGGCAATATTATAAGAGGAGAATGGAGGAATGAATCAAGTGGATTGTGTGGCTACTGCAAGAAGAATGGGTGGGAATGCATATGCTCGCCAAGCTAATTTAATAAGGCAGGAACTCTCTGAATATTTTGTAGATGTAGCACCAATTCCATCTCAATTTTTTAAATAAAAAATATTAATTTTAATTAAGTTTGCCTAAAAACAATAATTATTATTATTTTTATGCCATTATACAAAAAATATGTATTTTTATATGTTTAGTTTTTTAATTAGTTAGTAGTATTTTAAATCATGGAAATATTGGAAACCATTAAAGTACCTAATAATTATGAAATAATTATTTATGAATATGATTTGTATTACATATTTTTTTTATTATATTATATTTTGTTTCTTACTTTGACATAAGTTTCTTTTTAAAATAAAGATTATTTTTTATTTTCAGCCTATGTTAAAGAACCGATTGGTTGTGATAAAAAAAATTAAACCTGAATGTCTTTTCTTTATTGAAACTGGTAAATAGTAATAAAAGACATAATTATCGAAAACTATTGATGGTTAGAAATATAATATCAATAGTTTTCAATAGTATAAACTATCAATAAATATCAGTAGGCTATCGATAGTTCTCGACCACTATATACTATACACTATCAATTATTGTTGAAAGGGAATAAAATAAAATTCAAAAATTTAAACTTATTATTATATTAAAAAAATAGTTTACTCGTCAGGGACTTCGATACTGCCGTCATTTACTTCATCTATAACATCATGGGGCGCTTTTCCATCAATTGTACAACCAACAGACTGAGCACTACCTAAAAATAATAATTATCATAAGTTTTGAAACCCAAAGTCATATAAAAACAATAAAAACATACCTAAAACTTCTTTTACTGTTCCTGACAGTGCTTTAGCCATGGATCGCGGTCTCATTTGTCTTGCAATAGCCAAAACATCATCAAAGGAAATGTTGCCACTGTGTTTAACTATAATTAAGATAAATATTTACACATACTAGGTATTACAACTACATTTCAGTAAAGAAAATGTTTATTCCCGTTAGTAACACGCTTAGTAATTCGTAAGCATGGGTTGCAAATAAGGAATGATTTAATTTAGCACCAAAATTTGTGTGTCACAAAACATTAAACATTTTGTAACAAAAGCTATTGATGCACCAGAAAAATATTTTCTAGAACTACATTAAATTACTTACTATTTTTCTGCTTCTTTCTATCCCTTGGTGGTTCTTTAAGAGCTTTAATGATCAGGGAAGCTGCAGAGGGTACTACTGAAATGCTGGCTTGACGATTTTGGATTTTCAACTGTACAGTGATTTTAAGACCTTTCCAGTCAGCTGTGCCTTTTGCAATATCGTCACCTACTTTTTTAGGAGACTAGAATGAAATATAATTTAAAAAGTAAGGTTAGCTTACAATAACCACTCTGACAAAAAATATTTAGAAATACGAGTAATGTTTTACTTACCAGACCTAAAGGACCGATTTTTGGGGCCAACGAAGAGGTAGCACCTACTTCTCCTCCAACACATCTCAAATAAACTAAAATGAAAGAAAAACATTTGTGAAAACACCCTCAGCCTGACCGCGAATTTTATGTTACAGAGCACCTACCGTATTTTACTTCGTTCGGATCGAATTTTGGAGGCATCTTAGTGGATTTCTTGGCGAGATTATATTAAAAATCGGCAAATTGAAGCCGATGAATTCAGATTTTTATAAAATCCAAACTTTTCGTCAAGAATTGACGATTTTGAAAGACAGCTGGATTGACAGTTGTCAAAAACATTAAATTTTGTGCAATTACAGAAATCTTTACTCTGTTAGAACCATATTTGAACCTTTTTGAATCCTCATAGTTCAACAAGTTTTTCATAGATAGCGCAAGTGTATAAAAAAAGAAATATAAATTGAATTTAAAATGTGATTTAAAACAACGACAATTTATGCGTAAACCATTTCTATTTATTTTGAAACAATTTGAAATTAAGCTTTATTTCAAATAATTTTTGTTTTGAACATAAAGAACTAATAAATATGAAAATTGGCATTTCGCATTTTCAAATTCTTGTATTTTTATTCTTTTTTTAATAAGTTAATTTTTAATTTAAGAGATTTTCTATAGATTCTGATAGATTGTTCAAGCTTCGACGAAGGGGGGATTGTAGCAATATTATTGTTGGGGCTCTAGAAGATGTGAGAAGCACTTATGTTTTATTTGTAAATTTTATTTTATAAACGGCGTGATGCTGCTACCTGCTACTATAAAATTCCGTAAATACCTTGTATTTGCGTATCAGTCTATCTTATCTATCTCTGATCTCCTGCCCTATTCCCCCATAACCTATAGTAAATTTATATTTTTGTAATTTTCGTGGCTTAGACAGAGACAACTTTGCAACAAAATTGCTCAAATTTCATTGTAGCCAAATAACATTTTCGCGTCAGTTTGTTGCTCTTCAGTGTTTGCATTCCTCAAGGATTTATACTTTTTTGTGAATAAAAAAATGATTACTATCCTATTTTTGTAATACAATTTTAATACTTATTTTGAAACAATAAAACAACGTATTTATATATAATATGTTTTTATTTATGGTAACTATTTTCTTGACAACAAAATCATCTTCAAAACATCTCAACTTTTTTTGAATAAAGTAACAATATGATACGTTTCTATATATCACCAATAACTTACAAATATCATAAGATTAAATATTGTATAACAATCCATTTTGTTTTTTCAATTACAATATATTCAAAACAATACATTTATCATGCAAAAATTCGTTTTTATACATTCAAAATTGTATAATAATATTATGTTAACATTATTTGTCATTTATTGCTTCGTTTATGACAAAAATTGTACGTTGAGCAAATTAAAAGTACTCTAGCCTCAACTAGCCTGACATATTTAAGGCTCTGAGTTCTTTTTTGCTTTTTCTTCTATGGGGTCCTAAAGAACTTCCATCTCTGAACTGGAGCGTCTTAGATCGCAAAACGAATATCTTCAAAGATTTTTTCAATTTTTTCTCTTTTTGTTGGCCTTTTTCACGGCCTTGTTGCAAGTTCAAATGGGCAGTTCCACGACAGGTCTTGGAAATTCCTCCAATGTGCACTCATAGAAATCTGCTAGGAGATGCTCATTATCCGTCATGGGCATAATATCATTCTCCGGAATTGCTAGACTATTATCCCGGGTTATAACAGCACAATTACAGTAACTATTTTGTTTAGTCTTTTGAGAACCACCGCAAAAACTGGCTAGTTTTTCACTCGAGTCCACTTGGAGCAGAGGAATATAATTTTCGTAGCAAAAAGCTTGGAGAAGAACTGCTTGAATATGGGTAGCTGCATCTCCTGGTCTTGCTGTAGGTAAGACACATAACACCACGTCTTCGGGGCTTTTTTCCAGGAACGCCAGAGCTGGAAGAAGACCACAAATCAGTCTTCGGTCGTTCTTGGCTTTTGTCAGGGCTGCGCGTAAGGCTCTGCCCAATTTTGACCTGTGAACAATGAAAATACGTTAGTTATAGTAGTATAAAAGAAAATATGTTAATGAAAAAAGTCCTGACGTGGGTAAAGACCGCTAATACAAATATCACTGATTACAAATTGAATAATAATGATCGTTTAGTTCTATAAACAAGTGCACTGATGACGCTTTATTTATTTATCTAAGTTAAATTACCAAAAATTTTATAATTAAAAAAAACAAGCTAAAAAAGTATTTACCAACTTCAAAAACGGGTATTTAATATTTTATTATCCGCGTAGGTGTTTAAAACGTACCCTAAACACTAAACATGAACGATTTAAAACGAAATTACACCAAAGAAATAAAATAAAACGATGTATGGGACCTCAGAAAGTCTAGACGGCTTACACCCTTCTTCGTCTACCAAACATAAACAAACCACACTAGTTGGCGTGTGTCAGACAAAGACAGTAAATTTCCAAAGGGGTAAACAAACGAAGGTCGTTGTCATAGATACGCGTCCAGACACGTTTCTAGCCACGTGACGCTAGCCAATGACCTGAGAGATGGAATAACTTTGACCTTTAGGCCTTTAGGTAGTTTCCGAGAATTTTGGAAAAAGAAAATGGGATAAAGGTAAAAGCTTTAAAAAAGTTTTTCGTTATGATTTAACTAGCTGCAAAAATACTTAAATTCTGCGCACAGAGGTTAATATAACATATTATGTTATCTTGATTTTTTGAGATGAACAAACAAAAATGCGTAGTCATTTCGTTATCTTAAATAATTAATACACCTGTCAGGACTGGTTCGTGGACTTGGAGTATAATAACAATATTGCATAAGATATCGACAGTTTGATTAATACTGATAATAAAAATAACAGCAAATTACCAATTACTTGTTTGTTTAAATCTGTTAAGATATATTATGCATTATTTTTAATAAATTATTTTAAACCTACCTATTCATATTTTGGGATGATTTTTCAACAGGCTTGGCGACACACATTTCTGTAGAGCTGAATTTCAGAGATCTGTAGCAATAATCCACTTTCACACAACTCCGTCCTTTGTTGTATATGTTTTTTCGCACTACTTAATGTTTTCTCGCACCAAAATCACAAACTTTTCACCAAGTTAAGATTGCGAAATATTGTTACAGCCGAAAAGCGCGCAAAATTCAAGTTGACCGTGCTTCAAACGACAGCTTCAAATTTTTTATGACGTCGCGAACGAGCCCGCGATCATTTTAAACGGAACGGAGTGGGCTGTGGTGGGGGCACGTGAATTCCACGGCCCGCTGGATGGAATATCGACTGCGGTTTCGAGGAATCCCGCTATGGACGACACGTTTTCCGCCAGCGGTGGTTCTGGTATATTCATTGAACCCTGGAATTTCCTATGTTTTTGTGTGATGGATATCCGTTCAAATACTAGCACGGGGTCTTTTTGAACAGGTTGTCGGGTAAATACTGACCGATTAACGTCCGAAATCCGGTTGGAAATAGAGAAATAAGCGGTTTATGCAACTTGCGAAAGGTTATGTTAAATTACGAACGGTTACGGTGTGGATTGGAGATTGGAATTTCTGTGATTGTATTTTTTAAGATAACGACAAAAGGAATTACCGAAGACAAGTTAGGACGAGATTACGGACTGAAAACTAGGTCGGTGCGTGTTTTTTTTTACTGTACCTATTTTTAATTGAGGAATTGAGGAATATTTTCTAACGTCTGTTTATCAATCGGATTAAGTTGTTTTTATTATTTAATTGTTGGGTATTTGTTTTACTTAATAAGATGTTTTGAATGTTGAATAATAATTTCCAGTCGATGTATTTCCCTACATAGAAAACCCGATTAAACAAAACTGGGTATTTTTTGAAGCTCTAGTGATTTATTAGAGTTTTTTTTTATTAAATTACATGATTTGACAATTTGTTATTTGTTTAAATAGGTACGGTATTTTTCCCAATAGCAATGATTTAATTAGTGTACCTATATAAAAGTATGTTGTTTTAACTTTAAACTGAACTGTTCTTGAGCAAGAATTCTAAAAACGTGATATATTACTAGGCCCATGCGGTTTTAGCAAAAGAAATGCTTAAACATTTTACATATTTTTTATAGTTTACATAATATACGAGTATAAGGGTATAATCCTGGTATAATCTATATTTATACTTTCTTGTCCCTGTAGCAAGTAGCAACACGTCGAATAAGCGAATAGCCAACTCATTAGTGATTACCGGTGAATATCGGTAGCTCTCAAGGGGCGTCCAGACCGGATGAGCGACCAAGAGCGAGCACGAGCAAGAATTCGGGTATGTTCTATGGGTGGACGGCTCTGAGAGCGAGCGAATGATTGCTTGCTCGCGCTCGACGCTTTTCCACGCCGTGTCGGTACATCAAAGAAAATTCGCGTTATTGCACGTTCGGTTTGGACGGGATTTTGTGTACCACGTTTGCAATCGAATATCAAAAATGGAATAGCTGAATGAAGTTGTTTTAGAACTAATAGAGGAGTACAAAAATCGCCAAGACCTGTAAGGTTATAGCTAGCCTTTCTCTAGGTGAAATTGCTTTTCGGTAATTGGTATCACTTTTCATTATTTTTATGTCAATTAAATCTAATAAGGTATTAAAATCTGTAAGTGACAACCGACAAAAGTTCTTAAATTTTCCAGAATCTTCTGTTTCAACATCGTTTAGTAAATTGTTACCACCATGAGAAACTCGATTTTTAAAAAGAGTTGTTCCACCATCTTCTCGGCAGTCGTTTTTTCTTTTGACGTTTCAACAATTTATAAAATACAATGAAAGACGCACAAGCAATAATTTTTTCCGACATTATGAACATGAAGTGTCACATACCGATCAACGCCGAACATACAAATAATCGCTAGGTATGGACGGAAGCTGATCATGTGCTCGAGAGCAGCAGAAATCAAGAGCGAATTTGAATAAATGTTTGCTCGCGCTCGTTACTACTCGCTCATCTGGTCTGGACGCACCTTCAGAATGTAAAGAGCTGGGTACCGGCTACATGTACAAGCTTTACCACGAGCTTACCTGCACAAACCTGTTTTGTATCATGAACTTACTGTGTGTAGACGGTAAAACGGTAGCACGAACAAACCATTCAAGTAGAAAATTTAAACCATTCAAAGTATTTTTTTCTACAGTCACAATACCTTTCAGCAAAAATTTAATTTAAATTTAGTACCTACTTCGTTTAAATATTACCAGCACCCCTCCCAAACTCGATCTCTAGATGTGGCACTGTCTACAACCCCGTAAAATATTTGCATTTATTTACGCCCTGTATAGTTATTATTATATTATAAGTACATATCTATTTTTCTTACGAGTTTCATTAAGCTCCTGCTTTTTATACATATTTTTAATCAAGATTATTATATTTTAAGGCGGCTTGCGGATATTCTAATTATGTTACTTGGGAAAAAAATTTCAAGAACATTGAAAAGCTTCCTTAGCTCTTCCTCAAACTAATCTATAACAAATACAGTCTATTTTAATTGACTTTTAACCTTGTAGAATTCCATATAGGATATTATATTATTAGCACATTATTAGTGATTATCACCTGTAATCTATCCTTAATAGATTAAAGTAGGTATTATACATAATACCATGGCGCTTATATTTTCCACGGATGACTGGGAAATTTTTTTCGACGCAAATACCCAATAACAATAATGACATAAATTGCATAGATTAAAATAAAAACAAAACTGTTTGGATTTTCAGATGCATTATATGTAATATTGTTACTGATTAATTCTGCTTATTTTATTTAATAAACAATGTTTATAATAATAAGATAACCAGAAAGAGATAAGAATATTCTAACACAAATTCTAATATGGAGAGTTCAATGACAAAAATACATACTTACTTATTATATTATTTAATTATTATTATTTATTATAATTATTTTTATAATTAATTTTAAAAATAAATTTCTCATCTCATTGCTACTTTTTTTGTTCTAAACACTATAACCCCGAAATGTCTTTACAAGAGGCAAAACTTTTTTACTGTTGACATTTTGAGAAAAATGCATTCTTCGTAAAAAATTTTGCTTCTTCTCATATGGTTAATCCTGTTTATACTTTTCCAAATTTCCATACAGTTTTAGAGGAAGTTAAAAAAAATTAAAATAATATAGTTGAATTTTCGTAAAGTCCTAAAAATCATAACGCGTTTCTATGATAATAAAATCACGTTTTCATTCTTTGATAGATTTTTATTGATAGAATTTTAATTAACATCATATTTTTGGCTGTTTTATTAGCACAAAATTTATTTAGTTCAATACTATGGTAAGGGTGAGAATATTTATCGAAAAATGTGAAACTTTAACAATAGCCAAAAATATGCTGTTCTGATGCCGTTAATCAAAAAAACCTTCTATTGAAGAAGGAAATCGAAATTATATTACCATAGAAACGCCTCTAGATTTTTAGGACTTTTTAAGAATATAACCATATTTTCACGTTTTTTTATTTTTTTCTAAAACCGTATGGATTTTTTGGAAAATTTGTAAAACCGGATAAATCATTTGGAAAAGCAAATTTTTAATCTCTCAATTACATGACAGCTACGGTCATATTATATGATATTCGAACAATTTAATTTTTAAAATAGATAGCCACATGTATTATTTTTATGTCACAGTGGCTGTGGTAATCACTAAATATGACGTTCAGGCTATACAATTTTTTGACAGGCAGTTTTTTTTCCAAAAAATTTTAAATATTTTTTTCTCAAAAACGGTTAATATTAGATATAGAGTGTTGTTTAGAATTTAAATATATAATTAAAAAAATGGGGGTTAGGTTAGGTTAGGTTGCTGGGGTTTAGGATCATATTTGATCCCTCACTCGGAGGCCTTGGGCCCATTGCGATACCCCTGTATTGTTTTACCAAACCTTCCTCTCATTCTTTCTTTGCGTTAAAGTACTTCCAGCTCTTTGCAAAGTTCCCGATGTCGCTGATGTTGGCTTCTGCTGCTTCCTCTAGTCCCTCCAAAAAACCTTGCCCTAAAGTTTTAAAGCGTCGGTATTCCAGTGCCGGATAGTGGCACAGCAGGTGCTCTATGGTTTCTTCTTCCTTTCCGCATTCTCTGCAGTAGTCGTCGTCGGAAACCTTCCATCTTACAAGGTTTACCCCCGTGGGACAGTTTCCAGTGACGACACCTACAATTATGCGTACTATAGTAAATTCAACCCCAAGATGCACCAAACGTAAACAGAGACATGACGCTAGCACGTGAACAGGAACGCTGTAGTAATATAACCAGGATCGCACTAAGGTCGGATATTTCAAATCATAAAATTATTATGTATATTTTTATGATTTTTTAATATTGTTTATATTTTATGATGGAAATTTATATTATATAAATGGGTAATTATTGGGAAAACTGGAAATCGTCCTATTTTCACCAAAATTGGTATACACCCTATTTTGAGGTCGTAGATTACGAATCTGACCAAACTGAACCAACCAGCGGTCTCTTACCGTTTTTCAGAAAAACGGAAAATAATTTCAACATTGATTTTTTTTTTATTTCAGCCATATAAAGTAATAATTTCACTATATTTTTATTATATCATAGTTTATCTAAAAGCCACACTTGATTGAGGATTGAAAAATGTCCAAAATTTTACTGAAAAACACTTTTCTTAACAAAATAACAAAGAAAATTGAGACCAGATGGAAGTTTGACATTTCATATATTCTTCTTTCTCTCTCCTATGTAATGAGAGAGACAAATATTTGATTTTTTTTCGGGTGATTAGGGATTTTAAATAAATTACCTATTATGAGATTTGACAATAGTTAAATATACCTATATCCACAAAGTTACGCGGAAGAGTTTTAATTACATTGCTTTCAACTTCTATGCTTAGGGGGTTGATATTTTTATGTTATATTATATTAAAAAAAAATTAAACCCCTTCGCAAAGAAGTTATATAAATACTATTTATAAGCCCGAAGTTGCATGAAAGAGTTTTGATTGCACTGGTTTCAACTTCTTTGCGGAGGGGTTAATCTTTTTTTTTATATAATATAACAAAAATAGATTAATACCCTCCGCATAGAAGTTGTAACCAATGCAAACAAAACTCTTTCATGCCACTTCGTGGTTATAAATAGTCAGATATCGTTGGTAAAATAGCAGTTATGGGAAGGAGCTGTTAAACAAGGCAACCGCCTTTCGTAACCCAGAATGAGCGAAAAAAACACGCTAAATTTACGTTCAGCATTGGCAACGTTGCTTTAAATGCCAGAAACACATAACCCAACATTTTCAGATTGTTTACAAATTTATTTTAGCAAATTTTCCTCTATTATGCATAGAATTGGTTAAAAAAGTAACAGAAAATAGCAAAAACCTCATTGTTTATTGAATACCTAACAAAATATGTGCTAGAAAACCTTAAAAATATGAGAAATTAAGTAAAATTCTATGTTGAAACTATTTTCCGTTTTTCTGAAAAACGGTAAGAGACCGCCAGGAAAAAATTTAGTTGACAAAAACACTTAGTTTTAACTTGCTTTCGTAGCCTGCTGTATTATCCGTTTTAAAGTATAACGACATTTTTTTTGAAAAACTAGTCAAATAAAAACTTCTATTTTTAAACATAACATTTATTAACATTAGATTTACAAAATTTATAATTTTATTAACATTTACAAAATAATAATTTTATAAAAATATATAACTTTTGACTTTTTGTAGTAGGTACGTGTGTACTAATTGTAAAAATATTTTATGCAAACATAAATATTATTTTCTCTATTTGTAACTTGTAACTTTTACGAAGTGATCAACAATTATTATTGAAATAGTTGACTGTTCTGATTTTACTCGCTTGGTTGGGAATACATTTAAAAAGCATTTTTATGTTATCAAACAGTATTCCTTAACGCGCTATGCAAGCCGACCCTGTAAAAAATCTCAACCGCCTACCTCAACGGCTCTATGGCTGGCCGGCCAATCAGGGTAGATTTTGCCGCTGGCTCTCGCCTGACACGTGCTGATCACGCACTGTGCATTTGTTTATACTGGTGCATTTTGAATTTGAATACAGTTTAGGTCCTTTTTGTGCTCTGGTAGTTGTTTCGTCTTTTTGCTATCTACCACTGGCCATAGCCTTCGAGCTGTAGCGTAGTCCTCACGGTGTTGCCACGTCTCTTGCTGCTTGGCTTTGATGGCAATTCCTATAGCCTCCTTCAGTGTGTTGATCGTCACAAGTGGTGGGTCCCGTCTTTGGCGAGTCTGTCTGCTTCCTGATTGCCCACCGCATTGCAGTGGCCTGGCACCCAGCACAGAGTAGCCCCGCCCCGACGCAGCCGGGACACTGCTTCTCGGCATTCCATCACAGTTTTCAATCTCACTGATTGCATGGTGACCCTTCTTAAAGCGGCCAAGCTGTCAGAGTATATCACTATATCCCCTATTGGTCTATTAGCAATTTTCTCTTGTATATATCTAGTCGCTTCCTTTATGGCGTAAACCTCTGCTTGTAGAACATTACAGCCATCCGATAGCCTCAAAGATCGTCGGATGTCTAGTTTCTCTGAGACGATGCCTCTATACCTGTGCCCCCTGAATTTGCGGAAGCATCTGTGTAGACTGCTATCTCTTGAGTGTTCATTACTCGGTTGCTTTCCCATTCTTCTCTCGTCGGAATGCGAATCCTTATCTTTTCTCCAAAATCATGTTTGGTAAGCATATAGTCCGTTTTCTGGTCTAGCAGATGTGGACTCATGATTCATCATGATTTTCCCTATCACTGGCGATATTCTCGAGTGACCGTAGTTGGTCTGGTTCCACAGATTGGATTCCCTTAATCTTAGGGCACCCTTAGCGGCCAGATCCTTCACGAGCCAGTCGATTGATTGCAAGTCCAGAATTGCTTCTAGCGCAGCTTGCGCTGTGTTGTTCCTTGCTCCAGTTAAAAAATGGGGGTTTTAAATTAATTAAATCATTTAAAATAAGAAAGTTGCTGTCAACTTCCGGTATTTCCTGAAGTGTCGTCATTCATATTAAAAATATTTATAATCGGTAGATCTCATTATGAAAGAGTGATGTACAAAAAATCTCCGTTCTAGATATTGTAGTTCTCTAGAAACTTATAATGCACGCTCTGCCTGGTACACCCTGTATATCTCTGCGATAATCCCGATCTCCCCTATAACAAATCTTTTTATAGAACGTAAAGTGTGTGTCTTTGTTTATAATCGCAGTGATAAGACTCGAATTTGGGACACCCTGTATATTATGTTATTATGTCAATGCAATAATTTTATAAAAGCAGCGGGTTATTTCATTTCGTATAGTGTTATATGAAAAGAAATATATAATATTACATATATTTTGTGAAATGTGTTTTTAAAAAAGGTCAATAGCATTTTTACAAAATATTTCTATAAATAACAACAGTTTCCGATTAAAAATAACGCGAATTAATTCATTTTTTACATCGTGATCTATTCTGTTTACTTGACGACGTCCTCCCAAGCTGATTTGCACCTGTAATTAAGCTTGGAACGCATGTTGCAACGTCCTTGTCTACGTATGACGCACAAGGCAAAACCATGGACCGTTGGCGCAAACAGCTTTCCAACAGAATCTAAAAACGTGTTCAGACAGCTCGGGCAGTGGTTCAATTTGTGTAATAATGGGGCAGAAATTTTGTTTTGTGTGTATTGCATAACAATAGAATTATTTTTAATAATGTGGTGAAATTAAAAAGGAATTTAAATAGATATACATACAGTACGTCTGTCCGTTCTGTAGCTACGCGGTATCCGTGAGAGGGGAAACGATATTCTCTCGATGTTTTTCGTAAAAAATTAGACGACGCGTCCCATCAATAAAAATTCGACAAATTTGCAAGTGGCCAATAAAATGAGTGGGCGGAGCGATTTGCGGTGACGTACTCGTCAAGTCGACGTATAAAATATATTGCTGTTTATTTAAATGTTTTTTGTCCGCATTCCTTTCATAGACACAGATCCAGCAGATATACTGTACCTATAACAGTTTTTTCATAAACCTACCAATGATTTTAATTATTTTTTTAAGTGATAAAAGTGCTGTTTTGTCGGACAGCGTTTGCCAGTATCCGGTCGTGTATCGTTACCAGAAGTCGGACATGATTTAAAGCGATTTTTTAAATTTTAGTCATGTGTTTTAAATAAAAAAATCAACCTTTTTAAAACTTTACAATAAATCGAAAAATAACTGTAAAAGTTATAAAAATGTGCCCTAGAAAACTATAACAGATATGTATACCCTATCTACAGTTCGTCTGCTGGATCTGTGTCTATGAAAGGAATGCGGACAAAAAATATTTAAAAAATAAACAGCAATATATTTTATACGTCGACTTGACGAGTACGTCACCGCAAATCGCTCCGCCCACTCATTTTATTGGCTACTTGCAAATTTGTCGAATTTTTATTGATGGGACGCGTCGTCTAATTTTTTACGAAAAACATCGAGAGAATATCGTTTCCCCTCTCACAGATACCCCGTAGCCACAGAACGGACAGACGTACTGTATATCTATTCATCAAATATAATGTTACACTTGCTATTGTAACGTTTAAATAATTTTAATAAATCGAAAAATAATTGTAAATGTTATAAAACTATATAAAAAATGATTTGTATAACACACGCATATATAAATTCGTCAATTAAAATATTGGACCGATTTTGAAGTAATTTCGTGTGAATCCATTAGACTTCTAAAGAGCAGAGATTTATTTTGAAATTTATATTCAAGTGACAAAAAACCGCTGTTCGAATACATTTCATTCGCAACCTCTAGTGCAGAAAAAGGTTCTTTGATTTATACTATATCTTCAAATCGTTGTCAGAAATTATGCTGTTTTATATCTTTTTTGAAACAGCTGTATATTGATCAAGATAACTTCTGCCTTCATCAATTTATCTTCTATTTCTTTCCATATTTCTACCGACATTTCGACCTGCAGTAAGTACTTTACACCTTGACACTAGATAATACTAATTTCATTCTCAATTTAAGACTATTTCAATAGTGTGTTGTGTAAGGAGTAAAAATTATACTTTTTTTGACGAGGTTGTACGTTTGACGGACAGCGTAAACAGGGAGGCACAAAATTCATTTTTACTCCTAGTAGAATACTATATTTTTTCAAACATTACAAATATTTTTTCAATCAATTTCAAACGTTGCAAATAATATAAAAAGTAATACCTTGTAAGTAATCGAGTAACAATTTGTTCACTCGTTGAAATAGACGCTTATCAGTTTAATAATATATTTTTGTACTTTTGTGCTTAGGCGTAAAAGTGCTTTACTTTTTATGCCTAGATTGAAATGACTAAAATTAATACTCTTGTGACATTTAAAAAAAAATCCTTTTGATCTGAAGCGAGCGACTTTTTTTGCGGAATATATTGGTGACCGATGTGGGAAAATAACACGCGCCGTAGAATTGTTAATGTTATCAGTATAGGGCAGAGTTATAAAGATTTAGCCATTTAGGATTGGACTGTTTTTTCTAATGCATCCTTATTGTGTTGATGAAAACTCCCTTTTACTTTAGGCTTTTTCTCATAAAAAATCAGTCTATCTGCAATAAGACGTCGAAAAGGGGCTACTGTCCGACCCAATGACTAAAGAATATAAGGACATGTAACGCCCCTATACGGGCTGCAGCAGAATTTGTGACCTTAGACGCCTTTTCTTTTGGTGGCAAACAATGAGTCATCAGTTGGTCACCAGCGACAATTTTAGCAATTTTTAATAGTTCGTGTGTAGTGAACTTTGTATAAACTTTATTACAATGCTGATTAGTTGTTCAGCTTTCAAATGTAAAAGCAGCAGTGATAAGAAAGAGCCGGGAGTTACGTTTCATGAGTAAATAAACAGTCCGCCCCACCTTTTTAGCGTTTTCTTAAGTTTTCTTATTGAATTCGATAATTATTTTTCTGATATTATATGTACAGGGACATCATTTTAAGTGTCTCACTCGATTTATAATTTTCCTGTTTGGTATTTAAAGATAGTAGAAAGATTTTCTAATGTAGTTTTTCGCGAGGATGCCGATTCTCTACATCAAAATTTTTGAAAACGTCAATTTTGACAGATACGACGCCATCTTGATTTTTTTTAAATGGAAACCCCCACATATTTTAGCATGGTCCGGTAGACATATTTTAGCTAATTTCAAAAATATATAGTTTAGTGTACTTTGCTCTTACCGTTTTCGATATACAGTGGATTTAAAAATGAATTGTTCCAGAATCATTTTAAGTGTCTCACCCAATTTAAAATTTTCCTCTTTTCTATTTTAAGATAGTAAAAAGATATTTTAATGCAATTTTTCGCGAGGATGCCGATTTTCTACATTAAAATTTTTTACAACGTTAATTTTGGCAGATACGACGCCATCTTGATTTTTTTTAAATGGAAACCCCCACATATTTTAGCATGGTCCGGTAGACATATTTTAGATAATTTCAAAAATATATAGTTTAGTATACTTTGCACTTACCGTTTTCGATATACAGTGGATTTAAAAATGAATTGTTCCAGAATCATTTTAAGTGTCTCACCCAATTTAAAATTTTCCTCTTTTCTACTTTAAGATAGTAAAAAGATATTTTAATGTAAATTTTTAATAAAAAATAAAAATGAAACTTCTACACCCTGTATCTCCGAAACTAAGTATTGTAGGACATATATTTATACGAACTTTTTTACTTATTTTTATCTGCAGAGTATGCTGCCGAAGTTTCCGGAATACAGTTCGGACCACCCTGTATATAAAAAAAATGAAAATTTAGTTTTAAACTGCTAGTCATTTATCATAAGATAGCTAAATTTACGTAAATTTCATGCATTTGGATACAAATGCCACTCAGTTGTAAGTGAATGGCATTCATATTCAAATACATAAAAATTAGAGGAATTCTTGATTTCAACCCCCTGTATATAAAAAACGGTAAGTGCAAAGTATACTAAACTATATATTTTTGAAATTAGCTAAAATATGTCTACCGGACCATGCTAAAATATGTGGGGATTTCTATTTAAAAAAAATTAAGATGGCGTCGTATCTGTCAAAATTGACGTTGTAAAAAATTTTAATGTAGAAAATCGGCATCCTCGCAAAAAATTACATTAAAATATCTTTTTACTATCTTAAAATAGAAAAGAGGAAAATTTTAAATTGGGTGAGACACTTAAAATGATTCTGAAACAATTCATTTTTGAATCCACTGTATATCGAAAACGGTAAGTGCAAAGTATACTAAACTATATATTTTTGAAATTAGCTAAAATATGTCTACCGGACCATGCTAAAATATGTGGGGGTTTCCATTTAAAAAAAATCAAGATGGCGTCGTATCTGTCAAAATTGACGATTTAAAAAATTTTAATGTAGAAAATCGGCATCCTCGCGAAAAGTTACATTAAAATATCTTTTTACCATCTTAAAATAGAGAAGAGGAAAATTTTAAATTGGATGAGACACTTAAAATGATTCTGAAACAATTCATTTTTGAATCCACTGTATATCGAAAACGGTAAGTGCAAAGTATACTAAACTATATATTTTTGAAATTAGCTAAAATATGTCTACCGGACCATGCTAAAATATGTGGGGGTTTCCATTTAAAAAAAATCAAGATGGCGTCGTATCTGTCAAAATTGACGATTTAAAAAATTTTAATGTAGAAAATCGGCATCCTCGCGAAAAGTTACATTAAAATATCTTTTTACCATCTTAAAATAGAGAAGAGGAAAATTTTAAATTGGATGAGACACTTAAAATGATTCTGAAACAATTCATTTTTGAATCCACTGTATATCGAAAACGGTAAGTGCAAAGTATACTAAACTATATATTTTTGAAATTAGCTAAAATATGTCTACCGGACCATGCTAAAATATGTGGGGGTTTCCATTTAAAAAAAATCAAGATGGCGTCGTATCTGTCAAAATTGACGATTTAAAAAATTTTAATGTAGAAAATCGGCATCCTCGCGAAAAGTTACATTAAAATATCTTTTTACCATCTTAAAATAGAGAAGAGGAAAATTTTAAATTGGATGAGACACTTAAAATGATTCTGAAACAATTCATTTTTGAATCCACTGTATATCGAAAACGGTAAGTGCAAAGTATACTAAACTATATAATTTTGAAATTAGCTAAAATATGTCTACCGGACCATGCTAAAATATGTGGGGGTTTCCATTTAAAAAAAATCAAGATGGCGTCGTATCTGTCAAAATTGACGATTTAAAAAATTTTAATGTAGAAAATCGGCATCCTCGCGAAAGATTACATTGAAATATCTTTTTACTCTCTTAAAATGGAAAAGAGGAAAATTTTAAATTGGGTGAGACACTTAAAATGATTCTGGAACAATTCATTTTTAAATTCACTGTATATCGAAAATGGTAAGTGCAAAGTATACTAAACTATATATTTTTGAGATTAGCTAAAATATGTCTACCGGACCATGCTAAAATATGTGGGGGTTTCCATTTAAAAAAAATCAAGATGGCGTCGTATCTGTCAAAATTGATGATTTAAAAAATTTTAATGTAGAAAATCGGCATCCTCGCGAAAAAATTACATTAAAATATCTTTTACCATCTTAAAATAGAGAAGAGGAAAATTTTAAATTTGGTGACACTTAAAATGATTCTGAACAATTCATTTTTAAATCCACTGTATATCGAAAACGGTAAGTGCAAAGTATACTAAACTATATATTTTTGAAATTAGCTAAAATATGTCTACCGGACCATGCTAAAATATGTGGGGGTTTCTATTTAAAAAAAATCAAAATGGCGTCGTATCTGTCAAAATTGACGTTTTAAAAAATTTTGGTGTAGAGAATCGGCATCCTCGCAAAAAATTACATTAGGAAATCTTTCTACTATCTTTAAATACCAAACAGGAAAATTATAAATCGAGTGAGACACTTAAAATGATGTCCCTGTACTTGATGTATACGTCGATACTAGTTTTGTACCTTTTGTTAACATTTTAATGCGTTTTTTTCGTAATTAATTTGTATGATGCCACCGCCTACACCATAGGCGTAGTCAAAACATTTATCAAAAATATAAATATCCCTTCAACTAGCTAAGTTAAGAAAAATATATGACCACGGCACTGTTTGGTGCCATGGTAACAATTTGCTCTCGGGTGTTATTTGTCCTTGAGTTCTTTAGTCATTGGTCCGACCTCTCAAATATATTAAATTTAGTGGTCGGACAACTTTTATTTCCTTTCATCTTGAATTGAGTTTTTGCTGTCCGACCACTAAACACTACCAAAAACTCATGTTTTATTATATTTCAAAGAAATAAAGACAGTAGATATTACATATCAATTATCAAAAAAAAAAGACTAAAACAAAATATTTGAATTCTTGCAAAAATAATTGAGGAAAAAAGTCACCATGATAAAACTATGCTACTATGCGAGAAGTTGCTTATTAGGAACTGTATCTGTTACGTTTTCTGTTAATTTCTCTGATAACCCAATTTCTACCAGAACAACAGTACAAAAAGTTATTGCTGCTTAAAGCAAAAGAATCCGTAATAAAGAACTGCCTGGTAAGCACAGTAGATAATCACGAAAGGTCTGAAAAAAATAATGATAACAGAGATCTAGATAATTTACTTCACATAAAAATCATAATACCATTTCTTATCATTTTATTATTAACTATAATAAGTAATTGATTTTCTATTAAATGATTCCCGTTTAGAATACAAAAGTCTTTTTTCAAAAATATTTGCTTAATTTAATGGTACATTATTAGTTAAACCAAATTAGGTTTAAAACCAATAAAAAGCTAATGTGTTTAATGTAAAATGCAATTCGTGGTGCTGTCTACACTACTACGTCATAGTATCTGTCATTTGGGTGTCGAAATGCATTTTTGTAATCTAAAACTTGTTCGAATTAGTATTCTACATTTTTGTTTAAATTTATTTAAATTATCACTTTGTTTTTTTTATATGAATTTTTTTCTATATAAGCTCTGTTTTTACAAATACCTATCTTATTTTTATTTATAAAACTATCAAACTTTATTTATTCGCAGATCGTGATTCGCCATAATAAAAAATTTTACAAAACAATTATCAATATTTTCTCCATATTTTATATGATTTTGATCCACTGTCCGGCGTTTTCCGAACTTCTCTCGTTAGTCATTCGAGGAATCCCTGCTATGTTGCCATATCGCTCAAGATTAAGTTATATCACCCGAAAATACTGAGAAACTACTTAAAAAATGTTATTATTGTTTGTTTTTAGGAAAGTCGATGATATTTAATCTCATAATAATCGCAGAAATATATAATCCTGATAATTTAGCTGAATTTATTGACCTGTATTTTAATGATAAATACGTAAAAACCTGGTGTGAGCGATTATCGGATTTTTAAAATTCGGGGAATGCTATAGCAATCATGTCAGGACAGGAATTTTAGGAAACTGAATTAACTGAATTCCGATTTTGAGTTTACTGTGTCACAAACTGTGTTTTATCGATTGCGAAAACGTACTTTCCGCAATTATACATAGATTTTTCGTATAAATATACATACATTTAAAAATAAGATTTATTTGTATGCTTAATACATACTACTTTTGTTTTTGTGTATCTAGAGTAAAAATAGAAAAATATATATTATTAATAAATGAATGTTTTTGTTTCAATTATCCAATTCTTTTTTATCTTGAGGCGCTTTTTATTCACAAATACGATTATAAAATTTGTCTAGAATCTACAGTATACAGTATGTTCCCGGTTTGTCTTTCAAGAGGAAAAAAACTTTTTTATTATTGACCTTTTGAGAAAAATAAATTCTTCATAAGAAAATTTGCCTGTTCTGTATTGGTTAATCCTGAGGTTAATCTCGTTTATACTTTTCAAAATTTCCATCCCGTTTTAAAGATAAATAAAATATATATATATATATATATATATATATATATATATATATATATATATATATATATATATATATATATATATATATATATATATATATATATATATATATATATATATATATATATATATATATATGTTGTTGAACTCTAAAAATCAAAACGCATTATTATGGTTTAGCTATAAAAATAATAAAAAAAATATTGCCAACAAATTTATCTACAAGCTAATACCATAATCTTAAAAATTGGATTACAAATTCAAAAGTTATGAAACATCAAACTTGGTCAAAATTTTAGGTTGTAGTTTATTAATGTGCTTATACCTAATATAATTTCGTTTTCATTCTTTGATAGATTGTTATTGATAGAACTTTAATTAACGTCATATTTTTTGCTGTTTTAAAATGTTAAAAAGCACAAAATTTATTTAGTTCAATGCTACGGAAAGGGTGATAATAGTTATCGGAAAATTTGATACTTTAACAACTGTAAAAAGTATAGTATGACGTTATATAAATTAATCACAAGAATCCCCCATAACCATATCTATCAAAGAATGAAATCGAAATTATATTACCATAGAAACGCCTTTTAATTTTCAGGACTTCAAAATTCAACCATATTGTCATGTTTTTTTTGAAAAATTTGGAAAAGTATAAATAGGATTAACCATTCTAGAACAAGCAAAGATTTTTATGAAGAATTCATTTATCTCAAAAATTTCATTAATAAAAAGTGATTCCGTTTGTAAAGACAATCCGGGGACATAATATACGTACTATCATTTTTTTTTGTCCTACCATTTTTCTAATTCTTAAAATCTTAAAGCAAAAAGTTTCAGAAATGTTTTTATACAAAATTATAGTAACCGCATAGATGCCACTTTTAATTTTTAATATAACATAGCTTCCATAGGTAGGCACTCAAGAATGTGTCTCTTTTACTTTACTTACTTAAGTTATAAGAAACTAATATTGTTTCTAGTCTATATAAATACGTGAAGAAAATCAAGTAGTCCCATGACCAACATTTTTTTTACCATTTTCGGTAGTTAGAGTTAGACCTCTGATTAGACCACCCATATTACGGATATTTATGTTGCGTTATCTCTAAACTAATGAAAAACTTTCGTAAGTAAAGAATATAATACTGCTTTAGTCATAATTATTAAATCACACTTCATAATGTTTTGATTAAGGATCTTTTATTTGCAAAATTTAGGTGTGATATAGGTTATCTATTTTTCCGTATACATATTATCATTGTATAAGAATATATAAACAAGGATATTATTATAATAATCAAATACTAATTGATACCACTGATAACCTAGTAATATACCATTGTCTATACCGGGTGCGTCTCAAAAGTGGCTCATCTCTATAACTTTTTTTATTTTTTCAGATAAAAAAACGAGATTTGGTATGTTAGTATCAAGGATATATAGGTTAGTATATGTATCAGATTGATAGACGTATTCAATTGTATTTGGTCACTTCCTGTTTCACCAGAAATTACTACAACTTTTGATTTTTAAATGACACCCTCGGTATTTTTTTTACTTTATTCGATAGAAAATGACACTCTGAATAGAATGACATTATTACAGTTGGAGGTTGGAACCTTTGGTGTTACACAGCAAAATAAAACACTAAATCACCACAATACACACCAAAACACTTTACTTTTACACTTATAGGGTTGAGCCACTTTTTATACACACTCGGTTTAAGTATTAATGATCAAAGCTGATATATTAAGAACAGAGAACATAATATGTATAGGAAGTGATGGACGGTGGGTAGATACCTAACGGGTAGATACCTAACGGGTAGATACCTAACGGGTAGATACCTAACGGCTGGATACATAACGGGTATATACCCAACATTTGGGAAGCGCTCAGAAATATTGTAGCCATTGTAGGTATTTAAGATGCGGTCGTCGGGGAATCCTCTTTTAAAATTAGGGTATTTAACTAAATTGCCCCGTCGCGTCGCCGTGTTTTTTTTAAATTTATTTCTTTAATACCGAATTTAACAACAAATTGTTAAAATTTGTTAGAGTACCTTAAATTAACAAAGTAAGTATGGGGCAAGACCGTGGGTATTTGCCAAAATTTCAATATACCGGGTATTTGCCCATCACTGTGTAATACAAATAAGTAGCTAACTACCTGTGATAGCTACGCAACGTACGAGAAAAAACGACGTCAAAGACTCTTCCTTAGTTTTTAATGGCGCTTTTAGTTCCGGTTGTCCTGAAGAAGGCTGTAATTTATTTTTATATTGAGTAAAAACGATGTTTAAAAACTGCAATGTAGTTTAAAATTCTAGAGGTAAAATATTTTTTTTGAAAATTTATGTGTCTGGAAACGTTCTATCCTTTTTTCATATTTTAATTCTATAATTAGTGTTAATTGTTGACAAGTTTTATGTCAATTTTTAGTAAATGACATCTAGAAAATGACCCGGCCAAAATTATCATGGATTGTCATTCACCAACCGTCCTTGACGCCGTTTTTTTTGGAATACATGGTATATATTCTATGCTAAAAACAGTAAAAACCATTGGCTACGAACCTGCTAAGAACGAAGAACATTCAAAATCACACGTACTCGCCTTTAGCACCTAAAACTATTTCAAGGATATTGACTGATTCAAGAAATCCGTTAACCTTGTCATATATTTTATTCACAGTTTATATCAAAGGTTCATATACATAATTGGTAGTGTAAATTCAACTAGCCCTACAGGACATTCCTAGGTAGTCTGATCTTTTTCGCAAAACTCCAGTAGTGTGAACCTTTACCGAGAAAAACTTTATTCTAATTATTTCAGTGAATTTTGCCTTTCTAGTGAAAGCGGAGAAGCAAGCAGAAAACCTCCTTAATACTTAATGATAAAATACGCTAGTTTTACCCTGGAAGTTCAATCCAATATTAATACTGACAATTTCTGGGTATTTGTAATTTGTATTCCCAAAATCACTAAATTTTATTATTAGAGCATCAGTACCTATTCTCTAGGGCACAGGGGTGGCCATAGAAAATAACTTAACGGGGGGTGGCCAACTTTTCTGTATATAAGATCTACTTTTATCTTAAAAGCGTGTCGCGATCGACTTGTCATAGGCGTAGTCTAAGGGGGAGGATGGGGTATGAAATGTATACAATGTTTATACACCGTGTTTCAGCAGAAGGTGTATTCCTGCTAGATAAATGGGTAGATATATTTTCAAAACTATTTTCTATTTTTTAGCCGACCATACCCATAGGTATGGTAGGCTATTAAGATCGGCAAAAGAAAAGTTTTTTTAATTTCACTCAAAGTCAGTTATTTGGGTCATAAATAACCTAAATACAAAATATTTTCATGGTGTCTGTCTGTCTGTCTGCCCGTCTGTATAACAAGATAACTCAAAAACCGCTACACCGGTTTTAACCAAATTTGGCACAAAAATACTGTGGCAGCCGAGAATCTGGCCATTAGTTTTTGGTGGGGGTGGGGGGTTGGTAAGGGGGTATGGGAGGGGGTTAAACATTTAAAAAAATCGTAACTCCAAAATTGCAGTAGCTAGCGAAACGCGGTTTTCAATTTAAGATTAGGAATAAAATTTGCAACAAAATTTGTAATAACATCAAAATCAGTGTTTCCGTAGTCCGTTTTCCCATCGGACGCGACCACAGGTGGCGAATAGGAGAAATAACCGCGGACCAAAATTGGAAAAATTCCTTTTCTTTGAAACGAAAAGAACTGCCTACCAACTTTTTATTAACATATTTACATATTTTAGTATGGGCGGCTATACGTGCTTCCCGGCGCCAATTTTTAATTTATTTTTTAATTATTTATTATTAAGTATTTAACATATAGGCTCATGAAGAAATTAAATTTCCAGACCTAACTTTGATAGTAGCATTCCGTACATGTCTGTGGTACCTAAAAAATTCGATTTTCCGATACTTTTTTAATATTAAAGATGTAGATGAGTACTTACTTAAAATGAAATTTTAATTTTTTATCCACTATACAATGTATAAGTTATTATACAATTTGTTTATAAATATGAAAAAGTTATTATAAATAGGAACAGTATGGCTGATAATTTGATTACAATATTTCAAGTTGGTCTTTTGGTCAGGAAAATTTATCATGAAAAAATAATATGCAACTTACTTTTTTCTAATATGTATATCAAATAGCTCGCTGTATGCACCTCGTTCTGAAATACAACAACAATAATTATTTAAAGCGCCAAAAAACTCACGTCAAGGGTATATAATTAAAAGAACGAGGATACTTAGTAATTAATAATATTTACTGGAACATTTTCTCGCTGCACATATTTCTTTGGCAAGATTAAATGAAGTTTTTAATTTCATTTTCTAATGCCTTTTCATCCATATGAAATATCTTAATTTTTTTAGCTAATGTATTTACAATTAAAACTTTTTTTAAAGGAGAAGGTATACATTCCGTAATTTCTTAAATTTTTTCAAAATCCTGGAATCTGGGCGTATACAGGAATTTATTTAAGGGTGGACTAAATCAAAAGTAATATTGCTTTTAGGCGCTTAATTGCTTTTTATTGCGCTATTTTTAACCAAAAAGCTTAATATTTAACCCAATTTACAAATTTCAGGGGGGCTAGAGCCCCATGGGCTCCCTCTGTATCCGCCGCTGCTTTTGAGATTTTTGCGGCGATCGACCAAAATTGGCTTCGCGATCGACTTGTTGACCACCCCTGCCTCTAGGGAATCTAGGGATGGATATAAAAAATAAATCTTATTTTTATGTAAGGAATCTTACCACGAGAGATGGCATATGTTTTTAGAAACATCCTGTATAATTCGATATGGTTCTACCATTCTAGAGTTTCATAACAGATGTCGCTGTAGAAAATAAATAAATTTTAGGCAACCAATTATACGTCAAATTGAAAATATTTTGCAAAATTGATTTGTATCACTTGTTATCAAAATCCAAATAATCAAACATCAAACAAGAAAAGTGATAATGAAATAATACCATAATACGCAATCAGAGCGAGATTACACAAGAAATACCTGCCCGAATAAGGTCAGAGAAATCTAGATGGATTAAACCGCTTTTTTCCATGACGAATTCAGATCACGATTTAGCTAACCTTAGAAATATCAGCGAGAATATCGATTGAAAGTGTTCCTTTAAATTATTTTTAGATTTTACGAAGAAAAACGATTGTTTCCTGGGTTCGTTAGTTTTTATTATTATGTGCGTCTGCAGTCTTGAGTTATTAATATTCCTCAAGATATAGTTTATATTTTCTCTCTTTAAAAGAGTGACAAATAAACAACGTTTGGATAATAATTTCATAATTCCTAAGTAATAAACGATTTGCGCTCATTTACCTACCGTAGTTTCATTATATCATATTTTAGGATAGCTGAAAAAGAAACTTAACATATGTTCTCCAAAGTACAGTGGCTGTATTCTTCAGTGATGAGATTGTGATTTATATAAAAATGGGTGTTAATAGTAGCAAAAAGTTGGCTGCAAAATGCTCTTTCCTTTCTAAAGATGAACAGCTTATTGTTAGCAATTCTTTTAAGCTGGCAAGTAAAAACTCAGAAAAAATCAAAGAAGATGAAATTACAGTAAGTTTAATTTATACCTCTGCCTTATTCTTTTTTAAACTGTTTTTTTTTCTTAAAAACAGAAACTGTGGGGCTCTCAAATGGATCCCCGTTTACTTCAGTACATCAATAATTATCTATTTGGACGAGGGGAGCAAAAAATTGTTACAGTCGATTTAGAAAGATTTGCTGAATTATTTGTGTTCTGTACTAGAGGTACTGTGGATGAAAAAGTGAAGGTTCTTCTGACTTCTTTAGGAAAAACTGAAGAGGAATGCAACGATATTCCTTACAGCCTTGTAAAGGAGGTAAAGTTAATAACATTTTGTATGTCTTTTTTATTATTAGTGTTATATTGATTTTTTAGTATGTAGAAGCTATTGTAAGTTCTTACATGAAAATACAGAGACTGAGTAACTCAAAACAGTATAAAAGTTGGGCTAATAGAGGATGCAATACTCACACTCAGAATTCTCAGCGTCTGGCAGAAAGTCTAACAAGAGATTTAGCTGGTAAGTACTTAAAAAGTACTAGTAGATATATAATTAAAAATCAATTTTAGTTTTAGGTAATAATGCCATATCAAGAAGGTCTTTAGAAACTTGGTTGCAGGGTAGCACTGTACTTGGACAGCTCTTACTATTTGTCTTTATGCATTTATATAATATTTCTCATAAGGTATTTCTCATAGGATACAACAGCTTTTTGTTTGTTTTATGTAATAAAGTAATTTTAGGACAAATCTGCGATCGTAAATGAAAAACAACCAAGTTCGGTAGAGTCAGAGCAGGCTACAAATGAAAATGAAGGTCCTAGAGAAAGATCTTTGGTACCATATTGTCGAGGTTTAGATTTGATTCCTTCATATCCAAGTATTTTGGATTTGAATCAGATTGTATTTGTCAATGCTCATTTGCCACAGCAGTACCAAGTTGAGTGGAGGTTCTTGTTTAGTTCTGAGATACATGGAGAGTCATTTTCAACCTTGATAGGTTAGATAATATAAGAAATATATAGCGTCGCTGTTATGTATGGAAACGGTCAATTATGGGTGAAATATTAATAGGTGCCGCAAAAAGTTAAATATAAGTTATAGGATTTTTAAATATCTATTAGCGAGTAATAAATTTAAGTATACTGGGTCGGTCTTAAAGTCGTGGCACATAAGTTTCTTTTTTTTTAATAGAACCCCTGGATATTACTGCATATTTCAATTCTTCCTTCAATTCTTAGCAAAAATTTAAATACACAACGTACCTCAAACCAACCGATTCCGAGTTATTGACTTTTGAAAATATTACGTAAACTATTTGATTTAATTAATTTCGATATATTCAGTTTCATTTTAAGATGCCATTCTGCCGAAACTGTGATACTTTAAACTTAAAAAATTTGACATTAGTTCTCAAGTTAGCATTTAGAGATGTATAAAATGAGATTATATCAAGTCTAGAAATTACAAAATTCTTGTTTGACATTTCAATTCTTCAATGTATGTAGATTGTGTATTACGATTATTGCTTAAAACTGAAGGAAGAATTGAAATATGCAATAATATACAGAGGGTTTCATTTAAAACAAAATTTGATGTCCACAACTTTATGATCGACCCTGTATACTGTTAGAGATATATAACAATCGATCTCTATAACAGTAGATTGTTTGTTTACAGGTGAAAATATTATATTGACGTTTTAGTAATAAAGTTGTCAGAAGTTTAAATATTTAAATTGAATTTATTTCCAAAAGAAATTTTGTAAAAGAGATAACAAATTCAGAAGTGGAATAATCGTCCGACGTTCTTTTATGAGAAGTATGAGTGAACAGGATAGTGAAATTAGCCCAAATCCTGTACTGGAGTCAAATTTTGAAAATGTTTACCGAAGTTAAGTAGAGCTGCCTATTAGTATGAATACACAGACACGACAGGGTGAGCCTGTGAATCTAAATACTGTACTGGATACGATGCAGGCTATAATCCAACAAAATGCCATTATACTGCAAATGATGAACGACCGTCAAAATCAACAACGGGATGTTCCAAATTATAATATGCCTGATTTTTCGAAATCCATTCCATTTCTCGACGGTATTGATTTGAAGAAAAGTAAATTTTGGTTAAAAAGTATAGAAAGTGCCGCACAACTCCATAACTAGCCTCCAGCATTTATGTTGGAAACTGCGCGTTTTCATTTAACTGGAGCAGCATACCATTGGTATGATTATAGAAGAGAATACTTAAATTCTTGGAGACAATTCAGATAGTTTATGATTTATTATGTATCATCATTATGGTAATTATGTATCATCATTATGCTAATTATGTATCATTATGCTAATTATGTATCATTGTTATGTTAATTATGTATCATTGTTATGTTAATTATGTATCATCATTATGTTAATTATGTATCATCGTTATGTTAATTATGTATCATCATTATGGTAATTATGCATCATCATTATGATAATTATGTATCATCATTATGTTAATTATGTATCATCATTATGCTCATTATGTATCATAGTTATGTTAATTATGTATCATCATTATGTTAATTATGTATTATGATCCTATTGCTAGCTTATTGTATTATTATGAATTTCTTATGTTCTTTATGTCATTGTTATGTTTCTTATGGCATTATTATGTATATTATGTCATTATTATGTTTCTAATTTTACTATAAATCTATTGTTATTTGTTATCGATCGGGGCGATCGAGTGTCAGGTTGGCCGATCTGTTAGAGATATATAACAATCGATCTCTATAACAGTAGATTGTTTGTTTACAGGTGATAATATATTGACGTTTTAGTAATAAAGTCGTCAGAAGTTTATAGTTATTAACGTAATAAGGCCGATAAACAACAAATAACGGCCGGGCTGAAGTTTGTGATCCGAGGCGATAGCCGAGGATCATAAGCAGCCAAGGCCGTTATTTGTTATCGGCCGTGTTGCGTTCTAGATTTTTCGTCATACTGCAGATTTTTTAGAGCAATAAACACTACTATTTAATAACAAATTTTATTGAACAATAACACAAGTAAGGATAAAAAATACATAATGTCTTATACTAAAATTCATTTTTCATGATAATGAACATGGAAATTAAAAGTGCACTTGTTGTTCTTAGAAATCTGTAATCCTTCCCAGGGATTTACAGATTTTATAGAAGAAGATGATGCTACTGAAGAATGGCAAATATTTGTATCCACTAAAGACACATTATTTTTGGAGCTATCATGAAAAAGTTGATTTGTTATTTTCATTCTTTGGAAACTGATTTTTCTATGTAAGTTTCTGCCACTGTTGAAGACTCCCATCCTCCTAGCTCCTTTAGCGATAGTAAATCACCACCATTTTCGGCGAGCATGGTTGCTGATGATCTACGAAATGAATGCCCTGTATAACGTTCTGGATTCTCCAAGTTCAAAAATTTTGCAATTTTCTGCGGTACGCTCCCGATGGTATGTATACCGACGATTTGCTTAACACACTTGCCTTTCTTGTAACCAATGAAAAATTTTGGATTGTCAAAGTTACGAGGACGCAGGTTGATGTATTTTTGTATAAACCATAGGCATCAAACGGAAGGCCCGTTTTTGGAATAAGAAATTTCCTATCTTTCTTATTTTTAGTATTTCTTAATGAGACAAGAATATTTTTCTCCGAATCTTCGAAATCATCAACTGTGAGTGACCAAAGCTCGCTGCGCCTACAAGCTCCAAGAATACCAAGCACCAATACAATTTTTTCGAGTAACCAGGTGTAATCATCGGCATCCAGTAGAAAATTATTTATGTCATTCTCCGACAGAACTTTGGCTTTTTGGTGAATAACCTTCGTTTTTGCGCCTCAGAAACATGAACAGTTTACCAAATCTATGAACAAATATAATTTAGATGAGTATGATTAAATATCGAAGAATATAATGGCTTTTTACCTTGATATGTCGATGTTTTCATATACTCTCAACGCAAGCTTCAGCATGGATATCTTTGTCCACAGTGATGTAGAAGAATACATTTCAGACATTCTTTTAGCATAAGCCAGCAATACCGCTTCATTTACGCTGTTTATACTTCTATCCTGCCGCCACTTCAAAAAAAATTGTCATATTCCTGCTGATATCTCTCTCTGGTTATAGTCGGAAGTAAATTTTGAGTAGCCGCAGCCGCTTCCTCCTGTATTTCCAACGGAATTTCTCGCGACATCTCGCTATGGTCTATTTTCCCAATTTTTGAAAAGTCCAACTGACAATAAATAGTCATTGTTGCAGGTGACAGACGTTACGATTACCTTAGAAACTTAACGGCCGCCGGCCGTTATGATAACGTCCGGCGGACGTTATATGCATCTTTTCCATTCTGATTTTGCTTATGTTATAATAATATAACAATATAGTATGACGAAAAATATTTAAATTGAATTTATTTCAAAAGGAATTTTGTAAAAGAGATAATACTTAAATTTGCTAGTAGCTAATAGGCATTTAAAAACCCATTACAACAGTATCACAGTTTCGGCACAATGGCATCGTTAAATGAAACTGAACATATCGAAATTAATTAAATCAAATTGTTTAAGTGATATGTTAAAGGTCAGTAATTTGGAAACGGTTGGTTTGAGGTACATTGTGTGTATCTCAATTTTTGCTTAGAATTGAATGAAGAATTGAAATATGCAATAATATACAGGGGGTTCTATTTAAAAAAAATGAAACTTATGTACCACGACTTTATTACCAACCCTGTATACATAAATTTATTACTCGCCAATAGACATTTAACAACCCTATAATTTTTGTATTTAACTTTTTGCGGCACTTTGTTTATTTTACCTAATAATCGACCGTTTTCATACATAACAGCGACCCTGTATATTTTTGTCAAATATTTTCTATATCCAATAACTTGCAACTATAGGTCGCATAGTGAATCAAGGTCCTTCAGTGATGGTGTTGGAAGATCGTAGCGGGTATGTATTTGGTGGCTTCGCTCCTGCGAATTGGGCTTTGGGGCCCAACTTTTTCGGTGACGACAGTTGTTTCTTATTCACTCTATCACCGAGAATGAGAATATTTCCATCGACTGGCTACAACCAGCATTTTCAGTATTTGAATTTACACCAACAGACCATGCCCAATGGATTGGTAAGCTCAAGATTTCTTTAGGGTATTGTAAAAATAATAAAATTTACTTTTACAGGCAATGGGAGGTCAGCATAATTTCTGTGGGCTGTGGCTAGATGGGGAATATGGTAAAGGGCACTCTAGTGAGTCGTGTACTACTTTTGCTGGGTACCAACAGATGTCACATACGAAGGAATTTCAGTTTAGACACTTGGAAGTGTGGGGTTTGGGTCAGCCACCACCCACGCCTCAAGAAAGAGGTGAAAGAGTGACTGGAAAGGTATAATTGCTTTTTGTTAATAAAATACAACTTATAGCCTGTCCAACGAGGGGATACATAGCAGTAACAGTTGGATTTGTCGTCTTAATGCCCACTTAAATTGCATTTTCTGCTATTTTTTGGATGCCATCTGTAGAAATCTTCTTTGACTTGTTGGACAGACTTTACATTATGTTTTAAAGTAAATAAAAGCACTATAGATATACATATACCGGATGCGTCGCAAAAGTGGCTAGGTTAGGTTAGGTTAGGTTGCTGGGGTTTGGGATCATATTTGATCCCTCACTCGGAGCCTTGGGCCCATTGCGATACCCCTGTATTGTTTTACCAAACCTTCTTCCCATTCTTTCTTTGCGTTAAAGCACTTCCAGCTCTTTGCAAAGTTCCCGATGTCGCTGATGTTGGCTTCTGCTGCTTCCTCTAGTCCCTCTAAAAAACCTTGCCCTAAAGTTTTAAATATATATGTTATATGTTTATTAATATATTTCTATTAAAAAATATATTTTCCAGGGTGGAAGCATTCTGGATGGGAATGCTGAAAGCAAAGCCATGCTGAAAATGGCGGGAAAAACAATACACAGCGAGGGATTGCGAGAACCTCCTAATACGTAATCAAAAAGCGTTTTTTTTAATTTGCTTGCTACCTCTTATTTCATTCGAAACATCAAACAACTTCATTCATGTGGTTCTGTATATCTTACAAAAAATAATAACTGGAGAGCACAAAGTAACTTAAAAACGCAACATTTTAAATCAAAATGTATAAAAAATTCTTGGACCAATAAATTCGGATTAAACTTTTATAAAGCACTTCTTCCCATTGTTTAATGTCGTCTCGTGTGTAAGTTTATAAATAACTACATAAAAATGCCGTACTTCTGTGTACATTGTTTGGATTTAATGTTCTAATCACCGGCAACATAATTAATAAAAGTGCCAAAAAATAATTGATCACGCACTTTTTGAGCCCCGTAAAATTATATATAAAATACATTGATTTTTTCAAACTGATCATGGGTCATACTCAATGAGACGCGTGTTAGATTTAAAATTTAAAGAAAACAAGACGGGGTATAGATTACGTTTATTTATTTAATAGATGTTTAAGATATATGTATTTCAGTGTTCTTTACTACAATTGCAAAGCACCTGTGTGATTTTTTATTGTTAGTTGACGAATTTAAATATATATCTGCTATTATATAGCTTGTTTTCTTTCTTTGTCTTTCTTTTACACAATATTTATTGAATTAGCTATGTATTATACGTTTAAAGAGTTAATTCAATGGAAAATCTTTCACATCTAGAATACAATATACCTACAGTCTCAAATATGTTTAAATATATACAGTCGTATTTCTACAACAGATATTTAGTGTGACTATGCAACCAAGATTTCATCCTACCAAAATTCAGAAATTGATTTGGTTTGGTTTGATTTTATATCTAATAATTGTATACTATATGAAATTGTATACCGTATTGTATACTATATAAAACTGTATACTGTATGATCGAAAGAAACCGGCATAAGCGATGGCTATGAAATGACGATCGATATCATTGCCCATATAATTTTACATATAAAATGACAGCAGTCTTCATTTCATAGCCATCGCTGAAGCTTTTTTTTTCGATCATACGGTAGCTCTAATGTGTTCTTAAAAAAATAATTAAGTAATAATAGTTCTTTAATAAAGGTAGAAGGGTTAGATCTACAACTTCATTAACAGTAAATATGCAACTGTAAATATTAAATAAATTAGTCTATAAAAACATATACAAAAATTTATTTGAAAAAAGATAAGAACAAACTTTAAAAATGCTATACAAACTCAACCGTTTTCCGTTAAATTAGAAACATAAACACATCAGTAGAAAAACCTGTATAGTTCTAAAATGCTGTAACTATAGATAAAGGCAAAAATAGAAGTTGTAAAAGGATTATTTAAGTATATTTCATTTTGTAGGCAATAAAACCGGCTAAACCCAGAATTACTGTGGCTCCCAGACTACTCCAAATGCTGAACTAAAATGAATATTCAGTAGTACTCAGTTTTAAGCAATCTGTCTTAATTTTTACTTACCTGACTATTTTTCTTCTTGTCTTCTTTCTTTTCAAATTCCTTCTTTGACGGTGCTGGTAGGGGACCTCCAAACATTCTCCTAGCGTATTCCCTCTCAGAACTTTTTTGCTTTTGTAATCTTGAATTAACATTATTAATTTCTTTCAAAATACTGCAGTCGTTTGGTTCAATGCTTTTTGCCTTTTCCAATAGTTGTAATGCTTGATGCAAATCGTTTTTGCCAATATGAATCTACAGACATATGTAAAAAAAGAAATGGTGTGTAAAAATATGGTATCAAGTTTTTACTGTTATTCTTGTTTATCAGGGATTAAGGTACCGTATGATCGAAAAAAAAACGGTGTCCAGTTGGCTTGGAAATGACGATCGATGACATTCCCCATATAATTTTACATATAAAACGATAGCGATCTTCATTTCATAGCCATCGCTGACGCCGTTTTTTATATATCGATTTTTAAATATTGTATATCGATGTTTTCAAAAGATCGATTAACGTCCCCAATACTAATTTAAGGCAAAACCTTTTTTTTAACCAACGAAAATTAATTTTTGCCTGTTTTTCTTTAGGTCACCTTCTTTCTTTATGCATTGATTTTTATTTTTATAATAATGTCAATGTCAAATCAACAGAATAATAATCCTTTGTAATATTTCTAAAGCCAAAGCTAACCTCAAAAATTTATTTTAACCTGTAATTTTATGTCATCTATGACTTTAGTTTTGCTTTATCATTCAGGCAAAGTATTTAGTTAAATAGCGATTGACCAGAAATAATTAGACACACGATGAAGATTACTCTTAAAAATTTACAACAGCAAAGTTTTGTTGTTGAAATAGATCCGAACCAATCGGTAAAACAACTGAAGCAAAAAATTGAAAGTGAGAAAGGAGGAGATTACCCATTAGAGAATCAAAGACTTATATACGCTGGAAAAATTCTTACAGACGATACCCCGTTATCAGAATATAATATTGATGAGAAAAAGTTCATAGTGGTTATGGTCACCAAACCCAAGCTTCAAGAGAAAGTTGATGTAGGTGATATAGAAACACCTTCAAATGCAAGTAACGCAAAAACCACAACAACAATTCCTAACCCCGCTGTTCCCCCAAATGCTGCACCAGCCATAGTCGTCCCTCCCGCACCTGCCCCTGCAGTAGCACCAGCAGCTTTAACCAACATTAACTTAAGTAGTTCTGCAGAATCTACTTTACTTATGGGAGAAGATTATGAGAATATGGTCAGAAATATCATGGACATGGGATATGCAAGGGATCAGGTTGAGCAAGCACTAAGAGCGAGCTTCAATAATCCAGATCGAGCAGTGGAATATTTAATCACCGGAATACCCCAAATAGATGAATCAGAGGTTAATGAGTCCACCGATATGTCAGGTGTGGACCAAACACAATCAGATGCCGGCGACCCATTAGCATTTCTGAGAACTCAGCCCCAGTTTCAACAAATGAGACATGTTATTCAGCAAAATCCTCAGCTGTTGAATGCAGTGCTTCAGCAGATCGGTCAGACAAATCCAGCTTTATTACAACTGATTTCAGAGAATCAAGAATCATTTGTACGAATGTTAAACGAGCCAGCCCCTGGAACGACGCCTGTGTTAACACCACCAACTAGTTCACCCCTTCCTGTCCCTGGGGCAGTACCTCAAAATGTTCCAGCCACTGGAGGTATACCTGCCGGAGGTATACCTATTCAGGTAACGCCACAAGATAAAGATGCAATTGAAAGATTAAAGGCTTTAGGATTCCCTGAACATTTAGTTGTTCAAGCATATTTTGCGTGTGAAAAAAATGAAAATTTGGCAGCGAATTTTCTTCTGTCACAGACATTCGATGATTAGAATAGGAAGTGTATCTTTAAAAAGTGTTAAACTGTAATTTAGGTTATTTTTTAATTTAATTTTAAAGTTTAATCTTTTAATTTTTCAGTTATGAATGGAATTGTATAGTAAAAAAGTAAAATAACAACTCTGTCAATATTCTCACTCATATTATTCAATAAACCAAATATATAGCCTTTCTGCTACACACTGTTCTTGGTTCTTATTTTTTACCATTAATATGGGTAATTTTAAAATTGCCTAGTTCCTTTATCTATCAAATATAATGCATCACAGAAATCAAAATTGAAAAGAAAGAAATAAGATTCAAACCAATAGTAAATTAATTTTAATTATATGAACAAATAAACAGAACAATGAACAATAGTTCTGTTATTTCTTTAAATGTTGTGCTGTATTTCTTTAAATGTTGTAAGGTGTTTACTTTTTCAAAATTAATTAATATTAATCTTCCTAAATTTTTAATAATTTTGATCTAAATTGAATCTATCTACGGGTCGGTAGAAAAGCCGATGGCGAATCTTCCACGCAGTAGCGGTGTCTTTCTCTATTCGCCGCTGTAAATACCGTATGCTCGAAAAAAAAACGGCATACAGTTGGCTTGGAAATGAACGTCGATGACAATTTCCATATAAAATGACAGCAATCTTCATTTCATAGCCATCGCTGACGCCGTTTTTTTCGATCATACTTCATAAACGCTGTAAGTATAAATATGGTACAAAATGGGAAAAATTGTTGCCACAGTTAGTTTTATGTGCCTATATTCGATACAATGTACAAAGGATGAAAATATCGCAAATGTAAAATAAAAAGTAGAATCATTCATCAGTAAAGAGGGCAAAAGGAGTGTTACTTTATCATTCAATATTTTTTGTATTTAAAGTGTTTCTAAATTTTTAGCGGTTTCGCAGTATTACATATGTTACATATATGTCTCCTCCAACAGTAAATTTTTATCAAAGCCACCTAATGATCTTTGTCTAGTATTTTATCATTAAAAAACCCATGTAATACCGGATGATCGAATAAAAACTGAGTCAGCGATGGCTATGAAATGACAACCGATGACATTTCCCATATGAATTTACATATAAAATGACAGCGATCTTCATTTTATAGCCATCGCTGACGCCGTTTTTATTCATAGACCTATATATACATATTATTTAGATCATACGGTATAAAGGTGTACGCGCACTGAATCGGTACCTGTCCGGCGAAGGCGGTGACTCGACTATCGTAGATAGGTAGAGGTAGGAATCTGGCCTCTACAGGCCGAAATGTTTTAGTGGACGCCGGCGCCGTCTATATGTACGATAGTCGAGTCACCGCCTTCGCCGGACTGGTACCGATTCAGTGCGCGTACACCTTTAAGCGGCCTGTAGAGGCCAGATTCCTACCTCTACCTATCTACGATAGTCGAGTCACCGCCTTCGCCGTTTCTCGCCGGACTGGTACCGATTCAGTGCGCGTACAACTTAATACAGCGAATATCTCCGATACCGCTAAAAATTTAGAATCACTTTAAATTTAGAATCATTTTAAATAAAAAAAAGTTAATTTTTCAATTGTGCATCGAAACGAAAGATAATATACAGGGTGTTGCGTTTAAAAAATAGAGATATAGCATTTTAAATATAGCGATTTTCACGATACTATAAAAATACCCTGTCTTTATAGGATACTATAAATTTTCCTATGAGGATTTATTCTGTTATCCTTGTTGTTTAGGAAAACATAGCGAAGTATTAATATTACAGTTGGGGGTTGGAACCTTTGGTGTTACAACAGCAAAATAAAACACTAAATCACCACAATACACCAAAACACTTTTACATTTGCACTGGACGCGCGTTTGGCGATGATTAAAACTTATTAATTATTTTCCGATGATTAAAACGCGAATTCCGCGTCGCTAATCATGTTAGCATCATCAGCAGATGATGCTAACATGATTAGCGACGTCCAGCGCAAAAGTAAAAGTGTTTTGGTGTATTGTGGTGATTTAGTGTTTTATTTTGCTAAGTATTAATAGTTATATTCACTCCAGTTTTTACGTTTCGGATATAGAGTTTTTTTAGTGAATAGCAACACAGCACAGTGCTTCAATTAAAAATAGTGCACTATAGGCAGAATTTTATGCTGAATCCAATCATGTACAGAAAAATGGGGAGTATAATTTAAAAAACTTAAAACTTTTTTTGGGACACTCTGTATACAAAACATATTTTTAGAATATGTACAATGCCAGCAACGCGATAATAGACTTCCTCGCACTAATGGGACACCATGTATATCATCAGACAAAAAAGTGCTTGCGACGGTGAAAACCGCCGTCGTTTTATTTTAATTTAAACAGGGGAATTGGTCATCGATCGTCATTTCCAAGCCAGCTGGACGCCGTTTTTTTTTCGATCATAGGGTATATAATTTAATTGCATTGTTTATCAATGGGTAAATCTGCCGACTGGTGCAATATGCTGGTGGTCAAGAAGCCTAAGTATATTACCTTGGCTTTCCTATACAAAGCTTTAACATTTTCCGGCTGACACCTTAGAACTGTTTGCAAAGAAACAAGAGCTTGGTCGTAGAGTTCCATTTTTATCTGTGCGGATGCCATATTATTCAAAACTTTAAGACGATCTTCTAGAAGGGCTTGCAACTGTGAATCGGTGGGCTTGTAAGCGTCCCTCTCTGTTTCAACCTAAATAATAATAGATTTTTTTCTATTTAAGCTGAAAAATATTGTGTATATATCTACTTCATCCAAGAAATCTAATGCACGGCGATAACACTGAACAGCCAGTGTGTTTTCTCCTCTCTGGTACCACCAATTACCTCTTTCTCGCTTTTTATTACTAAAAATAAGAGAGTTTGAAGCTAAAACAAGCTTAAAAAATAAAAAGAAATATATATATATATATATATACCCAATTTTTTGTCTGTCCTCAGTGGTAAGGTTATCAAACTCCTCTTCATCTTTTACATCTAGCAGTTCCACATCGTACACTACAGTAGCTTTGGCAGGAATAAGAGGAAGGCTGCCCTTGTCCCCAAAAGCTAAACGAGACTGAATTTTTAGAATACAACATTCGTATTTGTTCATTAGGCCAACAGCAACATCTAGCCCTTGAATGACCTAAAAACATTACTATTATACTAAATGAGTACTAATTTAAATAAATTAACTAACATCTCCTTCACCAAGGCACATTTCAAAATTATCAGACTGCTCTACAAAATTATTTTCATCAGCATCTTCCAGTCGACATGTGTATTTTATAAAACATCTATCAGATCTTTTGGGGCGAGTATCAGGTTCACCCTCTTTCCTTATTTTCTTCAAGATAACTCCGGATCCTTTAAAATATAGATAACAATAATGCCATTATAAACAAATCAACCTAACACTATACCTAACAAATCAGACCATTCCTCTTTAACTGTCTCTATATCTGGGGTGTTTGAAGAATTTTCTGATAAATTGGACGTATTTGTGTTAGGTTTTTCTTCATCAGAACTGCCTTTGGATTCTATTTCTTTTGCATCGATGGTAGACAAATTACTTGATGTCAAGTCTTCAAATCCTTCAATACTATCAGCTTCACTGTTGATGGATTTCAATAGGGAAGAGTCTAGCACACAGTCTAGCATGTTACCATCATAAATTTGGTCTTCACTCTCTTTCAGAATATGTGCAGATTCGATTTTAGAAGACTCAGTTTTTTTATATCCATTGCTTTGATCATTTCTCTCATTTGTCACAGCATTTTCTATAAATTTTTCAGTTGCCAACTTTTCTTGTTCCAGTGAAGTCATTTTCGTAATTCTAGATAAACCGAAACTAAAATAAAACAAATATTGAACTGATAAGAGGTAATGATTTCGTGTTGAATAATAATTAACTACAAACTACAAAAGGCAAAGTCTAACCTTTATAAAATGACGTACCTTTAATATTACAAAAGACGAAAGGGAAATTTCTCGAAAAAAAATATATCTAAAGGCAGTCAGTCCTGTACTATTATAAACCGAAAAGTTTAAACAAGGTTTAAAGTTCTTTTTGTATTTTTTTTAATGACGGGAATTTAGTTTAGACGTTCCATTTAATTTGATTCAGAATTTGATTTGAAATTTGACATAAAAAACGGACAATTGTAGCCTACTTTAAAATCAAGCATATATATTCTAAACTTTAAATACAATAATTTGGATTTTGAATATGTATTCATGTAATAAATCTCCAAGAACTTAAAAATTAATAATGGTCTATTAAATATGTAATAACACAAGTTAACAGTTTTTCAAAATTCCCACTCTTTTATCTTCTTTCTCAAAAATAACCGTAAGTTGTAGAGTTGTATTTTAGTTTAACGGCCTGAGCTGCCAGGGCTATTCTGCCATGTAATATTCAGTAAAATTCTTCATTTCAGAATAATATATGTCCTCGATATAGTCTATGGTTGTGAACTTGGGTGTAACATAGCCGAATTGCCCTGGCAGCTCAACCCACTACTTTGACACTTTTATATCAAACTTCACCTCTCTGTCTTTGTATCTAACTTCACTTTATAATTATCGATTTTGTAAACAAATTTCTGAAGAGCCTAATTTTAATTAAATAATACAGATTTATTTTAAATCAAGAAAAATAATTTGTGAAAATGGATGCCGATAGTAAAGCTACATCTTCTGAGACAGTAGAATCCTTACAAAAAGAAGCAGAAGTGTTGAAAAAACGACTGGAAGAGGAAAGGCAAAAACTTAATGATATTTCTTGTAAGATTATTTTTATACTTATTATATATTTTTTGAATGATATGGATGATTATTTTAGTGGAGGCGGTTGCTGAAAGATTAGATTGCGTTAGCTGCCCTAATATTAAGCCTCGTCGTACGCTTAAAGGTCACCAAGCTAAAGTTCTGTGTTCGGATTGGTCTCCAGATAAAAAACATATAGTTTCATCATCTCAGGTAATGTCAAAATAATTTGCGTTAAATGAATTTAAGTCTCGAGGTGTTGGTAATTTTAGGATGGCAAAATGATTATTTGGGATGCTCATACCACTAACAAGGAACATGCACTTACAATGCCAACTACTTGGGTAATGGCTTGTGCCTATGCACCATCTGGCAATTTTGTAGCTTGTGGGTAGGGTTTTTTATAACAAACAACTTTGCATATTTAATGAGCTTATTATGTTTTCAGTGGTCTTGATAATAAGGTCACTGTATATCCTTTGGTATTGGATGAAGAAATATCACAACGTAAGAAGACAGTTGGAACCCATACAAGTTACATGAGCTGCTGTCTGTTTCCCAATTCGGATCAACAGGTCAGTTGTTTTTTTATTTTCAATGAATATCTAAGAAATATTTATTTATTTCTATTTCTATCAAGAATGTCAATACATGTTAAGGCAGTGGCGTACATATAATGTAGGCAAAAAATGTAGACCTGAGACCTGTGAATGTAGACCTGATTAACTTGGATCTGCAAATTCTCTTCTCATAAATCCAACCAAAACACAGGCAATTCTTTTTTCACGCAATGATCTGGACCCAACAAATTACAATATCTTACTAAATAATGTTAAAGTTGATTGGACTAATGAGGTCAAAAATTTTGGTCTCATTATGGACACCAAACTGACATTCAATAAGCATGTAAGTTATGTCTGTCAGCGATCATACTACAAACTAAAGTCAATTTATGAATTTAAAAATATTTTATCTTTCGATGCCAAGAGACTCCTTGCTGACAGTTTGGTTCTTTCTATACCAGGCTACCTAAACATAGCCTATGGTCCCTTCCTAACTCAGTTTAACAAGTATGGAATTCAAAAATTGCATTGTGATTTGAAAAATTGAGATTTCCTAAGATGTATTAAAATCATTTTGGTCTACTGCATTATCAAGCAATTCCCATATAAAATTTACCATAAAGGCACTCCATATGATTTACGCGAAGGCGGTTTGGTTTACTTTGTATTATCTCTAATGGGATGGTAAACCTTGTGCCTTTGCGAATCTTCAACATACTCTACAGACCGCAATGAGTGGAAGGCCACGCTGTAAGAAAGAGATAGATTAAGTTGCAGTGTTGGCCAGATGAAAAGATGTAATATCCGTATTTTGTTGGTCAAAATATTAGCGAGGATTTATTCTTTCATCCTTTAATTATGAAAACATAGCTAAGTATTAATATTACCATTGGGGGTTGGAACCTTCGGTGTTACAACAGCAAAATACAACAGTAAATCAGCACAATGCACCAAAACACTTTTACTTTTACACTGGACGCGTGTTTGGCTAACCTTGTTAGCATCATCAGCAGATGATTAAAACTAAACTAAACTAATATCTATAATATAAACAGCGTTTATATACTCGCTCAGCTGGCTCCGAGTGGGCAAAAACTAGTCAAACGGGTCAAAACCAAACAAGCGTAACAATTAATTACCGAAACTGAAGCAGTAGGAACAGAGAACTGGAAGGAATTGTGGAAATAATGGCCCAATTCCT
The DNA here is from genome assembly GCF_002938485.1 of Sitophilus oryzae. Lineage (NCBI taxonomy): Eukaryota > Metazoa > Arthropoda > Insecta > Coleoptera > Curculionidae > Sitophilus > Sitophilus oryzae. Next base: position 243,969 of record NW_022145636.1, on the reverse strand, counting down.
AACTTAATAACACACAAATGACTTTTTGAAGAACTTCAAATCATCAATTTGTCCACCATTTGCTTATTAAAGAGCTCTATTCAAAAACTGATTGACTTCCGATCGGGGGGAGCGCTTTATATACTGTCCACAGAATATACTAACGAAAAGAAGCCCAAGTTCCTTGTAATAAATCGGTTCCATTTTCGTAACGCCATCTCTCGACATAGCTGACATTATAGGTTAGCCAAAGGGGTGCGGGGCCGGGGGGAATTGTAAAATACACTTTTTTATTTTAATTATTTTTATTCGCTATTTGCAATTTTATTTTTAAAACATATTATGTGAAACAATCACATAATATGTCTTAAAAAATAAAATTACAAACGGAAACAAAAGGAATTAAATAATCTGAAAATCTACAAAGTTTATTGATAAAAAAGTTAGGCTATGCAAATTGATAAGTATATTAAGTATAACCTCTTTGGTATAACATTGTTAAACAAACATTAACAAATCATAACATATCAGATCATAGAACTAAAAAAAGTACTGTTACATAAAAACAGGTGATACAATACTTCAAAATTAATTTTAACATAATATCAAAACCGAAAAATCAAACTGCAAACACAACCACACTTATCACAACAGAAATTAACACAGACTTCCGCGGCAAATGTCCAAGAAAGACTGATCATTCTGATTGGTCCTGGTCCGGTCGTAGCTCACGTCGTATTGTCGGTAAGCAAAATCCCTGTCCAAAAATTTTGAGGATCAGCGCCATCATCCGTCATAATTGGTAAACTTTTGCTGGAACCATTTTTAATATTTCACTTACATGGCCCTGATACTGTCCTCCATTCACGCAGTTGTGCAGCTCTGAACTGTTCAAGAACGCGATACTCTCCCTCCATTCAATTGAGTCATAAAGTTCAGAACTATTCCGCGCCGAGATCCCCTTTCCCCCAAGCACCTTCCTATTGGAGGCACCAGTCTATCGCGCACAGGAACTTGAAATTCGCGAATGGAGGACCCCAATATACGGTAACGGATGTTTCGAGAAATTTCCATTCTAGAACTGTCATATTCTTTTTTTTCCCAGTAATTTCAGTTCTCTCGTCCGTGATTTTCCACCAATGCCTAAGTCCACGGCCACACAGAAAGCGTTTTTTGCGTTTTTAGCGTGAAGAGTCTTTAGCGACTAAAACAAAATAACAGTATTATATAGGAGTGGCCACACCAAAAGCGTGTAGCGGTCGGAGTGTCTAGCAAAAAACGCAAATGAAAACAAATCAGTTTGTTTTCTGTAGCGTCTTTAGCGTTTTCTAAGATGAGACCCCGTCATAGGCGGACGTTATATTTAATAATACAATAAAAATAAATTAAATAGTATGTATTTTTTTCATTTTAGGGTATTATCTAAAAATATTTTTATAAAGAATATCTACTGTTTACGAAGATTCTATTAAATTCAAAAATTTGAAGGAAATGTTTATGTTGAAAAAGTAATAAATTAAAGGAATATTTTCTTACGCGTAAAAAAAGTGTTTTTTCTGCGGAAAAAAAGTTTTTTTAACAGAAACAAATAGTTTTTGACGCGTAAAAAATAGTTTTTTACGTGTAACAAATAATTTTTCACACGTAATTTTTTTTTTGGGGTAAAAGAGTTTTTTACTAGAAACAATAAGTTTTGACGGTAAAGGTGTGGATCCGGTGGCTGACCTTGAAGCCCATATTTGCTGCATTTGATCATCGATACTACGCAAGCGCACATCGTCGATGTTGCCAAATTGCAGTTTATTTTCGAATTATTTGCAGTTGAAATTTTTTTTTTGAGTGTTAATCAATAATAATACATATTCTATAATTAATTTTATAATTTCAGATTTATCTTGATATCCAAAATTAAGGAATGATATATAAAATTGAATATATAAAATTGTAATAATAATAACATTTATTTATATATTTACATTAGAATTAAAAATTATCATTTACGGATTTTTTCTTAATGGTTTTAAACTTATTAGAATTATTTGATTTCTTTCAAGTTATTTAATTTCTAGTTATTTACAGGCAACAATAGTTTTGATTATATGTATCGATGTATTATGAAGTACTAAGTACTACCATGACGAGTCTTATATAGAACAATACACGTCAATGGGAGATAGAGGTAACATTTACTTATAATGTTACTAATATAATATACTTTGATTATAATGTTTGTATCATAATTTCTTAAAAATATCAAGTTAGTGGATTAATAGCAATTTTAGACATATATTTTATCGAAGAGTGTGGTGATAAGACTTATGTTTTATCTTTTTCTCTTTAGAAGGGAGATAGTTTGTGTCGTAAAATATATTACAGTATTTAATATCGTGCACTTTGATATTCTTTTCTTAATTTACTGTAATTTCTTGTTTCCTATAATGCCAAATCTTCACAATATGGTGAAAGTTGAGTTTTGATCTTATTAGTTTTATATCTGTGTTTATACAAGACCAAATTAAGACTTAGTTAGTTTGTGAGTGTGTCATTAACATCTTTCTTATAATACTTTTTGTCTTACTTAATACTATATTATGCTTTGTCTGGAAAATAAATGTTAAAATATCTTAATTTTGCATATCCTATTCCATCCTTCCATTAGGAAAAATATGGTTTATAAATCATATATGCTAAGAAAATCACATAAATTAGGTGTAAGAATAGAGAAATCTTAAGGTGGTAGGTGGAGAAAAATTAATGCAATATATGTATAAGCAGAGTTAAACAAGGTAATTGTTAATGTTGCTGAAGCTGATTCTACAATTTTAATTACGGAGGCTAAAAGGCCTTTTAAGACCTCCGTAGTTTTGATGGAATGTTAAAAAAAACTATTATGGACATGACATGGAGCTACAGCATTTAAAAATTAAAAAAAAAAGAAAAAACTTGGACACATCCCTTTTAATTTCCCGAATTTTTAATAAAGCCCTTTTTAAACGTAGCATAATAATCTAGAGCAATTAGATTAATTATAGGAATCTAGAGTTTTATTTCTATTTAATTTTATTGACTATGAAAATACATAATAAGCGTTCAAGTGTTGTGCGAAATATTAAAATAATAATATAAATAATATACCGCGTACTATGATTGAAAAAAATAGCGTCAGCGATGACTATGAAATGAAGATCGCTGTCATTTTATATGGGAAATGTCCTCAATCGTCATTTCCCAGCCAACTGGACGCCGTTTTTTCGATCATACGGTATATATTGACAAAAAAACACTGAAAAGCACATATTTGTTTTCTACTGAAAATAATTCCAAAATAACTTGCAAACTGGCAACATCGAAGATGTGCGCATGCGTAGTGTCTGTGACTATATGCAGCAAACACTCGTTTCAAGGTCAGCCACCGGATCCACACCATTACCGTTTTGACGCGTAAAAATTAGTTTTTTACGTGTAACAAATAGTTTTTTACACGTAAAAAATATTTTTTTTGTGTAAAAAAGTTTTCTTACCAGAAACAATAAGTTTTTGACGCGTAAAAATTAGTTTTTTACATGTAACAAATAGTTTTTTATACGTAAAAAATATTTTTTTTGCGTAAGAAAGGTTTTCTACCAGAAACAATAAGTTTCTGACGCCTAAAAAAATAGTTTTTACGTATAACAAATAGATTTTTACACGTAACAAATAGTTTTATACGCGTAAAAAATAGTTTTATACGCGTAAAAAATAGTTTTCTACCAGTAACAAATAGTTTTATACGCGTAAAAAATAGTTCTTTACGTGTACAGTTTTATTCGTGTAAAATAATAAAAATAGTTTTTTACGTGTAACAAATGTTTTTTACACGTAATAATTTGATTCACTTTTACAAAATTTGTATTGAAACATCAATATTTTTGATAAACACGTGGACTCCACCAGGTCAGCCACCGGATCCACACCTTTACCAAATAATTTTTTACGTGTGACAAATAGTTTTTTACACGTAAAAAATGTTTTTTGATAAACACGTGGACTGCTCACAAATACACGTCGCGTCACTACGTATTTTTCGCTCGTGCTTCGTTAGCTCGTGTGTCAAAGCCATCTCACTAGCTCGTATGTCACGGCCTTGAATTTTTACCCCCAGCGCGCGTAAAGAAGTTACTCCAAAATGTTTCATAAATCATGTCCTAAGATTGCATTAGCAACTAGAAATATTTACTATTCTATTATATAATTATAATTATTTATTATATTATATTATAATTATAACAAGTACTAACCACAACACTACAACATAAAAAACTATACACTTATAAACTAAAATTCCAAATAAAATGGTAAATAATAATTATTATTTTTACACACACCACTGGCACTAGCAGTAGATTGTGTTTGTCTCTGAATATATGCGCCGGCCCGTCCACAATTCAATCCCAGCATCTTTTATCTTCGTCTCTTCAACGCTAACGGCGCCGATCTCGTCTGTCTCCTTCTCACAGGATTGATTGTTGGACGGGCCGGGAATCCACGAGCTTGCGACGTTACTAAATTGACATCTTGATAGAAACTGCAGACCTGCCGCGTCTTTTGCGTGTTTTTAATGGACACAAATCGAAAAAAGCGCTTAAAACGGTAAAATGGCAAAAAGCGCTCGAGACGCAAAAAACGCAAAACGCTAAAAACGCTTTCTGTGTGGACGTGGGCTTAGTTTGTTTTTTGTAGCGTCTTTTGCGTTTTCTAAGATGAGACCCCGTCATAGGCGGACGTTCTATTTAATAATACAATAAAACTAAATTAAATAGTATGCATTTTTTTTATTTTGGGGTATTATCTAAAAATATTTTTATAAAGAATAGCTACTGTTTAGGAAGATTGTATTAAATTCAAAAATTTGAAGGAAATGTTTGAAAAAGTGTAGTTTGAAATGTTGAAAAAGTAATAAATTAAAGGAATATTTTCTTACGTGTAAAAAATAGTTTTTTTATGCGTAAAAAGTGTTTTTTTTCTGCGTATAAAAGGTTTTTTAACACAAACAAATAGTTTTTGACGCGTAAAAAAAATTCTTTTACGTGTAACAAATAGTTTTTTACACGTAAAAAATATTTTTTTTGAGTAAAAGAGTTTTTAACTAGAAACAATAAGTTTTTGACGCGTAAAAAAATTTTTTTACGCGTAACAAATAGTTTTTTACACGTAAAAAAATATTTTTTTTGCGTAACAAATTTTTTTTTACCAGAAACAATAAGTTTTTGACCCGTAAAAAAATAATTGGTAATGGTGTGGATCCGGTGGCTGACCTTGAAACGAGTTTTTGCTGCATATAGTCACAGACACTACGCATGCGCAAATCCTCGATGTTGCCAGATTGTAAGTTATTTTGGAATTATTTTCAGTAGAAAACAAATATGTGCTTTTCAGTGTTTTTTGTCAATATATACCGTATGATCGAAAAAACGGCGTCCAGTTGGCTGGGGAATGACGATTGAGAACGTTTCCCATATAAAATCCCCCAATTCATTTTATAGTCATCGCTGACGCTATTTTTTTTCAATCATAGTACGCGGTATATTATTTAGATCAAGGATTTATATTATTATTTTAATATTTCGCACAACACGTGAACGCTTATTATGTATTTTCATAGTCAATAAAATTAAATAGAAATAAAACTCTAGATTCCTATAATTACTCTAATTGCTCTAGATTATTATGCTACGTTTAAAAAGGGCTTTATTAAAAATTCGGGAAATTAAAAGGGATATGTCCAAGTTTTTTCTTTTTTTTAAATTTTTAAATGCTGGAGCTCCATGTCATGTTCATAATAGGTTTTTTTTAACATTCCATCAAAACTACGGACGCCTTAAAAGGCCTTTTAGCCTCCGTAATTAAAATTGTAGAATCAGCTTCAGCAACATTAACAGTTACCTTATTTAATTCTGCTTATACATATATTGCATTAATTTTTCTACTACCTTAAGATTTCTCTATTCTTACACCTAATTTATGTGATTTTCTTAGCATAATATGATTTATAAACCATATTTTTCCTAATGGAAGGATGGAATAGGATATCCAAAATTAAGATATTTTAACATTTATTTTCCAGACAAAGCATAATATAGTATTAAGATTAAGACATAACAAATATTATAAGAAAGATCTTAATATAAATCACAAACTAAGTCTTAATTTGGTCTTGTATAAGTATAAACACAGGTATAAAACTAATAAGATCAAAACTCAACCTTCACCATATTGTCAAGATTTGGCATTATAGAAAACAAGAAATTACAGTAAATTAAGAAAAGAATATCAAAGTACACGATATTAAATACTGTAATGTATTCTACGACACAAACCATCTCCCTTCTAAAGAGAAAAAGATAAAACATGAAGCATTATTACATATATTTTTATATATATTAGCAAGCATTTATATATATTAGCAACATTATTTTAGTCTTATCAACACACTCTTCGATAAAATATATGTCTAAAATTGCTATTAATCCACTAACTTGATATTTTTAAGAAATTATCATACAAACATTACAATCAAAGTATATTATATTAGTAACATTATAGGTAAAATATTGTCAAGGTCAAGGGCTAAAATGTATTACTGGTTGCCTGCACAACCGCAACGTGTCAAGAAAAATGGCGTATCCGCCAGAAATTAAAAATGTATTACTGCTTGCGTGCACAACCGCAACGTGTCAAGAAAAATGGCGTATCCGCCAGAAATTAAAAGACTTTTTCAGGCGCCATCTTTTAGTCAAGTCGAGAAGTAAGGGAATCAGACAATGGAATTGTCTGGTATGAAGAAGTACGCTTTCCGAGAATTGGGGAAATTTCGAGAAGCAGTCAATAGAGTATATAAGCCGGAGCCATCGACAACTGAGACAGTTTTTGAAATTTGAATATACCGCGTGAAAATTGAAAATCGGACAATTTGGTGAAGGAATCTTATAAATAGTTAGTTTGTTGTGTGTTATAAGTTAGTAGTTGTGTATAAAGCGAGAAAATAAATTCGTTAAGTATTTTATCGTGAGTTTAAATTAGTGGACCCACGGAATCCGTAACAATTGGTGTCAGAAGTGGGATTCAAGAGGATTTTAAGAAGAAAATTAAGTGGATTGGAAGATTTTTGGACCGGATTAGAGTATTTTTATGGTTGGTACAAGGGAACAAGCGAAGAAAATGGAGGAAGTAAGCAAACTATTAGGCGATTTTATGGAGAATATGAGAAGAGAAAAGGCAGAAGAACAAGAGAAGCTGCGAAAAGAGAAAGCAGAAGAACAAGACCGCCTACTGAAAATTCTGGAAAATCAAGACAAAATTTTCGAAGATTTGAAAATTCAACGACAACAAGACAAAGAAGAAGAACAGGACCGGCTTGAGAAAATTTTAGGCAATTTAGAAATTCGTCAGAAGAATGAATGGAGGGAAATTTTAGAAGATATAGAAACGCGCCGCCAGAAAGAAAGACAAGAAGATCAGGACCGTCTTAAGAAAACTTTAGAAAAGCAAGAAATCCACCTTCAAGAAGCCGTAGAAGATCTGGAGGAACGCCTTCAGCAGAAAATGGAGAAATTGGAGATGGACCTACAGAAGACCAAGGTACAAGTAAAGACACCTGGCGTTCAAGGAACAGCGAACCTTAAGGCCCCGACCTACGATGGACAAACGACATGGATAATGTACCACCGTCAGTTTGAAGCAGCCGCCGCTGCCAACGGATGGACTGACCAGGAGAAAGCAGCGGCACTTGTCATCGCTGCGCGGCCCTGCCCTGGAACTGCTGCAAACTATTCCTGCAGCCCAACAGCAGGAATACGAAACCTTGGTTGCTGCATTGGACAGAAGATATGGCGATCAACATCGACGTCAACTTTACCAGGCCCAGATCAAGACACGCCTGCAGAGGTCCGGAGAGAGTCTGCAAGAATTTGAAGCAGACTTACGTCGGCTGGTACACCTAGCGTATCCTGAAGCACCGGAAGGATTTAGGGAGGAACTCGCTGCTCAGTGCTTTATCAGCGGACTGAGGGACAACGAATTACAGAGGGCGCTGCAAATATCCCGATTTTCTACCAGCAGCGAAGCACTGGTCAGGGCGCTGGAAATCGAAGCTGCTTTTAGCGCCATCCCTAGCCCGAAGATAAGATCGGTAACGGTAGAGGAACAGCCCGAGAGTATCCACAGAAGTTTGGAGGAGATGTGTAGAAAATTCGACAAACTATGTGAGCTACTAGTGAACAAGGGAGTTAACAACACCCAGACAGAGAACCAAAGAAGATTCCAGGATATGAGATGCTATGGATGCGGCAGGAATGGCCACATCAAACGGGATTGTCGCATCCAAATGCGATTCCATTCACTATCCAGAGAACATCGGCACATCGGAAGATCCCAGGACATAAGGTGCTATACAGGGTGTCCCAGAAATGAGTGCAGATATTTTAACTGGTAGTATAGTTCAACCCCAGAAACACGCCTATGAGGTTTTTTTTGCGAAAAAAAAATGTTGAAAATTTTATATTTTTCTTGACATTTTCCGGAGTGTCGGAGAGAATGCAACGTTGCCACCTCCTACCATACCCACATTCTGCATGTTTATCTATAAATTCAATTATTTTTAGTTGCTACAGAAAAAAATACGAAAATTAATTTTATTCATATTAGTGCAGATTGCCTCTCTACCAACTCTAGAGAAACGCGCAATATTTTAAATACTTTTTATAGTGGAGTAAACTGAAAAAATATATCTTAACAATTATTATAGCTTCATTTTTCGCCATATTAGGAAATATTTTCAATCGTTTCAATAAACAATTATAACCTTTAATGTTTAGTTAGAGCTTACCCTTTTAATGAAAGTGTTTTTTATCCAGCACACATATACGCAAACACATACACACCAAATATCTATTAAACTGAACATCACAAACCTATCACATGCCTATCACTTTTAAAATATTATTTAAAATTTTTCACATGATAATAATCAAACACTAAACTCATAAATACAATAAAAAATGTTAAAAAAAACTTGCTTTAATAACTACTTATATCCGGTGGCTGATGGTAGACAGCCCGGGGTTTTCTTTGACATTTCTTCAAAACCGACACAACCCCGACAACGATTTCGAAAACACTGAAGGAATTAGAAATTACAAATTTTTATTTAGGAATTTGTTGACTTAGCGTCCTCTAGATGATGTATTACTATTGGACTGATGTATTACTATTATGGGTCAACGTTTTGGTGGTTGTATAAAGATAGATAAATCAATTTTCTAAATGTTTATGTATGGAGTAGGGATATCCCAAAAATAAAATAAAAGTACAAGAAAGGGTATACCCAAGAAAGAATTAAGGTAAAATCAAAGAGTATTCTACGTTATCTAAAATATAAAAATATGGGAAGCCCCGACAAAAATCTGACACCTGATATCAAAGTGATAAACAAACATCGGCGCATGCGGCAGCGAGCACTTACACTTAATTTTTCAGTTCATTGCTAGATGGCCTTTTACTAGGGATGCACTGCAAACAAATATTCCAGCAAAACTAAAGTGTTTTTTCTTATTCTAAATTCTAACAAATAAATAAACCTGTAAAACTGTATAAATAAAATCGGTCTTCGATTTAAAAAAAAAGATCGATTATACCAAAAAATCGTTTGATAAAAATCACGTCGATTTGATAATAATCGATTCGAATCGTACATCCCTAGTATGGTGTGTAGTTTAAGGTTATGTTTAAGGTTAATCGTGGGTTATTAAACTCGCACAAAAACAAAACAGAAAACAACAAAAAACAATGCAAACAATGCCAAATAAACCTGTAAAAAAGTACTTTTATTATTCAAAATGAAATATCATATAATTCAGTTGGTATACGAATATTTTTTGATTTATTTATAATGTTTGGTGTCAAAAATATGTGAGAAATGAGGTAAACAGTTTAAATGTCTTAATAAATTCGTTTTTAATTTATTAACCTTTCAGGTATCTACCTAATGGTAGGAAGAAATTAATTATGTAATGGTAGGAAAAATAATTTCACTTTAATTATGTATTAGAAAATCAGTAATCTTAAATTAGGATGCATCAATGGAGAAGAAGGCAATTGTAATCACAATACAATAATAGATCTACAAATACCAAGCAATACATTAAATCAAAAATCTCAGTAACACTGTTATTATGTACTCCCTGTGGTCTTATTAGTATAAAGTTTTGTTTTACATGAAAATAATTATCCCATTTAATTATGCATTAAATTTTAGTGTCAGCTTATTGATAGCTCGATTACCAGTCAAATAGTTTCGATGTTTTCTATACTATGAAGAAAATTAGATCTGATTAGATTAATTCAGATGTAAATTTATGTTATACGGTAAGATATTTTTAAACAAACCAAGAAAGTTCTCTTCAGACAAGTTCTGGTCTGAAATTGCAAATATTAACGAAAAAGTTATACATGTAGTTTTCTATTCATAAATGATATTATTGATTTTATTCTAGGTGAATGTATCGAGTCATATATTATGCAGAATATATTGAGAAAAATGGTAAACTAACTAAAAGTGCTAACAAAATTTCTTAGGAAGTTATCGATATACCTAATTATTAGAAGCTGTAACAAATGTTCAAAGAGTCAGAGTATACTTTATTAGAAGTGTGTTAGATAGAATTATACACTTTAAAGAAAATATCTTTTATTATTGCAGGTAATGCATATTGTGTAATGCATATAATATGTGAAATCTATTATTACATACAAAGATTGAAAATTATTTAAACAGCTACCTGTATGTTGTCTCACAATCTCATTTAGTGAATGGGTTATTAAAAATTGAACATATTTACACACAGAATATTGTGGATATGGATATCTGGAAAGCATGTTATAACCATTTTTATTTTTAGGATTTATGAAATGATTACATAAATATACTAACAACAAATTGCAATGCATCTGTATATTAGAGACAAAGATGAAAGAGAGTAACAAGAATATATGTATTCAAAAGAAAAATATCAAGACCATTTGTAGTAATTAAAATTAAAGAATAAAATACATAAAATGTACCATATGATCGAAAAAAAAACGGCGTCCAGTTGGCTGGGAAATGACGATCAATGACATTTCCTATATAAATTTACATATAAAATGACAGCGACCTTCATTTCATAGCCATCGTTGACGCCGTTTTTTCTCGATCATACGGTAGTTTATGTGTGAACAAATTCTCATTTCATATAAAAATTGGAGCTCTATCTAGAGTATATTTGAATATAAATGTTTTTATGTATTGGAAGGGGGACTGTAGTTTTCAAATATAATAAAGAAAATAGACTAAAAAAACATGTGTGTAAGTTCTTTTTTAAACTATTCTGTAAGTTACGTAAATGTGTTTCAAATAGGTTGCTTTTCACAATAAAGTCAATACACAGTAATTATGCTTTACTTTTTCAAAACACACTCTTGTTTTTTATTATCAGAGAGTTATTAATATTAGAAAATTTAGTTACATGAATATAATAGGAGCAAATATTATGTTTCAAGTTTCAAGTAATTAGAATATGATATGAGTCATAATAGCTTAAATATGATTGCTCATAAAATACCTAGTATATACACATTTAGATATATCTCTTTAAATATAAATTAGTATTGCCACCATGCGATTAATGGGAAATACAATATGGTCGTGAAAAAAAAAACGGCGTCAGCGATGGCTATGAAATAAAGATCGCTGTCAATCTATGTGTAAAATTTTATGGAGAATTTCACCGACCGTTATTTTCAAGCCATTCTGGACGCCGTTTTTTCCGACCATACGGTATTTCTAGGTATGGAATTATGTCTCTAATATGTAGTTAGGTAATTTTTTCCATTTGCCTATTGTTAATTATAACGTCGTCAAACTATAAAATTTGCTATATTTTTTAGTTAATTTTTTTTAGTAATATCAAAACATGTTTTGAATAGTTTAATTAGTAATAAAGCTACTAACATATTCAGTTATTCTTTTTTCTATAAAGCTTTTTTGATAAAAAAATGAGTATACCTGCTAAGACGTTAAATTGCCTGAGAAATTACGATCGATGCCATTTACCATCCACTTTTACACAATAGAATGCCATCGATCGTAATTTCAAAAGCAGAAAACTTGCCGCCGTTTTTTCCAATGAAATGGGCGGTGGGGAGAAAATTACAGATTCCTGTATTATATTAACGACTAACGACATTATTAATCGAGTGTACACAAAGCATGTACACTATTAGAAATCGATCTAATTTCTAATAGTATCGAGCTTTTAAAATTCGAGAAAGTGATCGGAGATTGTGTTTAAAGTGTTGTGAAATGTTCGTTAGTGCATATTTTTGTGTCGGTAATCGGTATCGGTATAGGCAAATCGCGATGAAGTATACAAATCCGGAGAAGGTGGATATGCTAAGACCATAGGTACTTAGCAGGGGAAAGCGCTGTAGAAGCTCGGAGACTTTATTCCGAAGAGTATCCGAGTAGACAAATCCCTAATGCTCGAACCTTTGTAAGTATGGTTCAGCATTTGAGGGATTCGGGAAAAGCAACGAAGAATTGCTGCAAAACGTTAAAAATTCCATGCTCAGAAGAAGGAGAGCATGTATTGGAAATGGAGGTCGTCATTTTGAACATTATTATAATAGCATGCAGTCAAGAAGCGAAGGGTATACCGGGTGGTGCATCATCGTTGGAAATATAGGATATCCCATGCAAATTTTGAACTGTCGAGATATTGGATCCCCTTGTGCAAATTTGTAATGTATCTTTAAAAACCATTTACGATTTAGCTCTAAAATTAATAGGGGAGCCAATATTTCCACAGTTGAAAATTTGCATAGTGTTGTTAAGAATTGTAGTGAAGTGATGTTATTAAGTGTAGTGTTATGTGCAGTTTTAAGAGTGGTAAAATGGAAAAAAAGAAAGCTCTGCAGTTGTATCTCTCTGCTATAGGGATATCTTTTTTTATTGTTTGGTAAGTTTTTTTTCTTTTAGTTTATTTTGTGTAATGTGAAAAGTAGGGCTACTGGCGATCACCCACTTAAAAAAAGTAACGCACCTCTGCAGAACCTCTTGGATGGTGTGGGATTTTGCAAGTACTTTTTAAGTCTTTCTAGTCGATGTGGCAACAGCGGGCGGCGAACAAGCTGAGATCCGCGAGATCTCTCCCCCGCGCCGGGGGATCCGCGAGATTCCCCGGCGGCTCTCAAAATGTCGCAATTTTTTTTTTAAACTTTCAAAGTTAAATAACTCGGTTATTTTCAATCTATTTTAAAAACGGTAAAGAGAAAATATGTTTCTTTTGGCCAGATCTACCACCCCTTAAAATATCTGCACTCATTTCTGGGACACCCTGTATATATCCCAAACGGGATTGCCGCGTCCAAATGCGATTCCGTTTACCATCGAGAGAACATAGGCACCAGGAAATCAACACTAATGAGCGAGTATTGGCTGAAGAAAACAGAGCCCCTAGGATGTTTTCCGTTAGGAGTCTAGGAAAAACCGCTGACAGTTTGGTGATCAACGGGAAGGTCAATGGTAGAAGAATTCGAATGACTGTGGACACAGGCGCTATGGTATCGTTGGTGCAGACTAACTCAGTGCGAGGATTGAAGATGATGCCTCTTAGAAGAAGAGTGTATTTACGTACAGTTACGGGGGAAATGGCCGTTGTACGGGGAGAGGCTTTCATGGAATTGGAGTTAGGGAATTTGAAGTTTCGGCATAGCGTTTTAGTGGCGGACATTGAAGATGATTTTATCATGGGTATGGATGTGATCAGTCAACATGGTTTTTCGTTTGATCACCATAGAAACATCCTGAAAATCGGAAATGAGGAATTTTCTGTATCTAAAGAGAAGAGACCAGGAAATATGGAAGAAATATTATCGAAAATTGTGATGATACCTGGTGATACCAAGAAGACTGTGTTCGGGAAACTAGAGAAAACCGCTGGGTGCCGTGTAGGACGGGTACAAATTATCGACAACGACCTAGATCGACGACGAGCTACCTTGGACAAGAAAATGAAACATCGCGAAAGCACTATCAGAATAAGGAGTTTTAAGCTTGGAACCGATGAACAGTGGACGACGACACAATTGAGGAAAGATCAAATGGAAGATCCAGACATCGGAGCAATACTACGGCTCAAGGAAGGTAACGGCGAGAGACCACCGTGGCAGGATATTGCAAACAGAGGGCTCGTTTTCAAAGCTCTCTGGGCTCAGTGGAATTCACTGGTTATTGAGAATGGATTGTTAAAGCGCACATGGGAAAGTGCGGATGGCAGCACAGTAACAACTCAGTTACTGGTACCAAGGAAGAAAGTTACCCAGGTATTGGAAGAAATTCACGGTGGTAAAACTGGAGCCCATCTTGGGGTAAACAAGACCTTGAGCAAGCTGAGAGATCGCTTTTACTGGGTGGATTATTGCGAAGATGTCAAGAAATGGTGTCGACAATGTAAAATTTGTGCAGCCAGCCAAGGACCAAGCACTCGATCTAGGGGAAAAATGAAACAATATAACGTTGGACTGCCATTCGAAAGAATCGCTGTTGACATTGCAGGCCCATTCCCTGAAACGCACAAGGGCAACAAGTACGTTTTAGTGGCGATGGATTATTTCAGTAAATGGCCAGAAGTTTTTGCCATTCCAAACCAAGAAGCATCGACTGTAGCTGAAGTATTAGTCATAATGTCTTCAGTAGATTTGGAATTCCTTTAGAGCTTCACACTGACCAAGGAAGGAACTTCGAGTCAAGACTGTTCCAGAAGATGTGTGATCTGCTTGGTATTCACAAGACTAGGACAACAGCTTTACATCCGCAGTCTGATGGGATGGTCGAGAGATTCAATAAGACCATTGAAGAACATCTCTCGAAAATGGTGGATGAACATCAAAGAGATTGGGATCAGCATATACCACTATTCCTAATGGCATATAGAAGTGCAGTTCACAACACCACCGGACTTTCACCATCGAAGATTTTATTTGGTCGAGAATTACGGTTGCCTTGTGACTTGGTGTTCGGATCACCAGACGACAGCACCACGAACGTAGAGGACTACGCGGATGAACTGAAGGAAAGGTTATTGGGAATTCATAAGGCCGTGAGAAGTAAGATTACGCTAGCCAGTGACCGGATGAAAGCTCGTTACGACCTCAGAGCTAATTCTACGGGATTTCAACAGGACGATATGGTATGGTTATATAACCCACAGCGCAAGAAAGGGAGGTCCCCAAAGTTAACTCCAGCATGGGAAGGTCCTTATACAGTCATCAAGAGGATAAATGATGTTGTGTACCGGATTCAACGCAGCCCTAGAAGTAAGATGAAAGTAGTTCATCTGGATCGATTGAGAGATACCAGACAGGAAACCTTGATCGGGACGATCAAATTTGAGAAGGGGGCAATGTCAAGGTCAAGGGCTAAAATGTATTACTGGTTGCCTGCACAACCGCAACGTGTCAAGAAAAATGGCGTATCCGCCAGAAATTAAAAATGTATTACTGGTTGCGTGCACAACCGCAACGTGTCAAGAAAAATGGCGTATCCGCCAGAAATTAAAAGACTTTTTCAGGCGCCATATTTTAGTCAAGTCGAGAAGTAAGAGGAATCAGACAATGGAATTGTCTGGTATGAAGAAGTACGCTTTCCGAGAATTGGGGAAATTTCGAGAAGCAGTCAATAGAGTATATAAGCCGGAGCCATCGACAACTGAGACAGTTTTTGAAATTTGAATATACCGCGTGAAAATTGAAAATCGGACAATTTGGTGAAGGAATCTTATAAATAGTTAGTTTGTTGTGTGTTATAAGTTAGTAGTTGTGTATAAAGCGAGAAAATAAATTCGTTAAGTATTTTATCGTGAGTTTAAATTAGTGGACCCACGGAATCCGTAACAATATGTTACCTCTATCTGCCTCTATCTCCCATTGACGTGTATTGTACTATTATAAGACTCGTCATGGTAGTATTTCAAAATATCAATACATATATAATAATAATCAAAACTATTTTGTTGTCTGTAAATAACTAGAAATTAAATAACTTGAAAAAAATAAAATAATTCTAATAAGTTTAAAACTATTAAGAAAAAATCCGTAAATGGTAATTTTTAATTCTAATGTAAATATATAAATAAATGTTATTATTATTCAACCACTTTCATATCTCTGTTATTATTACAATTTTATATATTCATATACTTTCATTTCACAATATTCATTATCCTTAATTTTGGATATCAAGATAAATCTGAAATTATAAAATTAATTATAGAATTTGTATTATTATTGATTAACACTCAAAAAAAAATTTTCAACTGCAAATAGTTCGAAAATAAACTACAATTTGGCAACATCGACGATGTGCGCTTGCGTAGTATCGATGATCAAATGCAGCAAATATGGGCTTCAAGGTCAGCCACCGGATCCACACCTTTACCAAATAATTTTTTACGTGTGACAAATAGTTTTTTACACGTAAAAAATGTTTTTTGATAAACACGTGGACTGCTCACAAATACACGTCGCGTCACTACGTATTTTTCGCTCGTGCTTCGTTAGCTCGTGTGTCAAAGCCATCTCACTAGCTCGTATGTCACGGCCTTGAATTTTTACCCCCAGCGCGCGTAAAGAAGTTACTCCAAAATGTTTCATAAATCATGTCCTAAGATTGCATTAGCAACTAGAAATATTTACTATTCTATTATATAATTATAATTATTTATTATATTATAATTATAACAAGTACTAACCACAACACTACAACATAAAAAACTATACACTTATAAACTAAAATTCCAAATAAAATGGTAAATAATAATTATTATTTTTACACACACCACTGGCACTAGCAGTAGATTGTGTTTGTCTCTGAATATATGCGCCGGCCCGTCCACAATTCAATCCCAGCATCTTTTATCTTCGTCTCTTCAACGCTAACGGCGCCGATCTCGTCTGTCTCTTTCTCACAGGATTGATTGTTGGACGGGCCGGGAATCCACGAGCTTGCGACGTTATTAAATTGACATCTTGATAGAAACTGCAGACCTGCCGCGTCTTTTGCGTGTTTTTAATGGACACAAATCGAAAAAAGCGCTTAAAACGGTAAAATCGCAAAAAACGCTTGAGACGCAAAAAATGCAAAACGCTAAAAACGCTTTCTGTGTGGCCGTGGGCTAAGACATGGCGCACCGTTCAGTTCCCCGAAAGAGGTCGCCACGTTTCTTGGCAAAAAAAACACGCTTAGCGGTTGTTCGCTCCTCCGACAGATGTCGCTATATACCTTGACAATAGGGAGTTTTCGTTGCTTTAAAAAAATTCAACGGTACGGTTAACGGATACGTAACCATAACCGCTATTTTGACAGATAAAAAAACAGTTTTCGGACTTTCGGTTCATCGGTTCGGAGCCGACATACGATACGATAACCGAAAACTGACAGCTAAGCACAGCCCGTAGCGTAGTGTTTTGATTTTTGGTTTTTGTATTGTTGTTTGATTTGAAAGTGCTTTATATGACTTTATTGGGTATCGCTATATAGGATGGACAATTTAATTTTATTGGACTCTAGTGATGAATCGGATTTGGAGGATGCTATGCTGTTGGAAGGGTTTGAAAACAACATCGAATATCGAGCAGAACTTTATGGGGAGTTCAACCTAGAAATGTTATCTGACCAAGACTGCAAAGCTAACTTCAGCTTTGAAAAAAAAGACATTCCTCGATTAGTTGAAGCACTAAGAATTCCCAACGAGTTTAACACAGATAAAATAAATAATCAAAACATAAACAAAATAGAATGATGTTGGGTTAGATCTGTATTTTTCAATGTTGTGTTTCTACTGCGCTAGTGCGCATGCGTACCGCTATATTAACGGCTTTGGCTAACGTCCGTAAAATATCGGCAGCTAGCGGTTACGATATACGATAATCGAAATTGAAATGTCAAAGTTGTCAATTAGCGTTAACCGGAATTGCAATTTGTAAGCAACGAAAACTCCCTAATATTAATTACTTATGCTATTCTGCGTATATTTGATTTTGCCAATTTTTGTCAAACTTGCTTTGATTTGCACTGCACGCCACTGTGTTAGGGTGCAATTGCATAATAATGAATTACATAACGAATTAAGTATTAATAACACTAGGTAATAAATTTATTCAATTAAATCTAGTATTAGAATATTAAATATACTTTTAGATACTAACAGGTAGTGGCGATTCTACGTGTGCTCTATGGGACGTAGAATCTGGACAATTGCTTCAAAATTTTCATGGACATTCCGCTGATGTTATGTCAATTGATCTAGCTCCATCTGAGACAGGCAATACCTTTGTTTCTGGAGTAATAACTCATTGTTTATAGTTTTTTATGGATTATTTCAAATTGAATCTATTTTAGAGTGTGGACAAAATGGTTCTAATTTGGGATATGCGCAGTGGACAGTGTGTCCAATCATTTGAAGGCCACGAATCTGATGTGAACAGTGTAAAGTTTCATCCTAGTGGAGATGCAGTAGCTACTGGAGGAGATGACGCTACAGTAAAGCATATTCATATGTTACAAAATATTTTTAATATTCTTTATTATTCTTTTAGTGCAGGTTGTTTGATTTAAGAGCTGACAAAGAGATAGCGGTATACAGTAAAGACAGTATTATTTTTGGAGCAAATTCAGTTGATTTTTCACATTCAGGTAAAAATAAAGTTAAAATCGAATATATTGAAGATAATATTTTAAATATTTTTACTGTCTAGGACGACTATTATTTGCTGGTTATAATGATTATACTGTGAATGTCTGGGATACATTGAAGTGTGTTAGGGTATGGTTGTTGTATGGTCATGAAAATAGAGTCAGCTGTTTACAAGTATCGCCTGATGGTACTGCTTTATCAACAGGTTCCTGGGACTGTACATTAAGAGTGAGTCATTTTTTTTATAATATAAAGATTATTTTAAATAATTTGGCTTATATATTTTAGGTTTGGGCTTAATTTTATGTTAGTATTAAAAAAAGTATTAATTTTGTTCCTTAATGTGTAATATTAATATTAGAAGTAGATAAATGTATACATATATTTATACTCTGTTAAAAATATGCTTTAAAATTTTTAAATAGTATTGTTTTTTATATGTTTTTGTTAAGTTAACTCGGTGTTAAAATAAAGCTATAGTGATCGAAAAGCGTTGTTTTATTAAGAAAAATAGATCACAATCTTTAAGTAATAAATATAAAAAATGTACAAGAAGCTTAAAATATAGAAGCAAAAGTTTTATTTCTTGTTCTTGAAGATGCTTAGTCGTTTTGAAGCTCTTGGAGTCACGTTCTAGAAACAATATTCATAATATAAAAAAAATATTTCTATTATTAAAACAATGCAGAAAGCATGCCGTTAAAAAGCAGCCCAAAAAAGTTCCCAGAAAATGGAATAAAAATTACTCACTACTAGAAAAAAAAAAAGAAAGATGTACCATTACAGGAACAAGTCTATTCCTGCAAACAGGAAAACAATGACTTGTTGAACTAAAAAGCAAGACCAACACCGTAGACAAAAGTAAGAACACAGAAAGAAATGGGTTACCTCTACGTTGTCTCTGCCAATACCATTGTTTTCTTTGCGTCCCATAAAAAGGGCTCTTATCCTGCTGGGTGTTGTCTAAAATTTGTTTTTTATTAGACAAACAATAAAACATTTAAAAAAATCATACCCTTTTTGGGGGTGACTGGTGATTGGTCTCTTTCAAAGGCTGAATTTCGTTGCCCTGCAACGATAATCTTCCACCATTTTTACTGGGTGTCGGTGGTCCTGGCTTCTTGTATGTGGTCGTGCCCACTTCTTTCTTCTGACGATGCTGCTGCTGTTGTTTTTCACCAGGAAGTAGTTTACTGAGGCTGTCGTCCAGTTCGACATTCCCGCTCTAAAAAATGACAATAATTATTTAGAGATTGCCTGGAATTTTATATTAAAGTGAAGACCGAACCTTAATGTCGTCTTCTTTGAACTTGGATGGGCTGACAAACTGCATTTCTGCGGGATACGAGCTTTTTAGGTGGGGCGGTACCATAGAGTTCCTCCATGCAAGTTCTGACATTCGGCTAACGTTCGATTCACGGCCTTCAAATATTGATAAACATTAAAACATACATTTACAGCTTATTGTGTAATATTTACCTGTCTGCGTTATACAACGGCCTTCTTTCAGGTCTGCCAAGTACTTCGTGTTGAAAAAGTCGTCTTCTTCGTCTTCCATTTCCAAATTTCGTCCTAAAAACAACTTTAGGAGTTATTGTATGTAGGTCGTTGGCCCTATAGTAAAATTAAAAAATATGTTTGAAAATTCGCAACCGTCCTGTTAAATGTGTTCCGTGATTGTTTTTTATAAAGTTTCCTTCTATGATCTACGTTCTTGGACTCTGATGAAGGCCAAAAAAATGGTCGAAACGTAAGACGCTGTATAAAAAAATAAATGTACTTAATGAAATAAAAGGAAAATTATTATTGACCTAAAACCAAGAGAAAACATATATAAAAAAACAACTTTATATATAGTATATAGGGTGATTCCTGTAAGCCGGTCATGCTTTCGAGGAATAATAGGGGACGTCGACATATTAATTTTAATATAGCACACTATAGGTCGGAAATGCCTCTTATGCAAGATAGAGGGTGTTAAAGTTTTTGAAAAATTAAAGATATTCTTTAATAGTTTTTTAACAGTTGAAGGTATCGTTATAAAATTTCATTATAGGAATCTACCTAACAGAGACACTTTAAACGTAAAAGGAAGAGGTATTAGTTTCAACCAGTGGCGTAGCTGTGATACGCATCGGGTAATTTTTTCAAAAAAAAAAATAGTACGCCAGTGATAAAAATAAAAATTTCTGAGTTTTTTTATTTACTCGGTTTATTTCCAAGGAAAAATGTCTCTTGCAACTTTCTCCTATCTAACACCATTTTGTCACAATTTAAAAATAAATAAATTTTTTAATGAGAATCCTAAATACAGCGAATTATTATAACTAAAGGGCAGAAACACATGTGCATCGTAGCTCCCTTCATCTTGGGTAACTTTAGTACTTTTTACTATTAGCACTAAATAAATTTTTAAAAAATTATAAATTAAACTAGAATTTTTTTTATTGTTAATAATAAAATTCGTAGTTTTGAGGTAGTAGTTATAATAATTCGCATATTTAAGGTTCTCATAAAAAAAAATATTTTTAAATTGTAACAAAATGGTGTTAGATAAAAGAAAGTTACAAGAGACATTTTTTCTTGGAAATAAACCGAGTAAATAAAAAAACTCCGAAATTTTTATTTTTATCAGTGGCGTACTATTTTTTTTTTGAAAATATTAGCCGATGCGTATCACAGCTACGCCACTGGTTGAAACTAAAACCTCTTCTTTTTACATTTAAAGTGTCTCTGTTAGGCAGACTCCTACAATAAAATTTTATAACGATACTTTCAACTGTTAAAAAACTGTATCTTGCGTAAGAGGCATTTCTGATCCATAGTGTGCTATATCAAAATTAATATTTCGACGTCCCCTATCATTCCTCGAAAGCATGACCGACTTACAGGAATCACCCCGTATAACTTGGTCATTTGAATAACCCACGTTATGTGTAACTGGTGAAGACTTAAGACTTAATTTTTGTTTGGGTGCAGCTAAAAAACTTAAAATTTTATCATAACTTTGTTCTGGTAATCCTCTATACAAGAAAATAATTTTAGGGTATGCCCCTAAATTAAGCAACATTTTGTATAAAACTTTTTTTCAATCTTCGACGACGGTATTGGACTTTCTCGCACTAATGGGCCACCCTGTATGCAACAGGAGTCAAATAAAAGCGTAACAGGTAATAAAAACATAATGTAACAGAAGTAGACTATTATGACACGACTCCTGTTATAGGTTACAGGAATAGGCTAAAAAATGCATATACGTATTATTTAGAAATATACTCAGGGTTCCCTATTTAACCCCGTGTGCAATTTCTGTGCCGTAAGAAAAAGACAACATAACCCAGCTCCATATTAAAACTGCATAAGTCTATTTCACCCGGATATGGATTGAACTGCGATTGCGCCAAACTCCGATTGATTGTTGTTTTAGTTCTGTTTGGATTACTTTTTATTTGTGCGTGTAAAAGAGTGATTTTGTTTAGTTTATTGTTTCCAATTATTTGTTGATATTTTTCCAACTCCATGATAATGTGTTATAAATAATACAAATATAAATAAAATTGAAGGTTAGGTGTGAAATGTCAGTCAACCACTTCCCTTTAAAAACATCGACCAATGAAAACTTCTTCAGGTGAGGCATGCTCAGTTAAATGAATATCCGGGTGAAATAGACTTATGCAGAATTCCATATTGTTCTTTCACTGTTTGGGCTTCACTTTTTGGAGATTAGGCTGAGTATATTTGTAAATAATACGTATATGAAAAAATGTGAATCTCTATGGTGAATCTTATGTAACAGACGTAAAACATAATATACAATATACAACAGTATAGTAGTAGTATTTTAGTTTAACGGCCTGAGCTGCCAGGGCTATTCGGCCATGCAATAGGATATCCAATCCTCTACTTTTGTATTTAGCTATTATATTATACAGGGTGGTCCGAACTGTATTTCGGAAACTTCGGTAACATATTCTGCAGATAAAAATAAGTACAATTTCATTTCTAATTCGATTTTTTCCGAATAATTTCTGAAGTAACGTCAATATTTGGATGAAAATTGTTGTCTGGAAGTTTTTTGACATGAGAAATTTGATTTTGATGTCATTATGACTTATTTGTAGGGGACGCCACTTAAATGTGTTTTAACTGTTTTGAAGAGTAATAACTTTTCGTCAATTTCGTCCGTACTTATATAAAACTACTGAGTGAAAAAAATATACATTTCCGTAATTTTTTACGTAAAAAATGTCTCTTGGTAAAAATCGCTACGAGCAACCGTTCTGAAGATTATTAGGGTAAAAACATAGTAGAGCGACGAGGCTAGAGGCACAGCGACGAGGTAAGCGTCGCGACTTGAATTTGATCGTGTATTGTAATGGCAAACATAGTAAAGAGATTGCCGAAGCGTCAAGCGACGAGACAAGCGAGGAGATGCGTGTCGAGATAAAAATATGATTTCTTGTCGCGTTGACGCTGGAATGCGTGTGGTCTTTTCAGTTGACTTGTATCATTAAGTAGGAGTACTGCTGGTATAGAGACAACATTTATCATTCGCAATGGCTGAGCATAACATAATATCATCCGTATTCAACAGGCGTGCGTTATGGAATGCATCTCATCCAGACCAAAGAAACCGCTATGCATTAGACGAACTTTGGGCAAAAGTGGCTAGAGAATGTGGAATAAAAGGTAACACTGTCGGAGAACATTGTACATGCTGGTTTGAATTTGGAAAGTCGAGCAATAAATCGCAACTTTTGTCTCCTTACTATGTACGTGTCTCCTGTCGCGTCGCTTATCTTGTCTCTTACCTCGTCGCTGTGCCTCTAGCCTCGTCGCTCCACTATGTTTTTACCCTTAGAATGGAAGTAGTCAATACATATCATTATTGATAAAAAATAAACATGCTGAGTAGACAGTTATTTGACTGAAGTGATAAATTTAGGAACTTTTTATTTTTCTTCAATAAAATTATGATAAAACAGTTTCTGTTGAATTTTTCGCACAAAAACATTTCAAATTTATGATATCAGTCCAATAACTATTTACGCATCGTCCTACGTGGGAGACAAAAGCGAGCGGGCGACGCGTGCGACAACAGAGGGCGATGAACGCGACTCGCGCGACATATTTGAATCGCCTGATGCCGCTTTAGTCGCGCGCATCTCCTACCTAGGAGAGCTTCGTAAGAAAACGTTGTTTGATAAATACACGTCGCTCCCACCGCTCGAATCGCAACTTATCACTGAGGGTGCCGAGACGACGGAGACGACCGTTCATGCCATGAACTTTGGTACGGCTGATGTCCAAGATGGAGAGCTGGCCTCTGTAGAGCCGTCTCAGATACTGGCTTTAGGTAAAGTCCTGAGACTGTATGATGAGTTATAAGTCGTTATAACTCAAGAAAGGGTAAATACACAATAGATCTGTAAGGTTGCGGTGATTAAGCCCCCCGCATTCTACTTTATTATGACTTCTGTTATAGGGTAACAGAAGTTGACTATAATATGTGACTCATGTTACGGGTAATTTGGCTAATATTAATTTACCTATACTATTAATGGACGTCCTTCTAGAAATCGTTATGGTTTCTTCAACATAATCACCAGGAGCGTGTAATCTAGCAGGCAATGTAGCAGTTGAAGTCCTACTTAGTTTTTGCAGCTGATCTCTGTAATTATCACATAATTTTTAACTAATCTCAGTTTTCATATTTTTTAATCATTTTTTGTTACCTGATGTAGCTCTCCCTGGGAAGGCTCGCTGCACTAATGACGCTGTCCCTGTCAGCGACTTTGTTGCCTCTACCTCTCAGGTTAGAAATAGAGTGTTTAGGACCGTTTCTTTCAAACGATGGAACGACTGGCAGATATTCTCTGTAAAATAATTTCTTCTAAATCAAAGAATATTTTCTATTTCAAAGAATGTTTCCCTTAATACTTATAGTATACTAAATAAACATTACCTGGCCATATAGGATTCTTTGGTTGCGTCTTTTTCCGCATGCAGTATGTTAATTTTCTGCTCAGCTTCGAAAAGTTCGTTTCTTAGATCAGTAACAGTTTTTTGTAGATAGGTCTAAAAAATAATAAGAAAAATAATTATATACGTTTTTAATAGTGGTGGTCAAAACCGTTATTTTTAAATAACAGTTGAAACTGTTACTGTTATTTACATATATATAACAGCTTAAAATAACAGGTTTCTGTTATTTTTTTTATATTATCTTAAACATCTAAAAGAGCATACACATTGTCCAAATTGTAGCAAAATCATAAAAAATTTCATATTTATTTCTTAATAAAAAATAATGTAACAATCATACTATGTTTTAATTTGTAGAATGTTCATTATATTATTAATAATGAGGAAAATTATTAAAAAAATTAGCTAAGACAGTCTTTATTTATTTAAGAAGTTGAAAAGCACTTAATATTTCTAATCACCAAAATTCTAATTGATTTAATCACTAAATTCTAATCAACATTTACAATTTCTTGATATCATTATTGCTGATAGGCAAATAAAATAGCCAAGAAAGATAAGAATTGGCTATGACTCAGTAATTTTTTGAATGAAACATATTATAGCTTATATCGCTGAAATGCTTAAAAAATGGCGCTTTTTATGGAAGTCATGGCCAACTATGGTTTCCATTTAAAAAAAACATGTTTCTGTCATATGTCAAAAATGACAGGCTTTAGAAAAAATCGGAGAACACAAACTCATTAGGGATGGGATTATCTACAACTTTTATCTGAAAACTTTTTGTCTAAAATAGATTATAATGTAATTAGGGACAATTTTTAAAATAGCCAAAATTTCTTCTTTTTCAAAATATCTAGTAAGCCATACACTTTTTCAAAAATCTGATAGGCGCATATTTATGACCCCACAAAACTGCAATTCTTTCCCCATTTAACCGACTCTCTATCTCCAGTAGTTTCCGAGATACCCATAGAGAACATAGTAGGAAACTTACCCTGTATATTAAAAATTAAATAATTAAATTCTAACGCCACCGTACACCGCGATCGAATGACACAGGCGAAAAGCTATTATTTTCCAACTCCGCATGTCTCGACCGACGTCGCCTGTTAAGCTCTTAACAGGTATTCTAAAATAACAAACAACTGCTTATTTTCAGCAGCGTTACTTTCCCACTCCGGTTATCTCGACCGCCACGCGTTATGATGGCAACTAGTTAAAAAAGCTGCTTATTTTATATACGTTATTTTTTAGCTGTTGCGAGCCCAACACGACCATCGACCTTCGAACCGATTATAGATGGTTGTCAAAATTAACTGAGATCTTTCATACTAGTTATTTTTTGGAATTGCTTCGAGCCGCACAGAATTTCGTGGCGATGCAGAGCGCCGACTTCGTATCACGAGCGGTCGATCTCCACGTGTCGTTATTTTATATATGTTATTTTATAGTAGTAAAGGTTGCTTTATGTTATTTCTAAATAACTATTATAAAATAACAGAATAGTTAAATAACAACCCATCACTACTTTTTACTTACAACTTCACTGTGGTCGCTTTTAAATTTGGACATCTCCTTGTTCACCTCTTCCCTGTATAATTTGATCTAAAAATAAAACAGAGGTGATCTATACAGTAAAATTTATGGACGAAATCATGAAACACACCATTTTGTCTTTCATTTTAGCCAATTTTTCTTCATATTCTGCCCGAACTTCTCTCAGCTTTTTGCTCTGTTTCGCCTCAGCCTCCTCACGCTCCTTCTTCAGAAGATTCAAGAACTCTTCTCTGTCTTTCGACCGCTTAAATTTGACAGTGTCAATATCAGTCATGTACTTATTGTTTTCTTCCAACAGCTTTTCGTAAGCATCTTTCAAACCGGCGTACTGCTGAATTTGTTTGTTTCGCTCTTCTAGCATCTTCCTAATAACCAAAATATAACAATTTTTCGATGAAAAAAAAAGATGTCACAGAAGGCGTAGAAATACTGTTTATAAGAAATAACCTTACCTTAAATTAACACTTTCAGATTCTTGTTTGGCGTTGCTAGAAACCACTGCTGCATACGCCTCCCTTAATTTTTCCAATTCTTTTTCTAATCTGTCAATTTTCGTGGCAAGTTCTTTCTTTTCTGCAACGGCGGTCTCGTGAGCCTTGTAGATACTGGATTCTGTCTGCTTCATGAGCTCAGTTTGTGAGTGAATGATTTCGTTACGCTCTTTCTTGATCTTTAGCACTTCCTTCTGACTTAATTCTACAGCTAAAATCATTTTTTCTTTTTCGTCTGTAACAACATGAAGCTTCCTTTCTAACACTTCATTTATTTTACTTAGTTCCGCAAGTTTGAGTCTCAGTTTTTCCAATTCTTTATCTTTGCGTTCGCAGGTTTCTTTGTAAACCGTTTCTAAATCTTCATAGTCACTCATAAGTGCATCTTTTTCTTTCTTAACTAAGGCCAAAGATGCAGAAATGTTTGCCAGTTCGCTGAAAAGTTCTTCCTTTTCTTTGATGATTTTTTGAAGGTTTTCCAAAACTTCCGCTTTATCAGATACAATCTTGTTCCTTTCTTGAAGCAGTTCTTCTATTTTTACTTCCAAATCGCCCGTCCTGTTTTCAATTTCTTTATTTTCTTCCATAAGATCGAGTTTGTCCTTATTGCTCATTTCCAAGGCTTCAAGAATTTGTTCTTTTTCTTGAGTCACTTTTCTCAGTTCACTCTCGTTTAAGTTGTAGAAATTCGATATGACAGTCTTTTCCTCTTCTATCATCTTCATTTTACGTCGAGTTTCTTCCAGATCTTTATCCATTTTCGTGAGATTTTCGACAGTTTCGTCCAAGGTTTTGATCAGAATCCTCTTTTCATCGTCAACATTCCGTTTTTCTGCCTCTATTTTATTCTTCAGTAAGTCAACTTCTTCAAGTTTAAGAGTTGTTGTTTCTAAAGCTTTTGAGAGAGCTTTGTTCTCTTCAGAAGCTTTTTCGAAGTTCTCCCGAGTTTCTTTAAAGTTTTTAGAGGTCTCGTTTAAAAGTCCATTGTTTTCTACAATATTTTTTTGCATATCCTCTAAAGACGCTATATAATAGTTCTTTTCAGATTCCAAATCAACCAATTTGGATTGGACTTCTCTCAATACTTTTTCTGAGTCTGCTGCATTCTTCTTTAATTCACTTATTTCTCTTGTAAAGACGAATTTGTCTTCAAATGCTTTTTCTTCAACCAATTCCAGCTTTTTGGCTGTCTCTTCTAATTCGCAATAATGCAGCTTCCTTTCTTCACAAATTTCTTGATAGTCCTGTCTCAAATTATTTAAACTTTCTACAACTTCTTCATATCTTATTTCCATTTCATTCCTAAGCAATACAGCCTCATTTATTATTTCCTCCTTTTCAGTTAAAATCAATGATATTTTTTCTATTTTTTTAGATTGGTCTTCAGAAAAAACTTGCAAATCTGCTAAAGTTTTGCGCGTCTCTTTAAGTTGTTCTTCAACTTCATTTTTTTCGACTTTGAGACTGCAAACAACGTCTTCAAAGTGAACTTTTTCTTCAATGTATTCTTCTAGCTGAGTTTTCGTTTTAAATAAATTTTCTTCAGTAGACTTGAGTTTTTCTTCAATTGTATTCTTATCAGCTGATACTAATTCAAGTTGATTTTTTATCTCTTCTAAATATGCACTCTTATCTGCTAAAATATTTTTAAAATCAGTTAATTCAACTAAAATAGAGTTTCTTTCGGATTGGACCATCACAAGGTCATTTTTATATTGATGCAATTTTTTTTGTAGGTCTTCTTTCTCATTTCTTTCTTGTTGAATTTCATTTAAAACACGTTCAAATGATTCATTTAAAGTTTTTTCTTTAAAACTAAGTTCACTTTTCATTTCCTCTAAACAAATTATGTTTTCATCTAATTTCATTTTAAAATCAATTAATTCAAAGGAAATACATTCTTTTTCAGACTGACTTTTTTTAAGGTCATTTTGCAATAGCAACAGTTCTTTTTCTAGATCTTCTTTTTCTTGTTGAGCATTTGCATAAGATTTTTGTAATTCTTCTAAATTAACATGCATTTCTTTCAAAGCTTTCTCCTTTAAAACTAGTTGATTTTTCACTTCTTCTAAGCAAACTGTACTTTCATCTAATTTAGTTTTAAAATCAGTTAACTCAAAGGAAAGGCATTCTTTTTCAGACTGATTTTTATCAAGGTCATTTTTACATAACAATAGTTCTTTTTCTAGATCTTGTTTTTCTTGTTGAGCATTTTCATAAGATTTTTGTGATTCTTCTAAATTTACATGCATTTCTTTTAGAGCTTCCTCCTTTAAAACTAGTTGACTTTTCACTTCTTCTAAGCAAACTGTACTTTCATCTAATTTAGTTTTACAATCAGCTAATTCAAAGGAAATACAGTCTTTTTCAGACTGGATTTTTTCAAAGTCATTTTTACATAACAATAGCTCTTTTGCTAGATCTTCTTTTTCTTGTTGAGCATTTTCATAAAATTTTTGTGTTTCTTCTAAATTTACATGCATTTCTTTCAAAGCTTCCTCCTTTAAAACTAGTTGACTTTTCACTTCTTCTAAGCAAACTGTATTTTCATCTAATTTAGTTTTAAAATCAGCTAATTCAAGAGAAAAACAATCTTTTTCAGATTGAACCTTCTCAATGTCACTTTTATATTGCAGCAAATATTTTTGTAGATTTTCTTTTTCTGTTATTTCTTGTTCATATTTCCCTGATATATTTTCAAATGATTCTTTTGATTCCTTCAAAGAGTTCTCCTTTAAATTCAGTTGACTCTTTATTTCTTCTAATTCATTAGTATTATGTTCAATTCTTATTTTCAGATCAGTCAATTGAACTGAAAGATAATCCTTCTCAGACTGAACTTTCTCAAGTTCCAAAGAACTAGACAGTTTGATATCTTCAATATCATTTTTACAAACGGATAATTCTTTTTGGAGCTTTTCGTTGTCAACTATTTTCTGTTGTAGTTCTTGCAAAACGTTATTAAACAAACTTTTTGACTTCTCAAAGGTTTCTATCATTTCCTTCATTTCTTTATTTTTCTGGTTTACAATTTCATCATTTTTGAGTTTCTGTTTAAGAGTTTCTTGCAAGGAGCTTTCTGTATCTTCAAGTTTTTTAATGATTAATAAATTTTCATTTTTAATGTTTTCTAGACTTCGGTTCTGTTCTAATTTAACTTTTTCTAATTTTTCTTTTTCCTTTAATATATTTTCAATTTTTTTATTAATCTCTTCTTTTTCGATTTTTTCCTTTTTATTTTCTTCAGAAGCAACACTTATAGATTCTTCTAATGTTACAATAGTTTCCTGCAAAACTTGAATTCTTCTATTCAACTGAGACTCAATTTCATCTTTCTCCTCAGCCAACCTACTAAAATTCTCTCTAGCATCTGCAAGATATTCCTTAGTTTCTCTTAATTCAGACTCAGTATCTTCTAATTTCTGAAGAGCTTCTTCCCTCTTAGCCATTTGTTCATCAAGCGAGTTCAAAGTATTCCTTAATTTATTTTTGTCTATATCTATTTGTTTAGTGAGTTGGTTTTTCTCTACAACATGGTTTTCAAGGATTTTATTAGTTTCAACCAATTTCACAGCAATATCTTCTAAATGTTTCGCATCTTCGTATAATTTGGTATTTAAAATGTTGTTTTTTAATTTTTCTTCTTCCAACTGTTGAGATTTATGAGCTAGAATTTCTTTCGTTTGTTTTAGTACTCTTTTTGTCTCTGACAGATCACGTTCCAGCTCTTCTTTTTTTAAATCTGATTTTTTAATTTTTTTTTCAATCTCTAAAAGATTTTTTGTCAAATCGTCGTTTTCATTTTGTTTTTTATCTAGGTCATCAGACACTCTATCAAGTATTTTTTTCAAACTTTCTATAGTCGATTCAGCTTCAGCTAATTTTTTTTCTATACCTTTGATTAAGTTTTCAAAATGTTTTTCTCTTTTTTCTAAATGTTCTTTGTTTTTAATTATTTCATTTTCAGCTTGCTTTAATTCTTTCCCTACCCTCTTCAAATTTTCATCCAACATATTATTGTTTGATTTTTCCTGATCTAGCATGTTTTTGTAAGTTTTCTCCAAGGAGTCAAGCTTCCCAGTCAATTTTGAAACATTGTTTATGGATTGATCAAGTTGATTTTCACAAATTGTTTTTTCTTCTGTGATTTTCTCAATTAAATTGTTTGCGTTTTTCAATTTATTTAGGGTTTCTGTTAAATCTTTGTTAGTCTCCTTTAGTTTATTGTTTATTGTATCTATTGTTATTTTTTCTTTTTCCAGTTCATCTGAAATATTTTTTGCTAATGTTTCAGATTTATTAAGTTTACATTTTGTTTCATCTAAATTACTTTTTGTTTGCTGTAAGATGTTTTCAATATCAATCTTATTTTTCCTCTCTTTTTCTAATTCAAATTTAACAGCATTAAAATCTTCTTGGCATTTAGCAAACTTTTCATGATTTTCTTTCAATTCCTGAATATTTTTTTGTAAATTTTCGCTGGCTTTATTTTTTAACATTTTTTCCTCTTCTAATAATTCCTGAGTGTTTTTATGCTCTTTTGATACATCTTTTAGTCTACATTTTGCTTCTATCAATTCTGTTTCAATACAATTTTTCTCTAATGTAATTTTGTCAAAATTTTCTCTAAGTGTAACTAGCTCTTCATGTATTTTATTTTTTTCCTGTTCACAAGTGTTCAATTTCATTGCTTTTGCATTCAAAAGCATTGCCATTTCTTCTAACTCTTTCTCAATTTTTGCTTTAGACAATTCAAGAGAATTTAAGTCAATCAGTAATTTATTATTTTCACTATATGCATCTGTTAATTTCAATTCTACCTCACTTTTTTCTAAATTTGTTTTTTCAAAACTGTGTTCTAATTCTATGATTTGAAACTTATACAAATTTATTTCCTCTTGAACTTTCATTTTTTCTGTTAATGATTCTTCTAAGTCTTTTAGGGCTTCCGCAAGTTTTATTTGGGTCTCTTTCAGTTGAATATCCACAACAGATTGAGCTAAATCTTCACATGATTGTAAAGGTTCAAAACTTTTTGATCTTCGACTTGATAGAGCAATACTTTCTTCAAAACTGTTTGAAGACCTGCACCTATATTCTTCCAGGAGAGCCTCCAATTCAACACAGTGAGCTGTCAATGATTCATTCTTGGTTTCTAATTCTTTTAAGTGTTCAGAATAATATTGCGATTTCTCTTCAATTTCAAAAAACTTCTCTTGCCACATTGTAGAGTTTGTTTCCAATTTTTTTACCTTATTTCTTTCTATATCCCTTTCTTGTCTTAATTTTTCATATTCACGGTCACACTGATGAACATACTGTTCTAAATTCTCAATCTCCATTTTCAGAAGCTTTACTGTTTGTCTGGAATCAACATCTTGAAAATGAGGGGGAGTACGTAGTTCCAATGACTCAACTTCTCCTTGTAATCTCTTTATTTCTGAACATTTTTGTTTTAATTTGGCTTCTAAAAATACCATTTATTAAAAATTAAACAGAACAAATTATAATTTACTCACCTAATTTTGCGTTTTTTTCTATTTGCTTTTTTAAATCATCAGACAAATCAGCTTTGTCATACTTTTCGAGTTCTAATTCTCTTCTTAAATGTTCAATTTCTTTATCTCTATCTTCTAACTTTTTTGTTTTTGTAGCAGGTGTCTTCAATATATCTTGCAATGGGCTCCTCTTTGCAACAGGTGTACTAATAACATCGAACAACTGACGCTGCTTATTTGTATTTTCAGAAACAATGCTCTGTATAATTTGTTGTAACTCTGTAGTTGATACTTGCATACTAATTTTTTCTAAAAACTTTTTTATGTACACCTGTGTAGGTGATGTCAAGTTATAACACATTGGAGATGTTAAAACATTTCGTCTATCATGAATACATGTGTAATGCATTAATAAAGAAGTTATATGAATAAGATCCTCTTTAGATAAGTCTGATACATGAACACTAGCCTTGTCCTTTATTTCAATCCTAGGATAATGAACTGATATCAAGTCGAAAATGAAAGTTAAATCATCAGGAGAAATGTCTGTCGATTTCTTTCTACAAAATAACAGAAACACGAAATAAAATACGTTTAAACATATAAACTAAACGGGCTTACATGACTTTATGTAAATTACAAAAGAAAATACCATCATGTAAATCTTCTAACTGTTGTATAACTTTTGAAAGCTTGAGGCAGTTAATCTGAAAAGTAAATAAGGTATTCTAAAAAAAGCTTAAAGTTAATATAAATTACAAACCCATTCCACTAAAACTAATTCCCACGTTGAACTCATTTTGCAATAATGTTCTTATAAACTATAAACTATAGTCTTAAAATAACACGTTAAAGATACACTTTAGGAACTTTTCAAAATTAACGAATAATAAATGTCAGGAAAGAGAAGCAGGGATTTGGTTGGCCAGAAACAAAAATGAACGTTAAAAAGATAGTGATGTGATTGGTTAAAATTCAAAGTCACTCCTTTTCGGTTCGGGGTCACAATTTAAAAAAGAAGAGTTTGACATATGTTTGACGTTTATAATTTTCTGTTCTCTTCTTATAAACGTGAAAAGAATGAAACAAACTAATGTACTCTGTACTATTTATTGTGTATGTGTTTTGTGCTATTTATTTTATTGCAGTCAAGCAGTGCCTTCTATTAAAAGATCAGCCTAGGCGCGGACTTTTGTTTACTTCATCAGCTGTACATACTTAGATATTGGGTTAGATTCCGTTTCATATTTTGTTGGTTGATTTTTGGTTTTAACTCTTTGATTTTTGGTATTATTTATTATTGTAGTGCAAAAAACTAATTATTTTGGTGTTGAAGTGACATAAACTACTACCAGATATATGGTCACTCTCGGTTTCGCATAAAAAATAGAAATTTTAAAAATTACACGTTGTGTAAGTGATTTAACCTAAAAGTGCCCATACATTTTTTACTTATCGTGATTTTTGTGTGTGTCTTTAAGACTCTAACAATTCATCAATAAAGCTTAAGTGGAGTGTGTTTTTGGTGCTATGCCTCATCTTTGTTGTGTTCCTGGTGGAAAGGATAGTTACTAAGGATAGTTATTATACTAGGCAGCCTAAAGTGTCCGGAAGAGCAAGAAAAGTGGGTACGAGTTATAAATCAAGATAATTTTATTGAAAATATCTTTAATAAATTTAAAAATAATATTCTCCCATGATGGTAGGTATGTATGATAGGTTTATATATGGTAAATAGGTATTATGATCTAGGGAAAAATAAAGAATATGTGTATTAGAGATCATGAAAAAGATTATTATTTTGAGTTCAAATTTTAAAAAAGATTTTTGTAAAGACAAGACTGATACAGTTTAAAAGAAGAATGTGTTTTTGATTGATAATATATAATGTATGTTAAGCATAACATATATTTGTTCAGTAATTTTTAATGAATAGTATTGATTATTTATAATACCAAATTAATATCAAATATTTAAGTGATGGCTGAATACAATATGAATAAAATAACAATAAAATTGGTATATTTGCATAATACAAAATTAAGTTTTAAGAATAAAGGTGTTACTAAAAATACTAAGAAATTCATATTTCTTTGTTTTAATTGGTCTAATGTTATTTACATTTTACGTAAGAATTATACCGTATCATCGAAAAAAATCGGCGTCTAGTTGGCTTGGAAATGAACATCGATGACATTCTCTAAATAACTGTACACATAAAATAATTAACTAGAATTTTACAATCTTGGAAAATTTGATATTCTTGAACCTTGATTCTAAATATTCTAAATTTTTGATTTTTTTGGAATTTAGGTTAGGGAAAAACGCTGATTGATTTTTCATTTGGTTTTTCATTATTTTTATTTGGTTTAAAAAAAACGGTTCGCTAACATTATAGCCTCCATCAGTGTTGTGTCATATGAAAAATAGTGTCGAATATAATCCAAAAATTGCATATAAAATATTCACACCACGCACATAATGTTTACTGCGTACTCCATAGTCAATGTAGATAATTTTAGTGTTAAGAATAATAATTTTAAGAAATATGTGGTCATCTTTTGATAAGTTTATATTAGTTTATTAATTGCAGTAAACATTATGAGGTGTGAATTATATTGTATATGTAATTTTTGGATTATATTTGACACGATTTTTCTCTCATATGACACAACACTGTGAAGGCTATAGTTAGCCGAAACGTTTTTTTAAACCAAATAAAAATAATGAAAACAAATGAAAACTTAATCAGCGTTTTTCCCGAACCTAAAAAATCCCAAGAAAATCAAAATTTTAGAATAATTTAACATATAAATTCATCGCTGACGCCTTTTTTAGATAATATTGTATTATTTGTAAATATAATTTTTCGAACATTGATACTTGCAAAATATACATATAAATTTTGTGAATGCAAATAATAATACATCACTATTAGTAGATATTAAATGTTTTTGTTAAATTAGATCGATTTTCAAACCCCAAAATTTAAAATATATTTACATTTTACCCATTATCTTATGTACCTATACATTATTTGTACATTGTAAAACATTTGCTGCATTTGTATGGTTCATAGTTTATTTGCCAAAGTATTTATTACTATAAATAGGTATATATGTTGTAGTTATTAACTGTATATTATGTATATTTCATTTAAACTATATCATTTTTAAAATACAAACCAAAAATCTGAGGAATAATTATGTTTTCCATGTATTCTACAATATATTTATTAATCCGTTATATCTAACTAGCGTGACGTCATAAATCTCGCCCGTAGGCTGATCTTTTAATAGAAGGCACTGAGTCAAGTAAACAAACCTGTGAAACAAACTTAGAAGTTTTTTAAATTTATATTTTTTTTTTAAATTCAAACTAAAGAATGAGTTAATTTCTAGTTTTTTTATGGTGGATAATGTCTGGTGATATAAAGAAACTATTAGAAGAACAAAGGTTACTTATTTTGGAAGATAGAAAAAGATTAGGTCTCCTCGGTTCGATAAATGGGGGCACATTTAAAGACCTGGATGAACTGGTAAATTTATTAATATGTATTGTTTTCTAATAAGATTTCTGGCTGGGTAGATTTTCATTGTTCTGGTTCGACGCATTGTATTTAAATATAATGACCTTAAACAACTGTATTGTTTAACTACAACACAACTTAATGTTTGAATCACAGGTTTGAATACTGTATTAAATTGGCGTTTATTTTAATGACTATATTTTGTTTAAACTGTATATTCTTGTTTAAACTGATTATACTTAAATTGTAAATACTTTATAAGTAAATTTATTTTAGTGCACAATAAAGGGTATGCTTTATTAGATAGTTCTTATTACAGTTTTTGTCAAAATTTCTAATGTCTATTGAAATAAAATAAAAGACTAGTGAAAAAACAATCAATTTTTTATGTATAGTGGCCTATCCCGGTGACCTTGTCCTTATTGGTCCCTATTATTGATCCCTGGGATTTTGGCGACGGCTGTCCCTACCTAGTTGCCACGCTTCAATGATTTTCATTAAATACACTACTTACCTATCTTACATTTTTATTAAACATCAATAGAATTTTCTGCCTTTGAAGCTTTTTATATAATAAGTAGTAATATTAAAAATACCTAATTATATCAGGGATAAAAGATTATTAGGATGCTTATAAAAAGCTGTCATATTTTAGTATGTGTGTTTATTAAATATTTTTTAATTATTTGGCTCAGGAGTATTTGTTTTCGTAAGATGTATGGTTAATTTAAAGTTGTTCATTTATTTTAATGCAAGAATGTGTTATTACTTGGTATAAATCTTGGGGGTTGAAAAACTTGGCAACACTGGGAGGTCGCGACCTCCCCCAGAAAACAAGATCATATTCATTTCCGATTTTCCTCACTGCCATCCACGGAAAAACGTTTTCCTTCGACTTTTTTTATTTGAATTTAAAAAACTACGAATTCTCGTATATATGGTGTTTTTGTAGGTAAAAAATACAGAAAACACTAAGAGCAGTGTTGCGGACGAGGATTTATTGGAAAATGACAAAGAAAATCAGGTAGATAATAGACAAGTAATTAAAGAAAAGCCTGAACAGTTTGAGAAAGATATTGTGATAAATCAGGTAAGCGTTTTAGATTTTCTTTTGATGATTTTACTGTTTTTAATAATAATTTATTTGTTCATGCATGGAACGCTGTTTAATTCCGTGTATAGATGTGATTTTTCGTGTGGACTTTGAACTAAGACTTTGAATAACAAAAAAAGTCGTTAAATCTATGAAGATTATTTGTGAATAATAGAAGCTACTGATTTTGAATGAAGTGATTAATGATGAGCATAGAGCGTCACAAAGTCTCTAAAATCGATATTTGGCGTTTTGGTAGAAGGGAGAATGATGTTTTTAGACACTTAAAAAATTAAAAAGAA
The DNA here is from genome assembly GCF_002938485.1 of Sitophilus oryzae. NCBI lineage: Eukaryota > Metazoa > Arthropoda > Insecta > Coleoptera > Curculionidae > Sitophilus > Sitophilus oryzae. The sequence continues at coordinate 206,765 of NW_022145636.1, read as the reverse complement.
ACAGCTGGCGTTCGAAAAATTTTGCTTATTTTTCTTTTTAGAAAGTGCCGTCAACAGTAGGGCCTCTGGATTGGACCAGGGGCTATGCTAACCCTCGAGATCAAGAGAAACGGATCCTAATAGACGCTCTTTCGAATTCTGAAATACCTTTTTCATCTAGATCGGTATGTTATATAGAAATTTATTTTTTAATGTGTCGCTATCTCTATACCGGGTGCGTCTCGAAAGTGGCTCACCCCTATAACTTTTTTATTTTTTTAGATACAAAAATGAGATTTGGTATGTTAGTATATAACATAAATTAGGATTGATTGACGTATTAAATTGTTTTTTGTCACTTTCTGTTTCACTGGAAATGACTACAACTTTTGAATTTTAAATGGCACCTTCAGCATTTTTTTACTCTGTTTGGTAGAAAATGACATTCTGAATAGAATGACATATCATATGTCAACCTTTGACATTTTCGCTTTAAAAAAGATCGTATTTTAAATTCCAATATAGAGTGCCATGGATGAGTTAAAAACACTTATTTTTAATCAAGGAGCCTTGGAAAAAATAGATTTAATCGCCCAATGTTTTTCGTGTCTTGTTCTGACAGGTTAAAAGATGCCCAAATCGTATTTTTAATCATATCTCAATTTTTTCAAAATGAACAAAGGTGACTCATTAGCATATTTGGAAAAAGTATTTTTTTATGAATAAATTGGTAGCACACACTTGGTGTTTCGAGTCAAATTGTTGTTATGAACCGCATGTTACAACTTCAAATAAACCATATGCGAAAATGTCAAAAGTTGACATATAATATGTCATTCTATTCAGAGTGTCATTATGTCTATGAAAGAAAGTACAAATATACCGAGAGTGCCATTTAAAAATCAAAAGTTGTAGTCATTTCCGGTGAAACGGGAAGTGACCAAAAACAACTGAATACGTCAATCAATCCTAATTTATGTCATATACTAATATACCAAATCTCGTTTTTTATCTGAAAAAATAAAAAGTTATAGGAGTGAGCCACTTTTGAGACGCATCCGGTATAGTTTTTTGTTATTTCATTTTCAGTGTCATATTTGATCTCTTTATCATTATCAAATCGTTATGATTTGAGTTGAAATGTCGATTGTGGTTTGTAGGATGGGGCATACGGCTACGGCGCTGCGGGATCCGGGTCCCCGTTTGGCGCCCCCGTACTGCGGAGGGGGGAGTTTGCCCCTCAGTATCACGCCCGTCTGAGGGCGGCACCCCACGCTGGCCTGGGCGAGTATGACCTCGCTAGCGTCATCTATAGGGATCGCCGTAGGGAGGACTATCGCAGACATTTGGCGGAGGTAAAATTCCTTATTCTTCAATTGAAATTCCAAAATTAAAAAAAAGCGTGATAAAAACAGACAAATATCTTAGATCATGTACTACCTCTAGACACGAATTTTTATGTGGGCAGGTTGTACCCATAAATTATTACTTAAGGCTTTGTTTTTCATATTACGTTACCAAAGATTAAGAATGTTACTCTTTGGTGTTACTATAGTGCAAATTACATAGCGATTATGTTGGTTACCTGTGCAAGAAAAAATACAGGCGTCTACGAGGCTTCTAGATATTATAGAGTGTATTTCAAAAAACATGTGCCATTTTTTGTGGGGAGATTCTTCACGTAAAAATAAGAATTATTTCTTATATCAACATAGGTCCGATTCTGCTTTTTTTCGTAGCTACAGGGGGTTTAAGGTCTTATTTTTTTTTTGATTATAATTTTTTTCCAAGTGATTTATGCGATTCGAATGAAATTTTGAGGGTAAAAGTTACTATAAGTGCCACATATTTTAATGCTAAAAAAGTATCGACAGATTCAGGGACATCCATATGGGTTATCATTGGTATATTTTTCTAACACTGACCTTTTTCTCTTTTTAGCATAGGTCATTTAATACCGATTAAAAATATTGTCTCTTGATATTTTGTCGATTTCAATCTCCTTGATGAGATAAACGCAATTTTATTAATTTGCCATAATGCAAGACTGATCTCAGTGAGCATTTTATTCCTTTAATGGAAATGTGTCCTAGGTGACGTCGTTGTTACATTGCCAGGCCCTCCTTTTGCCTGATAAAAATGGATAAAACGCAGACACGTAACTGTTCCCTAAATGTGACAAAACTTTGCTCACTGGGATAGCAGCCATTTTTTATGCATACTGGCCAAAGCGTTAAATACTGTGTGTGTACTCAGTGTACTCATTGATTCCTAAAAAAAAACTGAAAAAAAGTTATTCCTATAATCATGTGTGTGGAAATCCATAGTTTTAAAGTTACAGGATGTTAATACTTTTTTAAAAAAATAGGTCTTTTGTAATTATCTTAAATACCATTATTTTTTTCTTGAATTTGCTGTTGGTATTTCAATAAAATAGATTAAATAAATAATTTATTAATTTTATATTTATGTTAATATAAAAAATAAATCTTATTTTTACTCGAGAAATCCCCACACGGTAGATGGCACATGTTTTTGAAACACACTGTATAGATGGTCTAAGACAACAGTAGATACTTTTAAACCATTAATTCTTTAAACTTAGATTCTTTTTACTTTTAAACTTTTAATTATTTAAGTCATTAATTCTTAAAACTGATGTCGGTATTTTAAATGCAATTTCTAGACTAAGCGAGAGAGTGAACCACAGAAGCGTAGTTTTGCATCGAAATTTGTTCAGACAGATATCAAAAATATTAATAATAAATTAGTAAGTTAATATACCGGGTATGCTTATTCATAGTGGAATATGGGAATTACTAACGCAATTTTTATCACATTGATCATGTAAATACACATTTACAATAGAGGCGCAGGATGCTTTTGTACCTATATAATTTGTAACTGGTGTCCAATGATAGTTGTATTATTATTTGTATTGTTATATGGTATTAACACAGACCATGAACACAGACTAACTTATATATAGTTCATATCAAATAAAATTAATCACGTGATTAAGCTTGACCGGCACAGTATTGCCCACTTTTATATATTTTCTTTTAATCGCAATATTTTAGGAAACAAAAATAAATTAATTATAAATATATAAACAGTTATTATTTACATCAACAAAACTCACCTCCTTAGCAGCACTTAAGGGACATAAAGGGCCATTACTACGAACTTTCCCGTTCAAAATATTCTAATAAAGTTGCGACGAGTTTTTTTACGGCTATTAAGCTATCTTGTACCACTTCGCACTAAAGGAGGTTCTAAAAAGAACAATGTTCGACTGCAAGGTCTGCTAGTAAAAAAATTTAAGCTTAAAGTATCACAACACAAATCATTTAAACCAAAAACTCGTAGTCATACAAAACTAGTGTCAAAACGAATGACAATGTTAGGAAATAAATAAATAAATGTGACAATTTTACAGTTTACAATGTGACTCTTTTACAGCGGCGCCAAATATGACTACGGTTGGCAACAATACATTTAAAAATCGCGCCCTCGTGATTACGGGACTAAAAATTTATTTGGTATCGAATATATAAGCCATGATTATGGATTATATTATTATATGTATATGTAGATGATACAATATTATATATAGACAAGGATATAAGTTAGTTTGAGGTATTGAGGTATTAAACAACATTTTCTCTTAAATTTTTATTCAAAATGCATCAGTTCAGGATTACAATAATTGTTGGGCATAAGATTACATTACTCATTTTTCTTCTTAATCTCTCACTTTTTGCATGCATTTCACACTATGCGAAGCTTTAACTGCCTTTAATATAAGAATAATTCACTAAAACTAGGTGCAGTGTGAACCCGGTACATTGAGCTGTCGCAGAACAGTTACAGACGAGTTGGTGGATGCCGCTTTACGAAAGGGACCTCTTCACGTCGATCAACGACTGACCACCGAACAGAATGACTTGGTGGTGAAGGCCATGGACAAGCCCAAGAGTATTCTGTCCAACCGGAGGACAGGCAGTCCTAGAGGTAATAAGAAATCAACAATACTATCATTTAGTTCTATCAATTTCGAATACAAAATGTCTTCAAGCACATCAGCCTATCGTGACTTTGCTTGTTGTGACTGTTGCAAAACTTTACAGGCCACAAACTGTTTGCCATGTCCACATTACCGTATCCAGGTGTGAATTTACTTAAAATTTCTTAATAAACAAAATATTGTGATTTAAAGATATTACTTAAAAGAAAACATAAATTAAATGTGTTTTATATTAACCTTTATTTACGGGAAGAACACCCTGTAGCATCTGCCTTAAATATCTACATATAAATATCTAATATTTTTTCTTCATCAACAAATTGAAATATTATAAAACTAGTTTTAGGTTACACCATTATACAAGGATTATACATAAAAAAGTAATAATTTTACGCAGGATCTAAAATAAAATAGGATGTTATATTTAAAAAAAAACATGTTAAATCCGCCATACATTTTACAAAATTACAGAGGTAGGTAGGTATAGTTTCATATATTTTTTCATATATTTTTTTAATTATCCATCTAAAAATAAAATATTTATATACCTAATATAATAATTTAGTATTCAACAAGATAAATCCATATCCGAAAATAAAAAATGTAAGTAACGCTTTGAGGTATAAATTCGGTTCGAAGCAGATAAGATATTTTATTCTTTACCGAGAATTAAATTCGAAGAATTCCTAGTCCCTACTTCTTTGCCAAATTCAATAGTCTCCGCCCCTTTTTACGTTTTAATTTCTGCCACCAGTTGGCAGCATCGACTTATACAGGCACATTGACTAACTATTAATATATAAACAAGGGTATCATAAAAAAAATTTTACATTTACTTTTCCCTTTAAAAAAGCAATCTATTTTACCAAAACCTTAAAATTTTATATCTTTGGAAGATCTTTCTATAAGTTATTTTGGTTGGCTGCAACGACCTCCCGTAATCCTGCGGTTAAAACAAAACAATTGATTTTTATATATGAAAACCAGCTGTTATGTTTTAACAGCAGGATTACTGGACGTCGTTGCAGCCACCCTTAATCGTTTTAAAATTTAGCGTGGTAAACATAAACAGTTTTTTAAATTAATAAACCAAGAAAAAAATATTCAATGTGATAGAATACGATATACAGGGTGGTCCGAACTGTATTCCGGAAACTTCGGCAGCATATCTGCAGATTAAAATAAGTAAAAAGTTCATATAAATGTTTGTTCTAAAATGCTTAGTGTCGGAGGTATAGGGTGTATAAGTATCATTTTTATTTCGATTTTTTCCAAATAATTTCTGAAGTAAGGTTCATATTTGGATGAAAAATTTGTATCGGGAAGTTTTTTGACATGATAAATTTGATTTTTGATATCAATATGATTTCTATTTGTAGGGCGCGCCATCTACATGTGTTTTAACTGTTTTGAAGTGTAATAACTTTTCGTCCATACCTGTATAAAACTACTGAGTAAAAAATATACTTTTCCGTGACTTTTTACGTAAAAAATGTCTCTTGGTAAAAATTTCTGCGAGCCACTGTTCTCAAGATATTTAGAATGGAAATAGTCAATACATGTCGTTATTGACTAAAACTATACAATATCGAGTAGATAGTTATTTAACTGAAACAATAAAATTGGGAAATTTTTATTTTTTAAAATTAGTCATAAATTTTTCTGCGAAAAAATTATGATAAAACACTTTCTATTGAACTTTTGGCACAAAAACATTTCAAATCTATGATTTCAGTGTAATAACTATTTAGTCAACATGCTTAATTTATGTCAATGATGACAGGTATTGATAATTTCGATTCCAAATATCTCGAGAACCATTACTCGTAGCGATTTTTACCAAGAGACCTTTTTTACGTAAAAAAGTCGTAAATGTATATTTTTTTACTCAGTAGTTTTATAGAGGTACGGACGAAAAGTTATTACTATTCAAAGCTGTTAAAACACATGTAGGTGGCGCCCTCTACAAATAGGAGTCATATTGACATAAAAATCAAATTCCTCATGTCAAAAAACTCCTACACACTAATTTTCATCCAAATATTGACGTTACTTGAAAGAAATACACAATGAGTTAGAGACTTGAAAGAGACACTTTTCTACTTCTAAAGTAAATCGTCAGTGAAACGTGATAACCTGCTAACTCCATTTTTTACATTAATACGTTTTTTATACCATTAGAAAGAGAAAAAAATACTCTATTATTATTATTTTTACAATTAAAGAAAATTTGCTGTTTTAACTCAATAATATCTGCTAACTCCCATTCATCTGAAATAGTCACCGAAATGCTGCTATCTCCATAATTTCCGTTGTGATCACGCTAAAGGAAACGCACGGATTCTTACTTGTATATTTCTTTAGTAGAGTACGTCGATCCAGGGTCGCATTAGGACAGAGGTCCGGGTAGCAATGTAAGGAGAGGCCCGTGTGGATTTTTTTTGCGTATTTTTTTGCCTTACGTTTTGGTCAATTTTTCCCTATTATATACAGGGTGAGTCTTAAATAAGTGCAAATATTTTTAGGGGTAGTATATTTCGATCCAAGAAACACGAGCATTAAATTGTCAGAAAATGAATGATTAATATGTGTTTTAAAGATTTTATCGTGATCATATTTTTTAATAGCCCCCCTTATTTATTAAAAAAAAGATTAATACAAGATTGTGAGGTTTTGTGTCTCTATTCCCCCATTAGAGGATATCCATTCATTTTATTTTTTCTTATTCCAGATGGGTATAACTCCGACCTGTCCCATTCGGCCTACGTTCCCGGCAGCTTCATGGACGGTTTCAGTTACTCGGACAGGGCGGAAGAATTAGAACGGGAACGGATGAAGCGGGAGGCGTATCAGCGTGAACTGCGGCTCCAGATCGAGGAGAAACGCCGGCTGCAGTCGATGCGGGACGAGCAGGAGCGCAGAGAGAGGGAATTAGAGAACAGGCGGCTGGAACAGCAGCTGCTGAGGATGCAGGAGGAACAGGCAGTGGAGGAGCAAAGGCGTCAGCACAGATCCGAACTGGTACGGTTCTCTCATTGAATGTGGGGAAGTACAGTAATCGCAAAACAATTTCCGATGTACGTAATCAACTTTGACAAGCGATGGCGACAGCGCTGCCAGATTGTGATGGATTTATGAGACGAATCTTAATTTAAAATTGACAACATATTTATTATATCATTTTTTAAAGATTTTTAAGTTTTATTTTTAATTTAATAACTAATATTTTTGTAATTAATTGATTTATTTGTTTTATAGTTTATTTTACTTATTACATATTTGTAAAAACTACTCCATTATGGGGATTATTGGGTTAATTATTATGTGTTATTTATTTATTTATTGATGTACATCTTACAATGCTATAAGTGGTAATAACAAGTAAGAGGGTCCTATTAATGCACAAACTAATCACAAAATTTAATTAAAACTAACGTAGAAATAACTTTGAAAGTGGTATAATGTGCTTATCAATCAAACTTACTTCTCTGACTGCAATCAAGGGGAATAAAGGACCTTTATTGTCACGTTCTCGGTTCAAAATAGTTTATCAGGCTACAAGCTCTTTACCTCAATTGTTTAAATGCTTCGGCATATTTTCAACACACAACTTCAAGAAATGCATGCAAAAACTGGAAAATTTAGTTCTTAAAAAGAACTGTTTGTGCTTAAAAGTGTAATGTTCTTATTTGGGTCCGCAATTACATGCTCTGAAGGAATCTCTAAGGCTATCTAAAAAACTAACTTTATTTCGAATAACTAGTACAATCTGTTCTTGTGTAAATCTTAATAGTAATTAAATTCGGTTAACCTTAATTAGCATATCGCGCGACATTCAATAATGCATAGTTGCATTCCTAATATTATATAAACAACTCTAATTCTAAACATATAATATAAACTGACCTTAATTAACTTAACTTAAGAAATACTTATATCTAAACTATTATGTACAGGGTTACAGTTGAGGGTTGGAACCTTTGGTGTTACACAGCAAAATAAAAACACTAAATCACCACAATACACCAAAACACTTTTACTTTTACACTGGTGCAAAAGTAAAAGTGTTTTGGTGATTTAGTGTTTTTATTTTGATGTACAGGGTGTAATAATATTAATACACTACAAAAGTACAATTAAAAAAAAAGGCTATGAAAATAGGCAAAAAAACGAGAATTGCTCACAAAGATTCAACAACACAATATTATACAAAATAATGACTGACATTAGGATAATTGCCAAATAATAAACGACAACGTTGCTGAACACGGCGCAATGTGACCAACATAGCGATAATAAAATTCGGTTTAAACTAATTTTTGCAGCTTTAATCTAAATAAAATATCTGTTGCAATAATTTGCTCTATAAAGTAAAATGATGATATGCTTGATATCTTAAATTATACAACAAATTTAAACATTTTTGCCAAAATTTCATTTAGTCAGGTTAATAGACTTTAGTGTCAAAGTCGATTTGATTGATGACGTGCATCGGAAAATGTTTTGCGATTACCGTAGAATAGATTTCTTGTTTAAAAACACCTTAAACCGTGATTATCATTAGACAATTGTTCGCAACTTGTAGCGAACTTGAACCTTTATATGTCCAGTGGCGTAACTATATAGAAATTTTGGGTATCCCCGCAACTTTCAACCATTGGGCGCTTCGCACCGATAACTCAATAACTCAATTTTTAACCGGTCGGTAATCTCTATATCAGAAGGCCCCCCGCGGCTGCTGGAGTTAGCAGGTGCGTAGCTACGCCACTGATGACGTCATTATTTCCCAAAATTTGATCGTGTCCTAAAAGTGTCACGTCAGGCGGCCAGTTTTGTTACGGTTTAGTCAAATTATACAGCATCAGTGTTCTCGCTTTGAATTAATAAATAACTTTAAGAATATATAGGGGGTACGTCTCAAAAGTGGCTCACCCCCTATAACTTTTTTATTTTTTCAGATAATTAAACGAGATTTGGTATGTTAGTATATGACATAAATCAGGATTGTTTGGTGTATTCAATTGTTTTTGGTCACTTCCGGTTTCACCGGAAATGACTACAACTTTTGATTTTTAAATGGCATCACCGGTATTTTTTTACTTTATTCGATAGAAAATGTCACTCTGAATAGAATGACATATCATATGTCAATTTTTGACATATTCGCATATGATTTTTTGAAATAAAACTTGCGGTTCCTAACAAAAATTTAACTTGAAATACCAAGTGTGTGGTATCAAATTATTTGTAAAAAAATGCTTTTTCCAAGTATGCTAATGAGCCACCCTCGTTCCATTTGAAAAAATAGAGATATGATTAAAAATACGATTTGAGCATTTTCTAACTGGCCAGGACAAGACACTAAAAACATTAGACGATCGAATCTATTTTTCCAAGGCTCCTTGATGAAGAATTAGTGTTTTTAACATAGCCATGGCACCCTAAATTGAATTTTAAAATACAATTTTTTATTAACCCTTTCCGTCACCGTGTCCATTACAGTGGACATTAATTTTCTATAAATTGTATAAATCCAGAAACCTTTCTTTTCAAATAAGTAACTTTGTCCATGTGAATGCACATCCATAAAGAATGCATATAAGGCATGTGGCGCCATCCATTACGGGTAGTGCGGACTTTGCAAGCGTTATGATAATTTCGGTTTTAGCGCTGTCAAACGTGCCTGTTGCCAGTGTTGCACGAAAATTCGTTATTATTCAAAGTTTTTTGTAAAATCGAGTTTTGTTTATTACTGCTGGTAAGTAAAAACTATAATTTAGTCGGTTTTTATAAATAATGCATAAATTACGTTTCATAAAGTCTTGATGTAGGCCTTTGAATTAGTATGTCCATCATGATGGACATAATGACATAAATCAAAAAACAGAGGCTTCAAATTTTAACGGTTTTAGCAGTTAATTTTTTTTCAGATAATATAATAAGCAATGGATTTACCTTCAACCAGTAAACCAAAGAAATGGGCGCGACCTCTGACAGAAAAAGAACTTTTAGATTGTCTACTGAATGACAATGATTCGGAAATAATAGGTTTATCGGACGAGGAAGATAATTTTGACGATGTAGGCAACCTGGGTGACCTTTCCGATCTAGGCGATGATATCTTGGAACTCGATGATGATATTATGCATGAACAAGAGATAACAGAAAGTGAAACAAACGACCAAATAAGACAAACAGGAGAAAATGGAAATAGCGACCAAGGAAGACAACAAGAAGAAAATGAAAATAACTCTCAAAGAGGAAATGAAGAAAACGAAAATATGGCTGCAGAAGAAAGTGCGAATAGAAGAAAAGAATTTTATAAACTTCATAATTTCACTGATAAGAAAAATATCACTTGGAAATACGGCGTCCAGTATCAAATACGGCCGGTCAAATGGTTTACTTCTGAACCCGACCCAATACATGAATTACCTGCTCCGATAAGTTTTTTTATGAAGTATATACCAGATTCTTTGCTAAAGCAAATGTCAGAAAAAACTAATTTGTATGCAAACCAAAAAAATATTGCCCGATTTTTCCCAACATGCAAAGAAGAGATGAAGCGATTTATAGGAATTCATATTGTCATGGGAAATCTAAAATTCCCAAGAGCAAGAATGTACTGGAATCAAACTACTGGTATTTCCATAATAAAAGATAACATGACTTTTAACCGATTCTCCAAATTGCGCAGTACAATACATTTAGTTGATATCACAGCAAGGGATGATAATCCAGATCGGTTATGGAAGGTCAGGGACATTTACAATGCGATTAGAAACCGTTGTTTGGAGCTCGAACTAGAAACAAATCTTTGTGTGGACGAACAAATTATTCCTTTCAAAGGCCAAATAAACATCAAACAATACCTTCCAAATAAACCTAAAAAGTGGGGGATCAAATTATGGATCTTGGCAGGCCAAAGTGGAATGTTTTACGACTTCATAATATACCAAGGGTCAGGAACCGAAATAAAAGATATATATTCTCAATTTGGACAAGGAGCTGGGACTGTTATGCAGTTAGCCGAGAGAATAGAAGGTAAATACCATGGCCTTTATTTTGATAATTATTTTAGCACCTACAGTTTATTTCAATACCTAAACAGCAGATCTATAATGGCAGTAGGAACAATACGCATAAACAGATTTGCTGGTGTAAAACTGGCAAGTGATAAAGAACTAAAACTGAAAGGTAGAGGCAGTTTTGATGTTGCTATTAGTACGGATGGTATAGTTATCACAAAATGGTTTGATAATAAATCGGTATTGGTTGCTTCAAATTTTGTTGCTGAAGGAAAATTGGATATTTGCAAAAGGTGGGATAAGGCATCTAATAATTATAAGGAGGTCGTACGCCCCGAGTCTATAAAACTCTACAATGCAAATATGGGGGGCGTTGACAAATTAGATTTTTTATTGAGTATTTATAGGTCTTATCGACGCTCCAGAAAATGGACTGTACGTATGATTACACATGCTTTGGATATGGCGGCAGCAAATTCATGGCTTGAATATAAAAAACATGCACTCCAACTAGGAATTCGACCCAACAAAATAATGGATTTGTGGGAATTTAGATTGAATATTGCAGAACATCTAATTCTCCACAAAGATCCTCCAAAAAGAGGAAGACCAACCGAGGTTGATGAATCTCAAAGACCCAATAAAAAAGTAAAAACCGAAGAAAGGCCACATTCGGAACAAAGGTATGACAACTATGGACATTTTCCTGAAGTAGATGACAAGAAAGACAGTACGAGATGTAAATTCGAAAATTGTAAAGGAAAATCAAGAACATATTGCCTAAAGTGTAATGTTCATTTATGTTTTGTAAGTGGCAGAAACTGTTTTCTTAATTTCCATACTCACTAATAATAATTAGGAAAAACTAGGATCATGGTTTCTAGTTCATGATATTATTTAAAATAAGTATTATAAACAAAAATTTCACATAAATATACGTTTTTTAAAGGTTAGAGTTTTTTTACGCACTTTGTCTCTTCTGGTAAAATTTCTCTAAGTCACCATGTCCATCAAAATGGACATGTCATAAATCATGAAAAAAACAATATGGTAAAATAAACTGATAAAAGTGCCATAAAATTGGCCTATTATTTCCTAAAATTAATATCAGAATTTTCTGAATATTGATAAAAAGTTGTGACTGAAAGGGTTAAGCGAGAATGTCAAAAGTTGACATATGATATGTCATTCTATTCAGAGTGTCATTTTCTAGCGAATAAAAAATACCGAGGGTGCCATTTAAGAATCAAAAGTTGTAGTCATTTCCGGTGAAACTTTGACCAAACATACCAAATCTCGTTTATTTATCTGAAAAGATAAAAATGTTATAGAGGTGAGCCACTTTTGAGACGCACCCGGTATACTAGTAGTTTAAAATCGGCTTATGGCAAATTATGGCAAAACATATGCAAATCTAAGTTTGTACCTAAATAAATACTGAATAAACATGGCTGACGTGATATCAGAGCTTACATGGTCCATTTGGGTATGTTTTAGTTTCGAAGGCACAGCGACGACCTCTTGCGGCGTAAAACCGAATTGCACGAGCTACAAAGACCGTGGCGCCGCCACGCGGATTCCGAAAGTGTTCACCTAGATGGACTAGGGGCAGGGGCGCATTATTCCCCGCCCGTGGCTCGAAGAACTCTTCCATACTCTTCGTTTTCTTTATCGGACCCTAGTAGGTAAGTAAGCGCATACAGGGTGATTCACGATCACGGCACGTTAGACATTTATGGAGAACAGGTGATTTTTTTGAAAATTTGGATTTTTACTTAAAGGCACATACTCATTCTATCTGAATTATTTTCAGCATTACAGTGTTGCCGCTTTATACTAAAAGTAGTAGCATCTTTGTTATTTTAAATGCAACACCCGGTATATTATTATATTTTTCGGAACTATTTCCATATCTCAAAATTTTTCTATTATACTAACCTATACCAATCTCTAATAGTTTTCGAGATAAAAAATAAAACGTGTAAAATTGACAAAAACATGATCTTAAATAAGCATTGGGTATATCATAAATTCGGCATATTGAAAGCTAAAATTTGGTTTGTAGGTTAAGAAAAGTTTACATATTCGATCTGTCTAAATCAACAGATTGGATATCAAACAGGGAGGTCAGAAAAATAATTATTTCCGTTTATAAAATTGCTCAAATCTTTATTATTTTAAATTCAACCCTATGTATATTATTTAAAAAATCGAAACCCAAATAAAATTGCTTTTCAACGATATATAATGTTCCTATACAAACCTTCTGATTTCTGCAAGAAAGCCATTTAAAAGATAATAATTCTATTATAATTGTTTCGTCTAAAGAAAATCGTTACCATGACAAATATTCAAACTTTATAAGTATCAAGTGGTATCAATTAGAGTTTACGTGCTAAATTTTTTAAATTATCATGGTAACAAAATTTTTGAAATGAAACTCTAATGATAATGATAGAATTATTAATTTTTAAATAGTTTTAAAAATTTTTAAAACCCTAAAACACTAAATAGAATAATGGCATCAACAATTAACCTAAAAACACTAAAATCTAATATTTAAAAATTCCTGGAAGGAATAACACAAATACCGCATCAGCAGGCCCTTCACCTCAGTCTTAAACCGCAAGAGGGGCATGTCCGCAATTTCCTTGGGTAATTTATTATAGAATTTAACTGCCAGGTACCCAGGTCCATCTTGGCACCTAGTCAATCGGTGGTAGATTGGCACAAGCCTATCCCTACCCCTTGTCTCATGGTGATGGACTTCTCCATGGACTCTATAAAGGTCTCGGTTCTTTTTCACATAAAGGAGATTTTCCAGTATATATACTGACGGGACAGTCAACACACCCACAGCCCTGAATGCCTCTTCACAGTCGGCTCGATAGCCAAGCCCAGCCAAGACTCGCACAGCCGCCCTTTGCAAGCCGAAGATCCTCTTTAGTTGGGCTGTATGTCCCCAGGCGAGAATAGCATAGGACAAGATCGAGTGGAACAAAGCAAAGTATGCAGTCCTCAGTACAGGCCAGGAAACACTTCCTGAAAGGCGACGCAGAGCAAACAATCCCCTTCTAAGCCTAGACGCAACCTCATCAACATGCTCATGCCACAGAAGCAGAGGATCAATCTGCACTCCCAGAAACCTAATACTCTGGACATCTGCGTTTGCTGTTTCTAAGTCCGTAAGAGAGAAAACCATCCTATTGGTTTTGTCAGGATTCAGGAGCAACCTATTGGCACAAAACCATGCCTCAACATGGCCCCGCACTACCTCACTCCCCTCCATGGCACCCTCCAATGAGTCAGATGAGAAGGCCACTGTTGTGTCATCAGCGAAAAGTGTAAATTTAGATGTTGAGTCTATATATGGTAAGTCGTTGATATATATCAAAAATAGAATTGGTCCGAGCACAGAGCCCTGGGGCACTCCAATATTAACATGACTCATCGCTGATGACTCCCCACCGACCCTCACAACCTGAACTCTAGAAGTAAGATAGGAACGCATGAAATTAATACTATCCAGACTAAAATTGTACCTTTCAAGCTTCCGTAACAGTATGTCATGTGGTACACAATAAACGTCTAATGTGCCATCGCCGTGTGTCACCCTATATTTATTAGGGTCTTTAGTAATACTAACGTCCCTTTTTTATTTTAGATATAATAGTTCCACGTATTGCAACGTTTATAGAAAAGAACCGACCTACGACACCGTACCCCTTCGCCACCAGCGACGTTTCGACCGATTCGACTCCCTTAGCCGCATTGATTCCCTCAGCCACCGCCTGGAAACGATGAGCGTACGCGACGGACCGCTCACCACCGCAGACGCCCTGCTGGGTGACTGCCAGCGCCGCCACAGTGCCACCCAACAAGACCTGCGCAAAAGCCCCAGGCTGTCCAGGCGCAACTCGGCCTCCAGGTTTGAGGAAGCGGCGTTACCGCAGCCCACGCTGCTGAAGGCGCGTTCTCCCGTGGCCAAGGACCTGCGCAACGCAGTGCCCTTTAGTTCCGCGCAGCAGCTACGTAGGAGCGGCGGGGGAGGCGTGTTGGGCCAGTTGGGCTCGATCAGGACGCAGCTGCAGCGCGAGCAGCTGCGCATGGACGAAAACTTGAGGAGGCGCGGGCTAGCGAGGACGAGAACTACGGATGATTACTGACCATACGAGTAAGATGGGACGCGCACAGAAAGAACAATACTGTTTTAATCAAAAATGTTTTTGTTATGGGCAAAAACATTTTCGTCTTTTATAAATAAATTATGTTTCCAAGAGAAGCAGAATGTTTTGTTTACATTCAAATATTCACGACAGCAGATATACTGACCAGCCTGACTGACCAGTGTGCGATAACCTATTTAATTTGCATTGAAGTATCACATGAAAACACAGTCATGAACGTTTTTGACTGAAACTGTTTTGCTCTTGGTGTGTGTCAAATACTAGCCCAGCGGTTCCCAAACTTTTTCAGGTGCCGTTCATCTTTCAGAAGAACATTATGCAATGCACCAAATATTTTTTATTGTTTAAAGCTTCATTCAGAACCTTCCAATTAGTGGAATAAATTACTGGTGTCAATTACACTTTATACTTTTTAGTTTAAGACAGGGTTGGAAAAAATCATGATTTTTTAAAAAAAATCAAAAAAATCAGATTTTTTTTTATTTAAATCAGATTTTTTTGATTTTAATTCAAAACAATATTTAAATCAGATTTCCAAATGACTAGGAGTTATTTCCAGTTAAAGTCCTATTCTAAATGGCTATATCCTACGTTTTAAAAACTAAAATAAATCCCTGCGTTTAGCGATCTAATGGATTCAGACGAAATACGTTCAAAAATCGGTCCAACAATTAAATTGATGAATAGATAATTTTATATAGTTTTATAACATTTACAATTATTTTTCAATTTATTATCTGTTATACCTGTTATAGAAATATGTTTTACAGTTTTCTAGAACACATTTTTATAACTTTTACAGTTATTTTTTGATTTATAATAAAGTTTCAATAAAATTATTTTTTTTGATTTAAATCACACGATTAAAATTAAAAAAATCCCTTGATTTAAATCACGATTTAAATCATTTGATTTAAATCATGCCAACCCTGGTTTACGATCATTCACGATGTTTAAAAACACAATTAAAATTAATTGAATATCCTGGCAACAGCTTGCGTTAGTCAGTGATATCAATAGAGAAAGCCTATAATATTTAGTTTATAAACAATCAAACAAAAAACAATCAAAAATTTCCAGGCCAAAGTTCTCGCAAATTTTGAAGTATAATTAGTGAATAAGTTTGATAACTTTTTCTACTAATTGAAAATGTCCACTAACAAAATAAAACACTCGAAGCACATCGAAGCCTTATCAAAGAAACTAAGCTCTGCCTGTTTTGCGCTAAGATCAGTGTCTAAGGAACTTAACTCATCAACCTCTAGAATGGTCTATTATGCCCTTTTTGAGTCGCATCTTCGTTATGCCCTTCCATTCTGGGGTACTTGCTGCGCGACAAAATTTGATCGTATTTTCAAACTTCAAAAGAGAGCAGTTCGATACTTATTGGGACTAAACAGTAGAACTCACTGCCAGAATTTCTTTAAAAATTTCAAAATACTGACTCTTCCTTCCTTATTCATTTTTAAATCCGTTTGCTTAATCCGCAAGCACATATTCTCTATTCCGGAAAGGCCTTCTCACAACTATCCACTTAGGAATGCGGAGCACGATATTTGTCTGCCAACCCCGAGCTCAGAACTAGTTTAGGGCTCAATACTGTACAATGCCAAGAAAATGTAGAATCATTTGCCTTCGAATATCAAGTCACTTTCATTCTTTCCCGCATTTCGCAAAGCTCTGAAATCATACTTACTGGAGAGAGCCTTATATGCGGTAAACGACTTTTTTGTTGATGTTTAATCATGAACAATTTAGAATTTTAATTTTAATATTCTAATCATCTCACACACTGGTTAAAGGTCTAGTATTTAATATTTTATAACTCTTGATTTTATGTTATTATAACATGATTTTATCCATTTACAGTTTTCCTTTTGTAAAATTTTCTAGATACGCCTGTGTTCTGCAATGACCATATGTGTTTTATTTGTAATTTTATGACGTAATTTTTTTTTTGAATTGATTTGTATTGTATGACATTTTTTGTATTATTTGTATATTTGTTTTTGTGCTTTTTTTTGTTTTGCTTTGTCGATGAAGCTGTTTTGGCTTTTTGTACAATAAAGCGTTGTTTTTTTTTAAATCACCAACACATATTTTGCTGTGTAACACCAAAGGTTCCAACCCCCAACTGTAATGTCCACTAATTTTGACGTTCTGAATGCTACATTGAAATTAAAGGAACAAACTTCTACGCTAAAGCTTCATTCAGAACCTCGCAATTAGTGGGATAAATTAGTGGTTTCAATTAGCGTAGAAGTTTGTTCCTTTATTTTCAATGTAAGCATTCAGAACGTTAAAATTAGTGGGAGTAATTTTCAATTAGTAGAAAAAGTTATCAAACTTTCAACTTTCCCACTAATTATACTTCAAAATTTGCGAGAAATGTCATATTGGCCTTTGATTGTCCTCCGTCAAGAGATAGTCAAGAGAACTTTTTAATTGTGGTTAGAAATTAAAAATTGATTGTTTTATAAGCTAAATATTAGGCTTTCTCTATGGAAACAACTGACTAACGCAAGCTGTTGCCAGGATATTCTATTAATTTTAATTGTGTTCTTTAAACATTGTGAATAATCGTAAACTAAAAAGTATAAAATGTAATTGAAACCACTATTCTATTAAAAAAATGTAATTGAAACCACTAATCTATTCCTCTGATTGTGAGGTTCTGAATGAAGCATAGTTGAAACCTCTAATTTATTCCACTAAGTGCGAGGTTTCAGCGAAGCTTAAGAAATACAGTGGAATGGTTTAAGGAATATAATTGTGTTTTTTTCATTTTCTTCACGGCGCCGGCGCCCGAGTTCGCTTGGAAAGGACGATCGACTGTATAATGTAAAATTATGGTGAATGTCATCTATCATGATTGATTTTCAAATTTTTCACTTGATTTTCAAATCAAGTTCACCTCAATTTTTCAATCATATAACTAGATTATAAATACTCTATGTAATATATGTAATGTTTTTAGCAATGTTAAAATTCTGACAGAATTGGTAGAATGACTGTTATTTGACGTTTGTTTTAGGAAATGTCGCAGGTCCATTTCCTGTCAATTTGCCAAACATCGAGTACCCGCGAATCAATACCACGATCCACCACCACAACAACCTGAGCATATAGCTATTTTATATTATTGTATTTATGACGTTGTTAGAGTTTCTCTTTATATTTATATATTAATTAAATTTTACAACAAGAAGTTGCTAGAAAATAGATAATGTTGCCAGTTAACACGTTTCAGTTTTTATTTTGATGTGAAATATCCCTTAAAGATTATTCTGTATATATTGATATTGAGGAAAAACTTAGAGGAAAAACTTAGAAAATCACTAAAACAAAAGAAATACATACGCATCCAGTTATACAGGTTCTAAAAAAGCATGATTTATTTAGCTTTTAAAGGAAGGGAGAAAGTATATAAATGATTTACATAGGGAGATAGAAACAAAAATTATGTAAATAAACCATATTTAATTTCCGAACCACACTATATATACATACATAGTACATTTTGTATAAATAAATTTATTTAAAATATAAAAATAACATCAAAGATAAAACCTTAAATGTCGACTCGACATTTTATTTTAATTCCCAGACGCGTACATAAAAAAAAATTTGAACCATAAGAGACTAAACAAAACATAATATTACCTAAAGAAATATTTTATAGTTACATCCTTTGTTTCTGAATGCCTTTATGTATCTCCTGACTAGCTCCAATCACCACATCATTCTGATATATGTATTATAACTGCACATTATTAATTTTTTTAATTCACTTTTCTCATCATTTTATTTACAATATAGCTAGCTATAATTGGCCATATAATCATAATAATTAACCATTGTTTACTCATACTTTTTCTTTTGACTTTTTGAGATTGCTCTAAAGCTTTAACCTGTAAGTAAAAAAGAAAATGTATACTTCTGATTATAAATAAAAAAAAAAAAAAAACAGACCTGACTACTCAGCCTATCAAGATCAGCTTTTAAACACATCACAGTTCTGGATATTTCTTGGGAAATATCAGTTGACACTATCTGAGGTGTAGGTCTATGACTGACATGGCCTGCATATCCATTTGAAATGACTGGGGGCTCCTGAATCATTCTTTTGGGTTCTGGATTCTAAAACATGGCACTATCAACACTGCTAATTGGTAATTATTATCAGTACCTC
This sequence comes from Sitophilus oryzae, assembly GCF_002938485.1. NCBI lineage: Eukaryota > Metazoa > Arthropoda > Insecta > Coleoptera > Curculionidae > Sitophilus > Sitophilus oryzae. Next base: position 187,352 of record NW_022145636.1, on the reverse strand, counting down.
TTGTGTGTCGATATATTCATCATCAGACTCTTCAGAGAGTATATTAGGAGAAACTGAACGTGAAGAAGATAGACTAGCTAGTATTTTTATGGGTGATCCTTCTCTAGAAGCTAGTGGAGAGTTTGGAGAAGATCTTACACGTTGTAAAACATCTCCTGCTACCAGTTCTAAGTCGTCAAAATTTATAGAATCTAGCTCATTTGTAGGTGCTTCCAAAAAGTTTGCTACCTTATCTGAATAACTCATGGTTTCTACAATTCTGTAAAAAACGCAGAATATATACTTATTTTTGATTTTCTTTTAATGTTTAAGAGTATCTTACGAATGAAGTTCATCAACGTATTTAGCCATGGCTACATTTTTGGACATATCTCCCAGCTTTTTCCAGGCATCATATTTAGCACGTCCAACAATATCCCAAAAGGCTGGTCTGGAACCAGAACATGGGCCCTGGGTGGCCTGTTTAAAATAGGCATAAAAACGTAACATGAGCTCATTGCTGGGTTGATATGAACCTTGAACATAGAGAAATTAGTAATTAACTTTTCATCAATACACCTTGTTATTTTATAGAATGGTTTGTTATGCAATTTGTTCAAGAAGTATAATTATCACTTTCACTTTGCTAAATAAGCATTTTCAAACATATACACAATGTGGTATTATATTTTTATCTGAGCTAAGCGATTTTCTTAAATGCACCATTAAAATATAATAAGTTTATATTTATTTTATTTCAAAATTGGGCAAAACATGAATATTACAATGTTTTTTATTAAAAAACTTTAAAATTAATCTGTAACCTATTGTCATTTTACTGAATTAAATATAAACAAGTCATCGATATAATTAAAATATACCTATTCAAAACCATAAGCATAAGCACTTAACAATAACAAAGTCCAATAATAATAAAATCTTACCATTTTTCGGCAAACTGCGAATAACATTTACAGCAGCATTAAATTTCTCTTCGGTCGTCATTTTATGCTTTTTATATGTGAGAACGTTTTGATAATTACGTGGTCATGTCCTTTAATTAATAATTAACGTCTAACTTTTCGATTTAAACAAAACAAGAGCCCTATCAAACTGCTATCAGCTATCAACTTTCTTTTTCATATTTTTTAAGAAAGTGACAGTAGTGTGACGTCAATGACGTGAAGGGGAGGTATTTTGAAAATTATGAGTTTAGATCAGAGATATGGAAGTGGTTTGGTTTGGTTGTGATCCCTTCCATTTCTCTGGTTTAGATCAGGTTTTGATCAATAAATGATCAATATACGTATATGTTTGATATGACCAGAGACAAATATATGACTTTGATTAACCGTATTTTATTAAAAATAGTCATATTCTATAAAAACCATATAATTTATGCCCCCAGAGACAGTGGGAGGTAGACGGCCGCGGTTCGGATCTCCGGATCGCGCAGCGTTGCCAGAGACTTTTCCAAAATTGTACTATTCTGTGGTAAAAATGTACCAGATTTTGATCGATTTCATCGAAAATGTACCAGATATCAGTCAAAGTCGTCTCGGTCAGCCACAGATAGAAAAAGAATTCTTGGTAGGGTTGGCAGAATATAGTTTGACTTATATTTGATAGAGGGCGATACCGGCGATGTAGAAAACGAAATTAGTGATGAGCGGTATTAGGAAAAATTCTAAGGGAAAAATTGTCGATTTTTTTGAACTTTCGATATTTGGAGTGTAATTTGCCGATTTTTATTCAAAAAATTATTGTTGTAATCAATTGTTTACTGTTAAAAAATGTACCAGAAATGTAAAAAATGTACTTTGGTACAAACGGTTCCAAAATGTACCAGATCTGTACAAATGTACCAGCTCTGGCAACGCTGGGATCGCGCATGAATAAAGCCAATGCAGAGCCTTGCAGTGGTATGGGGAAAGAAAATTTTCTCCATATCTCTGAGTAAATGTCAATTACTCTTCTTTTTAGATTTTCTGGTCTTAAAGTAAATTTTAAGCTGCCAGCCTTGTGGCCGAAATGATACGCAACATCTCTTCAACATCTAGTAAACACAAGGTTGCTGGTTCGAATTCGGCCCCTAGCATGGGTGCATTGAAATTTTGATTTTGAAGTACAAAGGTAGGTACTTTGCCTGAATGGCCCTGGCAGTCTAGGCAAAGCATCTCTTTCCGAAAAAAGAAGAGTTTGTGAAGAAAGAAGACAAATTTTGAAACTTAAGGGAAGGGGAATAGGAAGTCGGAGGAGGGGGCTTAAAATAAACCAAAATAATTTTTTTTTATTTTACCATTCTGTTATTTTTACGTTATGAATTTGTCTAAACCATGAGTGTTTTTCACGACGAAATTGAAATCGAGGATTTCGAATACGACGAAGACGACGAAATCTATTATTTCCCATGTCCATGCGGCGATAGGTTTCAAATTTCAAAGGTAAATAACAGGTTAAAATTTTAATGGTCTGTTACACGTTTTTTAGGAGGAACTACTTGCTGGCGAAGAAGTAGCTACTTGCCCTAGCTGTTCATTAATCGTACGAGTAATATACGACAAAGTAAGTACAACTGTTCCTGTTAAATTTATATTTAATATCTACCTTGCTCTAGGAAGCCTTTGAAAAACAACAAACCGAAATTCAGAGCTTAACTGAGGATTTAAAGAAATTACAAGTAGTGAAATAATAAAACTTATTAATAATGAGTCGTGGAAGAGGAGGCAGAGGTGGTAGAGGTAATTACTAATCCAATTGAACCATATTTGTCACTGATTTACATATTGTTGTTCAGGTGGTGCTGCTAACAAATCATTTACTAGGGATCAGCTAAATGATTTGGGTGTAGGAAATAAAGATGCACTTCCCTCACTTGTTACACAGCCTCCATCACTGTACCCTCCATTGGAGCGTAAACCTGTACCATTTACGGTTTGATGTATTATTTTAGACAATTTACTCTGACACTTATGTATATCTAATTTTAGCCCTCTCTTGAGACAGATTATATGCTAATTTTACGACGAGATTTTATAGATCATATGCAACTATCCTCATCTTATATAAAAATTCCATTTGCCAGCAAGTCAAATCAGCCAGAACAAGAAATTGATAAACTTGTAGCTCAAATACATAGTACTAAGGAAAAATATGACTGGAATTTTTTTCCTTCAGAGTTAAGACCAAAACTGTTGGCTAAAAGAATTAAGAAAGGTCGTGGACAAAAGCTTGATGTTAATATACAAGAAAGGTAAATTCACTATCATTAGGTATACCCTTATACCATTTTAGGCTTATGTATCAACTTTTTAAGGCTTAATGTGTTGGAGAAGTTGGAGCACTTAAAAAATGCTGTTGTTATTAAAGAGGAAGCAGAAGACGAGCTTGAAGAAGAAATGGAAGCAGAGGAAAACGAACCAGATGAAGAAATGGATGAAGGAACTGATTATGCCAATAACTACTTTGATAATGGCGAGAATTATGAAGATGAGGATGATAATTTAGATGAAGGACCCATTTATTAAACTTACATTGTGATATTGTAATATATTGTTTTAAATAAAATTATCAAAGTTCAAATAGTGTGGTAGAGGTTATTTCTAGGCGTTGAGGAAAATTAGTTTGTGGTATAAATGAAAATAATACAGGGTGAGTTTTAAATAAATGCTGATGTTTTTACGAGTGGTATATTTTGGTCCTAAAAATACGTCTGAAATGTTTTCTGTGAAAAATGTTCAAAATTTTGTATATTTGGTTATATGACGTTCGTCTAAGTTTTTGTATAGTTTATAAATTTTTATTTAAAATACAATATCTGGTTAATAGGTAGATTAAATTTAGAGGAACGAAAAAACAGAAGATATCTAGTACCTAGTTATCAAAATTTTTACAAAAAATGTTTAAATTGTCAAGGTAAAATAACTGGGCTATATTTTCGAATTATTTTAAAAACGGCGAAATATTTTATTCAGATCTACCTACCTACCAGCTCTGAAAATATTTGCACTTATTTAAGATTCGTCTTTTATAATTAAATTACCATTTTTTTAATTAATATTAAATACCTATTTAATTATACCCCTTATTTGTATTTGTGTTTGTATTAAAAACCATACCCTTGATTGTGAATATAGACAATATAGACTACTAGAAAAATATTCCCAAAGAATATTGAGTGATATGAATATTTCAGGCCTTGATTCCAGGAAAAGTGATCACAGAAAAAGTGATGCTTTGAATCATGAATGTGATGCATTGGATTGGTTTGGGATGGTCACTTACAGATCACAAAACACATATACGACCCAGATCACAGATATCTGATTTGATCTTGATTTGATGGAGATCACGGGAAGATTGAGACATGATTGAGACCTTTGATTGAGACTATTGAGACATGATTGAGACTGATAGAGATTTGACAATGATGTGACATTCGACAATGATCTGACAAGAGCAAAGACAAGAGTAATGAAGAAATTTTGAGGTTATTTTTTTTGTTTTCATTTTTGTTACAGTCGATGCGAATTAATTTTTGATAGTGCCTCGACATCGAAAATAGAATCAGTTCAAGTAAGAAAATGTTTGGCAAGTACAAGAAATATGTTATTCTATCCTAAAAGTCATTGATCAAAGTTAGTCATCAAATCTACTTTTTTCCTTGTCTACTCTAACCAGCTTAAATGCCTTGTTTTAACGAAACCACTTCAAATGACGGTGCTGCACCAGAAAAAGATGTGCAATGACACCGAGAGGGATGAAATTGATCGTCTGCCATCCAAGGATCGAGTTACAAATTGGGATATTGCTGGCTTTGTTATATCGATCATCAGCCACATTGTGGATGTGTTTTTCGACTGTAACTTAGCCTATCGATATTATGTGAACGAAAACATCGGTTATTTTATTACAACTGTGGCGTTTATCCTGATCCCAGCTGTTATAAATACATTTTTCAGTCTAAGAATGTACATGCGAGACCATGATAACAACTACAGAAAAACCTTAACAAAAAAATGTACAAAAAGAAGCCTGTGTTGCGTGTTAGTACTGGTTTTTCAATTAGCCCCTGTACTAAGATATTTTGATGCTTTACAGTATGCTATAAAGTCAAAAAAAGCAGAAAAGCTAGGTGATCACGAGAACCAAAGGAAATATTACGAACTAATGGTTAGGGAGGATTCAGATGTGGCCCTACTGAGGGTGCTTGAGTGTTTTTTGGAAGCGGCACCTCAGCAGATACTTCAACTGACAATTATTTTTTATACCCATGGTAATGAGATCATCGGCACATTTACTTGTAAGTTTTTATTGATACGAAAGTACTAAATTTTGAGTGATTTATTATTTAATTTAATATCCATAGAGTTTGAGTTCTTTTATCACTATAATCATAATTGTTAGTTAAATCCTTTTGTTGATAAAAAAAATAGATATATTTATTTCTTTGTTTTGGTTTTAGTGGTTCACCAGCTTCTATCTATCGGAAGTTCCTTTGTTAGCATGGCTTGGTCCATGGCTTCCTACCAAAGACTGTTAAGAGTGGCCTTAAAAACCAAACAGAATATCTCATGGCCTGCAACCATTGTTCACTTTATGTGGCATTTTTTAGTAACAGGTTGGTTGAATCTATATATTTTGAGATTAAAAAACTAAATAAATTTTTCTAGTTTCTAGGATTCTATGCATAAGTGTAATTGCTTCCATATATCCCGTAAGAACTATATTGGTGCTTGTTTTTCATTGGTTTGTCATGACAATTAGTCTCTCTGTCACAAGTTCAGACAATAATTTCTGTGATCACAACAAACTTTATGACTTCTTGTTTTATTCAATATTTGGAGCTGTTTACATTTTTACCCAGGTATGTTTATATTTAATAAAGATAAATGCAGAACAAAGTAATTTATTACCTTTATTGAAACATTGTGATAAGTTTAATTTATTTATTATACTGGGCTTACTTTTTAGGTTGTTTTAGTAGAAGGCCCGACTTTTTTCAAATACCTGGCGTTCTATAGTGTTCTTTTTGTTGAAAACACTATAGCCAACATAATGTGGATCTACAATGCTGACGAAGCAGTAAGACAGTCTATATATTACAAGCCAATTATTTATTTAAACATTATACCTTTTATCGTGGGGATAACATTTATGTTGCTGTACTACAAAGTGTTGCATCCAAGTAGGAGATACCACAGACAGCAAATAGTAGCTTCAAACAGCTAGTAAAGGCTCGAAAATTTGTGTTCTAGAACAATATATTACTCTCTCTCACTCTCTCTCTCTCTATTTTCTAAGCAGTTCAATTCTATTATACAGTGATTACTGATGAGATTACATAATGCAATATTTAATTGGAACAAAGAGATTCAAATGGCCTTGATGCTCAAAATAAAAAGAAATAATATCTATATTTATTAAGAAATAGGTAATAGGTAAAGAAATTTAACAAATATGTTCACCAGTTTTAAAACTAATATTTTTTAATTTAAATATTTGGCAAGTAGAAATTGGTTTATATTTTTAATTTATTTATCTCCATAAATTGAAAGAGGAAGCAATCTTTGTCATTATATATAGTTCAATATGAATTTAAAAAACCCAGCTTAGGGCTCAAACGAACTGACGACCAGGTCGCAGCGACCAGCATTTGATTCAATGTTAAGCCGCGTCCAAGCGGATATAACCTGATATAACGGTCCCGAGGGTTGAGGTGCGGGGAAGAATGCGACAACCAGTTTACTCTATAGATCTGGGATGCGTTTAGGTAGTCGCTGTTTTTTCGAGTGCCGGGCTTAATGTGAGTTGAAAAAATAAATATGGATGATAACGCGATGATAATAAATTGCGGCAGCTGCGTTTATTGTATTGGCTGATGCTTGCAAAAAAAGACAAAAAAAAGAAACTCTGTAGCAAAACAAAATTGATGCAAAGGTGAGAAAACTACAGGACAAGCATTTTTTTAAATAACTTAACCGGTAAACAGTTTAAGAACTTTTGTCCTTGAATCAATATTTAGCAGGCGGAGTGTCACAGGCGTGTTTTGGTAGATTATTCGTTATTCATTTTTAGCCGATTCTACTAGGTGTTTCTAAAAAGGGGCTCACCTTTTTTACTTTTTTAGATAATACAACGAAATTTGGTTTGTTAGTATATGACATAAATCGGGATTGATTGACGTATTCAATTATATTACCTTCGGTCGCTTCCTGTTTCACCGAAAATGACGATAACTTTGGATTTTTAGATTGTATCCTCAGTACTTTTTTAATTTATTTGATAGAAAATGACATTCTGAATAGAATGACATATCATACGTCAATTTTAGACATTTCCAATGAAATAAAAATAGCATTTTAAATTTCAATGTAGAGTGCCAAGACTCTGTTAAAACTATTAATTTATAATCAAAGAACTTTGGAAACATATATATTTGATCGTATCATTTTTTTTCGTATCCTTTCATGGCCGCTTAAAAGATGCCCAAATCGTATTTGTATTGGCTCGGTGGACTGTATATAACTCGAACTCGTTATTTAAAAATATTTAGCGAAATTAAACGAGTCCCTTCCAAGTGTCCGCAACAGTGTCCGCCGAAATGCACGCCGTTCACTCCTTTTGATGTACCGACACCCGTCGGAAAAAGAACGCGCGTGCTCTAGCATGCAGGCAGACGCACGCCCTGGCGTACAAACTAGCCGTTCGGCGCTCTGCGCTCCTAATAGGCTAGCTGTTCTTGTTTGCTTTATTATTTGTAAATCTACCAATCTCACAATTTTCACTTTATATCTCGTTAATTATTTATGTTCACGAACGTTTTGTTCGCCTAGATTGGATGCGGCTTTAGGAAACGCAGTTGCGACCAGTAATAACAATAACATTGAATTAAATGGTCGCTGCAACCTGGTCGTCAGTGCGTTTGAGCCTTTATAGTGTTCAGTTTCTTAGTTAATTTAAACTTGCGCAATATGCAGGGTGTAATTTATACATATTTATTACATATAATACGCACTTAATTAACTTGGTACTATATAGGGTGATTTTCACTGCAATGAGGTTAGACGTTTATGGAGAATTTTGAAAATTTGGATATTTAAGTAAAGGCACTTGCCTCATCTACATAAGTTATTTTTAACGTTATAGCGTTGATTGAAAGAATTGGGAAGATACGCAACCTAATGGGCAAATTCGTGACAAGGCTGATTTGATTTCCCCTTATGTCTCAAGTGCTGTACAGTGGAGCCTCTACTAGTTCTGCGGCCAACGCATAAAACATTAATTTAAAAAAAAACCACTCTGTCGACTGAAAGCAGAACTATGGTACAGTATTCTTTATCCGCTGCGCTGTAAACGACTATCAGCGCGCAACGGTGCAGGGCTAAACTAGCTAAAAATCCTATCACTGGTTCTACATAAACGTGATATGTGACGTGATATAAACCTCTGACCTACCTTGACTGTGAGTCACTCTGTATATCTTTTTAAAATTATATTATACAGATGTAAAGATCTAAATAAGCGTCCTGAATTTTTTGCTCTTATTTATTTACACTCTGTATTTAACTCTTCAATTTTCCTTTCTCAATTTTAGGTTTTTATTAGCATTTAAGTAGAAAAATTAATTTCTTGGAATAATGTTTCTTCAAAAAAGACTTTCGCTTTGTAGGTAAATTTCGCCACTAAAATAAAATCTACAAAATGAAACACAATATGATCGCTGTCATTTTATATACAAAATTATATAGGGAATGTCAGCGATCGTCCTTTCATAGCTTACTGGTGCCGTTTTTTTTTCGATCATTTGGTAGTTATTTTTTGTAGACCTGCTGCGTTGATCCAACGGAGAGCAATTTGCCAGCAGTATTTTTCTAACAAAACATACCGTATGATGGAATAAAAATGGCGTCAGCGATGGCTACGAAATGAAGATCGCTGTCATTTTGTATGTAAAATTATATGAGAAGTGTCATCGATCGTCATTTCCAAGGCAACTGGACGCCGTTTTTTTCGATCATATACGGTATTTGCATAACGGACAGAAATTGCTTAACTTTTCAGGAGGTAATCTCCTCCCGTCGTTGGAAGCAAAAACCCAATAGTAAAAGCAAAAACTTCTAGTGGCGAAAAAGCCAGAAGTCTTTTTTGGTGAAATAAACCCGCCACAAAGGTATAGACGTTATTTATTTATTTTAATTAATATTATTATTATTAATATAATATCTCTCTTTCTGTAGAAGTAAAAGAGCCTTTATTCTATTTCTAACTAGGAAAATATATTAATTTATTTGTGTATCTATTTATTGTAATGAGAATTTTAATTTTGAGTATGTGGATTTCTTTGATCTTTTTAGGAAATAATTTATTTTTTGTTAGATGTCGTGGTGGTTTGCTCAGTATTTTTTAGTTTAGATTCATTTGAGCAAATTTACCGTGAGAGGTCGATGCATGTACTATGTACTCTCTTATTTATTGAATTGTACATTTTTGATGTGATATTTTACTTTACTGATATATGTAGCCCAGACATAATAAGCTTATTGTATATGTTTATCTTATGTATAGTGTAGATGTACTATTGTACTCTATCCAGAAAGATTCTAACATAAGTAAATATTCAATTATAGATGAAGATTTATCATATTTGAACTCTAATACAATTAATATTTTTCAGATGAATTTATTAATTATACATTAAAACTCCGTTAATAAAAAGTGTGAATACATATATATTTAAACTTTTATTGTTTTTTTGTATAGTATAACTTCTTCCAGTTGTTCACAGAAATATATTTATTTCACTGACAAAAAAATATAATTTTTGACACCTGTAAAACTTGCTATGTGAATAGCATTTCATTTTTTAGCAAATTTAGCATGAAATGCTATGTGAATAGCATTTTATTTTTTGAATAGCATAATCAAATATTTAAAGTTATTTAGGAAAAGAAAGACGGAGATGGCCATACAACAGTGGTGTGCAGTACAAATCAAAGCAGGATAGGGAAAAATTTATTCAAAATAATAAAAAGAATATCGACCTTCGAATTGTAGCCATTAGAATATCTAAATTAACTATAGTAGTTCATAAAAAACGGATGTATTTTATCATTATATACACACATTTTTACTGATTACAAGACACAATTAACTATTTGAAAAAATTGTCAACATTCGCTATTCAAAAACTAACCGTATTTCAAACTAAACTGCTGGGCTCGGTTGCGCTTATTTAACTCCTAGTCCTAGTGGCCGCGTCTCGAACGTACGAAAATTATCTAACGTTCTTTTTGGTTCCAGCACAGATTAGGTATCCTATAAGTATACAGATAAAAATCTTGTCCCTAATTCGTGGTACGAAAATTGTTTTTTATGACGATGAGCAAACAAGTAAAATTTCCTGTGCGCAAAAATAAATTCGCCTGTAAACAGCGTAATTACTGGGCCGGTCAGGCGCTGTGCACAATTTTAAAGGCCATAAGTGGGCGTGCGATGTGCGCAAACTAGTAACCTAACTAGTGCGCGACTACGAAAATTGGAACCACGAAAAACAATGCTTTTGACGATAAGTTGATAATCTGTGGTTCCACTTAATCTTTTTATTCAAATGTTCCAGTAAATTCTTTTGATTCTATTTTCGATGGCGATGGTGCTTCAAATAATGTCCTCTATTAAAGATGAATCCTCAACCAGCAATACACGTTCGCGGTTATTTACTTCTCCGACAGATGTCGCCACACACACTGTGACGATATCACTAACTTTGAAAATAAATTAACTAAATTTGAACTAAATCATGTTTTAAACATCTAACTCATGCTAAGAAAAAAACAAATATCTTATAAGACTTTATTAAATAAAAACTTATTATACAACATATCGAATTTGAAGTGCATCATCAACATTTCAGTTAATAATAATTCGAAACTTGCAATATATGGGTCCCTAAGAGAAAAACCTGAAGATAAAAAAAAGATGCAAATTTACAAGAAATACGTGTTCTATTAATAACTGTAGCCACTGCCGTACCCTCCCCATTGGTTATAGCCACCGTAGCTTCCCTGGGGATACTGCCAATTCTGGTATTGGTATTGATCACCTAAAAAAATATATTTAATACAAAACGTCTTTTTAATCAAGAAGTATGTTTAATAGTACCTTGTCCATACTGTGCGTAATTATACTGTCCCTGCTGTGAACCGGAATAAGGATATGAAGTCTGACCTGATGATCCTCCATAATTGTACCCATACGAGTTAGCTTGCGAACTAGAAGACGAGGAGGTTTTTTCTTTTTTACTTGATGACGATGCCTCGCTGGAAAATAAAAAAAAACAATTAATATAGAAGTTTCTTCATTTTTCAAGTTTATTCATTTTTTACCTTTTGACATCTTTCTTTTTAGGGTTTTCCTTGCTAAGTTTGCCATATTTATGATACTGTTCATAGGCAGCACTCACTAGTTCAACACTAGAACCGAAATCTTCCAAATATTCGAGCTTCCTTTGAGCGAAAAGTGCTTTTTGATCGGCGTCTGGGCCATCTTTTTCCAAAAACTCGTCTATGATGCCACAAACTTCATCTTGCTTAACCTCTTCACGCTGTAGGACTAGATCGATCAGTTGTAAGTATAACCTGGGGTTATTAGGATCCTTAGTAATAGCTGATTTTAGTGTCTGTAAAAGAAATGACAGAAAAAGATACAATAAAAATAGTACTCTCTACCGGGTGCGTCTCAAAAGTGGCTCACCCCTATAACTTTTTTATTTTATCAGATAAAAAAAAACGAGATTTGTTATGTTAGTATATGACATAAATTAAATTAGGATTGATTGACGTATTCAATTCTTTTCGACCATTTCCTGTTTCACCAGAAATTACTACAACTTTTGATTTTTAAATGACACCCTCTGTATCTTTTTTACTTTATTCGATAGAAAACGACATGCTGAATAGAATGACAATTTAATATGTCAACATTTTTTGCTTAAAACAAAATTGAATTTTAAATTTCAATCTAGAGCGCCATGGTTGTGTTAAAAATACTAATTTTTAATCAAGGAGCCTTGGAAAAACAGATTTCATACTCTAATGTTTTTCGCGTCTTGTCCCGGCCAGTTAAAAGATGCCCAAATCGTATTTTCAATCATATCTCAATTTTTTCAAAAGGAACGAGGGTGGCTCATTAGCATATTTCGAAAAAGTTCCATTAGTACATTTCACACACTTGGCAATTCGAGTCAAATTGTCGTTATGAATTGCATGTTGCAATTTCAAATAAACCATACTCGAAAATTTCAAAAGTTGACATATGATATGTCATTCTATTCAGAACATCATTTTCTATTGAATAAAGCAACAAAACACCGAGGGTACCATTTAAAAATCAAAAGCTGTGAAACAGGAAGTGACAGAAAATAATTGAATACGGCTTCCGGTGAAACAGGAAGTGACAGAAAATAATTGAATACGTCAATCAATCCTAATTTATGTCATATATTAATATACCAAATCTCGATTTTTATCTGAAAAAATAAAAAAGTTATAGGGGGTGAGCCACTTTTGAGAAGCACCCGGTATATAGGTACATATTTGCCTAGAGGTGACGTCAATTTAAAACTTATTTTGGTTACACAATGAATAACAAAGTTAAAGCCTATGTAGTTACATAATCTAAGATACATTAAAAAATACTGATGAAAATATAAGAAATTAAAAAAAATCACTGATGAAGAATTAGTTACTATGTATACCGTACAATCGAAAAAAAGGCGTCAGCGATGGCTATGAAATGAAGATCGCTACGGCATTTTTAATGTTTTTTTAATATATTAAATTCATTATGATGTTCTTTCATCAGAAAAGCCTTACCTCTTTGGCTTTGTCAAAATCTTTCAATATTTTCAGGCAAAATCTGGCATACTTGATGGCGATATTGCTGGAAATCACTTTGTTCTTCGCGCTAGAGATGTAATGTTCAAACAACTGACTGCATTTTTCATATTCTTCCCTACGGCGTTCCAAATTGATCCTAGAATTAGAATAATTATCATTTTAACTATTCTTGAGCTAACTAAAGGTATTAGTTACCTCCTGTAAGCTACTTGGAGCAGGTTAGGTACTTGTTTCTCCAAATTAACTAAGATTTCTGCTGCTCTGTTAGGGTTACCACTAGCTTCTTCAAAAATCGCCCATTGAAGGTGCAAATTAGGTTTCTTTAGATGATGGATGGTACAAGCTCTTTCATATACATCCCTTATTTTGGGTTGCATTTCTGGATCTTTCAAACCTTCCAAATAATGTACAAACTAAAAAAAATATATATGTAAAGTGATTCTGTGTAGGGTGTAGGTAAGCACTTACCTTTAGCCAGTAATCCTCATATAAAGCACAAGCAATTAAACATCTTTCAAACAAAACGATGATGCGAGTTTTGTCGCCCTGTTCGATCTCGAAGTTTAGGTAATCCTGCCAGTTATTCAACTGACACCTTTCAAGTGGTTTAACATGAAAATACGGCCTCTTTATCTATTAAAGAAAAACATATATGAACAAAAAAAATTTGAATTTGAATTTAAATTTAAAAGAAATATAAATTAAAATCAGATGGCCTCTGCAAATATCCTCAAATGAGTTATGCTTTAGGAATTGTTTATGCCACACACTGAGCTAAAAACAATCTATCAGTGTTTTTCATCATAAGAAACTAGCAATATAAGTTTTTTATTTTTTATTTTTATTGTCGACACCTTCGACCATTATATCTGGAGTCACAATCCTTTTTTTAGGCAATGTGTCGCCAACATTCAGGGCTTTCAAAAGTAGATACAAAGAAACTATATTTAGATATTATAATGTCTATAAACATTATAAATAAAACAATTGGATAAAAAATATAGCTATATATCTTATTCCCGAAAAGAATTATTTAGTGGTTATCTTTGCTTCATACTCATATTGTGAGAAACTAGAAAAATATATTTTTTAGTTTTTCTTCCCAACATTTAGGCCATAACACATTAAGACTTAAGTTTTTGTGACAATTGTGTCGCTAATATTCAGGACTTTACACAGTACAAACAGAGAAGTCATATCTAGATATATGTATAGGCTATAACAGGGATGGCGAACTTTAGATAGCATTTTATTTGCTTTTGTGTCGATTACCAGTGCTTGGAAAATTATAAATAGAATATAAATGAGGCATCAAGCTTCAAAAACCGGTCTTATCCGAAAAACGTTTCGAGATAATAGAGAACAACGGCATACGGTCGAGTCGGCCGCTGCTGGCACGTATACGTAGACGTAAAGAATCTTTTACGTGTATAAAAAACATAAGAAATGCGCATGCGTACGTAAACGTTGACGTGTTTGTAGGCCGACTCGACCGTATACCGTTGTTCTCTAATAAGCAAAAACTGTTTTAGCAAATGTTTGAAGAGTTATTTTACAAAAAACGTGCCCATTAAATGAAGTCATTGTTTTGTATCTGGTTTTTGTAGGAATAAAAATTAAATATTAAATTTATTTCTACAAAAACGAGATACAAAACAATGATTCCACTTAATGGACACGTTTTTATGCGATTTGTTTTGCGGGTTTTGCTACAGCAAGATATTTGCATCCTAACTTGGGATTATGTATGGATTATTACGTATGTTATTTTTTGAAATGGATAAGACGTCAGTAGTAATATTATACTTGTGTAAAAAGCCTATGAAAAAATGCGAAGTTTGCAACTATGACAATAAAAAGCAAATACACACACCGGAAAAGTCTAGGGATATTACAATTTTATCCAGCCATTGTCAGTAATTTTATTATTTGCATTTCTGATATAATAAAATTAAAATAAACAAATAGTTTACAGGACGTATTGGAAATAAAAATGCGAAATTTACCGAATTTTTCAAATTTACCTTGATTTTTATTGAACTCAAAAAATACACATATTTTTTTTATTCTAAACTGTGAATTAAAAAAAAAAGATAAAGCCATTTTTACTTAATAAAGGGTATGGCCTCCTCTACTGTTTATTACAGGCCTACATCGTCTCTCCACGCTCCTGATCAGGTTGTCGATCTCTTCTTGATGTACAGCTTGCCACGCTGCATTCACGGCCCGAACCAGATCCCTACGAGTTTCACGAGGCATATCCATTCTCAAAATTCTTCTTTGGACCGCGTCCCATACGTGCTCGATGGGGTTGAGGTCAGGAGATTGTGCCGGCCAGGGTAAGATGTTTAATTGATGAGCATTGATAAACTCACTTACCATTCTGGCTGTATGAGGCCGTGCATTGTCATGCATGAGAATGAAGTTTCTCCCAAAATCATAGGCATATGGTAACACGACAGGCTCAAGAATTAAATGACGATATGTGATTCCTGTTAGAAACCTTTCAAGAAAAACGAGATCGGTTTTTTGGCCTAACTGGACTCCTCCCCAGACCATAACTTTTCCACCTTGATAAGGGTGCACTTCCTGAACATGATCCAATCGAATAAGATTTCCCGGTTCTCTCCATACCCTAAGCCTTCTCGAATCCGGATGAATTCCAAAGCGTGACTCATCCGTGAAGAGAACATTGGCCCATTGTTCATTCGACCACTGAACATGATCTTGAGCCCATAAATATCACGTACCTCTCGATTTCCTCTCGTTAAGGGTTGAGCTCTCCAGGGGCGTCTGCTTCTTAAGTTGACCTCTCTTAATCTATTGCGAACAGTGTCAGGACTAACGGTTACATTATGTGTTTCCTTAAGAATTAAACTAAGCTCTGGTGCTCTAAGAGTCGGTCGGCGTCGAGCATTTAATTGTAAAAAATGATCTTGCTGAGGGGTAGTAATGCGATATCGCCCTGTGTGCCTTTCAGCAACATCACCACTTTCACGGTAGCGTGCACTTTATCGCGATATTACACTTTGCGTTGTATTTAATGCTCTAGCTACGTCAATTTGGCGCATTCCAGCTTCGAGCATACCCATGGCCCTTAGCATTTCGTCTCTGTTAAGATCCATAATGTTGTTTAATACTAAACAGAGTTATTTGAATGAATTCTGGCCAGTTATATATAGTCATAAAAACATAGCCAGTACAGGTTAAATTTGAACAATTCATGCTAGGTGCTTTTTATACATTTGACCATAAATGCACAAACACTTCTGCAAATATCCCAAATTTAGAAATAACTAGTGTGACTACTTCATTTCAATTGAAGTAGAAAGAATCGACCTACAAATATGTGGTTGTTTCTTCAAAACATTTATTTTTAACTTTAATAAAATGATATCCCTAGATTTTTCTGGTGTGTGTATAAGAGGATAAGACGGATTTTGCTGCAGTAACGTAATTTGTAGTGAATTTTATATAGGAATAGGCGACTTTTGCTACAGTTTGGGACTATGTTTATGTTGATATTAGGGTCCACTCTTCATGTATATCATTAGGCCATTTTTTAAAATGGATTAACGTTTTGCAACTTGACGCCTCAAATTATCCACACAAATTAGGAAATCTAAATAAATCCGCGTAAAAAACATATGGTTGCCTAGCTATTGTGCGTTAATTAAAAAATATTGCGTGGGTCAGTGTCTGACCTATGTGTCATAGGTTCGCCATCACTGGTCTAAACTTACCCCTTCTTCATAATTCCATCTTGAGGTGACAGCACTGACAGTATTCTTATGAATCTTTCTTCTTATTGATACAATCCTTTCTCTGATGGCTTTTGTTTCTTCATCAGAACTAAAAAAAATATTTTTTAATTTAAAAATCTTTCTATTTTTTCCTCTAACCTGTAGAGTTTGGAATCTTCATCACCAGGTGGCATGGCGGCGTTTTCTACCACGTTTTCGACAGTGTCATGTTTCAGCATGTTCCTAACTTCTTTTCTGAGGGCCATAAATTCGTCAACGTCCAATACTTTGTTTGGCGGGTTGGAAGATACATGTTCCTGGAAGCTGTCAGATATTTTTTATGTAGTAAAATTTCATTGATAAATTAAAGACATACTTGTCGAAATGCGTCGTGTATCCTTGAGTGGGGGTTCCCAACAGTCGCTCATAGATTCTAGTGACATTTTGTAAGCGTTTGCCTTCGGTTTCCCACTTGATGTAAGAGTCCCACAGTCTGTCAGACCGAAACTCCAAGCCGCAAGCTGTTAGGGCTCGTTCAAACTGAGATCTAAAAATAAATATTTTATGCATTCGTTTCCCTTAAGTGACGTCAAATTATTACAGGCTTGGTGCATTCTCCGCCGGTGCTGCCACCATCGGTGAATATGCGTTCTAAAAAACTGTAAAAAGCGTATGACAAAAAATAGTGTATGTAACACGTACCTAAATTATGTTTTTTAGGACTCATCTACTATTTCGGACTCGGCTAACGCCTCGTCCGCAAACAGTAATGATTCGTCCTAAAAAACATCATTTTAGGTACTAGTTACATAAATAGCTATTGCTTGTAACTAACAAACTTTACGAAATGGAGTTTTTTGTGGAATACCGTTGTAAGTAGACTATTACATCGATCCAGTGAGGTAAAGTTTTTTTCTAATTTGGTCTCGTAATATTTTTATCTGAGCGATTTTTGCGATTTCAATGAAAGAACGAAATGGTTTTTTGCTTCTCTCGAAAAATTTGATAATTATTATTGTTACTTACAACGTTCTTTGAGCGTATTCTTCAACTATTCTAAAAGTGTTAGGAAGTATAATTTGTGAAAATTCTAAAAAAAAATTATTGAAAAATATGTTGATATCTTTTGAAGGTCTAACTTGTATTATCATTTATTATCCCAGCTAAAAAAAATTTTAGATGAGTTCAACTACGGTAGCGAGCATAGTTTTACGCACCGGTTTTGCTAGTGGGGTCATAATAGGTCTGTTCACTAAAAAAAAATTGCACTAAAAGTGGTAAAAAATTAATGTTTTAGTATTATAATACCAATTGAATAACTTTTTTTTTCAAAAAAATAAACTCCTTTGACAACAGAGACTCTTGAAGTTATGCGCTCCGTTCAAATTAAATAAACGCGCTCTCATTGGCCTGACGTCACATGCCTGTCGCACGCTGCTCCGCTTGCCACGGCAAGACCGTAAGACTGTGACACTCCCTATACAAGGTATTGAAGTACCGTCGACATTTTCAGCAGTTACATTATTATTTTTGTTGTTGAATACCGTAAAAGAAGTTGTTTTTGTTGCTAAATATGGAGGAGGGTTTCCAGAAAGGAGATTCACATAATTTACCGCAAGTAGATGTCAATATGGTATTCGACTTTCTCGCGATGAATACTGATTATAACCAAGTTCAATCCAGTGGTGTTAAAGCTAAAACTACAGCCTCGCCGCAAAAAGTATCATTTTTACTCCTAGTAAAACAATATACTATTTTATGCCGCAACACAAGTCTACACAAACTTACATTAAAATGGTCCTCGCAACAGTAAATAGTCGATGCTGAAGAAAGGTCTGTAATATCCCGCCCGACTGCCGCGAACCATTTTTTTCTTTTTGTTATTTCCTTTGGAACGCTTACAAATACTTTAGTTGGAGTCTTAATCGTTGTGCTTACGCATCCAGGCACAAAACACCATTTTCTAGCAACCATCTTAAGTTTAAAACTCAATACGCACTCACAACTGACCTAATAAAAATTGCTAAACACATTAAACAGATCAAATATTAACATATCAGGAAGAACCAGTATTACCGTCCGACAAGCTCTAGTAGACCTCTAATGTCAATGTTCAGGATCAAAATTGTCGCTTTGCTTATGTTGATTGTTTTTTCACACACTTTATTGTTCTTAATTAAATACTTTATTTAATATATAAGGAAAACTTAAACAATTAGTTTTAAAAGTAAAATTTGATATAAAAATTGCCGACTCTGGACTGTCTGGAACTTAGAGAGGTAAAAAGTAACTGCGTGTTGAAAAGTAGAGTAAAAAGCGACATCTTGGAACTGAATTAAATTAAAAAGGTGTGATTAAGTGTTAAAACTGTACCTAGTAGATCCTTTGTTTGCGTAAAATACAAACGTATCTGAATAAAGGCTATATAATTTTACAATAAGGACTTTCCATCGACTATAATAATTGAAGGGTCGTTTATGACTAAGCGTAAAACAGAATCGGTACAAATAATTCTGAATACAGTGGCGTAACTTGTAGTACCGATAAAACTTGACTACATCTATGTAACTAATCTAATTAAATCTAGACAGGGATAAAAGAAAACGACGCAACGGATCCGTCTGTTATGTCCTGTGGTTATGTCTCTGGCACAGGTCTCTGGTAAAGCGCTACGCGCGATTAGCATGTGACGTCACACCCACGGTAGCTCTCCTGGCAGCGTTTTCCCGCCTCGACGCAATGATCCAAATTGAATTACGAATAACTCGAAAAGTATATGAGTATTTGTTTTCAAACTTGTACGGTCTTTCAATATGCACAAATTTATAATTTGCAGTAGAAAACTAAATTTTGTTGACAGACCTATTGGAGCTATTTCAGCTATAACGAAATTTTTTAAAGATACATAATTATAATTTTAGATGTTCATAAAACATTTAGCCATTAGTTGATTAAAAAAAGTATACCATTAATACAGTAAATAATTGTTTAGGGAGAGTTGAGTTAATGAATGTTATTGCACCCAACAACGCCTTAATTACGCTCTCCTTTAAGGTGCGTATTCATTATCCGAACGAACGAACGAACGAATCTTCGCTAGTGGTATGGACGGGGACCGCACGAGAAGACCGGAGGCATTTGTTGGCGAACGCCTTTGATGTACCGACTCGAAACGGATGGTCGAGCGAACGAACGAACGAACGGCCGCATGCGTTCGGTCCCCGTCTAAATATACCGCACTTTCATTCGTTCGTTCGGATAATGAATACGCACCTTTACGCGTTAACATTTTTTCGACAATTTTTTAATATTTGAAATTGTCACAACACAACACGACGCCTAGTTCGGATTCTTTTTCTGTTATTTTTTACTACCCGAAACAATGTTACATCACACAAACCTCGTACTATACTAATAACTACACTAGCAAAAAACTAAAATACTAAAATATTATGACAAAGCCACGATTTCAATATTATTTTAATGCGATCAACATGAACTGTAACCGGGACGGCGTGAATTACATAGCAAAAATTTCTGATTTCTCCTGTATACAGCGCTGCGGTTGGAATTTATTGAAATTAACTGAAATGCACCAAGCCTATATCGATTAGACAAAACTTATTAAAAAACGTGTCTACATGGTCAAACATAGGACTACCTAGGCACGTCTAGGAAGTCCTAAGTTTACTTCTGGACCAAGGATTTACCTGACATGTTCCTCGTCTTCACCTCTAGTTGCCTTTACGTATGTCAAATAATGGATCCATAGATCGACGGAGAGCGGTATAGCTTTGAGTCCCCGTTCGAATACCTGAACAGGAAGAAAAAAAGCCCCAAAAAGTGGCGAATTACTTAGAGTCCTACAGGATGACAGGGGGGGCGTGGCGACGTTGCCGAATCGAGAAAGAAGTGACAGTTCATCAGATTTCCTTGTTTTATGGTTCAACATTCATTTGGTTTATCGATAAATTCGAATTACACACGACTTGAAAGATTAAAAAGAAATAGTAGTAATTCCAACGATGCGTTACAATAGAAATATAAAGTATATATATAAAACAAATAATGTAAAAGACTAAAAATAAATCACACAATTATTTACCTGGCCCTTTAAAATATTAGTCGTTCTTTACGAAAAAGATATTATTCAATATATTTTTTTTTCTTTGTCTTTAATTCATTAAGTTAAGTTTTCAAAGAGCCAGTTCACAAAATAGAATAAGTTAATCGGCGAGCTGATCCTCTTGAAGAACGCGACATCTCTGTTGTACACTGAAAGCACTAATATGAAACTTTATTAAACATCAAACTTACATGTCATTAAAATCGCAAGTTGAAACCTCTACTATTAGATAAGTTACAAATCTTAGACGTATGGAATATTTAAATAGGCCGAATAAATTGTTTAAAAAATATACTCAATGCAGACTGGTCGCCTCATCCCACATCAAACAAATATGATATGCTTACAATATTTCACTTATATATAATATATGTATATCGCACGTAAACTTAACCCTAGAACACAGTAAAACGTATAGATATTTATACACGTTAAAATATATGATACTTGTTCTTAACAATTAATAAAATCTTACATTTTTGCAAGCTCAACAGACAACAGAACTTAGAACCCAGACGGCTGTGGCAACCTGGACAATTCTTGACAATGACGATCGTCTAATATCTTCCCGTCTTCATTTTTAATTTCGTGGTCCATATAGCGACGCTATTTATTAAGCTCGCTCTGTAGCTGTACGTATGTCGTGGTTAAATATACAAGTTTTTGTACAAAGAGGAAGATCAAAAAATGGTACATTTTATACAAAATAACAAAATTGATTCAGGCTTAAATCTAGGTACAATGTGGTAGTAGTATTACAATAAATATTATCAGATTGTAATGTATATATACATAAATCGGTAGTGTTGGTAGCAGTCGCCCCGATGAAGCGCTGTGGGGTACCAAAAATTAATCAGTTCACAAATTCCAGCTCTCAAAAGCCAGACAAGTCTCTTGATTTGTCTCCACTTAAAAAAACTTTAATAAACATGTTAAAAAATATCAAAACCTTCAGAGGAGACATTAAATCATGTGACTTAATCCAAACAATAATATGAATATTAATATTTGATAAAAAAAGATTACAGTGTTGTATTTCATGGTAAGCTTACATTTATTATCTGGAATGAGTTCTTTGAGTTTTAATTTAAATATAATAGTACATACCTCCTCACACTTCTTTTTGTTGCCTTTTCTTTTTTCATAATCAGCATACTTTCGCCAATATCCATAACAGTAAGGATAGTGAGATAGAAAGGCATCATAAGCCTCTCTAGCAGCTTCCATATCATTCTAGAAATCATTACAAAACATATAAATTTCAAAGAATTAATAATAAGCTGAATAACTAACCTCTTGATCAACATACTGCAACAAATAGGTCCATCCAGTGAAATCTGTAGGATCATCATTGACAGCTTTCCAGTATTTATCCAATTCCGGCAGCTTCTTCGGTTTTGGTGGTTTAGCATGTTCAACTAGTAAAAAATACATTACATATATAAAAAATATTAAAAGTATCTAAATAGTACCTTCTTTCTCTTTGTCATCTTTCTCTTCCTTTTTCTTTGGGGCAGATTCATTTTCAGAAGTAGGTGATGTTGGATCATAATCACCAACAGAAGATTTTCTTTGTTTTGTCTCATTTGCAGCATCAGATGTAAATTCTTCCTCTTCAGCTTCTTTTTTTGTGGTTTCTAGCTCATCCTCTGATACAACCTGATAAAAGAAAAAATATATAACAACTGTAAAAAGGCGTACCGGGGCCAAAAAGATGATATGGAGTTTTTTTGGAATACCGAGTCACCCTGTATAAATGAATTACCTCGGTATCAGCTGGAAGTTCAGCCCTTTTGGGTCCAGGAAGTTCCTCATCAGAAACTTCCTCTGTTTCTGGTACTTTTGCCACCAGCACACCTGGAAGCTCTTCATCAGAAATATTCTCAGCTTCAGGATCACCTTTTGGTGTTATGCGTTTCACTTCCTCTGCAACAGCAGGTGTCTCTTTTTTAATTGAATCTTCTGTTTCCATTGGTTCATCTGTTGCAGTTGGTTCCTCAGTTGATGGCTCCTCTGAAACAGGGGTTTCCTCTGCAATAGGAGTCTCCTCCATGAGAGGAGTCTCTTCTTTAAGAGGAGCTATTTCTACAACAGAAGGTTCCTCTAGAACAGGAATTTCCTTTACAATAGAAGATTCTTCTAAAACAGGAGATTCCTCTACAACAGGAGATTCCTCTACAACAGGAGATTCCTCTACAACAGGACCTTGCTCTTCTACAAATGGTTCTTCAATTACAGGTGTCTCCTCTATCTGAGGTTGTTCCTTAACTTCTTCTGATGCCTTTTCCTCAATTATTTCCTCTATAACTACTTCAGTTTTGCTTTCCTCAGGTGATTCCTCTACATTTTCAGTCGTTTCTTCTACAACCTCACTTACATTAGGCTGTACTTCTTCCAAAACTGCTTCATAGTTCAGTCCATTCTCTGCCTTTTCTACATCATCATCAGCAAGTAGTTCCTCCTCAAGCTTGTCCGTTAGTACTATGTCTTCTGATGCAATATTGGTTTCAAAATTGTCATTTTCAGTCACTTCTTCTAACATATTTACGTCATTCATAACCTGGAAAAAAATACATGTGTTAATAAACATTTTTTACAGTGAAACTGAGCCATTACCAGTTCAAAACTCTCGTTCAACTTCTCTGCTTCTTCTTTAATTGTCTCTAAAGGATCATTTTTCTCAAAAGTTTCACAAACAGGTTCATCTTCATCTAGTTTTGCCTGAAAAAGTTATCTTGGTATTGCTGGTATTACACAAATCAAGCTTCAAATAAATATATACCTTTTTTGGTGCTGGTTCTGCTTCGTCAACTTGTTCAATTTCTTCATCATCAGTTACTTCAACCTCCATAACAACAACCTTCTTTCTAGTTTTTCGGCCAGTGGTTTTAGTTGCTGGTTTAGTTGGTTTGAATGGCGATTTAACAGCTCTACCTGATCGAGTCTTTCTCACTAAAAGTACAGTAGAATGAAACTAATCCAGAAAAATGGAATGTTTTATCACGATGTAGGTATGGATGTAACGACTTACCAGCAACACCTTCTTCAGTATCAGACATTTCTGGTGCTTTTGAAGTGTAGAAACAAACACTATATTAGTTTAATAAAATAGATTTAATATAGGTTGTTATAACTTAGGTATTTTATCAATAAAATACAGAAAAATGAAGCACAACAAACCATCAATAAACTCTCACAACTATGGCGGTTCTCAATATGGCCGCAGGCTGTAAAGAATGTAAAGATGGCCGTCACTAGTGTTGCCAATTGTTGCCAATAGTTTAGCGCACAAGTTTAGCGCATTGGCCTTAGACAAGGAAAGAGAGGCATTGGCATTATCCCACTAATCGTGTTGAAAATTCCGCTCCGTCAGGCTACATCCGTTGGCTACATGCTACAAAAAAAAACACTACTACCGAAATTTTCTATATTCTAATACGGAACCAATAACGGTACCAAAACGGTAATGGTGTGGATCCGGTGGCTGACCTTGAAACGAGTTTTTGCTGCATATAGTCACAGAAACTACGCATGCGCATATCTTCGATGTTGCCAGATTGCAAGTTATTTTGGAATTATTTTCAGTAGAAAACAAATATTATGTGCTTTTCAGTGTTTTTTTGTCAATATATACCGTATGATCGAAAAACGGCGTCCAGTTGGCTGGGAAATGACGATTGAGGACATTTTCCATATAAAATGACAGCGATCTTCATTTCATAGTCATCGCTGACGCTATTTTATTTATATTATTATTTTAATATTTCGCACAACACGTGAAACGTGAACGCTTATTATGTATTTTCATAGTCAATAAAATTAAATAGAAATAAAACTCTAGATTCCTATAATTAATCTAATTGCTCTAGATTATTATGCTACGTTTCAAAAGTGCTTTATTAAAAATTCGGGAAATTAAAAGGGATGTGTCCTAGTTTTTTCTTTTTTTAATTTTTAAATGCTGTAGGCTGTAGCTCCATGTCATGTTCATAATAGGTTTTTTTTAACATTCCATCAAAACTACGGAGGCCTTAAAAGGCCTTTTAGCCTCCGTAATTAAAATTGTAGAATCAGCTTCAGCAATATTTACAGTTACCTTGTTTAATTCTGCTTATACATATATTGCATTAATTTTTCTGTTACCTTAAGATTTCTCTATTCTTACACCTAATTTATGTGATTTTCTTAGCATAATATGATTTATAAACCATATTTTTCCTAATGGAAGGATGGAATAGGATATACAAAATTAAGATATTTTAACATTTATTTTCCAGACAAAGCATAATATAGTATTAAGATTAAGACATAACAAATATTATAAGAAAGATCTTTAATATAAATCACAAACTAATTACAAACTAATCTTAAGTTGGTTTTGTATAAACACAGGTATAAAACCTTTTATAAAAATAATAAGATCAAAACTCAACCTTCACCATATTGTCAAGGTTTGGCATTATAGGATACAAGAAATTACAGTAAATTAAGAAAAGAATATAAGTAATGTATTCTACGACACAAACCATCTCCCTTCTAACGAGAAAAAGATTAAACATAAAGCTTATTTTAGTCTTATCAACACACTCTTCGTAAAATTGCCATTAATCCACTAACTTGATATTTTTAAGAAATTATGATACAAACATTATAATCAAAGTATATTATATTAGTAACATAGGTAAAATGTTACCTCTATATCTCCCATTGAGGTGTATTGTTTTATAAGACTCGTCATGGTAGTATTTCAAAACATATCAATACATATAATCAAAACTATTGTTGCCTGTAAATAACTAGAATTAAATAACTTGAAAGAAATAAAATAATTCTAATAAGTTTAAAACCATTAAGAAAAAATCCGTAAAAAATTCTAATGTAAATATATAAATAAATGTTATTATTACAATTTTATATATTCATAATACTTTCATTTCACAATCAAATTTTCAACTGCAAATAATTCGAAAATAAACTGTAATTTGGCAACATCGACGATGTGCGCTTGCGTAGTATCGATGATCAAATGCAGCAAATATGGGCTTCAAGGTCAGCCACCGGATCCACACCTTTACCACCAAAACTAGTATTTCTTAATTAAATATTAGTAAAAAGGGTTTCAAATTTTAAAGGCCTAATGTCATCTTAACAGGGATTTTATCTGGAACCTTTAGGTTGGTGGTTATGCTAAACTATATGTCATTTGTCATTGTTCCATTCCTAGTCATAAAGGTTATCTCAACAAAAAAATAAGAATTTTCATTCATTTCTATTCAAAAATTTGTAGTTTGTGTTTATCTCACCTCTAAACAAGTTTCCATTGATGTAGACAACATGTTTTCTCTACAGAACCAAAATCAGGTAACGTAATTAAAAATATAACCGAACTGTCGTCTCTTTAAGTTTATGCAATTTCACAGGCTTTCGCTACTTTAACCCAGATCAGTGCAAAAATAACGACTACGCCAGGTTCATTTTTTCACAAAAAAGCACAGACCAAAGCTAAACATGCTAAACAGTTTTTATGTTCGGAAAGTTTCTTGGAAACGGTCAAAAATTGCGATTATTCGTTTGCCAAGCACCTCAACATCAACTCGCTATTTAGCAAACCATTCTTAAATAATTTTAATGTCTCTTACATATCGAATGCGAGTTTTTTTGAAAACAAACATGGATTTTCTGAAAAAGAACTCAATGCTACAGTACCTACTTTGATAGTTAGAAATTCATCAAAAAATGTCCAAGTATCACAAGGGTTTTATCAGAAACTTGTAAAAGGTTTGCTAAATGAAAATAAATTTACGTTTAACATACAAACGAGGGGTTTTAAGACTGAAAGAAGTATTCAGGCCGAAATTGAAAGAAATCCGCCAATAATGAGTCGTCTAAAAAGCAGTATAGGGGCTTCCAATGAAGTGGGTAACAAAGTTGCACTTGGTAGTTCTGTAGCTGAGACTGAACAGCTTAAAAAACTTCTTAATGCTGAAGATTCAACATTGACTGAGAGTGAAAAACAAAGAATCAAGTTAGCTTTTGCTGAAGGGTATTTGTTGGGGAACACAAATGCAACAAAAAGTGGCAAGGCTTCAAAATACTTCAGAATAGTTCAGCAAGTTTTAACATTAACCATTGTGCTTGCTATAGTTATTAGTTTGATGGCTAGTACAAATGGATCTGTATTTAGGTAAGATTCTTACATTATATTACTACTTACATTTTTAATGAAAATGTAAAAAATAGGATTCAGTTGGGAAATCAAATAGAAGTAGACCCAGAGGATATTCATGTGACCTTTGAAGATGTGAAAGGCGTCGATGAAGCAAAACAAGAACTGAAAGATGTGGTTGAATTTCTAAAGAATCCAGATAAGTTCTCAAATTTGGGAGGTAAATTGCCCAAAGGGGTCTTGCTTGTAGGACCGCCAGGTGATAAAAATACCTTAATATAAAGATTGTACCTAAACCATCCTGTTATAAAAATTTAGGTACTGGAAAGACATTATTAGCTAGGGCAGTGGCTGGTGAAGCAGGAGTACCTTTTTTTCATGCAGCTGGACCTGAATTTGATGAAGTTCTTGTTGGCCAAGGAGCTAGAAGAGTTAGAGACTTATTTAGTCAGTTATTTAATTCACAAGTACGACTATTGTTGTTAATGGTATTAAAATTGTAGAAGCAGCTAAAGAGAGAGCCCCGTGTGTTATTTTTATTGATGAAATTGATTCAGTTGGTTCAAAAAGGACCAATAGTGTTTTACATCCTTATGCCAATCAAACTATCAACCAGCTACTTAGTGAGATGGATGGGTTTCATCAAAATGAAGGGGTTATTGTATTGGGAGCAACAAATAGGAGGGAAGATCTGGATCAAGCTCTTTTGAGACCTGGCAGGTTTGATGTGGAGGTGTGTATAATAGTTTTGTTTATTTTAATTTGTAATTGGTGTTTTCTAAAGGTTACAGTTCCTACACCAGATTATACAGGAAGAAAGGAAATTTTAGGGCTCTATTTGAGTAAAATTTTGGCAAAAGATGTGGATTTAGAACTTTTGGCTAGGGGCACCACTGGATTCACTGGAGCTGATTTGGAAAATATGGTGAATCAGGCTGCCTTGAGGTAAGTTTTTTGAAATATTTTTTGATAAAATAGATAATATTGAGTTTTCTCAGGGCTGCTATAGACGGAGCAGATTTTGTGAGCATGAAACACCTGGAATTTGCCAGAGACAAAGTTATAATGGGACCTGAAAGAAAGTGCAGAATTCCTGATGAAGAAGCTAATTTGATTACAGCCTACCATGAAGGAGGACATGCTTTGGTTGCATATTATACTAAAGAAAGTCATCCATTACACAAAGTGACTATAATACCCAGGGGTCCCAGTTTGGGGCACACAGCATATATTCCAGAGAAGGAGCAGTATCATGTTACCAAGTCTCAATTGCTTGCCTCTTTGGATACAATGATGGGGGGTAGAGCGGCAGAAGAATTGATATTTGGACCAGATAAAATTACTTCTGGAGCCAGTTCTGACTTGTCCCAAGCCACTAAAGTAGCTACCAAGATGGTGAGGGAATGGGGTATGTCTGAGAAGGTTGGTGTGAGAACTATACCAGAAAATAACAAGAGTTTTGTTCCCGAACAGTTAGGATCTACAACTAGTGAAATGGTAAGTAAAATACATAAAACGAATAGTTGTTATTCTTTTTTTTTTTACTGTAGGTGGACAGCGAAATCAGAAGAATTTTGACAGAAAGTTATGAAAGAGCAAGACAAATATTGAAGTCTCACGCCAAAGAGCATAAGGCGCTTGCCGAGGCACTGATGAAGTATGAAACCTTGGATGCAGAAGATATTAAGGCAATAGTGACAGACAAGACCCCCGAAAAATCGTAGTACCCTCTTGTTCAGTTTCCAGCAAAAAACTTATTTTTATTTAATTGATATTTAGTGACAACAACATAGACTGACTTCCATCGAAAAAAATTCGATAATTTTTTGAATCGCGATATATCTAATATAGTGAGTTTAATAATTAAATTTACCGGGTTTTCTCAAAAAGTAATGTCATAACTTTAAAGTTTTATCGAAAATTTGGAAGGAAATTTGAAAATTGCTGCGAATATCTAATATAATTTGTTTTTTCTAACAAATCACAATTAAATTTCTCTTAATTACAATTTTCCTATAAAACACTACAAGCTATGCAGGCAGTTTTATAAAGTTTAATTCATGGTATAAAAACTCGTGAAATATTCTGGACAATGGTGGATAATCCCAAATTGTTACTATAACATATTAAAGTCACTATATGAGAAAATGCTTCCAAAAATGACAAAGGTTTAAAAGGAAGCCCAATACTTGAAATTTTGTAAATATTTTACTCGCCAGAGATTAAATAAATTAATATAAAATGATTAAACTGTATCTCAATATAACTTAGACCAAGATTTTTTCCATTATTTCTTAGGTCTGTTATTCAACTGATTTGTAATATACATATGATATGTAGGTGATATGGAGAATTTGCTTATTTAATAAATATATCGCTTTTGAATGTGTTTTAATGGTTTTATTGCAATTAGTCTGAATTATAGTGGACCAATAGCTGTTAGTAAATTAGGTCGCTGTTAGTTAGCTAGGTCGCAGTTTCTTTGTGCCCTTTATGCTATGTTAAAAGTTTTTTATGGCTGTAGGATGTGTTACCTAAACTCTGCTCTAATGTTATACCGGGTGCGTCTCAAAAGTGGCTCGCAAAAAAAAACGAGATTTGGTATGTTAGTATATGACATAAATTTTCTTCTATTTCACCGGAAATGACTAAAACTTTTGATTTTTAAATGGCACCCTCGGTATTTTTTTACTTTATTCGATAGAAAATGACATTTGTAAAACTTGGAAAATAAGTTGGTTATAATAATGGTTTTACGAGCCCTAACAACTATATGTTGGGACAAGGTCATATTTTAGAATTATTGCACTGGTTTTTCAAAATAACTGAAAGATATATGTTTAATTTTTGAAATATAAACATAGCCATATATCCTAAACAACTTGACAATATTTTTATGAATTTCTCAATCAATCCATATTTACAGTTGCGGATTTTGTTCATAAAGGGACAAATTTGCTGACAACTAAATGTTGGGACAAGTATTTTTAAATAATTAATATCATCATAGGCGGCTTTGTTATAAACGTCACAAATGTCGCAAACTGTTTACTTCAGCATTGACAGCTTGTAAGTGACTCGATACTTTGAGTAGTAAGATTTACTCAATTTTGTTAATTTAATTCAAAGCAATGGTCCGTGGAAAAGCTACAAATCAAAAACTACGAGAAATTATCATTCGTCAATACAGTACGGGAAAAACAATTCGAAAAATTTCTGATGATTTAAGTATTCCAAAAACCACGGTCTTTAATATAATAAAAAAAATACGGCAATCTGCCAATGTAGACGTTCGAGGTAAAAGTTCGGGAAGGCCAAAACTTGTATCTCAGAGAGATTTACGAAATTTAGTAAAAATTTGCGCAAGTCTGCGAGAAAAAGTACTCTTCGTGAAGTAACAGTTAAATGGAATACAGTAACTAGTTTAAATATATCAAGGGAATGTTGCCGAAAATATATCCATAAATGTGGTCTGGGGGTTTTACAAGGTAAACTTTATTTTGTGTGGATAATCAATTACCTGAACATTATTGATACAAATTCTTATTTAGGCCAAAGGAAAACCGTTACTGACAGAAATTCAGAAGAAAAATCGCTACAATTGGGCAAAATCTAAATTATCGTGGACACAAAATGATTGGAATAAGGTCATATTTAGCGATGGGTCTAAATTTGATGTTTGCGTTGGAGATCATCGAAAACTAATAATACGAAATAAAGCAGAAGCCTTTCATAAAGATTGCTTAAAGAGGATTGTTAAATTTCCTAAGGGGATTATGGTTTGAGGTTGCATGTCAGCAAGAAGTTTGGGTCTGGTTTGGGCTAATTAAATTTTATAGATGACACTGTTAACGCCCAAAAATATCAACATACACTTGAGATCTCACTTTTGCCTAGTGCTCACGAATTGTTTCCAAACGAAGACTATATTTTCCAACAAGATGGATTCTGCCATTCAGCAAAATCAACTAAAAATTGGTTCGGTAATAATAATATAAAAGTTCTATCCCATCCTGCAAGTAGTCCGGACCTCAATGTTATAGAAACTGTGTGGCATAAAATGAAGCAATATTTAAGAAACCACCCTCAACGAACAATTTTTGATTTGCGGACAAAACTGCAGGAAATTCGGGATAATTTTCCTCCTCAAATGTGCCAATCTTTGGTAAATACAATGCCATTAAGAGTTCAGGCAGTTGTTAAGGCGAAAGGTGATGTAACTCCGTATCAAACAAATTTCTTGTTGTGCTGTCCCAATATATAGTTATATATAGCTTGATTTTGGCAAAATAAGCTATTATCTACAGTGATTTGTTTGCAAAGTTATAAAAATATAGTAAAGTTGTCTAGATCATATTGTAATGTTTGAATTTAGAATAATAAACAAAATAAATTGAGTCGTTTTAACAAATTACTATTTTTATTGCAAAAAAAAAGACCTTGTCCCAACATATAGTTGTTAGGGCTCGTATAATTCGGAAACTCTCTATTTATTTATCTAGTAATGCTAAAACACTCTATTTTAAAGTCGATTAGAGAAAATAGTATGATTCATTGGCAAGTAATGTAAATATTTACGATCCGGTAAAATTGTGATGTAAGAGGAGGCTTAGCTTGCCTGCGGCAGGTAAGTAGTTGATATGCCGGCTGGCTGTTGTGTTGTGTTTTGTCATAGGCTGATGGCTGATATTTGGGGGTTGAGAGTCTTTTGACTATAAACGTTGCATGTACTGTAAGGGTGCATCCACACTATCCTAAAAACGGCGTAATGACGAATAGATTTCCAGTAATTCTATTGGCTGAAAAATTCATCTGTCAGAAATTTTACCTGTCAAATTTATCTGTCAAAAATTTCAGCCAATTACTGGAAATCGATTCAAGGTCGTTACGCCGTTACGCCGATACGCCGTTTTTAGGATAGTGTGGATGCACCTTAAGGCAACGGGTCGTTTGACCGGAAGAAAACCTCTTGTGGTGTGACGTCTTGCCTTCGAGGCAGTGCCTTCTATTAAAAGATCAGCCTACGGGCGAGATTTATGACGTCACGCTAGTTAGATATAACGGATTAATAAATATGTTGTAGAATACATGGAAAACATAATTATTCCTCAGATTTTTGGTTTGTATTTTAAAAATGATATAGTTTAAATGAAATATACATAATATACAGTTAATAACTACAACATATATACCTATTTATAGTAATAAATACTTTGACAAATAAACTATGAACCATACAAATGCAGCAAATGTTTTACAATGTACAAATAATGTATAGGTACATAAGATAATGGGTAAAATGTAAATATATTTTAAATTTTGGGGTTTGAAAATCGATCTAATTTAACAAAAACATTTAATATCTACTAATAGTGATGTATTATTATTTGCATTCACAAAATTTATATGTATATTTTGCAAGTATCAATGTTCGAAAAATTATATTTACAAATAATACAATATTATCTAAAAAAAGCGTCAGCGATGGCTATGAAATGAAGATCGCTGGCATTTTATATGTTAAGTTATTCTAAAATTTTTGATTTTCTTGGGATTTTTAGGTTCGGGAAAAACGCTGATTAAGTTTTCATTTGGGGTTTCATTATTTTTATTTGGTTTAAAAAAAACGTTTCGGCTAACTATAGCCTTCACAGTGTTGTGTCATATGAGAAAAATAGTGTCGAATATAATCCAAAAAATTACATATACAATATAATTCACACCTCATAATGTTTACTGCAATTAATAAACTAATATAAACTTATCAAAAGATGACCACATATTTTTTAAAATTATTATTCTTAACACTAAAATTATCTACATTGACTATGGAGTACGCAGTAAACATTATGTGCGTGGTGTGAATATTTTATATGCAATTTTTGGATTATATTCGACACTATTTTTTCATATGACACAACACTGATGGAGGCTATAATGTTAGCCGAACCGTTTTTTTTTAAACCAAATAAAAATAATGAAAAACCAAATGAAAACTTAATCAGCGTTTTTCCCGAACCTAAATCCCAAGAAAATCAAAAATTTTAGAATATTTAGAATCAAGGTTCAAGAATATCAAATTTTCCAAGATTGTAAAATTCTAGTTAATTATTTTATGTGTACAGTTATTTAGGGAATGTCATCGATGTTTATTTCCAAGCCAACTAGACGCCGATTTTTTTCGATGATACGGTATAATTCTTACGTAAAATGTAAATAACATTAGACCAATTAAAACAAAGAAATATGAATTTCTTAGTATTTTAGTAACACCTTTATTCTTAAAACTTAATTTTGTATTATGCAAATATACCAATTTTATTGTTATTTTATTCATATTGTATTCAGCCATCACTTAAATATTTGATATTAATTTGGTATTATAAATAATCAATACTATTCATTAAAATTACTGAACAAATATATGTTATGCTTAACATACATTATATATTATCAAACAAAACACATTCTTCTTTTAAACTGTATCAGTCTTGTCTTTTACAAAATCTTTTTTAAAATTTGAACTCAAAATAATAATCTTTTTCATGATCTCTAATACACATATTCTTTATTTTTCCCTAGATCATAATACCTACCTACGTGTTTGAATCTATCGAAGCTGAACCAGCAACACTTGGAGTGGAGATTCCACAATATGAATAAAATAAACATAATTGTCCAGTTTTCATTAATACCATCATGGGAGAATATTATTTTTAAATTTATTAAAGATATTTTCAATAAAATTCTCTTGATTTATAACTCGTACCCACTTTTCTTGCTCTTCCGGACACTTTAGGCTGCCTAGTATAATAACTATCCTTAGTAACTATCCTTTCCACCAGGAACACAACAAAGATGAGGCATAGCACCAATAACACACTCCACTTAAGCTTTATTGATGAATTGTTAGAGTCTTAAAAAACACACACAAAAATCACGATAAGTAAAAAATGTATGGGCACTTTTAGGTTAAATCACTTGCACAACGTGTAATTTTTAAAATTTCTATTTTTTTATGCGAAACCGAGAGTGACCATATATCTGGTAGTAGTTTATGTCACTTCAACACCAAAATAATTAGTTTTTTGCACTACAATAATAAATAATACCAAAAATCAAAGAGTTAAAACCACGTTAAAACCAAAAATCAACCGACAAAATATGAAACGGAATCTAACCCAATATCTAAGTATGTACAGCTGATGAAGTAAACAAAAGTCCGCCCGTAGGCTGATCTTTTATTAGAAGGCACTGTTCGAGGTTGGTCTTGAGAGTTTGAGGTCTCCCTTGTCTTCTCGATTGACACGATGCGGCGTTGGGGTAGTGAGCTACCCCAATTAGCTTATTCGATTGGGATGCGAATCTGTTTAGCGGCAGAATTGTGTCCGGGGGAAGCCCCTATACTATTTCAGGTGACACTAGCTAGTTGTTGAAGATGATTAACCAATATAATGATATTTGAATTAGATGGAAAATATGGAATGGGATATATTGAGTAGAATATATCAGTGGCTAGGGGGCGGAGTACCCCCGGGTGAGTCTTACTATTTAATTATCAATTTTATCCAGATCAGTAAATGTTTGTTTTATTATTTTCATGTACAATGAGAGAGTGCTTGCCAATGACCAACTAAATGGATATTTGAGGTGAATTTGCAAGAATTGTGAGACCCGGTTGAGTAAGCCCCAGAAAATAGCGATTTTACACATTCTGAATAGAATGACATATCATATATCAACTTTTGACATTCTCGCTTAATAAAAAATTGTATTTTAAACTTCAATCTAGAGTGCCATGGTTATGTTTAAAACACTAATTCTTAATCAAGGAGCCTTACAAAAATAGATTTGATCGTCTAATGTTTTTAGTGTCTTGTCCTGGCTAGTTAGAAAATGCTCAAATCGTATTTTTAATCATATCTCAATTTTTATCCAAATGAAACGAGGGTGGCTCATTAACATATTTGGAAAAAGCATTTTTTTACAAATAATTTGATACCACACTCTTGGTATTTCGAGTCAAATTTTGTTACGAACCCAGTGGCGTGTCATATAGGGGGCGAACGCCCCTTCCGCCCCTTTATGCGCTTAGCGCATCTGGCGCCCTTTGAAAAAAATAGAAAAACTAAATTTAACGCAAAAACAAACGGTGCCCTACCGCGCCCTTAGCTCTTCAAGATAAAAAAATGACGTATATATTTCTGACATTTTATTTTTGTTTTTTAATGTTTACTTATATTTAATAATTTAAATCTCTAATGAAGTAGGCGTATACGTACGAAAGTTTTCATATGGGTTTGAAACTACGCTACAGCTAGACATGCGCTACACCATTGTCTATAAATGTCTATAAATAAAAATACAATGGCTAGACATAACGTTGCGCCGCCACCGGTGCCGCCAAAGAAGAAGACCAAAAGCAGTCGCGATGGAAATAAATTCGGGAAATCACCGACCGAAATATAATCGAGTACTTTGATCGATTTTAATGCGGTGCTGAATAAAATTAATGTATTGTCCAATCACTTGCAAAAGGTTAATATCAACTTATGTAGAGCTGCTCATATATGATTACCCATATAACACAACCATATAAATATCTTGAGGATATCCACCAAGGATATAGTAAATATCTTAGGGATATCCAAAAACCAGAGGAGGATATTTATAGGATATTCAGATGGGACAAAAAAAGTCATCTTCAAGACATCCCTAGGCAAGCCTTTTACGATTATTTGGGATATTTCTAGGATAATACAAGGATGATGTTGGGAGCATTATAGAATATTTTTAGGACATTATATGAGGACTGTTATTTGACAATACATACTTCATCCTTAGTTTATAGTAAAAATGTTCGCGATTTAGTTTTATTTAGCCACATTTTGACGTTATTCATTGGATATTTTTATTAACAGCTCTAAAATATACCGACATATTATGTCAATGAATTTTGCGTCAAAATTTAGAAGTTTATTTGTATGAGTTAAGAGCTTTCAATTTATACTGTACCATCGAAAAAAAAAACGGCGTTCAATTGGCTTAAAAATTACGATCGATGACATTCCCCATATAATTTTACATACAAAATAACAGCAATCTTAATTTCCAAGCCACCTCTGGCGCCGTTTCTTTCGATCGTATGGTATTATACCAGATTATACTACCCTTTATGGAGTCTAGCAGCAACAGTTTGCATCAAAGTTAGCACACAGCAATTTGTGCCTTCTTGGATATTGCGGGGGCGTTTGACAATATACCACATAAGGTGGTCAGGCGATCTCTAGAAACAAGAGGGGTGAACAGAACTATTATTCGCTGGTTTTGGGAAATGCTGTCAACACGAACAGCAGAGGCTCAGATGGGCACCAAAACTGTAGCTGTTCAAACAACGCAAGGAACTCCACAAGGTGGAGTAACCTCCCCTTTGCTGTGGAGCTTGGTGGTGGATGAACTACTAGATGAATTAACTCTAGCGGGAATACACTGCATTGGGTATGCAGATGACATAGTCATGATCGCTCGGGGGAAACATGAAGGCACCTTGTGTGATATTATCCAAAGAGGACTCCGTATCACTGAGAGATGGTGTAGGACTGTCGAGTATCAACTCAGACAAAACTGCGATAGTGCCATTCACCAGAAGGCGAAGTCTGAAAAACTTGAAAAGAATCCAACTAGATGGGAATAACCCTGGACAGTAAACTCCTGTGGAACAGGCATATTAAGAACACTACCAGCAAAGCCATAAAGGCTCTCATGATATGCAGAAGACTGGCCGGAAATAGATGGGGCTGCTCCCCTAACATTTTGCGCTGGATGTATACCATGATAGTAAGACCCATGATTACTTATGGAGCAGTTGCCTGGTACACAAAACTAGAGCAACGGACGGCAAGGCTAAACCTATGCAAAGTCCAGAGACTAACATGCGTTTGCATCACAGGAGCCATGAGAACCTGTCCAACAGCAGCAATGGAGGTCATTCTAGATCTAACACCACTGCACATTGTCATTGGTAGATATGCCAATGCGACATTGATTAGAATGGTCACTAACGGAATTAGTACTGGGAGAATTGTCAGATCAGGGGCTTGGAACACCCTCATAAAGGAAATACCACTCCTGCAACTCCCAGTGGACGATATGCTAAGAACGTACAACTTTGAGAAACATCTCCATGTAGTATTGAGCAATAAAAAGGATTGGAAGAGCGAAACGCTTGCCCAGCAGTTAAAAGACCATACCATAACTTGGTATACTGATGCTTCCAAAACCAATACGGGAACAGGGATCGGAGTGTTTGGGCCGAGAGCTAAATACTCCGAACCAATCGGCACTTACCCTAGTATCCTACAGGCAGAAATCTACGCTATCGAAAGATGCATACAACTTATCTTAGATAGGAACTATCGGAAACAAGAAATAGCCACCTTGTCTGATAGTCAAGCAGCGTTAAAAGCGATCAACTCAGTATCAATCCATTCGAAATTGGTCAAAGAATGCATAGAGAAGCTGAATAAATTAGGCAAAGAAAACAAAGTCCTCCTACACTGGGTGCCTGCTCACCAAGGGATAGAAGGCAATGAAAAAGCAAATAATCTAGCTAGGAAAGGAGCGAACACTCCACTAACTGGACCAGAACCGTTCTGCTTTCCAAGTGGTAACCAACTCAAGGCGGAACTCAAGAACTTGGAATATTCCATCCGCAACCTGGAATGGAAATCTTGCAATGGTCTAGGACACTCGAAGAAGTTTCTGAGGGCTTATGATCAAGAAAAATCACAGATCTTCCTGGGTCTGAGTAAGAACAATCTTCGGATTGTCATGGGGTTTTTAACAGGACACTGTCTCCTCAATGAACACCTCAGTAGATTGAAACTAACAAGAAACGGCGAATGCAGATTCTGTGGGGAAGATGGTGAAACACCAGTACACCTCATCACTGAGTGCGCCGAGACGACAACCATTCGTGCCATGAATTTTGGTACGACTGATATTGGAGATGGAGAACTACCCTCTATAAAACCGTCCCAGATACTGGCTTTTGTCAAAGCCCTGGGACTGTATGATGAGTTATGATTCAAGAAAGGGGGACACAATGGATCTGTAAGGTCGAAGTGATTAACCCCCCTCCCACTCATTCTAAATTCTAAAAAAAAATTCTAGCACACAGGATACAGGTATAATTTCTAACACCACACATTCCAGAAACTCACAATTTAAACACAAAAATAGGATTTCTGTTTGAATAGATCAAATACGAAAATGGGTTTAGGGATAAAGAACAAGCGCTTTTCAACAAATTTTCACCATAATTTTGTCACAAATTTTTCATTGTGAGACACTGAGTCGTTCGTCGTTTTTCGATATTAGTTGAGGTTAGGATAGAATTTCTGCTAGAACAAGGCTAGAACTATGAGTATATGAGTATAAGAAAACTAAGTCAAACTCAACCAGTTTTGTTAGTTTCAGTCATTTTTAAGCCCATACAATATCGACACACGACCGAATTCACCTCGAATTTCACTAAATCAAAGAACCACCAAAGAACTGAATAATACACGATGCAAAAACAAACAACTGTCGAGATGGATTGTGGGAATTTTTTTGCGCGGGCGTTTTGAAACGCCAAAGGACGTACTGTGTTTCCAGGGGTTTTAACCAGGTTTTCCCCCACCTGGCGATGGGAACTTTCTCATCTGCAACTAAAATGACGCTGATGGTGAAAAAAATAACCGAAAAAACGACGATTTTTCAAACGACGTCTATTTATCAAAGAAATGTGGGTACTGTGAAAGCAACCATAATAAAAGATATCTTTATAGGATGATCTTGTAGTGGGACATTCCGACATTCTATGAATATCCTGCGGATATTGTGTGTTATATGGGTTAATGAGTGACATATTTCACGCAGGTTAAAAAATGAAGATTTTAATTTTCTTTCCTCCGCTAAAAATCGGCTTTTCGCGTAAGAATCATGATCATATTATTTTTTCATGTCTTAGACTTCTAAGAATTAGAAAAAAAATCATCATTAATAAATTTTGAATTTTACTATAAAAATAAAAATAAAATTACAACAACAGTTTTTTTTGAAAATCTCGAAAACCGTATGAGTTAAAGAGCTAAAAATTTAGGTGAATTATTTTGTTTCGACACCAAATCGATCCGCTGAGTGTGAGTCAAAAAAACCGCGGGGGCAGATTTCCCATATTAATCCGGCTATACTCTTTGACGAAAAGCAGTTTGACAACTTTCTTAAAAATAAATATATGTTATTTTTATTTATTGTTTCACAACGAGATTGAGATCGATTTAAAATATTTTCAATATGGCGGCACAAACGTAAATACCGGAAGTTGATAGCAACTTTTTTATTTTAAATACCTTCATTTTTTTATTACATACTTAAATTATCTGTAAAATTTTAAGTATTTTGATATTTAGCATAATATTAACCGTCTTTGAGAAAAAAATATTTCAAATTTTTGAGAAAAAAAATAAGACTACCTGTCAAAAAAATATGTGTAGACTAAACGTCAAAATTAGTAATTACCAAAGCTACTGTGACGTAAAGAGAAGACTACTATGTGGCTATCTATTTTAGGATTTAAATTGTTCGAATGTCATATAATATTGACCATATAATATACAGTGCTTTTCTTTTAACTGTGAACATAGGACTTATAGCGTAATATCATTACCCTATGTTCATTTTTATAATAAAATAGTCAATGCAATTGTATTTTGTTATGGTTGGTATGCCAACCAACAATTATTTATTCATTCCAAACGTCCATTTCAAAAAACGCTATTCTTTTGTTCTAAATTAGGCCAATTCTTACAATTATTAATTTTCAATATTTTATTGGAAATTATTAATTAAAATTAATTAAAAAAAACAAATGTTATTTTTTTCTAACGGAGTATTGTTGGTTGTCAGTTGAGTCATTCAAATCCAATGCATTGACTCTTCCACTTTAAAAATGAACATAGTAAAATAACATTCCGCTATATGTCCTATGTTCACAGTTAAAATAAAAGCACGGTATATGTATATTGGCCGTAGCTGTCATGGAATTGAGCGATTAATAAATTATAATAAGTCATTTTTTTCAAATAGAAATCCACTTTTTATTTCACCAGTGAAAATGTTTTTCAGTTCGTTATTTTTGTTTATACATGTTCCTATACATAAAATAAATTGTTTAAGTTGTAAAAATTAAGTATATAAGTTGTTTAAGATTTAGTTTCCAATGTAACTTCCGGAGTGTCGCAATATTGAAAATATTTTTAATAGATGCGCTCTATAGGCACCTCTAGATATTGTAGTTCTCTAGAATTTCCTAATGCATGCTCAGCCTGGGACACCCTGTATACCTATATAGTTTTAGATAATTCTATATAAATCTTTTACGCTCCTATAGAATCTTTTTAAATGCCCTCGATTTATTCTAGAGACTTAGTAACAAGAATGTATCTATCTATAGATGAAACGCCAAAGGACGTACTGTGTTTCCAGGGGTTTTAACCAGGTTTTCCCCCACCTGGCGATGGGAACTTTCTCATCTGCAACTAAAATGACGCTGATGGTGAAAAAAATAACCGAAAAAACGACGATTTTTCAAACGACGTCTATTTATCAAAGAAATGTGGGTACTGTGAAAGCAACTTCGTTTTTTTAACAGAATAATTAGATTTATGAGGTAATTTGCTAGGAAAGGGAATACTTTTTTACACAGAACATCGGTATGCGTCCTCGATAACTCCATTTTTTACCATTAGCATGGGTTTTATTACGTGTTACGTATGAATCCCACATCATTGTTAGTGTCTCTGTTAGTGTTATTATTTTTAGTATAGGCTTGGTGCATTCTCCGCCGGTGCTGCCACCATCGGAGAATGTCGTAAACAACGAGTATACGAAAAAAAAAATTAATTATTCTAAAAGTGTTAGGAAGTATAATTTGTGAAAATTCTAAAAATAAAAATACAAAAGTAAATATTTTGATATTCTTCAGATGGTCTAACTGGTATTATTCAAGTTAAAAAAACTTTTTAGATGAGTTCAACTACGATAGCGACCATAGTTTTAATCACCGGTTTTGCTAGTGGGGTCAAAATTGGGGATATTTCGGCTACAACGAAATTTTTTAAAGGTACATAATTATAATTTTAGAAGATGTTCATAAAACATTTAATCACTAGTTGATTAAAAAAAGTATACCATTAATATCGCAAATTATATTTTATCCTCTCATAGTTTATGTCTATTTAATTGTTTCATTATGTAACGAGCACTATGTTTAATCACTTGTTTCGTCTAACTGCTTGAATCGATTTTGCTTTTGATCAAATCGGCGTGAGAAACTATGAAGGTATAAAATGTTGTTTCGGGAGAGTTGAATATCCGGGAAACTTGAGTTATTGCACCTAACAACGCCCTAATTGCGCTGTATATACTTTAAGCGTTAACATTTTTTCGGCATTATTTATTAACATCTTATTAATATTTGAATTTGTCATAACACAACACGACGCCCAGTTCGAATTCTTTTTCATTTTTTTTAATACTTGAAACAGCGGTACATCACACAAACTTCGTACATGAGTGTTTTACAGTCTCAATAATTGCACTAGTAAAAAACTAAAATACCTAAATATTATGACAAAACCACGATTTCAATATTATTTTAATGCGATCAACATGACGGCGCACAGTGGTGTGAAACCATAGATTTAGGAAGAACAGATATCACATTGTGCATTTTAACCCGATCAAACAATCGGAGGTTGACTACGTACTGTAAAAACCAACTGAGATAGAGAAGGCGACATTGCCACGTCTCAAATTTGCGCCAATCTACTTAGTTTGATTTGCAGAAAAGATGACTGTAAAACCTTCACCGGCTATCAATAAATCTCAATTTCTTAATTAAATTAATAGTTTATTTTTAAAGAAGCATGCGTAATAATATGTTATTAACCAGAGGATATATGCGTTACTATTAAAGGACATGTTTACTGTTTAATGTGCTGAAACGTCTAGAACTATTGGCAACGTCGCTGCTAGTCTGCCAGAATGAAATGAGCCGTCCGTCCCACCACCCCTCGCGATGGCTCTTGGTCCGTTATAGCGTACTACGTTTAGCTTACGGTGTGTTTGAAGTCGGAATCAAGTCCGAAGTGAACTTTTCAGTGTTTTCAGTAGTTTTTGCTTTTGTTTAACGTACTTTTGAATCTGCGAATTTTCAATATGGTACGACAGTGTCAAATGTGTGGAAAAATAAGCTCAAATTACCCGAATTTGTCTTTTCACAGGTAGGTATTGTTTCCGCCGCGCCGTAATCGCCGTACATAGGCGTCCCACAAGGGAGCCTCTCACAATTAAAATAATTTCTAATTAAATTTGTTGAATTTTAAACTATTAAAACAAGAACGTAGTAGCCGGTAATTGAATTATAATTCGTCTCAATTACTACTTAACTGTTGTAGATCATAACAAATTTGAATATAAACGTTGCATTTGAAACTTTATTATAAGCCAGAAAGCGACATTTTTTTTCTTAAAATTGCGTCATATTTTGGTCATTATATACGATATTCTAAAGGAATTTTGCTCAACAAATAAACAAAGGTGTTTACTCGCCCTTTTTACATTTTATTGCATTATTATATCTGCCCCTTCGGCCTCGTTTAAACAATTTTTACCACCGTACAAATACCTCTTCCTAGAGTTATTTGTACAGTGTGTTACCTTTTTTTTAGAATGGGACGAACTGTAAATAATTTTTAGGCTACTAGTTTTATACATACCTATATACAGTGTGACCCAGGCCTCCAATAAAGCTTTTACCTATTACGTTTTGGTTTGTGATTTTATTATATTAGACCTTATAATAAAACTCATCTGACGAAAAAAGTGTTAATGTAGTATATTAATATGGAGTAAAATTTTACTAATTACTTTACTTTTACTTTACTAATTAAATTCGTTCCAAAAAACGATACGCCACTGGCCATTAGAACAATCCAAATGCGCCTAGTTGCCGGGGTCGGAAATTTTAGACTTCTCTGTCTCTTCTGTCCTTGTTTGACACATTGGAATGTTTGATACACTACCAACGAGTATTTATGAATGAGATGTTTGGTCTATATTTATAATGTCTTTGTGTGAAACTGATAATATAACGAAAAAACCCTATATTTCCTAAACCGTTAATCCAATCGCATTGGGACGGATTTTATTCGATTCAGCTTAATAAAATACATCTAATAACATGGTTTAATAAATTTATTTAAAAAAGTAAACTGAGCACCAATTGAAACGTAACGTGAAATTTTTTGCATCAAGTTGAACTTCTTGCATTTTCTGAACTACTGAAGGCGTTTAAAATTGCTAGCCAGATTCTGAAACGCTTTTTTATCGAATTATTGGCAAATACCCATAATACAGGGTATAACAAAAATGCGTGCATTTTTTACAAAATTTTAAGTGACCTCCATTTTGTGGGGGGGATGGAGGATTTCCATTATTTGTGGGTATTTTAATAGAGCTGTTTTATACCCCGGGACGTTTTTGAGTTTTTTTGGGGTATCGCTATCTATTGCGATGTTTTCCTTTTTTTATGATTTTCGGTAAGGTTTTAATTCTAATAAATTTATCTCATTATGAAATTAATATATTGTATTTTTGAGTATTATGCGTATTAACTAATGATTATACTAAGTGATTATACTGTATCGTTAATGAAAAAGTGTTAAATGCTTCTTTTGTTATGCCAAGATACATAACAAAACCTGTCATATAATTTAAATATACCAGCTAGATAAATTTTTAACGCCCTGTATAATGACAATGTAACACTTTTTAGTTTTATAAAATTATTTGTTTGCTTTATTTAATTATACATTAAAATGCATTATGCTTAAAAATACGATATCTTCATTTCACAATGAGATAAAATTATTAGTATTAAAACTCCACCGACAATCATAAGAATATCGAAAACATCGCAATGGAGAGCGATAGCCAAAAAAACTCATAAACGTCCCGAGGTATAAAACACCTCCTTCAAACTATCCACAAAAAATGGATCTCCTCCATCCCTCCACAAAATGAGGCTCACTTAAAATTTTTTTAAAAATGCGCGCATTTTTGTTTTACCCTGTATTATGGGTTCTGACCAATAATTGAAAAAAACTGAAAAGAACGGTTCGATAGTCGATAAAACAATGTTTTAGAATTTGGCTGGCAAATTCAAAATTCCTTCAAAAGTTTAAAAAATACAAGAAGTTAAACTTAATGCAAAAATTTGCACTTTCCGCTTCAATTGATGCTCAGTTTAGTTACACACTGTGGTTCAAATTATTATAATTTATAACATTTAAATCTTATACAATATAATGATATTTATATAATTTTAAGTTGCAAAAAAAGTAAATTATATTAAATGAATTCAAAAATGAAGAAT
Source organism: Sitophilus oryzae (assembly GCF_002938485.1). Lineage (NCBI taxonomy): Eukaryota > Metazoa > Arthropoda > Insecta > Coleoptera > Curculionidae > Sitophilus > Sitophilus oryzae. The sequence continues at coordinate 142,960 of NW_022145636.1, read as the reverse complement.
GTAGTTTTCATTTTTTCCACACTGTTTATCTTTTATTTTAAATTTTTAACAAACGTGGCCGAATGTGGCTATAAAATTTATAGAATCACTACTTTAACAGTTGCTTTTTTTAGTCAAATTAATCCGAGACCAAAGCTCGGTAAAGCTTTTTTGTTCTAGTCTGATTAAAGTAAGAAGTAAAGTAATTTTATTAGAAATAGATTCGAACTAAACTGCATCAAAGGCACGGTATATTTTGGCAAAATGATTTTTACTTTTAATACCCATGGATAAACGAAACAGTTCCTGGGTAATACCGATTTTTAGGAATTAAAAGAAGGGCTGTAAAATATTACTTGTTTTCGCTGTATTTTTGCGCGTTTCGTATATTAAGAAAATTGTCAAAAAGGAGGTGTTGTAAATTCAAAACTAGTAATTAAATTAAAAAAGTAATATTATTATATTGTCTTTGAACTAACTCGATGTAAGATAGGATAATTTAAACCCGATTTAACACCCCCCTTTTTGGGGTGTTTTTTCCATTGCCGAAACCACTGTGCGGCGGCGGCGCGGCGGCGTGAAACAAGTACTGATAATTTCTGATTTCTGACGTTGAAGCGCTGCGGTCGGAATTTGTTGAAATCAACTGAAATGCACCAAGACCTATACCTTATCTGTCACTAAACATATAAAAATAAAAAACCTATAATCGCTATAACATTGTACTTAGATTTTTATAAACATATGATACATAATTGTTGTATAAGCTAAGTAATTATTTTCTCCAACTCAGTATACAATAGTGCCAGCAAATTGTAACAAAGAATATGGTTAGTAGTGCTACAGTTTGTAATAATGATTTTTATTTAAATTTCAATGAGTACAATTTGAATATCCTCTGAAACAAATTGTGAGAATTACCACCACACTGGTTAGCTATATTCGTATAAAATAAAGCCATATTTAACTAAATTGGAGATCTACAAATTCATACAAATAAAAGGTCCAATGTCTCCTCTTAGACGCAAAATGCAGCAGCGTTTTCTAAAATTATGGGGTTTATTATATATATTTCTTTAAGAAAAGTTCTAATAAGAGTTGTAATGCGTCCAATTTTACATAAATATGGTCTCAATACTTTTTTGGCTCAAATCATAATTTAATTAACCGAGATAGGGTGACTAGAAGCTAGGGGATAGCTTTTATTGAAACATTTTTTTCAGTCCTTACCGTTTCTTTGAAATTTGAAAAAAAAACACTTTATTTATATTTGCCCCCTTCTCGGGGTGAATTAAAAAAAAACTTAATTGAAATTTATAATTTCCAAACAAATTGAATAAAAATGTTAAATATATGAATGTTTCAGTAACTTTTTTTTTTAAATTTCTACTATAATCTCCTATAGCTTCTAGAGGCTTCTAGCCACCCTATCTCGGTTAATTTTGATTCGAGCAAAAAATGTATAGAGACCATTTTTATGTAAGATTGGACGCTCTACAACTTTTTTAGAACTTTTTCTAGTTTTTACGAAATTTGGAAAAAATAATTTTATTAATTTATTTCACCCCATCTCGTGGGTGAATTAAAAAAAAATCTTTCACCCCCATTTTACACTTTCAAATCTTTCAAAGGAACTTATATACCAAAAATTCAAGTTTTTACCAAAACTTTGTATTTAAAGGCCTATTTTCTTGGACTAATAATTGAAACTGATAAGCTCTGGGAATGAGCCTATCTCTACTTTCATTTTGCTTCTTCTAATTATAGACACCTTTATTTGGTACATCTAGATCCGTCTCAACGAAAACCTGACCGTGTCCTTATTTTATCCCACAGGACTTCTACAATTCAGGACGGAATTGTTAGGGGAGAGTGGGGATTGGTAGGTCCCGGAGGAAATCCGTCACGGTCAATTACCTGTATTACGCTGACTACTGCTTTCCCTCTACGTTCTTTTTTGGCTGTATTAGAGATTTTATAGGGCCTATACAAGGTCCGGTAATAGTGCGTCGGGCATCTGTAGCTCCTATAATAAAATAAAAACTTACGAATTTTGTATAAGTGCAGACTTAAAGTTTGTATTAAGATGTATTTCAGGTAAATATTTTACATACATACATACATACTGCTATTACTCGCTGACGAGTATTTGACACGCATCAGAGGATGTTTACGCAAGACGTTTCCCTTCATGAGCTTTTTTTTCTGTGACGGAAAAGCCGGATACGTGGTTTTATCTCTCTTTGGCACTTCGGACATCCAAAAATCTCATTGCTTTGTTGTCTCTTTACTTTCTGGTTGTCGCTGTTAACTGAGTTTACAATTCTTCTCCATTGCGTTCTATTGTGCGCTGCTTCTTCCAACTCATCCTGCATGTTTACCCCCTTTAAGTTTTTGTGGAAAATATCCTTGTACCTTTTGAGTTGTCTACCTGGTTTCCTCTTCTTTTTTGTACTTAAGTCATGATTGTTGAAAACTCTGTCTTGTAATTTCCAGAATGCTCTTGAGGCGCTGCTAATCCTGTGCTGCATTTCAGAGTCGATATTGTCCTTATCCGAAATCAAACTTTTGAGGTAATTGAATTCCGCTACATATTCCAATCCAATAGTTCTTCTCCGATTTTTATAGCATTGTTGTGATCTTCCGGGGGAGTGCACATGATTTTAGTATTATCGATGTTCAGTTTAAGGCCCAAAGCCTCGTATGCCCAGGTATATATGTTCAACATTTCTTGTAATTGCTGTAACGTTTTTGCAACTAGAGCGCAGTCGTCAGTGTATTGAAGTTGGTTAGGTTAGGAATTTGTGATGAATTTTTTACGTGTTTTTGCCCTGAGCCTTTTTTTGTCTAACACACCGCCGTCGTATTTGTCTCTAATGCCCAATCTTCTTTTTTGCAGTTTGCTGTCCACTATAATGGAGATGAGCGCTGCCATGAATATTTGAATATGTTGAATAATGAATAGGAGAGGCGCTAAGACACATACCTGCCTAACTCCTATATTTGTTAGGAAGGGATCGCTCAGTGATCCATGGTGGTGACACTCTTGACTTGTTGTTGTTATGGAGGCCATGTAATGCCACACTGAGAAATTTGTTCGGTACTCCAAACTTTTACATAATTGCCCAAAGTGCATCTCTTTTCACGGAGTCGAAGGCTTTTGTTAGGTCGATGAATCCTACAAAAAGTTTACACTGCTGCTCTTTTACTTTTTAAGTGCTTTTTTTTACTAAAAGCTAGACTATATGTATCGCTTCAATACCCCTTGCACCTCAAAATATTTTAACTTCTGCGAGGGGCCTCAAAAAAGTGTACAGTTGTACAAATATAGGAAGAAACTTGGGGATAGCACCGGTCGCGACACGATAGTGATTTCTCACGTCTCTAGCTATACTAGTTAGTCCTTTCAGATCACTTTACATAATCCTAAGATATGAGTAAATATATTTTGATAGTTTCAGAGATATTAATCTGAATAGTGGTGAAAATTCAAACATGTAGTGTTTTTATAATACAATTTATAATAAATGATAAAGTACAATTTTTACGCCTAATAAAGATTTAGATTTTCAGCCAATATTTAGAAAAATCGTAAGTAAAGTGTACGTGGTTAAATAATTATAACTCAGACCTTTAAAATAGGTATCAGGCATCGGAATCATTTTTGTCATATCCAGGCTTCCAATGAAACTTTTTCGTTCTGTCAGTTTTGCAAGAAAGGGTCCAACGTCAGATCAGTAAGAGATTTTTAAATAAAAAAACTCTTGGAACACTCCACAATAATTTGTCAAATTAATGCTTTTAAAATTTTTTTCCTTACGAATTTTATTGTACTGATATATGTATGACCTGTATATAGAGAGATCTACTATTAGATAGTCTAGTCTAGATATTTTGAACATTTTGTCAAGTTCACTAAATTATTAACGAAGCAGATAGAATGAAAATGTGAGGATGGCAAACTTTTCGTGTTCATTCTTTTATGACTCTTTATAAAAGCTGGTCGTCATAGCGTTTAACGCTATAAAACTGGAGAGTGTATATTTTCTGGAGAAACGCCAAATCTTCAAACGACAGAAAATATTCTGTAACAGGAACAAACGATTTTATACAAACATTTCTCTGTATAAAAAAGATTGTGTGTGCACTATATGCGCATATTTTTTCATATAGTTTCACTTCAAACTTCTACTAATAGCTATTAAATTGAAGGATTTGAAATCTGAAGGACATGTTTGAATAAGTGTAGTTTGAAATGTCGAAAAAGTAATAAATTAAGTGGTAAAGACTGAAGAGTGTAGATTTTCTGGAGAAACGCCAAATTTTCAAACGACAGAAAATATTCATAAACCGGAACAAACAAATTTATGCAAACATTTCTTTTGTATCAAAAAATCAAACTGTATCAAAAAATGTGAGTTTGTTTTTGCTGAGAAAGATAGCCATTTGAAATAGATTATATACCTACAGGGTGAGTTTCCTACGATGTTCTCTATGGCTATCTCGGAAACTACTGGAGATAGAGAGTCGGTTAAATAGGGAAAGAATTGCAGTTTTGTGGGGTCGTAAATATGCGCCTTTCAGATTTTTGAAAAAATTCATGTCTTACTAGATATTTCGAAAAAACACATTTTGTCAAAAATTGTTCCTAATTCCATTATAATCTATTTTAGACAAAAGTTTTCAGATAAAAGTTGTAGATAATTACATCCTTAATGAGATTGTGTCCTCCGTTTTTTTCTAAAGCCTGTCATTTCTGACATATGACACAAATATATGTTTTTTTTTAAATGGAAACCATAGTTGGCCATGGCTTCATAAAAATAGCGTCAATTTTTAAGCTTTTCGGCGATATAAATTATATGTTTTTTTTCGAAAAATTACTGAGAGCCAATTCTTATCTTGCTTGACTAATTTCACTTAGTTGGCATGTTATTCTTATTATGTTAATGATTTGTAACTTATAGAAAGACAGAATATATTATTAAACGGTTCTTTATAATTTACATTACACAAACTAAAACTTAAAAAAAATAATATCACTACATACACTTTAAGTTATTTTAGAAAAAGTTAAAAAAAATCCGCCATTGTTTTGAGTACATAAATGCATCTTTTTAAAACTGCATTACTAGCTATTCTCACAGAACAACCGGTCGACTTATTATGGGGGCGGGGGGGGGGTATCATAAAATCATAATGAAAGTCATGTGGGGACCACTCTACTGATGCCCGACTTAAAATCTTTTAATTTAACTTTTTTAACATGTCTTGTAAACCGTTCTCTAAAAAACGTAATTAACGTTCATCTGTCAATGTATCCTCGAAAATGTATGGCCAAGAAAAGTTGAACCAATAATCTTACACACCTTTCTTCATTTGAAAAATTCATATTTACAATTTTTGTATATTTTAATTTACAAAGTTTGGCTGTGACAGTTTCACATTTCCGAGAACAACGACGATTGGACTTGTTTCCATGGCTAACTAAGTGAAATTGTTTTATAATGATAAAAATTGGCTATAACTCTAATTTAACTGGCTAATTTTTCGAAAAAAACATACATATTGTTACGGATTCCGTGGGTCCACTATTTAAACTCACGATAAAATACTTAACGAATTTATTTGTTTCACTCTGTACACACAACTTATACTATTTACAACACAACTTATGCAACTACTATTACTCTAACGGTATTTCGCGGTATTTTCAAACTTTAGACTTCAAACTTCAAACTTTTAACTTCAAACTTGTCCAACTGTCAAAGCGCGGGCCTTATATACCCCCTGGCGGTTGTTTCTAGATTTTTCTAAAGAATTCTATAATTTTCTTTACTTTCTGGCGAATGCGCCAGGTTCCTCAATGCACCGTTGCGGTTATGCAACCAGTAATACACCTTGACCTTAACATTGCCCCCTTCTCAAATTTGATCGTCCCGATCAAGGTTTCCTGTCTGGTATCTCTTCAATCGATCCAGATGAACTACTTTCATCTTACTTCTAGGGCTGCGTTGAATCCGGTACACAACATCATTTATCCTCTTGATGACTGTATAAGGACCTTCCCATGCTGGAGTTAACTTTGGGGACCTTCCTTTCTTGCGCTGTGGGTTATACAACCATACCCTATCGTCCTGTTGAAATCCCGTAGAATTAGCTCTGAGGTCGTAACGAGCTTTCATCCGGTCACTGGCTAGCGTAATCTTACTTCTCATGGCCTTATGAATTCCCAATAATCTTTCCTTCCTAACGATTCTTTCGAACGACAGTCCAACGTTATCTTGTTCCATTTTTCCTCCAGATCGAGTACTTGGTCCTTGTCTAGCTGCGCAAATCTTACAACGTTGACACCATTTCTTAACATCTTCACAATAATCCACCCAGTAAAAACGGTCTCTCAGCTTGCTCAGGGTCTTGTTTACCCCAAGATGGGCTCCAGTTTTACCACCATGAATTTCTTCCAATACCTGGGTAACTTTCTTCCTTGGTACCAGTAACTGAGTTGTTACTGTCCTGCCATCCGCACTTTCCCACGTGCGCTTTAACAATCCATTCTCAATCACCAGTGAATTCCACTGAGCCCAGAGAGCTTTGAAAACGAGCCCTCTGTCCGCAATATCCTGCCACGGTGGTCTCTCGCCGTTACCTTCCTTGAGCCGTAGTATTGCTCCGATGTCTGGATCTTCCATTTGATCTTTCCTCAATTGTATCGTCGTCCATTGTTCGTCAGTTCTCAATTTAAAATTCCTTACTCTGATAGTGCTTTCACGATGTTTCATTTTCTTGCCTAAGGTAGCTCGTCGTCGATCTGGTTCGTTGTCGATAATTTGTATCCGTCCTACACGGCACTCAGAGGTTTTCTCCATTTTCCCGAACACAGTCTTCTTGGCATCACCAGGTATCATCACAATTTCCGCTGATCTTGCTTCCATATTTCCTGGTCTCTTCTCTTTAGATACAGAAAATTCCTCATTTCCGATTTTTAGGATGTTTCTATGGCGATCGAACGAAAAACCATGTTGACTGATCACATCCATACCCATGATAAAATCATCTTCAATGTCTGCCACTAAAACGCTATGCCGAAACTTCAAATTCCCTAACTCCAGTTCCATGAAAGCCTCTCCCCGTACAACGGCCATTCCCGTACGTAAATACACTCTTCTTCTAAGAGGCATCATCTTCAATCCTTGCACTGAGTTAGTCCGCACCGACGATACCATAGCGCCTGTGTCCACAGTCATTCGAATTCTTCTACCATTGACCTTCCCGTTGATCACCAAACTGTCAGCGGTTTTTCCTAGACTCCTAACGGAAAACATCCTAGGGGCTCTGTTTTCTTCAGCCAATACTCGCTCATTAGTGTTGATTTCCTGGTGCCTATGTTCTCTCGATGGTAAACGGAATCGCATTTGGATGTGACAATCCCGTTTGATGTGGCCATTCCTGCCACATCTATAGCAACTTATGTCCTGGGATCTTCCGATGTGCCGATGTTCTCTGGATGGTGAATGGAATCGCATATGGATGCGACAATCTCGTTTGATGTGGCCATTCCTGCCGCATCTATAGCACCTCATATCCTGGAATCTTCTTTGGTTCTCTGTCTGGGTGTTGTTGACTCTCTTGTTCACTAGTAATTCACATAGTTTATTAAACATCTCCTCCAAACGTATGTGAGAACTCTTTGGCTGTTCCTCAACCGTTACCGAGCCTATCTTCAGTTTAGGAATGGCGCTAAATGCAGCTTCTATTTCCTGACGAGTACTTCGCTGCTGGTAGAAAATCGCGATATTTGCAGCGCCCTCTGTAATTCATTGTCCCTCAGTCCGCTGATAAAGCACTGAGCAGCCAGTTCTTCCCTAAATCCTTCCGGTGCTTCTGGATACGCTAGGTTTACCAGGCGACGTAAGTCTGTTTCGAATTCCTGCAGACTCTCTCCGGACCTCTGCAGGCGTGTCTTGATTTGTGCCTGGTAAAGTTGGCGTCGATGTTGGTCGCCATATCTTCTGTCCAGTGCAGCGACCAAAGTTTGGTATTCCTGCTGTTGGGCTGCAGGAATAGTTTGCAGGAGTTCCAGGGCAGGGCCACGCAGCGCGATGACAAGTGCCGCTGCTTTCTCCTGGTCAGTCCATCCGTTGGCAGCGGCGGCTGCTTCAAACTGACGGTGGTACATTGTCCAGGTCGTTTGTCCATCGTAGGTCGGTGCCTTGAGGTTCGCAGTTCCAGAAACGCCAGGTGTCCTTACTTGTACCTTGGTCTTCTGTAGGTCCATCTCTAATTTTTCCATTTTCTGCTGAAGGCGCTCCTCCGGATGTTCTACGACTTCTTGGAAGTGGGTCTCTTGTCTTCGTTCCGAATTTTCGATACTCTGTTGAATACGGTCCTGCTCTTCTTGTTTGTCTTGTTGTTGCTGAATTTTTAAATCTTCTAAAATTTTCTCAAGCCGGTCCTGTTCTTCTTGTTTGTCTTGTTGTCGTTGAATTTTCAAATCTTCGAAAATTTTCTCAAGCCGGTCCTGTTCTTCTTGTTTTTCTCTACGATGTCGCTCCTCGAAACGAATTTCCAAATTACCCAACATTTTCTCAAGCCGGTCCTGTTCTTCTTGACGTCGTAATTTTTCCTCTTCCTTTTCTCTTTCTAATCGGGCTCGCTCTTCTTCTCGTTCTTTACGGAGCCTTTCTTGATCTTCTGCTTTTTCTTTTCGCAGCCTCTCTTGTTCTTCTGCCTTTTCTCTTCTCATATTCTCCATAAAATCGCCTAATAGTTTGCTTACTTCCTCCATTTTCTTCGCTTGTTCCCTTGTACCAACTATAAAAATACTCTAATCCGGTCTAAAAATCTTCCAATCCACTTAATTTCTTCTTAAAATCCTTTTGAATCGCACTTCCGACACCAATTTGAACAACAAGAAAGAAAAAGGTATCCGTTGCTCAGGGTTAGAGGAGAGCTGGATTCGTAGGTAAGGCTTGTGACCTGTGGTGACTTAATAATGTTGTTAAATAATAAAATAAAAGTAATAATGTATAGGCTGCAAAGATTCTAAAATTGATGTTAAGTATTCAAATAGTAATGGTCAAAGACAGTAAAAGGGCGCCACTTACTTTGGGTATGAAAAGGTAAAGTAAGAAACCAGTAAGAAAATTTGATCATGAAATAGCTAAAATAAAATAATCAACAGCAATAAGGGTCTATTATGTTCATCAAGAATAAAAGTCAGATATAACTATCCTACGTTGAACATTTATTTAAAAACGAACACAATTATCAATCAGTTTAAACCCAGTTTCAATTATCCCAATGAAATCGTTAGTTACTTTAAGTAAACTCAAATTTAGTTAGAGTTCTCTCCAGTATACTATAAGTACTACGTAATATATAAACAGGTGAAATTTATGTAAGTACCAATACGATGATGTTTCGAAACAAGTCGTGTACAATAACCTTCAAAAATGAATCCGTGTTAGCGATTCTCACATAAAAGATCATACTGAAGTAAAACGTACCGTTAAGGACAAAGCATGACTTATAATGTTAACTAAAAGGTAAATTTTGACTATAATATATGGAATAAATGACAACAATTTACAGAGATATTCAAAATATTGTCTCAAAGTAAAAAAAATTTAGGGAATACCTTGTGTGTTGAACTTAGAACTTATCTGTATTTTTTTTTTATTTTGTGACGTAGTGAACAGGTAGGCAGGCAGTCTCCAGACTAACGGAAGTGGATGTAGACTCTTCGATAGTAGCAGGAGTCTTCGATATCAGTAGAATAAATGTAGAGTCATAAATACTGTCTCAAAAGTGGTTACTCATATGCCAATTACTTATACGTCAATTTCTTATACGCCAGTTACTCTATAAAAAAACTCTCAGAACAGTCACCGAATACCAAAAAAATAACTTACGGTCTGAAAATCAGCTGTACACATTCCAAAATATAGCCAAACTATATGCTGATCCAAACCAGTAATGCACAATCAAACATTATCAAAATAAATAAAAAACGGGAATAACTGAAATAAAATTTAGTTAGACATGGCGATACAAAATGGTAGATACACTTACTGTGATATTATTCCAGGAAAAGGCCAAAAAAACACGAACTAGGCTCTGAACAGTATATTCTACAGGATTTCAAATCTCCACTTTTGGATACCCGTGCCTTTACTGTTAGGAAAAGTGTTTCAGAAAGCCCTTTTTCTCTGAGATTCGTCAGACGCTGAACCAAGCGTCTTTTTCTGATCTCAATCTCTCGGAAAAAGCCTCCTTTTCGCAAAACGGAAGTCTTCGAATTGACAGGTCATATGACCAAAGGCAATTAAGTGAACTCTATCGTCTATACTGAATGAAATTTGTTTTTATGGAAAGGAACCGCTACCTGTACTGAATGAAGTTTAACATCTAGCGAATAGATGGCGCCAGCAATATTAAAATTTGGAATTTTATAAAAAGAAAAATAAAACGCTACACTGCCCCCCTCCAAAAAAAAGAAAGGCCCTCAAAGAGGACTTTCGCCCAAACACCACATAGGAAAACTAAACTAAGTTTGTACAGGGTTTTGGATTTTTCAAATGAAAATTTGGTGGATGATAACTTCGTGTATCACACGTCCATAAAGGAGTCACTATTGGTAAGTCGCAATCGGTATGTCAAATCAGTGAGATTACACAATCGGGAAAGTCAAATCACCATATAATCCAAATAAAAACATTCATATAAACTATATATGAAAACTAAAACTAAATCTAAACCTAAAAGTATGGGATAGGAAAAGAAAGAAAGAAAGAATCCCATGGAAGCGCAGATGTTCCTGAAGAAATCCTCAAGCTGATTGTCCGTACTCAACCCACCTAGTGTGAGGCAACGAAAGATTCACAAATCGCGTGTAATCAGTCATGCGACCCCTCACACCCAAGGAAGCGGAGAACAAAACAAACAACAAAAGAACCTCAACAAAAGCCATGCTACGGATCACTATAAGAGGTAAGTTTGGCGTGACCAAAACAAACTACCTTCGCCACAACCTGTGTGCTCACCGGTTAACCATTCAAGGTAACTCACCTGTATGAGAAAAAGAAAGGAAAATAACAATAGAAATCACAATAGATAAACATATAAAGGAAGAGAGAAAAGATTGTCACGAATGACCCAAAATATCCGTAACATAGGATTCCAGCCTATGAAACGCTATTGCAAATATGGAAAGAAAATCACAATCATACCCAATACACAGTAAACTTACGAAGTTATGAGGTCAGCTATGTCTCACCATTAGGTTGCAATCAGAATCATAACAACTTTTCGTTTTGTCACGAAGTCGTGTTCTCAAAATACAAGAATTGCTTAAATTTCAGATTCTTGTGAACTGAATGTCATAGAATGGAGCAAATGGCACAAAACCATATGAGTGATTAACAGAATTACCATCCCACAAAATATTTACTCAAAATTAGGTAATCTGTAGAATACTCGGAAAAAGAAAAATACTGCTATATGCTCGCATTTCTAAATAGAAATACTATATTATACTGAAAATATACGCAAAAAAACTAAATAACACAATAGTTATGCTGATTCGCGACAAATCCGTAAAAACGATAAGCGAATTGTTGTATAACTTTTTAATATAAACTAAAAAAACTAAAATATAATCTATGTATCCTTTAGACTAAACCCTAAAAAGGAATCGGACATAATAGATTATTTAAATTACTGTGACGTAGTAGAGACATTTCCTGTATCATCGTCGTCAATCATGTGACCTTGGTATGGTTTAAGATCTTTTATATGCCAGCGGCCTGCGTTATTACCATCCTCGTCTACTAAAACATAAACTAAATTCGAAATTTTCTTTCGTACTGAAGATAAAACAAAACGAGGGGCTAACTTGGCTGAAAAGTTAACACCAGCATTTGATAAGACCTTATTACGTCTCCAAACCAAATCACCAACCTGAAAAGATAGATCACGTCTACGCAAATTATAAGACTTTGAGTTTCTTTCGTAAGCAGCATGAAGTTTCTTACGGACTTCGCTAAAGACACTATAAAGATTTTTGAGTTCTGAAGCGTAAGAGTTGCGATCGCCAGGCATAATTTCAAAATCTTCAGAGAACTTAACTTGACCATAATAATTACCAGAGATGGGAATATGCCTACCGAAAACTAAAAACGAAGGAGAAAAACCTGTGACCTCATGTTTAGAAGTGTTTAAAGCAAACTGAATATTAGAGAGTTGAACATCCCAATCTGTATGTTGTTTAACATAAGTTCTAATAGCTGTTCCTATTGTTTTATTCATTCGCTCAACAAAGTTACATTGAGGAGAATACACAGCATTATACCAGATCTTCTGAACTTGGTATTTCTTAGCTAAATCTCTAAATTCTTTCGCAACAAATTGAGGACCATTGTCACAAATTATATGTTGAGGTACTCCATAGGTAAGAAAAACTTCATTCTCAAGATACTTCACAATATAGGGAGATTTTGATGAACGCAACGGACACAGAAGAACATACTTCGAAAACCAATCGCCAACAACTAAAAGCCACTTATGACCCTTTTTTGATCTAGGAAAAGGACCCATAAGATCTAAAGCGATTGTCTGAAAAGGCATATTAACTTGTTTTTCTCTTCCCATCCTACCTAACGGCATAGTATTTGAAGATTTCTGAGCTCCACAAACACGACAACTCCTAACAAATTTAAGAACATCGGCTCTCATCTTGGGCCAGTAAAATTGTTCTTGAAGTCTTGATAAAGTCTTATAGAAACCCAAATGCGAACAAGTTGGCGGATTATGACATGATTCGATAATATTACGACGTTGAGGACGTGGAACAACCTTCTTCCATTCTTGAAGATTTGATGAAAATGGTAGCTGTACCGGAATAAACTTAAAAAGAAAACCATCTTCAACTTTCCACTGTGGAAATGAACTAGGCGAAGCTAAAATCTCTCGCTTCATTGTCTCATACCATGCATCAGTATGATCTAAATCTATATTCAAAATAGAAATTTGTGGACATACAAAGGAATCATTATCTGAAATATCTGAAGGAGAATCATCGCCCGGTATTCTACTAAGAAAATCAGGAACTACGTTATGTGAACCTTTACGATGAACTAAATCAAAAGTAAACTGTCTAAGTCTGACAGCCCATCTAGCAAGACGACCAGTAGGATTCTGTAATTTATTAAGCCACAAAAGAGAGTAATGATCTGTACAAACGGTAAAACGTACGCCATCAATCCAAGGACGAAATTTTTCCAAACTAAAAATAACAGCTAAGCATTCTCGCTCAGTTACACTATAATTCCGCTCGGATCTAGTAAGAGATCTGCTAGCATAAGAAATTACACGGTCTTCGTCATTAATTTTTGTAGAAGAACTCCACCAAGACCGGTGTTAGATGCATCTGTTTCTATAATAAAGGGTTTAGAAAATCCGGCTGGGACAAAATTGGAGCAGAAACCAGAAGTTGTTTAATTTCAAAAAGAATCTTCAGCGGCAGGACTCCACTGAATTCCTTGACCTTTCTTTTTACCTTTTAACAAATCATTAATGGGTGAAACTAATGTCGAAAAATTTCTTATAAAACGACGGTACCAACTACACAAACCTATAAATCGTTTAATTTCAGTCGTCGTGGTAGGGCGAGGAAAGTTTAACATTGCTGAAATTTTTTCTGGATCAGTTCTTAATGAATTAGAGCCAACAATATATCCAAGAAATTTTAAAGATTTCTTGAAAAACTCACACTTCTTTATATTTATAGTTAAGTTAGCATCTTTTAACTTGTCTCTAACTTCAGAAAGCAATTTGGTATGTTCCTCAAAACTGGGTGAACATATGATTATATCATCCAAATAGCAAAAATGTGTGGTTCATAACGTGGTCCAAAAATAGCATCAACAAGTCTTTGTTGTGTCTGAGCGGCATTGCACAAACCAAATGGCACCGTAGTGAATTGAAATTGACCTCTACCAACTATACTGAAAGCAGTTTTTGGTTTTGAATCCTCTGATAATGGAATTTGCCAGAAACTTTTACGCAAATCTATACTCGAAATATACGTAGCTCCACGAAGAGAGTTTAAAATTCTATCTATATTTGGCATAGGGTAGGAGTCATACTTTGTAACCTGATTTAAAGATCGACCATCGAAACAAAAAACGAAATTCACCAGTTGGTTTTTTAACTAAAAGCACTGGGGAACACCACGGACTATTAGAAGGTTCCACAACACCAAGTTTAAGCATATCATTTAATTCCTCATTTAAGATTTTTGACATATAAGGTGACATTAAAAAGGTTTTGACGAAATGGTTTGGCATCACCAGTGTCAATTGACATAGTAATTTTATCGGTACGACCAAGACCATGATCACTGTTAATACTGTCAAAAGAGTTAATAAGAAGTTCAGCTGGTTTTCTCTGATTTGGTGTTAAATCATCAAGGGTACACAACATATTTACTGCATGAGTGTTATAGGGAAATGAAGAAAACTTTGGCTGAGATCTAGAGTTGACTTCCCACCAATTCTTCTTAAGATCTTCCATAAGATCAAACCGCAAGATAAAATCACAACCAAAAAATAAAACTATGAGGCAATGAAGGTACTACAATAGCACTGATAACTTGACATGAACCATCAACGACTAAAGGTAGATCGACTACACCAACTATTTTCTTTTCAGTATTGTCTGCAGTACTAATTGACAAATGAGTTGGTTCCCTAATATTCAAATTTAGATTCTCAATAACAGGAATACCAGCAGCTCCAATAACTGTAGATGTACTTCCAAAATCTAAAAGACCACAAATTTCAACGCCAAGAATTTCTACTAAAATATAAGGTCTGTTATCAGATACCTTAGGACAAAAAAGAGGAGAAACTTTATGATTGGTAGTGGTGGATCTATAAAAATTTTTAACACATAATAACCACTTCTTTCAATCAGATTCTGAAAATAAATTTCTGGGTTTGAAATTTTGAACTGCGCGACCAGAAACACGAGTTCGTCCAATTAGTTTTTTGGAACATTTGGGACACGCCGGTGACTTAACACCTAAATTACCACATTTAAAACAAAAAACCCTACGTTTCTGTCGACAATCATGAAACGTATGATTCGGACCAGAACAATTCCAACAAACTAAACGCGAAGCTGTTTCCTTACCTGAATTTTCTACAGATCGGGGCATACTCGAAGTATTTACCATATCAGGGTCAGAAGACGACGACGCTACAGCAGAACAAGGAGACCTAGCAGTAGTATTTTTTATTTTGTTCTGAGCATTTACATTCTTAGATTTTTTACTAAACTGTACGCGACGAGAATCAAACGAGCTAGAATCAGGAGTGGCATTTAATTCAGAAACATTTAAATTTCTAGAATGTTTTTCATTCTGATGTTTAGCATTTTCTAATTTTCTACACAAATTAGACAGTTCAGACACAGATAAAACATCAACTAAAGCTAACTGAGTAATGTATTCAGGAAGTAAATTTTGTCTAATGATTTTTATTTTAGTAACCTCACTAGGGCATTTACTTAATCTACTAAAAAGATTCTCTAAAGTTGCTATAAAATTAAAATACTTTCATTTTTTCGCTGTTTATAAGATTTAATTTGTGACCAAATATTATCATCATTATCTGGTGGTAAAAGTCTTTCTTTAATCTTTCTACAAGAGATTTCCAATCTGCGACATGTTGTTTAATACTTCTATACCAAATAAAAGCATTACCAGTAAAAGTTCTACTGCAGAAGAAAATAAATCTTGTTCACTAACTTTACGTGATTCAGAAAGCTCAGTAACAGTTTCTAAAAATGAAAATAAATCTTGAGGATTACCATTAAATTTAATAGGCCAGTCTGACACTGGACAAGGTTTAGCAACATAAGTAACAATAGGAGGCGGTACATTAATAACTGGTCCTGAAGGAACAGAACTAACGTTTAAAGTTTCATTAATGTCTGAAGTTTTGACAAGCAGGTCAGCTTCAAGTTGATAACAACTAGTATAAACATCAGTTTGAATAGTTTCTGCATCAGCACGATTTTCATCTAAAATTATTCTCTTGATTCTACCAGCCAAATGCGCAAGACGAGATCTTATAACTTTGAACATTGAATCATTTACTCCACCCTCAAATTCAGAAATTGACAAGGAAATTGAATCTAAAGTTGCTTTAATTTCTGAAATTTCTTGATCAAAAGAAACAGGATAATCTTCCATATTAACTAAACAAAAGGGTTATTTACTACTCTACTTAAAAGACCTGACAAAATTTTACGTTTACTGTCAACATTTTTAGATGTTTTAATACCCCTAATAAAAGTTCGTAATCTAATTCTACTTGTCGTAAATGATTAACTTTAAAAGATTCTTTCTCCATTGTAATTCAGCTATATGAAATACTAAAGACTAAATGATTCAGAAAAACTTACTAATTTTAACAAAAAGCTGTTATGATTCGGCGCAAACTATCAGAAAGAAAATATGTTCAATGTCAAAACCAAAAAAGATTCAAGTATTCGAAACAAATTCCAAAATTTTATGAAATACTAACAGTGCTACCCTGTATACTGAAATTATGTCAACTCTGTATATTCAAAATATAACCATACCTGTATATTTAAATCAAAATCGAAATGTCAATAAAAAATGTAGTCAGAAATACGTATTAAGTTATTTATCTGGGTTTTAAATAGATAAACAAACACCCTCAAGAATTTATAAAACAAAAAAATTGCTGTTGAACTGAAATTATTAGAATTTAATTACAGAAATAATGAAAATAAAATTTCAAAACTATAGTCTTTGCCTTAAAGAAAATTTATCTGAGCCTAACAAAAATTATTTTACAAAGTCTACCAAATAAGTGAAGCAAATTAAATTAAATTGAGCCAATTAAACTAAGTCGAGCCAATTAAACCAAGTAAAGCACCACGTGACAGGGCGTCATATTCTTTATTCTTCTATTTGTGTGACGACTTTTTCTGTCATCACTCAAACAGAAAGAAAAAGGTATCCGTTGCTCAGGGTTAGAGGAGAGCTGGGTTCGTAGGTAAGGCTTGTGACCTGTGGTGACTTAATAATGTTGTTAAATAATAAAATAAAAGTAATAATGTATAGGCTGCAAAGATTCTAAAATTGATGTTAAGTATTCAAATAGTAATGGTCAAAGACAGTAAAAAGGGCGCCACTTACTTTGGGTATGAAAAGGTAAAGTAAGAAACCAGTAAGAAAATTTGATCATGAAATAGCTAAAATAAAATAATCAACAGCAATAAGGGGTCTATTATGTTCATCAAGAATAAAAGTCAGATATAACTATCCTACGTTGAACATTTATTTAAAAACGAACACAATTATCAATCAGTTTAAACCCAGTTTCAATTATCCCAATGAAATCGTTAGTTACTTTAAGTAAACTCAAATTTAGTTAGAGTTCTCTCCAGTATACTACTATAAGTACTACGTAATATATAAACAGGTGATTTATGTAAGTACCAATACGATGATGTTTCGAAACAAGTCGTGTACAATAACCTTCAAAAATGAATCCGTGTTAGCGATTCTCACATAAAAGATCATACTGAAGTAAAACGTACCGTTAAGGACAAAGCATGACTTATAATGTTAACTAAAAGGTAAATTTTGACTATAATATATGGAATAAATGACAACAATTTACAGAGATATTCAAAATATTGTCTCAAAGTAAAAAAAAATTTAGGGAATACCTTGTGTGTTGAACTTAGAACTTATCTGTATTTTTTTTTATTTTGTGACGTAGTGAACAGGTAGGCAGGCAGTCTCCAGACTAACGGAAGTGGATGTAGACTCTTCGATAGTAGCAGGAGTCTTCGATATCAGTAGAATAAATGTAGAGTCATAAATACTGTCTCAAAAGTGGTTACTCATATGCCAATTACTTATACGTCAATTTCTTATACGCCAGTTACTCTATAAAAAACTCTCAGAACAGTCACCGAATACCAAAAATAACTTACGGTCTGAAAATCAGCTGTACACATTCCAAAATATAGCCAAACTATATGCTGATCCAAACCAGTAATGCACAATCAAACATTATCAAAATAAATAAAAAACGGGAATAACTGAAATAAAATTTAGTTAGACATGGCGATACAAATGGTAGATACACTTACTGTGATATTATTCCAGGAAAAGGCCAAAAAAACACGAACTAGGCTCTGAACAGTATATTCTACAGGATTTCAAATCTCCACTTTTGGATACCCGTGCCTTTACTGTTAGGAAAAGTGTTTCAGAAAGCCCTTTTTCTCTGAGATTCGTCAGACGCTGAACCAAGCGTCTTTTTCTGATCTCAATCTCTCGGAAAAAGCCTCCTTTTCGCAAAACGGAAGTCTTCGAATTGACAGGTCATATGACCAAAGGCAATTAAGCGAACTCTATCGTCTATACTGAATGAAATTTGTTTTTATGGAAAGGAACCGCTACCTGTACTGAATGAAGTTTAACATCTAGCGAATAGATGGCGCCAGCAATATTAAAATTTGGAATTTTATAAAAAGAAAAATAAAACGCTACAAATTGTTACGGATTCCGTGGGTCCACTATTTAAACTCACGATAAAATACTTAACGAATGTATTTGTTTCACTCTGTACACACAACTTATACTATTTACAACACAACTTATGCAACTACTATTACTCTAACGGTATTTCGCGGTATTTTCAAACTTTAGACTTCAAACTTCAAACTTTTAACTTCAAACTTGTCCAACTGTCAAAGCGCGGGCCTTATAT
The DNA here is from genome assembly GCF_002938485.1 of Sitophilus oryzae. Lineage (NCBI taxonomy): Eukaryota > Metazoa > Arthropoda > Insecta > Coleoptera > Curculionidae > Sitophilus > Sitophilus oryzae. The sequence goes on along the minus strand of NW_022145636.1, from coordinate 124,160 downwards.
ACCCCCTGGCGGTTGTTTCTAGATTTTTCTAAAGAATTCTATAATTTTCTTTACTTTCTGGCGAATGCGCCAGGTTCCTCAATGCACCGTTGCGGTTATGCAACCAGTAATACACCTTGACCTTAACAATATTATAGCTTATATCGCTGAAAAGCTTTAAAAATTACGCTTTTTATGAAGTCATGGCCAACTATATATGCGCATATTTATGACCCCACAAAACATTTTTTATTAACCGACTATCTATCTCCACTAGTTTCCGAGATATCCATAGAGAATATCGTAGAAAACTCAAAAAAAAAAGAAATAGGCAAAGAGAAAAAATAAAGCCGAGAAAAAAGACTGCAATCTATATCTTCATAAGACAAGTCAAATGAATTCATGTATCATCACTATCATTTTCAGTTTGTTCAACCATTTCCAGTTATGGTGTAGCCTCCCTCACATACCCTCTTTGTAGTTGGGCTATTTGTTGTCTATTGTTGGTTATGCGGGCCCAAGTTATCCCTCCTAATTTCCTAATACTATGGTCCCATCTCAGGTTCGGTCTTCTTCAGATCTTTTAATTCATCGTGGGTACCATGCTGTATTTTTTGTGGTCTATCTGTTGTCTGTTCTTCTTGCCAGGGGTCCTGCCCATTGCCATTCGAGGGATTTGACTCTGCAGATGACATCTAGGACCTGTTTTTTTTGTCGTATCCACTCTTCACAACTTCTTTTACGATCTCTTTTGGTTATCCCCAGCTTCACACATTATTCGAGTGTAGTAAGCATTTGGAGATTAGAGCATCGGCGGAACAAATATGCAAGGTTAAAATAACAAGGAAAAATGTCGGCGAGCTTATGATGGAAAATAGAGAGAACTGTGAAGCAATCACCAGGATGATGAGAGGAAGATGAAAAGATAAAAATTTGGTAGACACAAACATAAGTGGCGAAACAATCTCCAGTCTTGAAGTAATGCCGCAAGGCGGTTCCGAGATTGGAGAGGTAACTCTACAGATGGGTTTTTAGTGGGTATGACTCGGGTGAGAGGTGACCCCCACACTCTGGCTGTAAATGGCGTTTCCCATCTATAAAAAGAAAATGGTTATCCCCAGCTTATTTCGTTCCATTAAGCGTTGTGCGACCTGCATTTGCATTTTAAGTTTTTGGTTTGGTTTGGTTTATATATTTTTAAGTTTTTGGTTTCATTGTAGTTTTTGATGTCTTCTGCAATTCTCTTTCTTATTATCTTACATAATTCTGTTTATTAAAATCTATGTATGTTGCTCTCGGTTTTTACTATTCTTTTCTTGAGAAGTGCTTTCGTCTCATCAGTCAATTTATTATCTTTGTTACGCCTCTGTGGGCTCTCGATTTCTTTTTGGCACATTTTATAGATTTCATGTATATCTTCAATGATATTTTTTTTCCACGGTGTAGAGTTCCAGTTCCTTTTTTGCCCTTACATGTCGTCAGCAAATTGTTTATTTTGGCTACACGATGGCAGATGTAAAACCATTCAATTTGTTGTGCGGTCTAAGATTATCTTTTTGAAGAAACTGGAACATTTCCGGGCTTTGTCGAACCCTTTTCTATAACAAGTTTTACAAACTAATTTTGATTTTATCGTAGCAGAATAGGTGAGGGAACATGACGTGGTTTGTTTACATGTAGCTTTATATACTTAATTATATTTAGTTTATATATACAGGGTCTCCCAGAAATAAGTGTATTTTAAGGGGTGGTAGATCTCGATAAAAGATACATATTTCCTTTTTATCGTTTTTCAAATAAGGCCAAAATAACGGAGTTATTTTACTTTGAAAATTTCCAAAATAAATGGTTTTTTGCTAATATTTTGAGAACCACTGGATCTTTTCTGGATTTTCTTTCTTGTAAATTTAATCTAACACCTATGTTGCCATATTATCAAGGAATTATGTTTTTTAACTAAAAAATTAAAAAATTTCCAAAAAATTTTTCAAAAAATTTGGAATTTTCAAAATTTTTTTTTCGCGAAAGAAACCTCATAGGCGTGTTTCTAGGGTTGAACTATACTATCAGTTAAAATACTTGCACTTATTTCTGGGACACCTTGTATAGCTTTATATACTTAACATTTTTTTTGTTAAACGTGCTGAAAATTCAAACATGTATTGCATTTCTAATAAAATTTATAATAAAGCATCATTTTTACGTTTATTAATGATACAGTGGCGCATCCAGAGATTGACTCTGGGAGGGATAGTATAGTATAATAGATTATATGGAAAACAAATTAACTTAGATTGTTGTGGATTTCTATTTTGATTGACATTAACTTATTTTGTGACAATTTTATTTTATACCAGATTTTCATATTTATCAATTTCTTTCTGGGAGGGGTAATTACCCCCATTACCCCTCCCGTATATGCGCCCCTGTAATGATATATATATATTCTCAAAAAATATATACAGCAAACTCGTAAGTAGAGTATTAGCATCGGAATCATTTTTTGTCATATCTAAGCTGTCAAAGAAACTCCTCAGTTTTGCAAGCAAAGGCAAATTTGGTCACTTTTTGTTAGAACAAAAGCCCAAGCACTCACATTGTGTCCTCCACCCATACAAAATAATTATTAAAGGCTCAAAAGAGGAAATATTTATTGTTTAAAATAGCCGATCTTACGTCGGGTCCAGAGCAAGGCCACAAAAAGGAAACTTAATTTCCAGGAAAAAAATAAATTCAGCGACAAAAACAAGTGTAGTATACCCTAAATTGTAATATCTAACTATCTTATCAGTAAGACTAGTCTAATGATAGCATCCGGCATCCGGCAGCCGGTAGTTTTCGTCATGTTCCGTTCGCTTTCAGGTGATATCGTATAAAAAAAACCGCTTCCAGTTGTTTTGGAAATGACGATCGATGACATTTTACATATATCGATGATATTTTACATCTTGATTTACATATAAAATAACAAGCAATCTTCATTTCAAAATTATCGCTGACGCCGTTTTTTTGTCGATAATATTGTATTGTTGCGGACTTGTGTAGACTCAGCCTAACCCGTTCTAATATGTCCCGCCCCCATATGACCTTAATATCGCATAGAAGAGATGGAATTTTTGGAGATGGAGATGGACGTTTTGGGAGAAAAATCCAGTTCCACTGGAATGGCGGCGTAAATAGGAGCATTCTAAATCTTCTCTATGCACCTATAATGATCTATGGACTGGATTATTCTAGGCTCTCTGTCTGTGGCTATATGTATAAACGGAGGACGGTGCAAGAAGAACAGAAAACGACGCCGTACAATTACCGCGCTAAAATCAAAATAAATTCCTTTTAGATGAATAGTTGTAAATAAGTTATAAATAGTTCTTTAAGTAGTTTTATTGTTGTTGTTTTGTTACTTAGTGTAAAATAAATTGTCTTTAAATAAATTAGACTTTTTATCCACACGGAACCGACGAAAAACGTAACAGTATAAGTATAAAGATCTAAAGAAATAATTTCTGGGAGAATCCAGGTTTAAGACACAGTTTAAGACAACGATATTCTTACAATGTGAATGGTTACTAATATTTTGATGCACTTGTGCAATAATTTCACACACAGAAACTAGTGACCAATTTCAACCGTTCCAAATAATACATAGTGTCCCAATATTCCGTGGACACAAAACTAATACCTACGTATTTATGGAATCAAAATAAGTTCATTGGATACAATGTACCTCCTCCATGCAAAAGTACTTCGTTAGTCCGTTAAGGTGCGTCCACATTGCTCGCGAGCAGGCCGAACGAACACGTCAAACACGTAAAATATGGCAAACAGTGGGAGTGAGATGCTTGCGGTGGCGCTCACGACGCTTGCGGTCACGTAAAATGCCTGTTTCGACTGTTCGGCTCTGTCGCGGTACATCAAAGAGGCGCTTAAAATTAATAAATTTTAAATTAATTAACGTTCGGGTTTATTTTTTCTTGATGCCCTCTAACGTACAAACGAAGCACGTTTGTATAAAGGTAAATTATGTGCAATTAACTTATTTTGATTAAAAAAATACGTAGTTCTTTTATGTCCACGGAATATTGACACTCCCTGTATATTTTGTAGGTCTCCTTTGGAAAATAAATTCTCCAAAAAATTTTTTCTCAAAAACTATGCGATGTGGTGTTTTTTGCAAGAGACAAAAATGCAGTAAATAGTAAATACTAGAGGGACCATTTTACGAAAAGAAAATCTGTCGTAGGTGGAGTTGGAAAATATTTACACTAAAATTTACGTAAAGGTGGTGTGGTAGTTTTTACTCTTCCCGTACTTTCCTTGATTTTTGTGAAAGTCAAAGGTTAAAGCACTTAGCAAAACATAGTCTCCAAAAATCTCATCCATATCAGAATAACGGTACTTAAGATATCTAAAAAATGCCTTTTTTAAGGTTTGATGCCTTCTAGTGGACAAGCGAAGCACTTTTGTATAGAGGTATATTCTTGTTCATATTGGTACCACGGCTAAGGGTATTGCGGCGGGTTAATGTTGGCTACCTCCGCGGCTGTTCTGGATGAAGCCCACAATCCTGGAGACTCTGGTTCTGGGCTGCAAATTGGGGCTGCAGGCTCCCGTTTGCTCCTTTTATTTTCCATCATTGATTTTCGTTTCTTCATCATTTTTACCATCTCCTGGGTTGCACACGGTGCCTCGTTGCATCGTTTGCTTCCTGGTTTTTTGTGTTTTGGGATCGGTTTCATCGCTTCCTGATTCCTTACCGTACGGCGCGGCGTACTGATGAGGCCTGAAGGCAGTAACATCAGTGTACACTAGTGTAGGTGTGAGTGTGTGAGTGCGCGTGTCTGCATTGGTGTACACTGGTGTATACGGTTGCGAGTTGTTGAGGGCTGAGCCGTTTAATCTTTTCCTTGTTTTATATTTATAATGTATTTGGGTAAAGAGTGTCCAATAAACTTATTTTGCTTCAAAAAATAGGCAGTAGTTCTATGTCCACGGAATATTGCCCACAACAGGCGGTGGTTTACAGCACTTTCAGATGGAGCGGACTCAGTGCCGGTTTAAGCAACTTTTCCGCCCGGTGCTAACTGTAACGAGCGCCCCTTCCCCTATTAACTTATAAAACAAAATATTGTTGTTTCTATATTTATACCTCAAAATTGCTTTAAGAAAATCAAAAATTCAAAATTATCATGTTTTATATTTTAAAACATAATAAACAGTAAAAGTGTCAAACATGGAAAAAACTGATAAAATTAAACCACAAAAATATTAAAAAGTTAACTAACACTGAAGAATAATACTGCTGATTAAAATAAAAATAGTAAAAAAAGTAAAAATAGTAACATTTTTGGATTCCTTGAAAAATTCTAAGCATATTTTGTGTAAAATTTCCTTTACCAAACTATTTTCAACTATTTTTGAGCTGCAGGCATTTGAAAATCGGAATTTTCAAACTAAATACATTTGACTTAAAATGTACAAAGTTGTTCAAAAAAATTTTTCTTTTCTGATAAAGTGTTTTGCAAAAAAAAATTCTAACCCTGTATACTGTTAAGTTAACGTCATCAGACAGCTTTTGAAGTATTAAGATAGACATTTATTTATAGGATATTTATTTTGCTCTATCTTTAACCGTTTTGCCTACAGAATTTGATAAAGTTTGAAATTCCTTTTTTTTAATACAAAAAATTTATAAATATACAGAGTATTTCATTTAAAAAAAATATTTCTCTGTGCTACCACTTCTGTGACGCACCCTGGATATTGGTAAATATTTTAAGAATATGCAGCTTTACTACCTCTACATTTTGAGGTATACAGAGATGGGGTTAAAATATGGAACATATTTATTTAAAAAATTAGGTGCTAATTTTCTAAAAATGCTCGGACACGACCATTATAATTTTTTCTTGCGCATTTTTTGCACTAAAAATAAAATATGCAGGGGGCTTCAAAAAGTCGATATGGATATGACAATAATTTTTTTTAATGGGTTACTCTGTATATTGTAATCTAAAATGAAAGATCTTTCTCTTCTGATTTCAAAAATTGGTATCATACAAGTTAATATTTGGTTCAGCACTTTTAGCGCAATTTTAATTTAAGGTTGTGATAAAATACTCTAAAATACCGTAAAATATAAAATATCATAATATTAATGAGGAAGTTATAGCAACTTAGCTTAAAAATTAAGGTAATAATTAAGTAATATTAAGTAAATAACCTTATTCCCTTTTTTAAGTTAAGTTGCAATGTTGACTTTCTCATTAATATTTCGTATTTTTAGAGTATTTTATCATTTAACTTAAAATTGCTCTAAAATGGCTGAATCAAATATCAACTTGTATGGTATTCTTGAAATCAGAAAAGAAAGATTTCATTTTAGATTACAATATACACTAGGGTAACCCATTAAAAAATATATAAATTTCTTGCCAAATCTACTTTTTGAAGCCCCCTGTATATTTTATTTTTAGTGCAAAAAAGGCGACAGAAAAAATTATAATGAACTTGTTACGTGTTTGAGCATTTTTTTAAACTAGCACCTGATTTTTACATGAATATGTTTAGCCCGAGGTTTAGCCCATCTCGGTAGGTACAAGTTTGATAAAAAAATATTCTTGTAGAGAACTTACTTTGCTCTATCGTTCTAAAAAAAAGCTAAAAGCTAAAGGCTGGTAAAAAAATAACTACTCGCTGGAAAAACTGTACACATAACCTTAAATGTTTTAATACAAAAGGTGTGCCTAAAGTCTAAATTTTTATATTATACGTTTACGACTTAGCCAGAAGCCAGAAGTTTTTTAAAAGAAGACATGACACTCATGAGTCCTGACAGGTGCATGACCTGTCATGAGTCATGACAGGTGCTAAAGGATTTAGGACTAAGGCAAATTGTATTGGTTAAGAATTTGGCGCCTTATTTTAAATATATTTTATTATTTCGAAGAAAAATTAAGTAAATATATACTAACATAATTCACATTACCACAGTTCTCTCTAAAAAGTCTAAAAATTCCATAAAATAGATATCGTCGGTTTTTCCCCTTACCCTTCATCTCTCGTACCCTTATTTACTGTCAGTAAAACTGATTGTTACTTACTCTCGTACATGATTGAAAATTGAAATAAAGTTAAGACAGGTTTCTTTAAATACAATCTTGTTAACTTACATTTTATACCAAAAAAAATAATATTGAAAATAACAAATCCGGAAGTGTATAATAAATAACAGCATCATAAATGTAACATAGGGGTGTTTTAAAGCAGAACAAGGGGTGTGAAAGAATAATAGCTTACATTATTTCTTGCAAAAAAATAACCATCCTTTTATCTGACAGCCTCGTCTATTTGTTCTGCTTATATACACGCTATAAAATACAACATATCGCGGTATTTGGGGTACGTAAAAGGGGGTAGATTACTTCAGGGGGCACTGAATGACCCCGTGAATATTTTATGGTGAGGGATCTCGTAATTGGAGACCATTTGTGGTGTGTGGATTATTCAGGAAAAAGTGGTGTAAGGCATTATATGGGCGTAGGATGTGTCTGGAGTTTTTAGGGTCGATCGTTCATTAATAAACCTTTTTGGGGATGAGATTGTTGAGATTTTGCCGAAAATAATTTGATTTAATTCTATCAGAGCTAAATATAGAATAATGCTTGAATAACTTTGCCTTTATATAGGGTGTCCCAATATTCCTAGTACATATACATAGACATAGAACTATTAGGTATTTTTGGAATCAAAATAAGTTCATTGGACACAATTTATCTCTATATAAAAGTGCCTCGTTTGTCAGTTAAAGGTCCAAATTTAAAAAAATAAACACATTTTTTCATATATTTTAAGAACCGTTATTCCGATTTGAATGAGATTTTGGGTGTCTATATTTTGGTGAGTGCTTTAACATTCGACTTTCACAAAAATCAAGAAAAGGTACGGGAAGGGTAAAAAATTCCTTCACCCATACATAAATTTTAGTATAAATATTTTTCAACTCCACCGATGACAGATTTTCTTTTCCTAACATGGTTCCGCTAGTATTTAATACCATTTTTTGTCAACTGTAAAAAAATAAACAAATTTTTTTAAAAATATTTTAAGAACCGTTATTCCGATTTGTATAAAATTTGGTATATCTATGTTTTACTAAGTGCTTTAACATTCAACTTTCACAAAAATCAAGAAAAAGTACGGGACGGATGAAAACTACCCAAATAAACGGAGTTTATTTTTGATTGACGCCCTCTAACGGAAAACCAAAGGACTTTCGTATAGAGGTAAATTGTGTACAGGAAGGATACAGGTAACTTATTTTGATTAAAAAATACGTGATGTATGTCCAGGGAATATTAGAACTAACTGTATATTTTGTAGATCTGCTTTGGAAAAAAAATCTCCAATTTTTTTCCTCAAAAACTATGTAATATGGCGTCTTTTTGCAAGAGACAAAAAATGTAGTAAATACTAGGAGAACCATTTTACAAAAAAAATCAGTCGTCCGTCGGTGGAATTGAAAAAAAATTATACTAAAATTTATGTAGGGGTGGGTGTAGTTTTTACCCTTCCCGTACTTTTTCTTGAATTGTGTGAAAGTCAAATGTTAAAGTACTTAGCAAAACATAGGTGTACCAAATCTCATTCATATCCGAATAAGGGTTCTTAAAATATCTTAAAAAATATAAGCTGCACTTTTGTTTATTAAATTGGGACATCCTGTATAATATTTAAATAAATTTGTTACCTTGTTTAAAAAGTAATATAACAACAATGAAATACCGCATTATGTCATGGTGATCTAAAAGTTTTTTTGTTTATCGTGGCAAAAAAATATTTACAGGAAGCGTATAAAAACCTATAATTATGTAAATTTTATTAATTAATCAATTAGGGAGAAACATAACTAGTTCACTTCAATTAATTATTTGTTTAGAAGGATTTTCCTAAAAATAGTTTATTTATACAGTGTGATGGAAAACGCCTCACAAAAAGTTCAGCGATTAGCAGCTCTAGGCACAACACTGGAGCAAAGAATAACACAGCGCAAGCTGCGCTAGAAGCAATTCTGGACTTGGAACCAATCGACTGGCTCGTGAATGATCTGGCCGTTAAGGGTCACAACTACTACGGTCACTCGAGGAGATTGGCAGTGATAGGGAAAATCATGGTGAACAAGAGTCCACATCTGCTAGACCAGGAAACGGACTATATGTTCACCAAACATGATTTTGGAAAAAATATAAGGATTAGCATCCCGACAAGAGAATAATGGGAAAGCAACTGAGTAATGAACACTCAAGAGATAGCAGTCTACACAGATGCTTCCGCAACTTTAGGAGGCACAGGTATAGGCATCTTCTCAGAGGAACTAGATCTCCGACTACCTTTAAGGCTATCGGATGGCTGTAATGTTCTACAAGCAGAGGTTTACGCCATAAAGGAAGCGGGTAGTTGTATACGAGAGAAAATTGCTGGTAGACCAATAAGGGATATTGTGATATACTCCGACAGATTGGGCGCTTTAAGAAGCATCTTCATCAGTGAGATCGAGAACTGTGATGGAATGCCGAGAAGCACTGTCCGGGCTGCGTCAAGGCGGGGCTACTCTCTGCTGGGTGCCAGGCCACAGCAATGTGATAGGCAGCCAAGAAGCAGACAGACTCGCCAAAGGCTGGGCCAGGGGAGAGGCCGTGGCAGATGACCCACATCTTGTGACGATCAACACACTGAAGAAAAGAAGTGCGATAGCTCTTTAATCGCGCTAAAGTGTCAGGTAACTGGGAAACCTATCGTACGACGTTGGCGGAGTACAATAAGGAAATAAGAAGGGCGAAGAGAGAGTCTTGGAGAAGGTTCTGTGGGAGTCTGGTCGATCTACCTCAAAGCACCAGAATTCACAAGATTCTCTCAAAAGAACCAGTGAATAAGCTAGGGACGATATAGCGCCCCGACGGTAATTTCACAGAGTCCAGGAAAGAAACCTTAGAGATTTTGGCCCAAAAACACTTCCCAGGCTGCCTGATTCTAGGTGATGAAGAACGACCTCCCCCAATACTCATGAGTCGCAAAAATCGGCCCAAAAAAGAGGATTGGGAGATAGCGAAGAAAATAATCACCTATAGGGAGACTAAGGGGGCGATCGAAAGTTTTGACCCATTTAAATCTCCAGGAGAGGACGGGGTGTTCCCGGCCTTATTGCAGAAGGCTGAGAGCATTATCGTCCCTCGCTTAGTAAGGATCTTTAGGGCTAGTCTGGTTTGGTTTGGTCGGGAGCTTGGACGAGAGCAAAGGTGGTATATATACCAAAGGTGGGGAAACAAAACCTACAACCTGGCTCATATCGACCAATAAGCCTTACATCATTTCTGCTGAAGACTCTGGAGAAGGTGTTGGATGGGCATATTAGGGGAAGGATCCTTACGTCTAATCCCCTGAATGTCCGACAATATGCCTATCAGCAGGGAAAATCAACAGAACTGGCCCTCAACAATTTGGTGGGGGAAATTAAGAACACCTTTGATCGCAAGGAAATTGCGGTAGGGATATTCTTAGACATTGAGGGAGCACTTAACAATGTTGCCCCTCAATCGCTCCTAGGCGCTGTAAAAGCCCGATGAGTCGAAGCAACCATAACTGAATGGATTGAGCAAATGCTCAAAAATCGAATAGCACGCTCAGCGGTGAGTCCGTCAGGTTTGTTCCGGGCAGGGGATGCCCGCAAGGAGGAGTTCTCTCTCCTCTTCTGTGGACCCTGTTAGCGGATGACCTGATGACAATCATCGATGCATACGAGGTTGAAGCACAGGCATACGCGGACGACCTGGTAATCCTAGTAAAAGGACACAAAGAGGAGGACATCTCCTCAAAAATACAGGAAGTCTTAGATGCAATTCACGGCTGGTGCATACTGGAACAATTAAGTGTAAACCCACAGAAAACCGTGATACCATTCACCAGAAGAAGGAAAACAGACAAACTAAAACCGCCCACTCTTCTTGGTGAGACAATTCCGTTTGCGGAGGAAGTTAAGTATCTAGGATTAAACCTGGACAAAAAACTTAGCTGGAACTCCCATCTGGAAAAAATATCAAAAAAGGCTTGCTATGCTCTATTGGCATGCCGCCGAATTTATGGTAGAAACTGGGGATTAAACCCCAAAAATATGTACTGGCTATACGTGACAGCTATCAGACCTATTATCACGTATGGCGCAGTTGCCTGGTGGCAGAAAACCAAACAACGGCAAAGAATAAACTGTCAAAATAACAACGACAAGCATGCTTAGCGGTGACTGATGCCTTTCATTCTACGCCTTCAAAAGCTATGGAAACCCTACTCGACTTACCTCCTCTTCAAATTATTTTGGAGAGGGAGGCGAGATGGGCTACATATAGGTTTCTAAATATGGCACGAGAGAGCCAAGGAACAATCATGTTCATACAAAACCGACTAGTAGACGAACTACAATCGGATGAGATTCTGGGAATGGTCTCGGATCTCACACCACCAATCCAACTCTTGACGCGCACCTACAACGTCCTGTTTCCGAATAGGGACGAATGGGATTGTAATAGAATAATATCAAGCTTTGTAAAATTTTATCTTTTGGTTTGTTATTCTAAGATGGGACCATTTCAGTTTAGGAAGTTATCAGTTGACATAGGCAAACGAATTTTAAAAGGCCTAAGCAAATAATCTAATGATATTCAAGACACATAAACTCTCTAAAAGTACGCATATATCCTGAGAAACTAACTAAGCAAATAATACAATCTTCTAAATAATTTAAAGTCACATAAACGAGGGTAAAGTAGAACAAACATTCATCCCTTATTATCAAAACTGTGTTTGACAGAGTGGTACCAGTTGTGTACCCTAGGGATATCTCAAAATAAACAACGCAGAAAAAGCACGTAGGCATGCCTAAGGAAATAAGTAAAATTAAATCATCCCCTCGCTAGAGGTTTTATATTGAAAATTAAAAGTATTAAATATATGGTTTAAAATCAGAATCCAAATGTTCACGAGATGAATGTCTGAAAATGATAGAACTAGGATTATCTTTTTTTCCGTTCCTAAAGTTAAATAGAAATAGACAAAAATGTGAAGAAATAAAGAGTTAATTTCTAGGCGGTTTTTTTTTCTAAGGTAATCCTATGGCACGATATCATTTGTATTAGTTAAGGCTTAAATTATGAATATTATCCAGCAAATTGGTAAAAGAGCAAGATTTACACGGAAGGGTTTAAAAATTACATTTAATTAATAAATAGGACATGCTGATGCCCTCTCGGGATAAGGACCAGAAACAAGGGGATCAACGAAGTCTTCGATAGGTTCTTGTTGTTGATGTATTGCTGATGGATGTTGACGTAATAAGGTAAGTGGCAATAGAGTTTATAGTAACTGAATTTAGAAAGAGCCCTTACCATAAAAGTGCGATGCCTTAATTTCGATCTTTAGCTGGTTATATTTTGTTTTTATATGTAAACGATAAACTATATTTACGCTCTGAAAAGTCGGTGTTCTCATTATCCAAGTTCTGCCTACCGCTCAATAAATTATTTTAATTATAATTATATAAAGACCACACTACCATGTTAACGGACAAATCTGGAAAGTTTTGTCACATAAAAATTGGTGGCAGCGGTGGGATATAGAAAAATCAATTTGTAGTTTGTACCCAGATTATTGTTTTTAATTTTATTTTTGCTTTAACTTAAAAAGTGAAGACTAATTTTTTTTTTCTTTCTTTTCGATTACCTTTAATTTCCTTTTGTGATTTTTAACAGTATTAGTAACTCTATTCAGTCATCATAATTGTAATAAATGAAAGACTCGTTTTATAATCGATCGGAAATGTATTTTCTAATATGTTTTTAATAGATTTTAGTGATTAAAATGTTATAATTCTATTATTTTTGATGTTTTTTTTGGTCTATTGTATTTGTTTTAAACATAGTTGTAGCACAAGGTCTTTTCAGTTTTTTTTTGTTTCTGTACGAACGCAAAATTTTATTTGTTGACTTAAAGTAATTTCGTTGGCGATATTTGATTTTATTACTTTCTTGAAATGCATTCCATATTTTCTATTTTGTATATTTGTTACAACGATAAGAGTGATTTAGAGATTTTGTAGAAATTTTAAATGATCTTGGTCTTATTGATTTTAAGTTTTTTCTTTAAAAGAATAATTGCCAGAATATGTTTTTACATAAAGTAGTATTTGCGGTAATTCAGAATATTTAATCTCAGTATAGTGTTTTGTTTTAAGAAAGATTCATGAAATTTCGATAGATGTTTCTTTTTATTTTATTAAAAAAAAAAGTTAAGGAAACTTGAAGGTTATTATTAAATCGATTGCGATAATGGTAATTAGCGTAAATATTTATGACAAAGAAATCGCACAGGTAAATATGTCAACATCTGTCAGCAGCAGGAACAATGGTCAACTAAGATTTTTTTTTTTTGATAATTAATAATTGCACGTAATGTTTCATAGACAGAAATAATTAAAAGTCAGCGAACTCTCTCGACATGCAACGAAGTATTCACATGTCGTTATACAGTAAGAAGTATTGTTGTGGACCTTTGTCGTTTTAATTAAAATATTAAAAGTTTTTTTTTTGGTTTCTGTAAGTGTTATTTTTGTAATGGAATAACTGTTATTTGATGAATAATTTTTCTTATATGTCTTTCTGAAAAAAGCTAAAATTTTATTACAGTTGGACAAATGGAATAGTCAGCTGTGGTTTTTTTTAAATGGTTGCAAAACGTATTAGGCGTTTTGGCTTGTTGAATATTTATTACCTGGGTTTGCAACAATTGACTTATACTGCAGCATACTTCATTTATTTTTTTTTACTATTACTTTTGATGCTACGTTATATTCATTTCCTTTATTCTAGAAACATAAATAGAAAAAAAATGTTCTCCGTTTAGAGAGTTTAGGTAACCTTTGTAGATAACGAATTCTAGATGAAAATCGATGCACTTGTGAACTGGAACCAGATGTTTTTTTTAAGACCCCAATTTCAATAGTAGGTACCTGGACGGGACACAAGGAAGCGACGGTTACGTCCCAGAGAGCTTTAAATCTTTTACGAGGGTGTTTTAAAAAGTAGTCGTCGAAAATAAGAGAATGGATTTTTCGACAATGATTTAGATAGGGTACGGGGTTATGCATGTAAGGTTGTGGAGAAGGCGATGTAATTCAGTAGCAGCAAATTGGTCTATCGGGTTCGGATCAACGTATCCTAAAAACTATATACAGGACGTTGAATCTGGTCTAGGGACTTACTAAAGGTGGCCTAGACATGCTCCGAAAAGCACGGGTAAACAGAAGGAAGTTATTGCACGAAAGGAAGAGATTTTAGTGCAAGGAAGATAGAGGATAGAGTGTGGACATATCAGATGTACGCCTAATTTATTTACGGATTTGTCATTCACGACAATGAGTGCTGAACCTGCGTTCACTGATAAGGAGGTCAGTGATGGCGTAAGAAACTATCGACCAGAGCGTGCTGAGAATTCGGAGGGAGGAACCCTTGAATTGCTGTCTGGGATAAAAGACAGTGGCAGTAGCAGGTGGGGGAAAGGAGAATCGCCCACAGCTAGTAGCACTGGATCCACTCTAGTCGGCGATTTTACGCAAGTTAGGGAAAGCAAGGTATCTTTATACATAACGGCTCTACACAGAGAAGGCGGAAACGCTCATGGACGCCGTAGGACGGAAAATTCGAACCCTCAATTCGAAGATTGCAATAGACAGAACATGTATGCGAATAACCCTTGGAATAAAAAACAATAGACTAGAAAGTACTCATGGGTTTAACGCCTAAGGTTTAGCGCAGACCGGAGGATCAAGGCTTGGTTGCATGCAACCCTGACTAGTTAAACTCATGAAGAAATCAATAGTATTGTAATTACCTGGTTATGATTGTAGTGTATCTGTATACACCCGGGTCCCTGCACACACTATGGTCTTAACCACTGAACCACTTTTGCCGTCAACATTTCTACAGTTAACGGCTACAATAGAAAACCTATCATAATCCATCAAAAATCACAATAGATAACCGTCTGAGGTACATTCAAAGGTTGAATGTGGGCATCTGGATATGGCGGAGCAGGAGATGGTAAAGAAATTTCTCCAGGAATATGAGGACATATTCGCCCAAGAGGGTAGGCCGCTAAAAGCTAAGGCAGAGTGATTGCATAGACACAGGAGATGGCAAAGAAATTTCTCCAGTACAACTTACATGGGGGAAAATCAGTGATACATCGGATTTTTAGAAGATGGAACATCATATAAGAAGGAAAAGAAACTGACAGAGAAAGGGTTAGCATAATTCAGCAAGTTTATTCTAAAAGATTAAAACGAAGTAAATGTTCAGAGTAATAATAATTTGCTTAAAACGGAATAAGGTTCAGAGTAATAATTTGCATTCAAAGGTACATTGAATATATACAGTTTTTTTTTCTCTCTTGTGTTTTATTGTTGAAAATAAGTATCTATTTTTTTTAAATATTTATTAAAATAATGTGTAACATACGTAAGTGACTTTTATTTGCCAGGATGATAATACAGTTTTTTTCATTATTTTTCTCTCCCTCCATTCGTTAAAGAAATTATTTGTTGCTCTGAGCTAAGTAAAAATAATGATAACGATTATTTTCAGGTATTTTATTTTTCAGATTGATCTAAACATTTTTTTTTGTTTGGTTTATTTATTTTTTTGTCTAATTTGGTTATTAATTTTTTTATCTTATTTGTTTAACATAACTAACATCGTTTTAATTTTGAATGAGCTCTGTTTGTTTGATTTAATCTAATTTATCTATTTTAATTTTCAGGTGGTTTTTATAAATTCATTTTCATTATTTTTTTTTCAGATAATGTCATCTATTTAGATAATTAAAATATATTTCTGTTTATTCAGCATTTATAGGTATATGCAAATCTTTTTATTCATTTTTTTCTACACAGGTTTTTTTTGAAATAAGCTGTTGGCAGGAAAAGAAGTTGGTTTACTACTAAGAGGCAATAGCCACCTTAAATATTTAATTTTGTTAGATTTCCAGGTATATAACATAGGTTCTTTTTAATGAACCTTGGTGTTGCAAACATTATTTTGATGTGGTAAATTTTATAACTAGATAACCATAATAGGTATTTTATTTTTAACTGCAATCAATTTATTTTCCATTATTAATTTTAGGTACACTGTGAATTTTATACTTTGAATGATATTTATTCATTTTTGGTTTATTTAGCATTTATTTTATCAACTTGTATTTCTTTTTCCAAGTTTTTATTTCTTTTTTCCAACAATTTTGATATAATTCTTGCTTAAACTGTTTACAGGGTGTTATTTTAGTAGATCACGTATTAGAGTCACGAATAAAGAAATATTTTGAGTTTTAGGATATCTAAATTTTTGAAAGTAACCAGGAAAATAAATGCTGTAATATTGTCAGAAATTCTACAGTTTACCTGATAGATCAGATGTTACAAAAATGCAGAATTATCTAACTCGAGTTCTATTATAATATATAAGAAAACCTGATGTCTGAGTGTGATGGTCAAAATATGAAAAGCTACAGACAGGCCGACCTCGATAAGACATTCGTTGTAAAATGGAAATACAGGTGGTGTTTGAAACGTAGAGAATGTGAAGGAAGTACGAACATAGATGTGTAGTCGTTTTCAGTGACCAAGAGTAAAATTTTCATCGTTATTAACGTATTTTGTTTTCAAAAAAATTGTCTTTTTGAAAACATGTTTCTCTTGTAAGAACGTTTTAATTTTTTTTTATGTTTTAGAAAGTTAAATATTTCATAGGATTCGTTATTCTGACAATCATCCATATTACCGCTGTTGTTTTATGTTTATTTGCTGAAATTATGCCAATCGATAGTATATTGGAAGGTTTTGACTGTTTTCGAATAGGAAGTATAAGATAGATCCTGAGTTCAGCGAGATGTTATCCGGAAGACTATGTACGTGAAGAATATCACTTATCACGATACAACACGAACTACAGAGCGATATTAGGAGGGATCTAGAGAATCTCAATGCATATAACTGTTGGAGTATATGCAGGGTCCACAGTTAATTTTAAACCGGATTCACCAGTCAACACGAAATATAGAGAGGTTCTAACAACAGGATTGGGAAACATGACGTACACTATGCAGCAGAGAAGTTACCACGTTTAGTCATAATATGCTTAACCAAGCAGTAACATCTAGTTCGAGAACCTGGTTTGCTACCTTCCCGTTTGGGAGGTGGGTTCAAAATTGTACCTATATAAAACACCAAATTTTAGTTCAATGTAATTACACAATAAAACACAGATTAACAAGACAGACGTTTATTCAGAGTAGGGCAGCTCATCATTTGAAACAATACAATTTAAAAATGGTTTAAATAATTATTACAATAATATAGGGAAATTAAAATGACTATATTATAAATTAAATATTTGCAACAATTGATAATACTGGTTACCCGTTAGATGACCAGTTAGTGTAACTTAGACTAAAAAATTACCTACTCTACTAAAATTTAATATAAATGAAAAAACGGGGTACCCACGATATAAATGATACTTATAATTACTAAATAAATGGTCTTTAACTAAAACTAATCAGAAGCAACAAAAAAAAGGTACAATATTTATTAAGTACGCAGGAACGAGAGGGAGCTAATAAAGAGTTTGGTACTTAGCTTTTATTCGTAAGGGTCCCAAAAATCCCCTACGCCAGGATCTGCCGCACAACCAGAAGGCCCAACCACGTGGCTTCCCCTTAGCTGATCAACTGGTTTGAACAGGAACCTCGCTAGCCAGTCGTGAAAACCGTCGTGGAATCAAGTTGGTGCGTAAAAAGAAAAACCAAACCAAGGTGCCTAATTTAAAATTAACCCAATAAAAATTTGTCCCACGTGATAATTAATAAACCAAAATTAACTTACCCAAACTGCGGGCGATTTCCTTGGAAATAATACAAAAAATGCAACGCTATTAGTTTCGTCTCAATCCAGCCGTAGCTGTATGATATAAATAATATCAATTAAACGTAGAGAATTATTAACCTTTCCCAAAATCAAATGAAAGGATTTTTCAACTCAAAACGTGACTTCACTGCCAGCGTGCCGAAAAGAAAAGAAAAGGAAATCACCAGACAGGTGGGCGCTTGGAATTTTAATATCGAAACCCCCTCCTGATATAAATTTAGCTATAAAATCCCTAGGTACATCCAGGGGGGTGACAGTAAACCGGAAAATTGGAAACAGTTGTGGCGCGGTTCTACCCAGGCAGAAAGCATGGCCTTCTAGACTGTCCTAGACAAAAATCTGAATATTTCTATATGATTTCTGTCAATTTCTGCTACGGAACATTTTTATGCACGTCGGCGTCCTGTTCTTTTGTCTTTTGTCTGTGTGTCAGCGTCAGCTCCCGAGGCCTCTGGCAAGGTCGGGCGCCATTTTAATTTTTTGCCGTTTAGATTTGATTGGAAGTTTGTTTCTGATATTTCGGCTGAAATTTATAAGTACAAAGATGTTTTTTTGATATAAAGTTCCTTGTTAACACTTTAATAAAGTATATATGATATTAATTACATGAAGAAAAATGATGAAATCGACGTTTCTGCGTGTAGTAGGTATAGGCCATATTATATGTAAAAATAGGTAATATATTAACTGTTTTTATATTTTTTAGCTTTAAACCCAAGGATCTTGGGATATTCTTTGCCAAGGATTTTTCCGTATCTCTACTTTAAAGACTGATCGGTGATTTTGAGCAATTGAAAGCAAGTTATACAAGGTAAATTATGATTATTGAACTATTATTAGCCTACATTAATTTTCTACAAGATGAACAGAAATGCGTAATTACATATTACATAGGTACCTATTATGTATTTTCATAGCAATAATGCTATAAATCTATGTATGTAGATTATTTTTAAAATACAAATGAGGTATTAGATGTATATGTATCATATTTTTTATTCATTTTATTTTCATTCAAGTCCTGTTTGATTTAATTCACAAAAGTCTTATGTACTTATATTTATGTTTTTTAAAAAATTTTTGATTCCAGATTTTGTGTGGGTTCCGGTTGCCTTTTCCTGCTTCCAGTTATTTAGTTTTATGCCCGTGAAGCTGTGAAAACATTTATTTATCTTCAAGTTTCTGTAAGTCAATGCACTGTTACTTTACTAATTCACTTTAACACAGCATCTCTGATATTATTTAAATATTTGATATTGATACAGTAGTTTATTGGTTTATAGCTCTTTAATTGTGTTGATTTGCATATTTACATTGTTCTAAAGTCCAAATAAATATTTTTGAGTAATTTTGTTGTATTATTTACTACCAGAAAGAGTAAAAAGTATATTAACCCTCATTTAAACCTCCTGAACAGCCCGCCATTAAAAACCGGAAACGGAAATACATTTCATAAAATTGAAATTGTCATGTCTATGCCATGTCAAATGTCCCAGCCGCCATATCTGAAAATTAGTTACCCAGGCAGCCACGCTGTTCACAATTTAATGTTCATAATTTAATTCAAACTTTTCAAAATTCAATTTTCAACTGTTCATAATTTAACATTGACTTGACACTTCTTCTTGTATTTATTATTTTATGGGTACATCCGCAACCAGTTAAGTACCAATGTTGCCAGGAGTAATCCGATAATAAAAGAAACTTAATAATAAATCAAACAATAATAATAAGTTAAATGCAATTACAACTAGATACAATTGATAAGAGTTTAAGATCATTAATAAATAAAAGTATTAAAATAAGTTAAATGCTAAAATTAATTATTTAGAGACTAAATATGAATGAGGTGAAATATGATTTAAGAAAACTTCAAGAAGCTGGCAACACCGTTAGACCCGTTGATGATTTGACGTTTCTGCCCTAACCACAAATTAATTAATCTAAACAAAAATCACAATCAGATTATTTATTAATAATAATTATTGAAGGTATTATTGTTATTAAAAAGGTATGTACATCGTTTCGTATAATATAATTAATATAATATGGTTTCCCTTTGTAGCAACCAAACAACTAACAAAATGCAATGAATATTTCCACTTGAACAGAAGTAAACAAATACCAAAAGTAAGTATATAAAGTGGTTATTATTAATATTACTTTAATTAACGTTATTTTAGATAAATAAGAAGTCTTTACACGATGCATTTACCCTTCCATAACCTGAAGAATAATACCTCAAGATCGAGTCAAAGATATTATTTACAAAATATTACATTTGGCTAAAAATACAACAATATGAAGTTAAATTATGATTTAAAGTTAATGCACATTTACTTTACTTGTAAATAGAAAATAAATAAATAATTAATATGTATTAAGAAATGTATTGTTATATTTTATTAACGTGCCATAAATCTAAGAAAATTAACACCCCTTTAAAATATATAACCGTAACAGGTTTTTCATACAACCACAGTTAGGGCGATGGTTATCCAGAATGTTAGACACGTAATTGTTATCCAGATGAGTTGATACACAGGATGTTTTGGGAATGAGACGCTGAGAACTGAATATAGGCAGGTACTATTCGAAGCCTATGTAAATGCTATATCCGAAAGAAATGAGCAGCATTTTGATAGTGACAGTTGGACGAAAAAGTATCAAAATGAGATAGTCTACGTTCATGCCTGAATATAACAGCAAGTTTATGCAGAGGAAAGTCGGGGACAAAGTCAACAGAATGGAAAATAAGATGTTTTCCGTTCAAGCAGATCAGCATACAGATATCACAGGGATGCAAGTGATATGACCGAATTTCCGAGGCCATCCAGACCTACATCACAGGTGAAGCCATGCAGCAATAGTTTCGGGAATATTGCAGTACGTGGAGCCTTTGATTCGCGAGCGCGTTAACTGGTCATTGACTTCGTTCGGACGGTGGTCAAACAGAACAGTGCAAAAACGTGAATTCACCAAGACAGTGTAGAATTGAGACACTTAGACAGTCAAACGAAATTTTTACCAAGACAGTAAGAGTTCGAGTGTTCGCCAAGACAGTGGAAAACAAAAGGCCGATAGAAGTGCGAATCACGCGAGTACGAGAATACGGATACGCAAACCGATTTACACGCGCGCGGTAAGCAAATCGTAGCAAAGTCGCGATACATGTTCAGCAGGAGTCAACAAACATTCTAGGAACTTCAGTTTAGTCAATGAGTTTAGTTAAGGAATAGTAGTTTGTAACAGACAGAGCATATCGTGAACCTATTGTTTCAGCTATTCTGCGTTGATTGATCTTTATTATTTAAACATTTTATAGTTTGCCTCTTTTCAATATTAGTTTGTATTTTTTTTAATTTATTTTTTTTAATGGAAACAATAGCTCTACTTCTTTAAGGGGAAGGCAAAATGTAATAGAATAATATCAAGCTTTGTAAAATTTTATCTTTTGGTTTGTTATTCTAAGATGGGACCATTTCAGTTTACGAAGTTATCAGTTGACATAGGCAAACGAATTTTAAAAGGCTTAAGCAAATAATCTAATGATATTCAAGACACATAAACTCTCTAAAAGTACGCATATATCCTGAGAAACTAACTAAGCAAATAATACAATCTTCTAAATAATTTAAAGTCACATAAACGAGGGTAAAGTAGAACAAACATTCATCCCTTATTATCAAAACTGTGTTTGACAGAGTGGTACCAGTTGTGTGTACCCTAGGGATATCTCAAAATAAACAACGCAGAAAAAGCACGTAGGCATGCTTAAGGAAATAAGTAAAATTAAATCATCCCCTCGCTAGAGGTTTTATATTGAAAATTAAAAGTATTAAATATATGGTTTAAAATCAGAATCCAAATGTTCACGAGATGAATGTCTGAAAATGATAGAACTAGGATTATCTTTTTTTCCGTTCCTAGAGTTAAATAGAAATAGACAAAAATGTGAAGAAATAAAGAGTTAATTTCTAGGCGGTTTTTTTTTCTAAGGTAATCCTATGACACGATATCATTTGTATTAGTTAAGGCTTAAATTATGAATATTATCCAGCAAATTGGTAAAAGAGTAAGATTTACACGGAAGGGTTTAAAAATTACATTTAATTAATAAATAGGACATGCTGATGCCCTCTCGGGATAAGGACCAGAAACAAGGGGATCAACGAAGTCTTCGATAGGTTCTTGTTGTTGATGTATTGCTGATGGATGTTGACGTAATAAGGTAAGTGGCAATAGAGTTTATAGTAACTGAATTTAGAAAGAGCCCTTACCATAAAAGTGCGATGCCTTAATTTCGATCTTTAGCTGGTTATATTTTGTTTTTATATGTAAACGATAAACTATATTTACGCTCTGAAAAGTCGGTTCTGAAAAGTTCCCATTATCCAAGTTCTGCCTACCGCTCAATAAATTATTTTAATTATAATTATATAAAGACCACACTACCATGTTAACGGACAAATCTGGAAAGTTTTGTCACAGGATAAGCCGAGAAAGGGCTTATTACTTGCAGAAATGTGTTGGTACACGGACGGATCCAAAAACGATAAAGGATCTGGCGCAGGAATTTACTGCAGCAGTCCAAAGATTGAGATCTACCACAGTCTTGGAAAACACACCACTATTTTTCAAGCTGTGTGCAACTGCTGGTAGAACAGCAATACACCGGGAAAACAATAAGCATATTTTCGGATAGTCAAGCCGCGTTGAAAGCACTTGAGGCAACGAAAAGTACGTCCAGGACGATTCTTCATTGTAAGAAACTACTCAATATATTAGGAGATGGAAACAAAGTGTCGCTAATATGGATACCGGGACATGTCGGCCTAGAGGGAAATGAACGTGCTGATTCCCTCGCCAAAACTGGTGCAGGCTCGCCATTCGTGGGCCCAGAACCGACACTTAGCGTACCAAAATATCTCGCAAGAGACAGGCTTTGTGAATGGGTTAGGGGTGTGACGTTTCGGGACTGGTATGACAGTCCCGGAATGGAACATGCCAAGACAATCCTAGCCGGGCCATCCAAACGTAGAACAGATGAACTCCTAAAGGCTGGTAGGAACGGAGCGCGTACGCTTACTGCAGTATACACGGGCCACTGCCGGCTGAGATCACACCTACAGAGGATGGGACTGGTGGAAGACGCCGAATGCCGACTCTCTATGGAAGATGACGAAACAATGAAGCACGTTATGTGTACCTGCCCCGCTGGGGGCAGGACCAGGTTTGAGGTGTTTGGCAAACCCACGCTAGACCTATCAGACCTAGAAGACATATCACCCTCGGACATAACGGCCTATGTTAAAAGGCTGGGTCTTGAGGGCAAACTTTAATGATCTTTTTCTATTAAAGAGCTTGCAGAAACTGAGCCACAATAGGCCCTCGCGGCCTCAGTGGAGGGTCCTACCTGGGACTCACTCTTAGTAAAATACAAAAATACAACACACTGAAGGAGGCTATAGGAACCACCATCAAGGCCAAGCAGCAAGAGACGTGGCAACACCGTGAGGACCTGCGCTACAGCTCGAAGACTATGGCCAGTGGTAGATAGCAAAAAGACAAAACAACTATTAGAGTACAAAAAGAACCTAGTACGCATAATTGTAGATGTGGAATCACTGGAAACTGCACCACGGGGGTAAACCTCGTGAGATGGAAGATTTCCAACGACGACTACTTCAGAGAATGCAGAGAGTAAGAAGAAAGCATAGAGCAACTGTTGTGCCACTGTTCGGCACTGGAATACTGACGCTTTAAAACTTCAGGGCAAGGTTTTTTGGAGGGAGTAGAGGAAGCAGCAGAAGCCAACATCAGCGACATCGGGAACTTTGCAAAGAGCTGGAAGTGCTTTAATGGAAAGAAAGAATGAGAGGAAGGTTTGGTACAACAATACAGGGGTATCGCAATGGGCCCAAGGCCTCCTAGTGAGGGATCAAACAAGATCCCAAACCTCAGCAACCTAACCTAACAACAGTGTGATGAAGAAAATTATCTACATATTATGGTAAAATTTATTTATTATCTTTTTCATATAAAAAATCATATATAACATAAAAACTAAAATTACACATTATTTTTACAATAAGTAATAAAACATAAATACAAAAGAGTATTATATACAGTCCAATATTTGATGAGGTTCTTTCTCTAACACTTTCTAATTTCTTCATTTAATATTTGAATATTAAAAAGCACATTCAAATCTTTTAGCCTTGTTTATATATTCTTACAAACAGAATATAATATAATTAAAAAAGACGTCAGAGTTGACTTGGAAATGACGATTGCTGTTATTTTAGGTATATTAGGTAAAATTATATAATCAATTTCATCTATCGTCATTCCAAAAAACTCGATGCCTTTTTTATTTTCGATCGTGCGGTAGAATCAATGACTAAATAATACGTGACGCTCATATACGGGCTGCAGCAAAATTTGTTAGTCATCAGCTGGTCATCATCGACAATTTTAGCGATTTTTAATAGTTTGTGTGTAGTGAACTTTGTATAAACTTTATTACAATGGCGATTAGTTGTTCAGCTTTTAAGTGTAAAAGCCGCAGTGATAAGAAAGAGCCGGGAGTTACGTTTCATAGGTAAATAAACAGTCCACTCCAACAGGCCACTAGTTTTCTTATTGAATTCGATAATTATTTTTCTATTATATGTACTGATATATGCTATACGTCGATACTAGTTTTGTACATTTTGTTTTTAATACGTTTTTTTCGTAATTAATTAGTATGATACCACCGAATGCACCATAGGCGTAGTCAAAACATTTATTAAAAATATAAATATCTATTCAAGCAGCTAAGGTAAGAAAAATATGCGCCACGGCACTGTTTGGATGTAGGGCAACAATTTGGTCTCGAGTGTTAGTCCATGTATTCTTTAGTCATTGGGTAGAATCTATTGAATACATAGCTATACAAAGTTTTTAGTGTCTTCTTTCTAACCTAACCTTTAAACCGCTTTGCGGTTTGAGAACAATTTCGTAAGATTTTTTTATATCTTCTGGTTTTTCTAAACATGTTACATTGTACCTTCTCAGTATGTACGTTATCACGGTTTTGGCGTTTTTCATTCCAAAGTTTTGACCTGTAAATCAATAAAAAAATAGAATAACAATTTGTACTATGATACATTGGCGTATTTGGGCCTAAATTGCATGTTGTTTTCCTAACATGTTGTTTTTATAACTAACTAAAATTATTTCTGACTTTTTGAGACATAATATGTACCTTTTAGACCAAACTAGAAAGTTCTATAATTGGATTATAGGCCCTGACAAAAACCAAATACGAAATTCACAGAAGACAATATGATATTTGAATGTAAACAAATCTATATTTGATATCAATTAAACTTTTAGTTACATAATCGAGGGCGGAATTTTTAAATTCATTGTTGCCAACCATGAACATATTTGGCTCCGGGTTGACTAACTGGAACCTAAATTTCGCCCTGGGGATTCAGGTAGCTCAGCTGTAAGAAATGTCAAGTTGCCACATTTATTTCCTGACATTGTCATTCGTTTTTACATTTTAGTTTTGTATAACGGGTTTTTGGTTTAAATGAATTATTGTGTTGTGATATTTTAAGCTTAAAAATTTTAGTAGCAGACATTGCAGCCGAACATTGTTCTTTTTAGAACTTCTTTTAGTGTGAAATATATGTATAAAATAGCTTAATAGCCGTAAAAAACTCATTGCAACTTTATTAGAATATTTTGAACGGGAAAGCGGTAATAATGACCCTTTATGTTCCTTAAGTGCTGTAAAGAAGGTGAATTTTTATTGATGTAAATAATAATTCTTTATATATTTATAATTCATTTATTTTTGTTTCCTAAAATATTTTGATTAAAAGAAAATATGTAAAAGTGGGCAGCGTTGTGTTAAGCTTAATCACGTGAATAAAAGTTTATTTGATATGAACTATAGTTGCTCTTGAGTGGTAGTAATATTTTCAATTCATATTTTTTGTATTTTAAAGTTTGTATAAGAAAATAGTATATTGTTTTATTAAGAGTCAAAATGACACTTTTTGCGACGAGGCTGTGGGTACGAGCGTTAGCGAATCCGACATACAGTCGAGGCGCAAAAAGACACTTTTACTCCAAATAGAATATACTATTTTTTTCAAATGTCACAAATAATTTTTTAAGCAATTTCAAACGTACAACTTAACAAGTATAGCTAGAGACGTGAGAAATATAAAATAACACGCGACCGGTGCTATCCCCCAAGTCTCTTACTATATTTGTACAACTGTACAAAATAATATAAAAACATTTAAAAATCATGCCTTGTATGTAATTATATACCGGGTGGTGGCATCGTCGTTGTAAACATATTACAGATATTGGCTCCCCCATTGATTTTATAGCGAAGTCGTAAATAGATTTTTTAACGGTCTACGTTTGGTAAACACACATGCTAAATTTGAGCAATTTTGGACAAGCCGATTTTGAGTAATTTGAGAAAAACTTAATCGATTTTTAAATTAAAACTAAATAGGTAACAATCAAACACCAGTGAGAAACCGACATTCCTTAAGTTGTCAACGTCATTTTCAAATGTAATTTTAATAAAATTTTAATATTCAGTACTAGTATAATAATTTATTGTTATACACATAAAGAAAAATTGAACATGATAAAATACGCGGAAAATAGCTTAGACCAGTGTATCTGACATGTTTCGGTTAATTTTTCCTGAATATTAAAATTAAATTACTTTTGACAATGACAAAATCACAGTTTGTAAACCTAAGGTATGTCAGTTTTTGACTGGTGTTTGATTATTACCGGTTTTTATTTAAAAATAGATGCAAACTTTCTTAAATTACTCAAAATCGGCTGGTCCAAAATTGTTCAAATTTGGTATGTGTATTTACCAGGGTTGGAAAAAATCATGATTTTTTAAAAAAAATCAAAAAAATAAGATTTATTTGATTTAAATCAGATTTTTTTTATTTAAATCAGATTTTTTTAATTCAAAACAATATTTAAATCGGATTTCCAAATAACTAGGACTTATTTCCAATTAAAGTCCTATCCTAAATGGCTAAATCTTTATAACTCTTCCCGTTATCAATAACATTAATAATTCTAGGGTGCGTTTGTCATTTTTCCACGCCACATCGGTCACCAATATATTTCGCAAAAAAATCGCTCGCTTCAGATCAAAAGGATTTTTTTTCAAACGTCTCAAAAGTATTAATTTTTGTCATTTTAACGCCTAGGTATAAAAGTAAAGCACTGTTACGCCTAAGCATAAAAGTACAAAAATATATTATTAAACTGATATTAAGTGTCAAATTCAACGAGTGTACAAATTGTTGCTCGATTACTGTTTATATTATTTGCAATGTTTGGAATTGATTAAAAATGATTTGTAATGTTTTAAAAAAATAGTATGTATGTTTTATTAGGAGTAAAAATGTACTTTTTGTGCTTCCTTGTAACGTCGGACTAGCTTTACGATGGTCCTTCAAAGGTACAGCATCATCAAAAAAAAAAAAATAATTCTTACTCCTAATAAAACAATACATTATTGTTCGGAAATACTCTTAAGTCGAGACTGAAATTAGTATTAGTCAAAGTGTAAAATACTCACTGCAGATCAAAATGTCGGTAAGAATTTGGAAAAATACAACCATTTCAAAAAAAATATAAATCAACATATTTCCTGACAACGATTATTATTATAGATTCTCGGGAATGAAGATATATAGTTTCTATATCAGAAGAACCTAGGTCTGCACTAGACTGCAAATGATATGTATTCGAATAGCGAATTTTTGTCACTTATACATAAATTTTAAAATAAATCCCTGCGTTTAGCGGTCTAATGGATTCACACGAAATTACTTCAAAAATCGGTCCAACATTTAAATTGATGAATAGATATTTTTATATAGTTTTATAACATTTTTATAGTTTTCTAGGACACATTTTTATAACTTTTATAGTTATTTTTTGATTTATAATAAAGTTTTAATAAAATTATTTTTTTTATTTAAATCAATGATTAAAATTAAAAAAATCACTTGATTTAAATCACGATTTAAATCATGATTTAAATCATTTGATTTAAATCATGCCAACCCTGGTATTTACCATACTGTTACGTTTTTCGTCGGTTCCGTGTGGATAGAAAGTCACAATTTATTTAAACACTATTTATTTAACACTAATTAACAAAAATAATAACGATAAAAGACTTATAGAACTATTATTTACAAACGATTTATAACTAAGAATTTATTTTGAATTTTAGCGCGTCAACTGTATATTTATAACTGCCCTCTCTAGGCTACTACTGCCGCCGGCTTTTATACCGACAGGTAAAAGAAATCTAGAATAGTCCAAAGATCGTTAGGCGCATAGGGAAGGTTTTCGAATGTTCTCGTATGTACGAGTCCATTCTAGTGGGTCTCGATTCTTCTCGAACGAATGAATCATTGCGGTGTCTATGCAATGTTAAGGTCATCCGAGGGCGGGCCATATTGTGAGGTTAGGTCGAGTCCACACCGGCTCGCAACACTGCCCCCTTCTTAGGCACATGCTCGTCCCGAGATGTATACGGTGAATGAGGTATTTGCAAAGCTGGCCCCTGGTACATTGCGAAGTCTGGTAGAAATAGCAGTCTACAGTTTTCTCTCCCGATCTCAGCTTTGGGTTGTAGCAGCAAACGAGGATCTCGATTCCCGTAAATCTGAACAAGACTTCAATCATGTTCCGGATTGTACGCCAACTCAAACCATCGAGTCCACACGCCAGCTTCGGAATGGCTAATCGTGCAATGTTGTTGTTTAGCAGGGCTTCTCTCAGTTCAATCAGGGTCTTCCATAGATTGAGATAAGTCGGCTTACTCGGGGACCATTCCTTGGTGACCAGGTAGAAGATGTGCCTTGCTTGACCATGTGCATTGTCGGTTAGCCTCAAGACGCTTCCAACCTCTGGATCCTGTCGGCGTAGTTCTCCGACACGCCCAAACTTCTCATTGAACGTCGCAGCGATTCCTCTGGACATCCGCAAATCTCGAGCCACACAATGAGCGAGCGAATAATCAGGAGGCACGGAAAAGAGGTCTCGTTGATCTTCTTTGGTTACACCATAGCGAGCCTTCTCACTGCTGTTGTATCGGGCCATGAAATCGTCAAAGGACATCTCCGAATCAGGGGGATCAAAGCTGCAGGTTCTCACGGTCCCAGCACGATCTTCTATTTCGCCTTGGTAGGGGCTCAAACGGTTGAAATGGACTACCCTCGGTTTTCCTTTTGGCAATTTTCTGATACGGTATACGACGTCATTAATTCTATCCATGACTTCGTATGGCCCTTCCCACGAGGATTGTAGCTTCGGAGATAACCCACGACGTCTCTGCGGGTTATATAGCCACACCAACTTCCCTGGTTGGTATCCTCCATGCTCAGCTTGAATGTCGTAGTGTTCCTTCATTCGGTCACTAGCACTTTGAATATTTAGGCGGACTCTCTGATGAATGTCGTCCATCCTTTGACGTAGTGTGTGGACATAATCTTCTCCGGCGACTTCTTCTCCCGGTCGGCAACCAAATTTCAGATCACAGGGTAGGCGCACTTCCCGTCCCATAACGATGCTGGCTGGAGTTTGCCCTGTAGATTCTTGGACGGATGAACGGTAGGCCAACAGGAACAGGTGAAGAAATTTGTCCCAGTCTCTTTGGTGGTCAGAGACTACTTTGGCCAGATAACGGTTGATAGTTCTGTTCATGCGTTCAACCATCCCATCGGATTGTGGATGTAGAGCAGTCGTCCTGGTCTTGCGGATGTTCAGGACTTCACAGACGCCTTGGAACAGATTGGACTCAAAGTTTCTTCCCTGATCTGAATGAAGCTCCATGGGAACACCAAACCTGCAGATCCATTCTTTAACAAGGGCATCAGCAATCGTGGACGCTTCTTGATTTGGCAACGCGTAGGCCTCGACCCATTTGCTGAAGTAATCCATTACTACCACAATGTATTTGTTGCCATCGTTCGTCTCCGGGAAAGGACCAGCCACGTCGATCGCTATTCGTTCGAAGGGACTACCAACATTGTACTGGCGCATAGGGGCTTTACCACGCTTTTGTGGCCCATTAATGGCTGCGCAAATGTCACATTTCTTACACCAGGCCCTCACATCTTCTTTGCAGTTCACCCAGTAGAACCGTTCACATGTCCTCCGCTGGTTCCATTGTGAACTTCCTCCAAGACTTCTGGGACCCTCTTCTTTGGAATGACGATCTGCCTTCTCTCTTCTTGTCCCTCCGGTCTCTCGATCACACGGCGAAGTAGTCCGTTATCTATTACCAAGGAATTCCACTGGGCCCAGTACGACTTTACGTTCGGCGAATATCTGCAAACTTCTTCCCACGTTGGTCTTTGGCCTGTGTTTTTCCAGTTAATTACTAAACCTAATTCTGGGTCACTGGTTTGGTCATTTGCAAGATCTTCGGGTTGCCAACTATCATTAACCACAGTTGTTCTTAGGAGTTTCACTTCTTTCTCTTCTGCTCGGGAACAATGCTTACAGTCCTTAGCGCAAGGTCTTCTGGAAAGTGCGTCGGCATTCCGATGGATTGCCCCAGCTCGATGTTCTGTGTCGAAGTCAAATTCTTGTAATCGTTCAATCCATCTAGCTACCTGCCCTTCAGGATTCTTAAACTGCAACAGCCATTTCAAAGCAGCATGGTCTGTTCTTAACAAGAACTTTCTTCCATAGAGATACTTGTAGAAGTGTTCCACTGCTTTAACTACTGCTAGTAATTCTCGTCTGGTTACACAGTAGTTCCTTTCCGGTTTTGACAAGGTCTTACTAAAATAACCAATGACTTTTTCTTGACCATCCTGGATCTGAGACAGAACAGCGCCTAATGCAACATTGCTAGCGTCGGTATCCAATATAAAGTTTCCGTTGCCAAGAGGGTAGATAAGTATGGGCGCACCAGTCAGGGCCTTCTTCAATTTTCGGAATGCCTCGTCAGAATCTGAGTCCCAAGAGAAACGCCTCTCGCCTTCAGTAAGTCTGGTCAATGGTTTTGCGATGGTGGCGAAACCCTGTACATAGCGTCGATAGTATGTGCATAGTCCCAAAAAGCTTCGTAGTTCATGTTTATCTTTAGGTATCGGCCACTCTTCCACTGTCTTGGTCTTCTGTGGATCTACCGCAACTCCTTGGGAGGAGACTACATGGCCCAAGTAGTGTACCTTTTCTTGACACAGATGACATTTCTTGGGGCTAAGTTTCAAACCAGAACTCCCTAGTCGCTTGAAAACTTCTTCCAAATTCTTCAGATGATGGTCAAAGGATTTCCCAACCACTATGATGTCATCCAGGTACACTAAACAGGTAGTCCAGGATAGTCCCTTTAACACAGACTCCATTAGTCTCTCAAAGGTAGCTGGCGCGTTGCACAATCCAAAAGGCATGACGGTAAATTGCCACAGTCCGGAGCCCACCGAGAACGCTGTCTTCTCTCTGTCTTTCGGCGCCATGTCGACTTGCCAATATCCACTCTTCAGATCTAACGTAGAGAATATCGTTGACCCCGCCAGCGTGTCTAGAGTATCGTCTATCCTCGGCAGGGGATAACTATCCTTCTTGGTAACATTATTGAGCTGCCGATAATCAACACAGAACCTGGTGGTACCGTCTTTCTTCTTTACTAGTACTACCGGCGATGTCCACGGGCTGTTAGATGGTTCGATGACACCCTCTTCTTTCATTTCTCGAAGGATTTTATCAGCTTCTTCACGTTTGGCGAGCGGAAGTCTTCTCGGATTTTGTTTGATTGGTCGTGCATCTCCGGTATCAATTTTGTGTTGTACTAAATTGGTACGACCTCTCTGTCCTGCTTCTCCTTTATCAAACACATCTTGATACTTGATTATCAGGTTTCTCAATTTTCTTCTATTTTCGGGAGATAATCCTTTAACGTTTACTAACTCCTTCACCATTTTGTCCGGAATTTTTGAAGTCGAAACTTTGGAGGCTTCCACGCTTCGAACGACTGAGGAGACCGAACAACAGTACCCTAAGAGGGTTCCCTTCTTCAAGGATACAGAATAATAATTCGTGTTCATTACTCTCACCGGTACAGTTTTCTTCGCTCGTAGCAGGGCTTTTCCAACAGCGATCCCTCGTCCTATTTCGCTGTCATGGTTCCTTGGCTCCAACAGAATAATACTCCCATTATTCATTTTACCTTCTAGGCAACCATCCAAAAATATCTCACAGCGCTCAGGGATCGAAACATCTTCTGCTACCACCACGCGAAGCGTCTCCTCACATTTTCGATGCAGAACCACTTCTTCTTCATTTATTTTCAAAATTCCTTGTTTGAGGTTTAGCTCAAAACCTCTAGTGGTCATGATGTCCATTCCGAGAATAAGTTCATCTTCGATGTCTGCTACTAACACTCGATGATTAAAACAGGTGCTTCCGATAACAAAATTAAGATCTACCTCTCCATGGATGAGAGCGGAGCTTCCTGTAGCTGTACGTAGTCGCCATTGTGTTGTTTTTAATCCTGTTTGATGTTTTAAGGATATCCGGTCTGATGATCGTTTTGGTCGCACCCGTATCCAAAAGCATGGTTCGTAACTCTCCATCCACGAAACCATCCACAAAAATGCTGTTGAACTTGTGTTGTAGCGATGCGACTTGAGCAGTTTTCGTTGAAACCTGTTGGGTACTGCTCGATATGTGTCCCTTTGATTCGACACTTGGCGAAACCGGGTCCACGTCCTTTTCTTTACAGTGACTTCTTACGTGTCCTGCCTGGCCGCAATTCCAGCAACAAGTCGGTCCTTTCTTGCCCATGTACTCCTCCATGACTTTCCGCACAATGCTTTCCACGGATTCGTCGGAACATTGGTTGACCGCCCCGTACTCTCACTAGAGACCGAGAACTTTGTTTCGCGGCCTCAAATTCTAGGGCACGTGCTAAAGCATCCACCAAGTGCGTTGGGTGGGCTAGGAGAAGTGCTTGTCTTGTCTCGTTATCACGTAAGCCGTCGGAGAATGCCTGTACTGCCAACCGCTCCATAACATTCTCTGGCGTAGTAGGGTACGCAAGGCGAACGAGGCGGGCTACGTCGGCTTCAAACTCCTGCAGAGACTCATTTGACTTTTGAATGCGATTTTTTAGCTGGGAATGATAGACATGTTTCAAATGAGCTTGGCCGTACCTCATTTCTAAATGTCGTACCAATTGCTGATAATCTCCCTGTTCCGATGGTGACAATGTCTGCAGAATATCAGTCGCATCTCCTCGCAGTGCGACAGTCAAAGCGGTAGCCTTTTCAGCGATTGTCCATCCGTTCGCTCTCGCAGCGGCCTCAAACTGGCAAAAATAATTGGCCCAAGCGGTTTTTCCGTCAAACTGTGGAGGCTTAATAACTGACTTTGAGATATACTTATTTTCGACTAATTTCGGTGCCTCCGATGTTTCTTGACATTTTGGTGAATTGGCCTTTTCTATTTCTTGTTTTAAAATTTCGATTTTTTTATTTACATCGTCCTCAATTTGTGTTATTTTGTCTTGTAGCTCCGTAGAATTCTCTATAATCTTTTCTTCTAATTCCCTGGAATTTTCTGTTATCTTTTCTTCTAAATTAAGTATTTTATTATTAAAGCTGGCCTGTATGTCTTTAGAATTTTCTGCGATCTTATCTTCCAAAATATTAATTTTATCACTGATTTTCTCTTCTAAATTAACTTCCAAGTCAATTATTTTACTATTCAAATTGTTCAAGTTGTCGTCTAATTTTGAGAATTCTCTGTCATTTTATCATTCAAACTGTCTTCTAATTTTTGAGAGTTTTCCGTCATTTTAGCTTCTAATTTTTGTAGGCACGAGTCAAGGTCACCTTCGAACTCAAAGCAAAATGTGTCCGGATCCTCGCCTTCCTCCCTCAAAACGTCTCTCAGTCTAGTTTGCAAAATGCTTTTCTTTCCATCTGTCTCGCACTCTCTCTCTTCCAATATGGATTTCAGTTCGGACACTTTCAAGTCTTTCAACAATTTCTTCGGAGCCATTGTTAGTCTTTTTATTTTTCTAGTCTATCACACGCCACACTTGACACCAATTGTTACGTTTTTCGTCGGTTCCGTGTGGATAGAAAGTCACAATTTATTTAAACACTATTTATTTAACACTAATTAACAAAAATAATAACGATAAAAGACTTATAGAACTATTTACAAACGATTTATAACTAAAAATTTATTTTTGAATTTTAGCGCGTCAACTGTATATTTATAACTGCCCTCTCTAGGCCACTGCCGCCGGCTTTTATACCGACAGGTAAAAGAAATCTAGAATAGTCCAAAGATCGTTAGGCGCATAGAGAAGGTTTTCGAATGTTCTCGTATGTACGAGTCCATTCTAGTGGGTCTCGATTCTTCTCGAACGAATGAATCATTGCGGTGTCTATGCGATGTTAAGGTCATCCGAGGGCGGGCCATATTGTGAGGTTAGGTCGAGTCCACACCGGCTCGCAACAATACATAAACCTTTAAACAATTTATTTACGACTTAAAATTATTTTACGCTGTAAAATTAATAGTGGGGCCAATATTTAAACAGTTCAAAATTTGCATGGGATTTCCTATGTTTCCAACGACGATGCACCACCCGGTATAGAGAAACTATGGTTACGCTCGATGAATTTGACACTTTATGTCAGTTTAATAATTTCGTACTTAGGCGTTAAAATGACTTTTTTATATTGTCAAGTGATTGTCAATCACGTCGTAAAAATTAATAATTTTGTGACGTTTGAAAAAAAAACATATTTTTTTGGATTATTTTATTTACCTATACAGTTTCTAGGTCCTGCACTGAAGGGGATATAAGCATAGGGATGTCTTTTGGCTGATATTTCCGGTAAAAATCTATCGGGATCGAATTTCTCGGGTTCTGGATATATATCTGGATCACGGTGTAGATCGTATAAAGATACGACAACAGAGACATCTTTTGGAATCACTAGACCCTCTAAAATACAGAAAAAATATTAGAATCAAAGAAAAGTTAAATTTTTTTATTTTATACCGGGTGCGTCTCAAAAGTGGCTCACCCCTATAACTTTTTTTATTTTTTTCAGATAAAAAAACTAGATTTGGTATGTTAGTATATGACATAAATTAGAATTTATTGACGTATTCAATTGTTTTTGGTCACCTCCTGTTTCACCGGAAAAGACTACGACTTTTGATTTTTAAATACCACCCTCGGTATTTTTTTACTTTATTCGATAGAAAATGAAACTTTGAATAGAATGACATATTATAAGACAAGTTTTGACATTTTCGCTTTAAAAAAATTGTATTTTAAATTTCAATCTAGAGTGCCATGTGTGTGTTAAAAATACTAATTTTTAATCAAGGAACCTTGGAAAAATATATTTGATCATCTAATGCCTTTCGTGTCTTGTCCTGGCCGATTAAAAGATGCTCAAATCGTATTTTAAACAATATCTCTTTTTTTTTTTCAAATGGAGCAGGGGTGGCTCATTAGCATATTTGAAAAAAACATATTTTTTATGAATAATGTGGTACCACACACTGGGTGTTTCGTGTCCAAAATTGTCGTTATGAACCGCATGCATTTAAATAAACCATGTGAGAAAATGTCAAAAGTTGACATATGATATATCATTCTATTCCATGACACAAAGAAAACAAGGTATGATCGATAGCAGCTCCAATTTTGTTTTGTTTGCGCATATCACCTGTGACGTCAATACGCCATGCAAAAAAATCCATATTTTTTCATTGCCACTAATAAAAAAAGAACTAAAATAGGGAAGAATTAGGACATAACTTCAAAAGTGTCTTACGTCAAATCATTGAGTTTGACATTTGAAAAATAATTTTCACATTTATTATATGTTATCAATTTGACGATTTGAAATTGGCGCGCGGAGCGTGCCGAGCAATGGGGCTTTCGTTATCACCTATGACGAAATGGCCAACCTGTGCAATCATATCCTGTTTTATTTGTATCATGATTCCATTCAGAGTGTCATTTAATAATAATAATAATAATATGCTTTATTGTCTAACAGATTAAAAAATCCAATAACAAGACAATATTAACTAGGTCTATACTAATACTAATCTATACTAATATCCTTGTTTATTTAAAATATATATATATATATATATATATATATATATATATATATATATATATATATATATATACAAGGCTAATATATAAAATCCTTAAGTGACTGACATACTTATTAATCACGATCCTGCTCAAACCACTCAACGTAAGAAGCTCAATTTTGGCATACAGGTTGATTCTAGGGTGTAGAGGTTCGATAAGAAGGGATTTTTCAAAATTCCAGTTCCAAGAGGGTGAAACCACCCTTCAAATATTACAATATTTTTTATTTAAAAAACGGTCAAGTTTCCGAAAAATCGCTTAAACACGTATATTTTATTTTGTTTTTTTACATATTTTAAGATTTTTTAAAAATGTATACAGGGTGTTTCAAAAAATCTGGTCATTGATTAATCGCGATCCTGCTTAAAGCGCTTGACGTAAAAAGATGATTTTTGGAAAACAGATTGACTTTAGGGTGTAGAGGTTCGATAATAAGGGATTTTTCGAAACTCGAATTCTAAGGGGGTGAAACTATCCCTCAAATATTAAAATATTTTTTATTTAAAAGCCGGTGAGTTTTTCGGAAAAACTCTT
The DNA here is from genome assembly GCF_002938485.1 of Sitophilus oryzae. NCBI lineage: Eukaryota > Metazoa > Arthropoda > Insecta > Coleoptera > Curculionidae > Sitophilus > Sitophilus oryzae. Next base: position 87,399 of record NW_022145636.1, on the reverse strand, counting down.
AAACACGTATATTTTATTTTGTTGTTTTACATATTTTAAGATTTTTTATAAATTTATACAGGGTGTTTCATAAAATATGACCATTTCTTAACCACGATTCTGCTTAAACTGCTTGCCGTAAAAAGCTTATTTTTGGCAAACGGATTTTTCGAAAGTCAAATTCCATCGCGATGAAACTACCCCTCAAATATTACCAAGTTATATAATAATATCAGCATATTGTATATTGTCTTTTCTCATGCTGACATAAATGTGAGAAATTTTTATCCAGTTTGTATGTTAATGGAAATTCTTGCTTTGCTTTATCATCACCATTACAAATGATTAACTCGACGCGAACGAAGTCGCTGGTATTGTTATAATTTGCTAAGTTGTCCCATAGGAAGCAAGAACGGTATATGGGCGCTTTCTGCTGCAGATTTGATGTCGCCAATGGCTGATAAAATTCACACTGTCGAGTATTAGCAATCGGGACCGCAGAGTTTATTTTGTTTAACAATTAAGTACATTCTATCAAGTTGTTAAATATAAAACTTAAGTTATTTTGTATTCTGCACCTCTCAAGAGAATAATCGTATATCTCATATAAAAAATACATAATTAATTCAATAATAATTGACTTTATAAAAATTATATCGCTTTACAGGTTGCGTCCTTAGGTACTAGTGGGTGTTAGTTGCTTCTATGTCGCAAGAAAAATTTCCCAATTGTTCAACGTCCCGTTATGCAACCTCGAATGTACAGCTAAAATAACACCTCCTCCTCTTGTCACACTCATTGCAAGTCCCGATCCTTCCAGTATATCGCGTAGATGTCTGGATCCGTGACCCCGAAACCGCAAAAATGTCATACAGCCCCGAGGAAACCGACAACAAGAATACATGCGTTTAAGTCCGCGCACATTCTGGTAAATTGCACGAACACTTAACTGTAGGTACGTAGAGCTGAATCCTCTGTCTTCCGAAATTTTTGTGTTTCTACTATTTTAGGTGTTCCGTTGATGTATCTTATCGTTTTACTTGTGCAGCCATTCATCTGTCTTCTCTCAATTTCTTAATATTTGATTGCTGCATCTTAGTTAAATCTGTTTTGAAATAGGGGCCTGAGTAGTTCTCTAATTGAGGTTTACATCGAACGAGAGTAAGTGCATCTTCAGCTGATTTGAGCATGGTTATTTATGGCCTTAATGACTGAGTTGTAATCCTCCTCGTTTCTCTCTTTTTTGGTTTGCCTACGAGATTCGGAAACATTGAAAGCTATAACATTCGACTCTCTTCTCTTTCGCTCATTAATTTCACTGATAACACCTTCGGATGACAGGGCATTACTAATGGTGTTATAGTTTCTTTCAAGTTGATTCAACTTGTTCCACATGGCCTGGTTTTCCTCTTTTAATCTTTGGTTTTCTTCTACAACCAAACTAATATTGCTCTTTATGTCAGTAAGGGTCTTTTCAATCTCGATCTTAAAAGGCAAGAAGTATTTACAAAAAAGAGCTTCCATTTTGTCAATAACGGTTTTATTATTTGTTTCGACATCTTGCTCATTGACTATAATACTAACTTCAGCACTAAGACAAATGGAACAGACCCATTTATGAGAGTGTTTCTTAGACGCAGAGGCCAATTTTGTAAACTCCTCATTTGTAAGGTCTGTGCATTTCTTGTGTATCCAACAATCACAGTGGTTACATTTTATTGCTGGAGAATTTGTTCGAATATTCTCCTCGCATACTTTGCATTTATCAACAGGAGCCATTTTTAATAATTATTTACAAAATACTCTTTGATTTGCCCTCGTATGAATAAAACGAGTCGACAAATCAACACGCAAAAAAGAAGGTACAGACGATAACGTTTTTTGCGGTATGGCTGGTAGAGAGATAAAATTCCTTACAATATATTTAATTATAACAAATATCAAATTTTAAGCCAAAATATAATTTCCTGCACTAACGGCCGAAAAGATTAAACTATGTCCAGTCAATCACTCTTCACAGTGAAAAAAGTTGTTCCGACAATTCCGTATTTACGCTGTAGGAACCTCGATCTCAAAAAAATAACGTCCGTACCTTGCGAACAAAGTAAAAAACCGAGGGTGCTATTTAAAAATCGAAATTTGTAGTTATTTCCGGTGAAACAGGAAAAGACAGAAATAAATAAATACATCAATTAATCCTAATTTATGTCATATGCTAACATACCAAATTTCGTTTTTTATATCTGAAAAAATAAAAAAGTTATGGGGTTGAGCCAGTTTTGAGACGCACCCGGTATATGTAGAAAATTGTTCTTTAGGTTAATATTTAAAATTGTGTTGAGAGAAATAACTCGGACTACATAAAAAATGGGGAAATTGTGATTTTTAAGTATTTTAGTGTATAATACACACAAATTAATCTAATACCTATTTCAATATCTTCAACCAAACTTCTGGATATGTAAGGGACGAAATTATAGGCTCTGAGGGTTTCCTTGATAACTCTCTCCATATATTCCATTTTGCTGAAGTCATCTGATGTAACGGGTCTTTCTTGTCCATTGTATATACTGTCAATTTCTTCCTGAAGACGTTTCTATAAGGAAAAAACATATTTACCTCTTTTTTCTATTGATATATGTTTATATTTTATATCGTATTTTTTTGAGAAAGATTTAACTTTGACTTTAATTATGCCAAAATTCAGTTTAGGTTTCCGTTCAGTTTCAATTCAGTTGACAGTTATTGTATGTTTAAACATAACAAAATGACTGAAAAATTATAATAAACTGAAACTGAAACGGAGCCCTGGCTCGACGCGACGGATTTTCCAAAGTTTTTGTATCAGTTGTTAGTTAAGATGATGTGTAAACAAACATGTCAGTTTATGTGTCAGTTTCCGCAGTAGCATAATAACACATAGGTACCTATCTTGCGCAATGTCCAGACACGACTTTCTAATGGAGTTTATTGAGCTTTATGAAAAATACCCATGCTTGCGGAGAAAAAGGACCCATAATAGTCAAAAAAGAAAGGCGTGTTATAACGTTCTGAAGAAATGCCGTATGATCGAAAAAAAGCGTCAGTTAACAGTAATTATAGAATGATTAAAAAGGAAAAGAACGTTTCCAATTTCCAAGCACACATATCTAATTCTAAAGATTTTTTTTGATTTTAAACTACGCCATTTAAAAATAATTTTTACTAAATATAAATATAAATTACAATCTTCTTAAGACCAACTGGCAGTAAGCGCCATTAAAAAAATAAAGAAGAGTAAGGGGCCAAGAAATGAATGACGTCTAGGGCTAGAACTCGCGAAAATTATCAACGATTGTCATTCGCCAGCCGTCTTGGGGGCCGTTTTTTTTAATAAAAAGGACCTGATATTACTGTAGGCAATTTAAGACCTTGGTAAGAATTCCCAGTTGCCAAAAATCTTACTGTTGCACTTAGCCTTTAATGTGGCGATAATTTTTTTTTATAATTGTGGTCACTAAATGCAGCAATTCTCTAAAAGCTTCTTCATTTAACGTAAATAGTTTGACCAATCAGAATGTACAAAGTGAAGTCCATTCATTAAATTTACATGAGACAGTGATGTGATGTGTCTTTAGAAGCCAGTCTTTGCTCCATTTATTTCTTTTCATTCTTGGTTTCTTCTTCACTGCACTGTGCACGAGAATAATGAAAACTCAATCAACTGATTGTCTAAATAGGTCGTTATTTTGGAACTGAACGGACAACTGAACTGACAACTGAAATTGAAGTCAATCCTGAACGTATCTTAAAGACAAAAAGTGACAGAAAAACTGAAACGGAGCCGTGGCTCTACAGATTTGCCAAAAGTTTTTGTGTTAGAATAAAATTAGTTTTAAATTAATATTTCTTGTTTTAGGTTTCAAATAATAATAGATATCATTATCATTTGAGAAAAACTTATTTTAAGAAGGGGATGAAGGTAATTCTATGTCAACATACACGAACTCTAGAAAATAGATTTATTACTCTGAGTTAAAAATCCAGAGTAATAAGATAAAATACTTTAGCAAGAGTAATTCTCATATATTATATCACGAGATCTATAAATTTAATCGATTAAACTATTTAAATATATTTTGCGCGTGATTTTGCTTGGAAAATAGTTGAATGCACAATAATTTAATAAATTTGATAACTATAATATAAAATAAATGGTTTTTATTCCAAAATTATTGTCCATGAAACTGTTTTCTAAAAAGCAAAATCATGCAAAAAATTATTTGGGTAGTTTAATCAATTAAATTTATAGGTTGAGTGATATACGGCTAGATTATTTCCTGAATGATTTAGAAATGAAGCGAATGCTTAGGATGAAGCAAAGAACTATAAGAATTTTATTAACTATAAAATTTAGCATTTTCGGACAACATTTTTTTTACAAACAACATTTTCACTACAGCAGCCATGCCCTAGACACTCAATGGTAATTTTATAGAACTACAAATTTAGTTTCTTCCGCATCGCTAGACGGCGCAAAAGACATTAAAGTACAGGTTTCTAATTTATATATGAAGATGACATGACAGTCTCTATGTTAACAGTCTATGGTCTAGTTTTGTCTAGTTGACAAAATGTTGGTGATCCTTCAAGTTATTTTTAAATAATTATTTAAATAATTATTAATTCAAATATTCCTGATTTGTCGGAAAGTTTAGTGATTTCAGTGATTTGTGTTTATAGTTTGTGTTTTTATTAGTTTGTGCATTCTGATATTTACAGTCGATCATCATTTTCGTGTTAGATACTAAACTTTTTTATTATAAAGTCATTTTGACATTTTAGAAGTGATAAATTTATGAGCCAAATAAAAAATAGTTTAATCATAAATAAGTAAGTACATAGTTGGTAATATACTGTACCTATTTTTAGTAACTGTCAATTAATAGTCTATAATATTTTTACTATATTATAATTTAGTTGCTAAATCAAAAAAATAGGCGCTATGTGATCTATTGTTGGTGTTTAAAATGTATGTTTTCATAATTTTAATTTTGTTTTAGTTATGTTACACTTCTAATGATCTAATAAAACATAAAATGGCAGTAAAAAAGTCTATATTTATTATGTTATATTTTACAAGGAATAATTTTGCGCTCGAATAACGTTACCGTTTTAATGAGCGTTAATAAGTAACGGAACGCTAAAATTATGTAATGCCAAAACTCTCCATTAGTTTCTTCCGGATCACCAGGTGGCTCTAAATGACGGATCCATTTGTTTTATATCAGTGTCCAATCTATCTCTAGTACGTGACATTAGTCTATGACAGCAGCGCAGCGGTAAATAAAATTTAAAGACGTTTCAAAATGACGTCTCGTAAGTAATGTCTCTGGTAATGTTTGTGCTTCTGCTACCTTGGTTACGCATCGCAACAATGCATCGAGGACCGTTTCGCATGTCAACATCACGTCAACATATCAAATTCTGACGTATTTTTCTCCACTTATTTGTTCAAAGTAAGTTAGAGGTAGTTAAGGGTAAGATTGAAGGAAAGAGAAGTCTCGGCAGGAAGAAACTATCTTGGTTGAGAAACATCAGAAACTGGACTCACCTAACTTTTGAAGAACTTATAAGGAAAGCCGAGAATCGTGAAGATTTTGCCAATGTGATCGCCAACCTCCACGAAAGAGACGGCACGTAAAGAAGAAGATTTGTTCAAAATAATATCGAATAAGGGGTTTTCACCGATTAAAATCGTTATTAGGTCATACATATGAGTTGTAAATCAATGTTTTTAAATGAACTGTTGCCAAAATCTCTCAGAATTAGTGATAAACGACAAAAAGAAAACCCAAAAGGAAGCCGAAAAAATAATCGCGGTTAAACTAGTCTTGGAATTTAATCACTTATCTAAACAAAATTTATTCGAAAAATTAGATTAGCTGATTGGTCCATTTCACGATGAGGGAAATAATCACTTAAAATTATTTAATATACTTATATTTACCTGCACATGAGGATGATTTCCTATTGCTAGTAAAGTGTATGTTACAGTAAGCGATGTAGTATCTTGACCCTATCAAAAAAGTTTAATTTTAAATTAAAAAATAATCCTAATAAACAAAAGTAAAGATCACACTTACCCCAAACATGAATGTGTTTACCTCCTCTGCAATTTCTTCATCTGTGAAATTGTCCGATTCTTGGTAAGAAAGTAATAAGTCCAAGAAAGTCAGGTTTTTCTTACTATCAGAGTCATGGAATTCATCCGCTTTGTTCTGCTGGTATAGTAACTTTCTATCAGCAATAATCTAAAACAAACAGAATTCAATTTACAACAGCCCAGTCAGTTTTATATAGGGAGTCTTAAATAAGTGCAAATATTTTTAGGGGTTGTATATTTCGATTTCAGAAATACGATTATGAGGGATTTATTTTAGTTTTTAGTTAAAAAACATAATTTCTTGATAATATGGTAACATAGGTAGTAGACTAAATTTACAAGAAAGAAACCGCAGAAAAGATCCAGTGGTTCTCAAAATTTAAAGCAAAGAATATTTTCTTTCGAAATATTTAAAGTAAAATAACTCGGTTATTTTAGATTTATATGAAAAACGGTAAAGAAAACATATGTATGTTTCTTTTATCAAGATCTACCAGCACCGAGAGATATTTGCACTTATTTAAGACTCACCCTGTATAGAAACAGAAACATATTTTCTCTCTGCCGTTTTTCAAATAAGTCCGAAATCGTGTTATTCAGGTTTGAAAATTTTAAACAAGTTGATTTATTTTTAAAGAATTTTGAGAGCCACCAGATTTTTCTGTATCTGCATCCCTTTTAGTGCCGTAACCATGGTAATATGAGAGATTAAGAAATTATACCGTGGGAAAATTTTCGGTGAACAGGCAGTTCTAAAAAGTTTTCTGAAATACAGGGTGCGTCTTAAAAGTGTCTCACCTTTGTAACTTTTTTATTTTTTTAGATAAAAAAAAACAAAAATTGGTATATTACTGTATGACATAAATTAGGACTGATAGATGTATTCAATTTTTTCCGGCCACTTCCTATTTGAAAACTTCCGGAAATGTTTACAACTTTTGATTTTTAAATGGCACCATCGCTATTTTTTTACTTTATTCGATAAAAAATGACACTCTGAATATATTGACATATCATGTGTCCACTTTTGACATTTTGATTTAATTCAAAATTGTATTTTAAATTTTTATCTAGAATGTCATGGCTGTGTTAAAAACACTAATTTCTAATCAAGGAGCCTTGGAAAAATACATTTTTTGATCGTCTAATATTTTTGTCTTATTCTGGCCGGTTGAGATGCCAAAATCGTATTTTTAATCATATCTCAATTTTTTCAAATGGAACGTGAGTGGCTCATTAGCATATTTGGAAAAAGCATTTTTTACGAGTAATTTGGTACCACACACTTGGTATTTCGAGTCAAATTTTCGTTATGAATCACATCATGCAATTTCAAATAAATTACATATATTGGAAAATCTCAAAAGTTGACATTTGATATGTCATTCTATTCAGAGTGTCATTTTATATCGAATAAACTAACAAAATACCGAGGGTGCAATTTTTAAATCAAAAGCTGTACCCATTTCCGGTAAAACAGAGGAAGTGGCCGAAAACAATTGAATACGTCAATCAATCCTAAATGTCATAAACTAACATTCTAAATCTCGATTTTTTATCTGAAAAAAAAACTATAGGGGTGAGCCACCTTTGAGACTCACCTTGTATTTTTAAAGTTTAAAAGAGTTTAATTAAAATCCATTCCTTTAAAAAAATTAAACACTTACTTTTTTGTTGAACTTCTGTATAATATCCAAGTTCATTTTCATATGTTTCGCATCTTCAGTTAGTCCATACAAAAACTCATTTTGTCCAATTGGGTGGAACATCCTTTTAACAGCCAAAAGTGCGTAACTAAAAAAATAAATTAATATTTAAGGGTATCATGTGTACAGGGTGTCCCATTTTCGTGTGTTAAAATAAAAAAATACAAATAGAAAAACAAATAAAATTGGACAACGTGTACATGTATATTTAAAATACTCACTTTGTAATAGCTTGAGGATATTCGGAACTTGGATTCTTGAGAAAATCTATTTTAACGCCCATAGCTGTTTCTAGATTTTTAAAAAAATATATATTATTTATATTGCATCCTATAAAAATATTGTTTTTATATGACATACCAGCAATGATATCTAAGGCGCACTGATTTAAGTAAGGGAAAATGTCGACGCAATCATCTCCGACGTGTTTGTCCAAAACATCGACAACATTCTCTGCGTGTTTTATAAAAATGTCCATGTATGAGTCAAGAATAGCTGCATAGAAAGCTGGTCTTATGATTTTTCTATGTCTTCTCCAATAATCACCTATTTTGAATGAAAATAAAAACATTATTTTTTAAAGTATATCGAGAAAAAAAAGGAAATTTTGTGTACACGGAAAAAAAGTCTTACCTCCTCCTAACATAAGTCCCTGACCTAACCACGATGTGAATGCCTGGTAGTTTTTGCCTTTGTAAATTTGTGTCTGACTTTTCAGAAGTTTCTAGAATAAAACAAAACTTGTTCTAGTCTCTTTTTTTGTTTTATATGTTTTAGAACATACCTGAATGTGCTCTGGTTTGTATATGTGCACACTCGGCTTGGGGCCGTACCAAGATCTGTAAATTGGTCCGAATATGGAATGTTTCTGGCTCATGGCATCCCATCTGTCTAAAAATTTATATTTTTTTTCAATATCATTCTTTAAAAATAAATAGCCTGAGATGACCCGCCTATTTAAAAATAGACATATTTCTTTAAATTCAAAACATTCACTTAACGTTCTCCAACCCAGTGTGAGTACATATGAATGTAAAACCTCTGACGAGGGGTAGAGGACTCAAAAAACTCACGATCTTTTAGGATGTTTATTTCAAAATTTTATTTGATTTAAAATTGGGGCGACATGTTTCGGGATTCATTTAATTCCTATCTTCAGGCCCAGAAAGCTAAAATAATAAAATTACAATCAGAATAGTTAAACAATTCTGATATAGTCATACAGAGGTCAGGTTATAAAATACAATCACAAACAAATTCAAAAGGTAATTTTTTTTTTAAATGGTTAAAAAGTATTTTTATCACAATTACTTAATCACAGACATCTTATGGTAAGCTTAGTTGTTCCTAAAAAGCACCTAAAAATTTCTTGAAAGGATTTTCCCAACCTTTTCTGAGAATTGTTTTTTAGTTACGCCTCTTGTTGAACTTAAATTGAGTATTATTGCCCTTTCTGATTGTAATTTAGTTGTTTTAATTTCCAACTAAGCTTACCATAAGATGTCTGTGATTAAGTAATTGTGATAAAAATAATTTTTAACCATTTTTGATTTTTTTTAACCTTTTGAATTTGTTTGTGATTGTATTTTATAACCTGACCTCTGTATGACTATATCAGAATTGTTTAACTATTCTGCTTGTAATTTTATTATTTTAGCTTTCTGGGCCTGAAGATGGGAGTTAAATGAATCCCGAAACATGTCGCCCCAATTTTAAATCAAATTAAATTTTGAAATTAACATCCTAAAAGATTGTGAGTTTTACTACCCCTCGTCAGAGGTTTTACATCAAAACATTCAGTTTTAAGACACTCTGTATTCATAAATAAAATTATTGATTTTTAAGTAGTATTCACAAACTAGGGAGAGTGAACTCAGACGACGACCAGAGAGATAATAGTTGTTTAAGTAAAAGCATTTAGACCACCGCACCGTTCGTTTTAAGAAATTGCTGTAACTTTTTTGCTATGGAAAATTTTGTATTTTTATAAGAACATTTCCAAAGCACCTTTTCACGTAGAATTTAATGGTTTAAATATATTTTTTTTAAAATTAATAATTTAAAAATTATCAAGAGAAAATTTGATTTTTTATATGGGACACCCTATATATTTTTAATTAATTGAAAATAATTTAAAATTATAATAATAATAGCTCCCGTATATAGCGTCCGTACTCCCGCTCTTGGGAGTAGCACGGTATACCTGTATACCTTGCCATACTAGAGCCGTTCGGTATAAAAGGAAGGTAATGTGGCTAGCACTACGCTATTGTGAATCCCAAGTACTCATTTAAGGCTGAGTCGACCTAGGTATCCAAACTATTTTTATTTTAATAAAAATAGTCGGCTGATGAAATGCCGGGTGTGGGAATCGAACCCACTACCTTCAGATTGGTAGACGAGAGCCTGTACCTCTACGCCACCGGGCATCTTTAATTTTTTTTTAATTTAAAATAACCTTTCCAAAAATATATACATACTTGATATTTTGCTCGAGTCCTCTTCGAAATATATAGTTTATAAAAATTTGTCCACTTTGAATAAGTAGGCTTTGAACGACGTCTTTCAACACATTTAACCTATATCTGATAACAATAAAAATTTATAGCAAATCTAGACATGAGATTTTGCTACAGACGGGACCGTTTTTGAACATTTCTCGCGGAATTCATTAACTCAGTGGGGGTGAAAGATACCCTCGCATAACCGCTAAGTACTTCTAATTTTTGTCCAGATTATATGGGTAATTTAAAAATAAGAACCTTTATTCTTCCGCAAAGAAAAAAATCCATAGGCACTAAGTCCAGCGGCCTCGATGGCCAACGGCTGGGATCTGGGTTAGCTATTCAATTATTCTTGCAATTGGCTGCAGAAATTTGCTAATAACTTCAGCGTTCTGAGGCGGTGCCTCGTTTTAGCTGGGAAAAAAAATGTTTTCGAGTTTCATCAGGGGCAGATCATCAATAAGGGGTCCAAAGCCTACTAGTTAAAAGTGGCGAACTTTAAAAAATTCTGTATTTCGAAGGGGACTATAACAAAATATCAAGTGTGCTATATTTGTGGAACGATAATTTTAAGTTCTTTTCAGTTAATTAAAAATATACAGGATGTCCCAAATAAAAATCAATTTTTCTGTTGATAACTCTTAAATTATTAATTTAAAAAAAATATACTTAAACCATTAGATTCTGCGTAAAAAGTGCATTGGGAATGTTTTCATAGAAATACAAAATTTTCCATAGCAAAAAAGTTACAGCGATTTGTTAAAAATGCTCATTTTTGAAAAACAACTCCGAAACGGTAATAGATATAGATGCAGGCGGTTCTCACTATCATGTTTTTGATAAAAACTGAGCTCCAGACACCGATATTAGTTTAGATCTCCTATAGAAACGGGTGTTTCCCTTTAAAAGCGTCCAATTTGACCCACCCTGTACAGAAGTGAGTCTTAAATAAGTGCAAATATTTTTAGAGGTAGTACGTTTCGACCCAAAATCATGATTATGAGAGTTTTTTCGTAAAAAAAAAATTGGAAATTTGGTATTTTTGAAAAAAAAATTGAAATTTTCTTAGTTTCTAGTTAAAAACATAATTTCTTGATAATATGACAATATAAGTAGTAGATTAAATTTACAAGAAAGAAAACAAAAAAGACCTAGTGGCTCTTAAAATTTCAGAAAACAATTTTTTTTTGGAAATTTTCAAAGTAAAATAACTCTTTTGGACTTACTATTTTGGAAAAACGGCAAAGAGAAAATATGTTTCTTTTACCGAGATCTATCCCTGAAAATATTTGCACTTTTTTAAGACTCCTTCTGTACATCTAATAATAAATTGCTATAGGGGAATGTTTAGGGGAAATTACTATATACTATTAATAAAATTTACTATTTTTTTTAAGTATGATTGGTCTAAGGGGGGTAATTTCCCCTCCCTTAAAACCGAGCTTGTACCCATATAGACAAACAAATATTTAAAAATACATACCTTCGACTGGAGTTCTTAGAAGACTATAAGAAGAACCGACTAAAGGGTACCATTTATCCCCAGGCAGAACATCAATACACTTGTGAATAAACTTGTTTTTACCATACAATTTGAATAAAGGCAAAACTAATATAAAAAACAATGTAACTACTAAACCAGCTAATATAAGATCCATTTTTAAAGAGTGGAAAGTTTTTAAATTTTAAAAACTTTTTAGTTAAAAAGAAAATTAATTTAAAGAATGTTTCTCTTCTTAAGGCTACTTCAAAATAAGTCTTTGATTTTAAACCTAATCAATTTATATAGGTTCTTAAAGATAACAACAATCGTATCTCAGAATATTGTAGTGGATATGACGTATGGAATGAAATTATATTATTTCAAGAATAGCAAAAAAAAATAGATATTAATAGACAGTTAGAGCACGGTAAAAAATTTAGGCGCATCTCTTGAGACGTAACGCAGAATCTTACGTTACGGCTGTGATTGCGTTGTCGTGTACAGACAGGAAGTTAAAGTATGTATTTAGAATTAAATACGTAACTTAACGCACAGAATCGTAGCTATAGGCTTGGTATATTTCAGTTGATTTAAAAAAATTCCGACCGCAGCGCTGTATACGGCAGAAATCAGAAATGTATTTCACGCCGTCCTTTCAAAAAGGTTACAAAAATGAGCATTTTTAACAAATCGCTGTAAATTTTTTGCTATGGAAAATGTTGTATTTCTATGAAAACATTCCCAAAGCACTTTTTACGCAGAACTTAATGGTTTAAGTATATTTTTTTAAAATTAATAATTTAAGAGTTATAAACAGAAAAATTGATTTTTATTTGGGACCACTGTATATTTTTAATTAACTGAAAAGAACTTAAAACTACCGTTACAGTTCATGTTGATCGCATTAAAATAATATTGAAAGCGTGGCTTTGTCATAATATTTTTAAATATTTTAGTTTTTTGCTAGTGCAGTTATTGAAACTATAAAACACTCAGGTACGAGGTTTGTTTGATGTAACGCTGTTAAGAATGCTTCTGCTAAGAATCCGGTGGTTCCATCATGTCTCAAACGTATCGGTCCTTGAATAAGGTAACTGCGAGAGTATTGAAGTCATGGTTACAAAATCCCGCTTAAGATGGGCTGGTCACGTATGCAGAATGCAAGAAAACCGCATACCAAAATCTCTGCTTTACGGTGAATTTGTAGACGGAATTGTAGAGAAGGCCGGGTGTGGCAACTGAAAAGGTACAAGGACATTTTCCACGAAAACTTAAAGGAGATTAACATGCAGAATGAGTGGGAAGAAGCAGTTCACAATAGAACTCAATGGAAAAGAATTGTAAACTCAGTCAACAGCGACAATCAAAAAGTAAAGAGGCAAAAAAGCAATGAGATTTTTGAATGTCCGGAGTGCGGTAGGCAGATAACATCACACGTATCGGACTTTTCAGTCACAGAAAAGGTCATGAAAGAAAACGCCTTACGTGACCATCTTCTGATACGTGTCGAATACTCGTCAGTGAGTAATGGTAATGGCAGTATGTATGTATATGTAACGCTGTTTCGGATAGTAAAAAATAAGTGGAAAAGAATCCGAACTAGGCGTCGTGTTGTGTTGTGACAATTTCAAATGTTTGCCGAAAAATGTCAACACGGAAAGGAGAGCGCAATTAGGGCGTTGTTGGGTGCAATAGCATTCAATAACTCAGCTTTCCCGGATATTCAACTCTCCCGAAACAACATCTTATCGCTTCATAGTTTCTCACACCGATTTGATCAAAAGCAAAAATTGATTCAAGTGAAATGAATTCAAGTTCGATGATACAAGTGAGTAAACAAAGTGCTCGTTACAAAATCAAAAAATTAAATATACATATAATATGATAGGATGAAATATAATTTGCAATATTAATGGTATACTTTTTTTAATCATCAAGTGATTAAATGTTTTATGAACATCTTCTAAAATTATGATTATGTACCTTTAAAAAAATTTGTTATAACCGAAATGGCCCCAATTATGACCCCACTAGCAAGACCGGTACGTGAAACTATGGTTGAACCCATCTAAAAAGTTTTTTAGGTGGAATAATAAATTATAATACAAGTTAGAAGTTCTGAAGATTCTCTTTTTTAATTTTAAGACTGAACATTTATATTTTTATTCCATTGAAATTTATGATTTATTTATTTATATTACTGATTCCTTACTACTTTTATAAATTTAATGTGGGATTTATAAAAGTAGTATTCAGAAAAAAAAATCACTAATAAGAATTATGATATTATAGGCTTGGTGCGTTCTCCGCCGGTGCTGCCAGCTGCCACCGAGCTATAAAGATTGTTTTTAATAAATTGTTAATTTTCCGACTTGTGAGGGGTGAAAAAAGTGTTGGAAAATTGGGTTGGGCTTTATAAAAGTAAGTATTCCGTAAGAGGTTTGCGGACCATTTAGCTAATAAATGGAGGTAAAATTTCCGGGAAATTTGCAAAAGTTTGGCTGAAAAGTGTCGCGAAAATTTCAAGTAGGGATATTGGTTTTGTGTATCGCGCTAGGAGGCATTTATATAAGAGATTGAGAAAATGGGAAATTTTTTACCATAGTATAGATACACGATATAACCTCAGATGCAAAAAAACGCAACGGAGAAATTTTTGGTAAAATTTAAAGTGTTATATTTTTAGCCCTATTTTCATGATTTTTTTTAGCAAGCTGTATATAATTTTATCAACTTTAACTTGTAAACTGAGTTTTTTATAAACTTTAGTATTTGGCATATTATACAGGGTTAATCGAGAGGTTGTTTTTTTACCCTAAATTTAAAACACCCTGTGCAATAATTTCGTATGTAAATTTTCCTAAAATATAATTTTACGGTCAGAACAATGTCTCCTGAGCATTTTATTTTTTGGATCATGTCAATACATGCCTAGGTTAATTTTAAAGAGCGAAAAGAACTTGCCACCAACAATTTGCACTTTTTCAATTGTCATTTCATTTTGAAGTTACTTTTCAATATGACAAGGCACTTTGGTCATTATTGTGAACTATCTACTACTATGAACTGCCCATCATGTTCGACATTTGAGAAATGCTTGGCAGAAGGGTTAGAGGTCACGAAGCGGTACCAGCTTCATTAAGTGAACTTAGCTTGCTCCTGAAAGTAGAGTGGGATAACATAACGCAATAAATATGATATATTATGCAGCCTCAATGACAGTATGAACAGACGTATTACAGGCAGTTATAGCAGCCAAGAGAGGCAACACAAAGTCACAGCAAAGTATTATAGTATTTTTTACAATTTTTTTTCTGTTTGTATACCTGAGTATTACAGACGTTTTCTAAAATATCGTTAGTTTTCTTATCCTTTATTAAAACCTGGACTCTCTTTAACGTTTTTTTTTAAATTTAGTATAGAGTATCCAACGCAGCGTAATATGACCTTACGTCAATAGTCACTATCCATCTCGTCTCATTAAAAAATTATATCAAAAAGTAATGATTATTCAACCATTTTATTGAGAGTGTCATTTTCTATCGAATAAAGTAAAAAAATACCGAGGGTGCGATTTAAAAATGAAAAGTTGTAGTCATTTCCGGTGAAACAGGAAGTGACCGAAACAATTGAACACGTCAATTAACCTTGATTTATGTCATGTACCAACGTACCAAATCTCGTTTATTTATCTGAAAAAATAAAGAAGTTATAGGGGTGAGCCACTTTTGAGAAACACACGGTATAGGAACTTCTTCTAGGTTATTTAAAAATTTAAGTAGGTGTAGAGTATGAGTATCGTTGTGACGCGATACCTACTACCAGGATTCAGGTTTACACTAAAAATATTTTTTTGACAATAAAGTTTTTTACAAATTATTTGAGTGTGGTCGCAGAGAAAATGTAACTGGAAAACCGTCGCCTACCAAGAGTTTAGACAGCTGTTTCCAGACATATTTAGAGGATGTCGACAAAAGCAGTACCATTTGAAAATATGGTTTGATTCCTACAATTTTATCATTACCATTATCAGTATTGTTGGTAATATCAAAAAATAAAAAAAAACAGAATAAGTAATATGAAAAGATTTTAATGTAAATAATAATTCCTATTGGCTTCAATCAAACGTGTATACGGCAGAAATCAGAAGTTTTTACTATGCTATTTACGCCGTTCCGGGTACAGTTCATGTTGATAGTATTAAAATAATATTGAAATCGTGGCTTTGTCATAATATTTAAGTATTTTAGTTTTTTGTTAGTGCCAGTTATTGGACCTATAAAAAACCTTATCATCGTTACATAGCTAATTTTTCTTGTGGATTATCCTTTTGTGTAGCCATTCTGAAATAGTCATGTCTGCCAGCGCGATCCCGGGGCTTAAGCGGGGGCGGTCGATCGAACGTGTGAAATTTTAACACTAAAAATGTTATAATTAACAAATAACTTATATTTATTATTAAGAACGTGGAAAATTCTTGGCAGACATTTTTCTCGAGGCTAAAATTCCGGCAGACAACGCGAAAGAGGCATAAAATTTTGACAAAAAAAACTACATGCATGCCGATTGGCGGAATGTCATGTATATTTAATTAAAGAGCCGTATGCAAACGGTCAGACAAAAAAATCGTGGCTCAATCAACTGTAGACAGTTATCAGAAGCGCGTAAGTCTACGTAAAAAAATTACGGTGCAGATATCGATTAAGAGGGAGACTAAGAGGAAGACTAAGGGAGTCTGTTACAAATAGTGAGACAGAATAGTAAATGTATGGTATCTGTTATTGAAATAATAAAAAAAATATTTATAATATAATCGCATACATGATTTATCTATACTTAAATGAATGAGGCGGCGAGCGTTCCCTGAAAGCGCTAGAGTAATATCGCGCTTTTGATAACTACCGCTGATTTAGCCACGATCTATTTGTTTGTTCTTTTATATACGGATTTTTAAATAAATATGACATTTACCAATCGGCATGCATGTATGCCATACTTTTTTTTAACAAAATGTTATGCCTCTTTCGCGTTGTCTGCCAGCATTTTAGCGCTGAGAAAAATGTGTTCCAACAATTCTCCACGTTTCTCAATAATAAATAAAAACTATTTTCGCAATTATAACTCGTGTACCTTATAATATTTTTAGTGTCCAAATTTCACCTTTTCGATTGGCCGCCCCCGCTTTAAGCCGCGGGATCGCGCTAGCAGACATGACTATTTCATAATATGACTATACGCAAAAGGATACTTCACATGAAAAATTAGCCATGTAACGATGATAAGGTTTTTGATGTAGCCAGCTCTTAGACTATCAGTTACGAGGTTTGTGTGATGTAACGCTGATTCGGGTAGTAAAAATTAAGTGAAAAAAACCCTTACTGGGCGTCGCGTCGCGTTGTCTGACAATTTCAAATGTTAATAAAATTGCCGAAAAAATGTTAATGCTTAAAGGAGGGCGTAATTACGTGGTTGTTGGGTGCAATGGCATTCAATAACTCAACTTTCCCAGATATTCAACTCTCCCGAATGAACATTTTAAAGCTTCTCACACCGATTTGATCAAAAGCAAAAATGGATTCAAGCAGTTCGACGAAACAAATGAGTAAAAAATAAATCAAAAAATTAAATGGACATAGGTATACTATGAGAGGATAAAATATAATAATATTAATGGTATATTCTTTTTTTAACCAACTAGTGCTTAATTTTTTAATCTTCTAAAATTATAATTATGTACCTTCAAAAATTTAGTTATAGCCGAAATAGGCCAAGTTATGTCCCCACTAGCAAAACCGGTGCGTAAAACTATGCTCGTAGTAACTATGCTCTTAGTATGCTACCGTAGTTGAATTCTAATAACTCTAATCTGAAAAGTTTTATTAGCTTCAATAATAAATAATAATACAAGTTAGACCTTCTGAAGATATCAAAATATTTACTTTTTTATTTTATTTTTATTTTTCCTAATACTTTTAGAATAATTATATAATTTTTTTTCGTATACTCGCCATTTAAACCTGTGTATTTGTATATACCGATTGTTTACGATATTCTCCGATGGTGGCAGCACCGGCGGAGAATGCACCAAACCTTATATTGTATTGAAAACGTGAGCCCTAAAAACGTGAAAAATATTAGCCAAGACTGATAATTTATTTTAATTTTCATTTCACTTTAAAAAAAGGTATTAAATACTTCATTAAAAGGTAATCCCAACGTCACAATGCTCGTGTGCGTGTAATGTATTTACGGAAAGCATGTTATTTTAACCTATAATTATGTGAATTCTATTAATTACATAATTGGATAGATACGTAGTACAGCATAATTAATTTTTTAGGACGATTTTTTTAAATAGTTTGCACAAGAATAAAATACGAATTTAGTTTCATGTAGTTATTCGTTTATTTAACACATATATTATTATAAATTTAATATAATTAATTTTACATATACAGAGTGACAATTTGAAAACGAACAGTATTTAATATTACCTCTACCGATGATAGTATGAAAATTTGGCGAAATACGTCAATTTTCATATCAAGAGGGACAATTTTTGAGGCATTTGTTGTCGTGTTACTTTCAACCCTTTGACCCCCAGGGCACCTACCCCTAAAATTTTAAATGGCAACCCCGATTTCTTTTACCATTTTTGTGTTCCTTATAAAATTCTCAAAAAAATAATGCAGTTTATGTAAAAAAAATGGAAAAGAAATAGGGGTTGCTATTTAGAATTTTAGGGGTAGTCAAGGGGTTGAAAGTAACACGACAACAAATGCCTCAAAAATTGTCCCCCTTGATATGTAAATTGACTTGTTTCGCCAAATTTTCATACTATCATCGGTAGAGGCAATATTAAATACTGTTCGTTTTCAAATTGTTACCCTGTATACAGGATGGTCCGAACTGTATTCCGAAAACTTCGGCAGCGCATTCTTCAGATAAAAATAAGTAAGAAAGTTCGTATAAATGTATGTCCTAAAATACCTAGTTTCGGAGATACAGGGTGTTGAAGTTTCATATTTATTTCGATTTTTTCCAATATAATAATAGGATAATTTCTGATGTAACGTCAATATTTTGATGAAAATTGGTGTCTAGGAGTTTTTTGACATGAGAAATTTGATTTTCATGTGACTATGACACCTATTTGTAGGAGGCGCCAGCTACATGTGTTTTAACTGTGTTGAAGAGTAATAACTTTTTGTCCGTACCTGTATAAAATTACTGAGTGAAAAAATATAAATTTTCGTGACTTTTTACGTAAAAAATGTCTCTTAGTAAAAATCACTACGAGCAAACCGTTCTCAAAATATTTAAAATGGAAATAGTCAATATAAGTCATTATTGACAAAAAATAGATATAGTTATTTGACTGCAATAATAAATTTGGTAAATTTTTATTTTTTCAAATTAATCATACATTTTTCTGCGAAAAAACGATGATAAAACGTTTCTGTTGAAGTTTTGGCACAAAAACATTTCAAATTTATGATTTCAGTCTAATAACTATTTAGTCAACATGTTTAATTTATGTCAGTGATGACACGTACTGACAAATTTGATTCCAAATATCTCGAGAACCATTCCTCGTAGCGACTTTTACCAAGAGACCTTTTTTACGTAAAAAAACGTCGGTAATGTATATTTTTGTACTCAGTAGTTTTATACAGGTACGGACAAAAAGATATTGCTCTTCAAACCCGTTAAAAAATATGTAGGTGGCGCCCTCTACAGGTAGGAGTCATATTGACATCAAAATCAAATTTCTCATATACAAAAAACTCCCAGACACCAATTTTCATCCAAATATTGACGTTAGTTCATAAACTATTTGAAAAAATTTGTAATAAAAATGAAACTTCTACACCCTGTATCTCCGAAACTAAGTATTTTAGGACATACATTTATACGAACTTTTTTATACAGTTCGGATACCCTGTACAGACAATACAGTTCGGACCACCCTGTATATTAAATAGAATAAAACAGATTAAAACTAATCAATATCTGTAACTAATCAGTCAATATAATTAAGTATAATAAATAAAAGAACAATAAAAATATACAGAAAACTATTTAAATACATTTTGAGGCTCTATGTCTTTTATTTTCTATGCATGTCTCTTTTCTAATTTTACTTTTAAGCCACTCAGAGGTTTAAGTACAATTTCATATGCTTTTTTAATGTCTTCTGGTTTTTCTAAACATGTAATGTTGAACTTTCTCAGTATATAGGCAAGTATAGTTTTGGTGTTTTTCAAACCAAAATTTTGACCTAAAAATTACGAAATAAACCTCATATAGGGTCCGGCAATAGTGCATCGGGCATCTGTAGCTCCTAGAATAAAAACCTGATAATTTTGTTTAAGTGCAAACTTAAAGTAAGTATGTACGAGTACTAGTATGTATTTCAGGAAAATATTTTATCTTCTATCGGGATGCTTTTTTTTAATGAAACACCCTGTACGTTATTACATTTTTGGCTTCCTTTCAGATCACTGTACATAATCGTAAGATATCAGTAAATATATTTCGATAGTTTCAGGGATATTAAGAAATAAATAAGAAATATATATTTTTCGCCCTTTTTTGTGGAAAAATTGTGAGTGGATACACTTTTTTGAGCCACCCTATAGAATTTAAAATATTTCCCTGAAATACATCCTAGTATACAGGGTGTCCCAGGCTGAGCGTGCATTAGAAGTTTCTAGAGAACTACAACATCTAGCTCGGAGATTTTTTGCATATCATAATTTCATAACGGGATCTATCGATTAAAAATATTTTCAATATGGCGGCACTTCCGGAAATACCGGAAGTTGATAGCAACTTTCTTATTTTAAACGGGTGCCCCCATTTTTTATTGCGTACTTAAATTATCTGTAAAATTTTATGAATTTTGATATTAAACACTCTATATTTAACATTGACCGTTTTTGAGAAAAAAAAATATTTAAAATTTTTGAACGAAAAAAGCTGCCTGTAAAAAATATGTGTATAGCCTAAACGTCAAATTTAGTGATTACCACAGCCACTGTGCCATAAAGAGAAAACATGTGGCTATCTATTTCAAAAATTAAATTGTTCGAATGTCATATAATAATGGCCGCAGCTGTCATAGATTTGAGCGATTTAAAAATTATCATAAGTCATTTTTTTCAGATGGAAACCCACTTTTTTATTTCACTAGTGAAAAGGCTTTTCAATTCGTTACTTTTTGAACATACATGTTCCTATACCTAAAATAAAACGTTTATAAGTTATTTAAGATTTAGTTTTAAAGCGTATATTTTCCTTGATTTTAACCAGTAGCCTATGACTTTAAACGTCAAGTGGGTTTAATTGTTTAATAAGTGGGCTTTTATTGTTTAATAATATCGAAAATAATGTTAAGAAAATGTCTCTAAGCACTTTTCGGAAAAAGCTTAAAGAGGTTTACATGAGCCAACAGATTTGACGTCTCCCTGATCCAGATCACTTTTTTTATGAGTTTTGTTTTTTTATTGTCATAATATATGATTTTTTTTTGTTAATTTATTTTATTTTTTTATAAATATTTCTTTTTTTTTTCTAGTTATATCTAATTCACTAATTGTTATAGTACAAATATTACTAACTATAATTGTATATTTATTTTTTTTTTCTTTGAACAGGTTAAGTAGAGTAGCCATAGGCTAGAGTTTGCCTGAAGAAGGAGTATGATGTATTTTGTTATTTTTCCTTTAATAAAGCCATTTATTATTATTATTATTATTATTAAGTGATGTAAAACAATAGATCCTGGCCATTTCATATTGTGACGCTTTGTTCAAAAAGCAGCATCATTTCCGAGTCAACTTAGCGCTGTTTTTTTTCGATCATACGGAATATTATTAATAATATATCAACTATTAGATATCACCAAAGACAAAGCTAAAGAGCGAAAATACGAGATATATTTTTATAAATACACTTTTTAAACAGTTAAGGGGGGGCAGGCAGTATTTATAATATAGGAAATTCAAATAATTCGTTTTCTGACAGATGGAAATAAACTTTCTGACCGTTTGACACTAAATGTCAAAGGAAGCTAGATAAAATAAAAAAAAATATACCTTTTCAAATTAAATCTTAAAAAACATAAAAACGATTTATTTTAGGTATAGGAACATGTATAGTTAGAAAGTAATGAATTGAAAAACCTTTTCATTAGTGAAATAAAAAAAGTGGGTTTCCATTTGAAAAAAATGATTTATGATAATTTTTTAATGGCTCAATTCCATGGCAGCTACCGCCATTATTACATGACATTTGAACAATTTAATTTTTGAAATAGATAGCCACATGTCTTCTCTTTATGTCGTAGTGGCTGTGGCAATCACTAAGTTTGACTTTTAGGCTATACCATTTTTTTTAACAGGTAATTTTTTTCATCCAAAGATTTTAAATATTTGTTTTCTCAAAAACGGTTAATGGTAGGTATATAAAGTGTTTAACATCAGTATTCATAGAATTTTACAGAGAATTTAAGTATGTAATAAAAAATGGGGGCATCCATTTAAAATAAGAAAGTTGCTGTCAACTTCCGGTATTTCCGGAAGAGCACCATATTGAAAATATTTTTAATCGATAGATCTCATTGTAAAACAATGATGTGCAAAAAATCTCCGATCTAGATATTGTGGTTCTCTAGAAACTTCTAATGCACGCTCAGCCTGGGACACCCTGTATACTTTACGTTTGCACTTTGCACTTAAACAAAATTCCCAAGTCTTTTATTCAGGAGCTACAGATGCCCAACCCAACACACTATTGCCGGACCCTGTATGTGCTGAGTTTTATCTTTGTTTCAGATTTTCTTGGATTTATTTTGTCTATATTTATAAAGAATAATATAGGTGTGTAAATAATTTGTTAATTTACCAATACAACTTCTAGGGCCAGCACTGAACGGGATATAAGCATAGGGATGCCTTTTAGCTGTTACTTCTGGTAAAAATCTATCAGGATCAAACTTCTCGGGTTCTGGATATATTTCTGGATCGTGGTGTAGATCGTGCATGGATATGATAACTGTCACATCTTTCGGAATTAAAAATCCATCTAAAACACATTGGAAATTGTTTTAATAACATAAAAAAAATTATATTGTACTACTGCTAATACTAATAATAAAAACGTCTTTATTTCAAAGAAAACCATAACATTAAAAATAATGTAAATGTGGTAAGTATAATTGTGAAGAGCTTAGCTTAGCTATTCTTACTAGAGATGAGCAAAACTGCGATTCTCCAATCGCAATTGTAACTGTGATTCCTATTTTAAAATCGCTGCGACTGTAACCTGCGATTGCGATTTTAATATTTAAATATTGTACTGGGTATATAATCGTCTGTGTATTTTGTATAGCTTAACAGTTAAAAAAGTTAATGTTTAAATCAAAGTAAAGTAAAGATTTCGGTTAACGTCTCTTTTTTGCTGCCAGGGCTAATCTGGACGGGGCCTAATTTGTTTACGCGGAATCCGAACCGCGGTCCTCGGCCATATCATGGTCAATGGCCTACCAACTTAGGAAGTGTCTAAATCAACTCTTACTCACGAGATATCCGATCTCATCCGGCCTCGAACCGGCGTGAATGAGCAGTGTGTATCAATAGATTTTACACTTTTCCCTTGAACAACAGCACGATACACACAGAGTTTCGAACCGGTCACCCGTCCATCCACCAGTATCGCCTTACGTCGCTTAACTTCGGTGTACTAATGGGAACCGGTGTTTTAACGTAGCTAGGCCGTTGCACAATGTTTAAATCAGTTCTTTAGTTTTTTAATTTTTTTTAATATCTGCAACACAATATCTGCAACAACAACTACAACTACACATACCTAGTCTTTCTACGGTTCTCAGTTATCTACTTTTTTAAGATGGCTCACCGCTATAACTTTTTTATTTCTTTTTTTTCAGATAAATAAACGAGATTTAGTAGATATGTTAGTATATGACATAAATCAGGATTGATGAACGTATTCAATTGATTTGTATTCAATCCTGTTTCACCGTAAATAACTACAACTTTTGATTTTTTAATAACACCCTCGGTATTTTTATTACTTTATTCGATAGAAAATGACACTTGGAATAGACTGACATATCATATATCAAGTTTTAACATTTTTGTATGTAGTTTAACTGGAAATTGTGGAAAAACATGCGGTTCATAACAATTGGACTAGAAATCGTACCAAATTATTCCTAAAAAATGTTTTTTCGAAATATGCTAATTAGCCACCCTCGTTCCATTTGCAAACATTTTTGAGATATGATTAAAAATACGATTTGGGCATCTTTTAATCGGCCAGGACAGCACACGAAAAACAATAGACGATCAAATCTATTTTTCCAAGGCTCCTTGATTGAAAATTAGTGTTACTGACACAACTAAGGCACTCTAAATTGAAATTTAAAATACGATTTTTTTAAAGCGATAATGTCAAAAGTTGACATATAATATGCCATTCTATTGAGAGTGTTATTTTCTATCGAATAAAGTAAAAAAATACCGAGGGTGCCATTTAAAAATCAAAAGTTGTAGTCATTTTAGGTGAAACAGGGAGTGATCGAAATTAATTGAATACGTCAATCAATCCTAATTTATGTCATATGCTAACATACCAAATCTCGTTTTTTTTTATCAGAAAAAATAAAAAAGTTACAGGAGCGAACCACTCTTAAGAAATACCCGGTAGATTATGATCTTGACCCTAGAAAATAATTTCTTCTCTATAAATAAACAAAATCAGAGAAAAAAATCAATCGCAGTTGAGTATAAAATGCTTCAATGGACCACAAAATTACATTCGCAACAAAATTGGAAATCGCAACTCCTAAAAATTCAAACTCTAAGATAGAATGTTATCATGGTCCTAGTTTATAAAATCACAATCGCATCAAAATCGCAACTATAGTAATTGGTTGCCTAAATTGAAACTCGCAAATAGAAATCGCAGTCGCAGTTTCCTATGAAAGCCAATCGCAAATCGCACGCATTGCAATTGCGATTTTAAAATCGCTGCGATTGAATCGCAGTTTCCGATTTGTTGCTCACCTCTAATTCTTACTGTTATTGTCTTTACTTATTTTGATTAACATAACGTTTCAGTCAAAAGGATCACTGACCGTTATCAAGTGTAAAACGTTATCAGTTTACACATGATAACGGTCAGTGATCCTGCTGACTGCAACGTTATGTTATTCTTACTCATGTTACTCAGAGGCGTAGCGAGGGCACTTGTATTGGGGGGGGGGGGGGGTGCTGACCTTCAATTTCCCAACTACCTATGTATGATAATATTAATAACAATCTTTGGCTCTCGATTTCATTCGCGTTTACGGTAGGGATGTCCCAAAAATAAAAAAAATCGATATTTTGAATCGATTCAAGATCGGACATAACAAGATCGATCCAGAAAAAAATCGGTAACAAAAGATCGATCTTATTAAATATCGATATTCGATTCTGAATATATTGGTGTAGTGGTATAATAAAAATAACGATATAATCATAAAAAAAATAGATACATAAAAATCGTAAAACCGTTTATTAACACATTTTTAAAATTGAAACTGAATAAGAGTCATCCCAAACTGAATCAGAAACACAAAGTTTTTGAACATTTCTCGCGGAATTCAATTAACTCAGTGGGGTGAAAGATACCCTCTCATAACTGCTAAGTATTTCTAATTCTTGTCTAGATTAGACGGAACTAGAGGTGGGAATTGTAGTTCCTTAGTTCTAGTTCCTCCAAAGGAATAGTTCCTTAAACTAGGTCTTTAGTTCACAATAGTTCCCGACTAACATTGACATCCCCCTTGCTTACTAATGCGTTTCGTTGTCAGTCAGAACTATTCACAGTATGATCTGTATAATTTTTATAATATACGGAGATAATATAACGAGACGGGTAATTGTGTATGTTAAAAAGATATAGCTAAGTTTTATTGCAGATAAAAAAATAAAAAAAAACAAATCAGAATTTAAAAAACTATATCACAAATCAATTGGAGCAAATATTACAAAATTTTTTCAAAAAATTGCATGTTTCCTCACTTCAAGCTTTTTGTTTTTGTCTAAAAATTCAGAATATCTACTTCGTTTTATAAGATATTTCTTAATTTTAGAGACCTAAAGTGAAACATTCCCATAAAATATTTAAAAAACTAATTCAAAATTAAAAACAGTATCCACGACAATTTTCTGTGGTAATTACGCCGCGCCGGCTGTGGCAATAGACAAGGCCGAATCCATCGTCGTCGCCTTGTATTATATCTCGGATCTGCCGACTGAATAGATTCCCGTGAACTAGTCTTTTAATAGTTCCTCTATATCCGGATCCGATAACATACGGCTGGCACTCCCCACGCCTACCTAGCATCAATCACGATGGCTGATCCATACGTAAACTAGTCTTTTATTTAGTTCCTCTAGTTCCTTTAGATCCGGATCCGATAACATACGGCATACGGCTGGCATTCCCCACTCCTGCCTAGCACCACTCCGATCGCGCTGGCCCGATCCGTTCGTACGTAAACTAGTCTTTTATTTAGTTTAGTTCCTCTAGGTCCGGATCTGATAACGTACGGCTGGCACGCCCCACTCCTGCCTACCATCGGGATACGCGCGCTAGCCGATCCGTCGCCGTCGCATATTATTCAATATCGGTCACAGTCTCGATCCCGGAATAGGTCCCGAGGAACTAGTTCTTTGAGAAACCAGGAACTAGTTCCTTTCATTCCGGGGTCGCAATAGTTCATTGGAACTAGTTCGTTCACGAACTACACACCTCTATACGGAACCTTTATTTTTCCGCAAATATATCCATAGGATTAGATCCATGGGCACTAAGTCAGGTGGCCTCGACGGCCAACGGCTGGAGTGTTGGTTAGCTATTCAATTATTGTTGCAAGTGGATGCAAAAATTTGCTGATAACTTCAGCGTTCAGAGACGGTGCGTCGTCTTGCTGGAAAAATATGTTTTCGAGTTCCATTAAGGGCATATCATCAATAAGGGGTCCAAAGCCTACTAGTTAAAAGTGGCGAACTTTTAAAAATTCTGTATTTCGAAGGGGATTATAACAAAATATCAAGTGTGCTATATTTTTGGAAAGGTAATTTTAAATTCTTTTTAGTTAATTAAAAATATAGAGGTTGTCCCAAATAAAAAATCAATTTTTCTGTTGATAACTCTTAAATTATTAATTTAAAAAAAAATATACTTAAACCATTAAATTCTACGTAAAAAGGTGCTTTGGAAATGTTTTCATAGAAATACAAAACTTTCCATAGCAAAAAAGTTACAGCGATTTGTTAAAAATGCACATTTTTGAAAAACACCCCGTAACTCCGAAACGGTAACAGCTTTTGATGTGCGGTTTTCACCATCATGTTTTTCATGAAAATGAGTTCCAGACACCGATATTAGTTTTCACCTATCTCTTATAGAAAAGGGTGTTTCCATTTAAAAGCGTCGAATTGTACAGGGTGGTACATATCTATCACTCACTTTTGACTATCGCTCCCGCTTACCACCTCTTAATCCTACCAAAATGATAGCATGCTGTCTGTAGCGGTATTCAGGTAGATTTTAATGTATTTAACATTGAGCGAGTTGTAACAAAGTTTCCTACAAAATTTTTTCCAACTTACGACACATTACCTACCAAATGTACCTTAATTCTTTTATCGCAGTGTTCAACTACGTCATTTTGTTCAATTACGTAATTTTGTGCCAAATTTTATAGTTCTAGGCAAGATATAAGAAAGCTAATACAAAATTTCACCCCAATATCACATCCGAGGGTATGAATTTCCAAAAATTGCTTCTTATACTGCCCAATTACGCCATTTAAAAAATATTTTTACAAAATTTCATACTTCTAGATCAGTAGTAACTTTCATACAATAAATAGTAAAATAGTAGTAATTCGAAAATCATAGATTATTCAAACTTTCACCCCTAATTTTACACAATTTGGCGACGAATTGCCGAAAATCGCTTGTTAATACCGTATAATCGAATAAAAACGGCTTCAGCGATGGCTATGAAATGAAGATCGCTGTCATTTTATATGTAAATCTATATGAAAAATGTCATCGGTTGTCACTTCATAGCCATCGGTGACGCCGTTTTTATTCGATGAAATCGACAAAATATCAAGAGACAACTTTTAATGGCCATTCAACTGCTTACACTATTTCGCCAACAAAAGAAAAAAAAGTCAGTGGCGTACATGCTTTTTTTTACACTTTATTAGCTTTAAAATCTGTCGCAATTGTAGTAACTTTTACCCTCAAAATTTCATTCGAAACGCTAAAAGTGCTTGGAAGAAAATTAAAATAAATCGAAAAAATTTTAAAAAGACTTTAACACCCTGTAACTACGAAAGAAAACAGAATTGGACCTATGTTGATATGAAAAATAAATCCTATTTTTAGGTGAAGAATCTCTCCACGAGAGATGGCACATGTTTTTTGAAACGCGCTGTATATCAATCAAGAAAGTACCTATTTCGATATCTTCAACAAGCGTTCTTGACATGAAAGGAACAAAATAGTATACTCTAAGAGTTTCCTTGATTACCCTATCCATATATACCATTTTACTCAAATCTTCTGATGTTATTGGTCTTTCATCGCCTTGGTAAATGCTGTCAATTTCTTCTTGGAGACGTTTCTACAAAATCTGTATTAATTTTTCCCTATTTTTTAAATTTTGATGTAGTTTTGAATTATTTTTTATTTATCCGGTAACTAAAAAAAATGTACCTGTACATTAGGATGATTTCCTATGGCTAGTAAAGTGTATGTTATAGTAAGGGAGGTAGTATCTTGCCCCTAGTAACAAAAAAAGAAGATTAAAAAGCTTATAATAATTATAAACAGAATAGATAATTATACACAAAAAACAAAAAAGTTAATTATAAACAAAAACATCGTGCTTACACCAAACATAAAAGTATTAACTTCTTCTTCAATTTCCTCATCTGTGAAATTGTCAGTTTCTTGGTAGGAGAGCAGCAAATCCAAAAAAGCCAAATTTTTGTTACGGTTTTTCAAATTCGATTCATTATTACACTTGTTTTGTTGGTATAGAACCTTTCTTTCAGCAATTATCTGAAACCATAATTTCTAAAATTTTCTTGATTTATGTAGTAAGGAACGTGCATACCTTTTTGTTGAATTTATTGATAATATCTAAACTTTCTTTCATACTTTTGGCATCATTGGTCAATCCAAATAAGAAATCGATATGTCCAATTGGATTAAAGGCCCGTTTTACAGCTAAGATGATATAACTAGAGACATTTATAGAAAATTTACTATAGAAATCAGTATTTTTATATACTCAGAAGAAAAAAAATGCAACGGAACTTTTTTTCGTCAAGTTTTAAAAGTTTTATATTTTTTTATTTTCAGCCATATTTTCATGAATTGTTTAGCAATAACTGTATATAAATCTATCAACTTTAATTAATATACTCAGTTTTTTTTATAAACTTTAGTATTTGGCTGATTAGACAGGGTGAATTGAATGGTTGTATTTTACTTTAACTTTAAAACACCCTGTGCAATAATTTCGTAAGTAACTTTTTCTAAAACATTATTTTTCGATCAGAACCATGTCTCTTGAGCATTTTGTTTTTTGATTCATGTCAACACATGCCTGGATTAATTTATATAACAGCGAACAGGCCCGTTTCTGGGGTATCTGGCGCCTACGTGCAGCATTCTTTGGTGCGCCCTTTTTATATTTAAATCAATTATATATTTTAATCTTAATCTCAAAAATTTAAAGAATTTATATTGTGCGACAAACGAGCAATATGTAATTGGAAATGTAAAAAAATTATTCTAATTAAAGTATAAAAACATTTATTAAATACAGAAAACAAACAAAAACACAAAAATATTTAGTAACAAAAATAGTACCCTAAAGAAAAAAACTCACTTATTTTATATGAAATACATAAAAACAATAAACTAAAAATCGGAAATAATATACATGTCAAAATAAAAACACTAAATCACCACAATGCACCAAAACACTTTTACTTTTAAACTGGTGTACTAAAAGTGTTTTGGTGTATTGTGGTGATTTAGTGTTTTTATTTTGCTGTGTAACACTGTAGCGTTTTTTAAACAACTACCACTGCGAACGGCAGCTTTTCATCGGAGAGCAGTCGTAGTTGTTTAAAAAACGCTACACATAATTTGGCGCCCCACGTTGGGCGCCAAATTAAGTGTAGCGTTTTTTAAACAACCACCACTGCGAACGGCAGCTTTTCATCGGAGAGCAGTCGTGGATAAGGTATTTCACTGGAAAGAAAACTAATTAATAACAATAAACAAAAAAATAGATATTGGGCGCCAGGCATGTACAGAGAAAGAAAACACAGTTGTATATTACTTAAAACTAATGACTATATTCATTCATGATGTTCGTTGCTGATACATGACATTGTAGAGTTCTAGTGAATATGTAGTGGTTATATGTCACAGAAAGTGGTGGTAAGAGTTGTACTAAATATCTATGAAAACGACTATGATAAAATACAAGAAATGTAAAGTTTAAGAGAATGTATGAAATGTAGCATTACTTTAATTAATTTGATATATTTTATATGATGTTAGAGTGCAATAATAATATCTATAAAAAAGAAATACTATTACAAGACATAATGCAATGAAACCTAAGATCTAAATTATATTTTAACTACTAAATCGACATGAATGTTCTTAACAATCTAACCACTCAACATAGTCTATACGATATTATTTAAGATGTACATTATTGTTTAAGACTGTAAATGTTTTAAATGTTAAATGCAAAACTATAACTTAAATCTACACTTAGCTGTTCTTTATGCAATCCTGCTTAAAGCAGTAACATCGTGAGGTGGTCTCGCATTTCTCTGTACTCAGCCATCCAACACAACCAAAGGGGCCAGAATGAGACACCATAAATTGGTACAGCCGTAACTAACTAGCTTACCGCTGGGAACGAAGCAGCATGGGACTCAAACTACACCCATGCTGTGGCACTTATATGTAAGAAAAAATCATTCTTACTGGGGACACTCGTCCACAGGACATCCGTATATAAGACACTACCCGTACCTTGGACACAGTCCGTACCTTGGACACAGTCCGTTACCTTGGAAATAGTCCGTACCTTGGACCCTAAAAATATGAAACTCTTGTTCAAAACCAAACAAGGTCTAGTAAACAAAATAAACCTACCTCGAAATACTTCCGAGGGCTCAATAAATAATAAACAACATGTCCTTTCTTCCATGTGACAGTCTGGAGGACAAAAGAAAAGGGACGCCAACGTGCCAGCAAAACACAAATACAAGTTGGGACATCCGTAACTCTACCCTAAAAATATTCAATAATAATATCGAATCTAAAAGGATAATATCTCATCTTTACCTGTTGCTTTGAAATAGCAGCTGATTCAGATTATACAGCAAGATTTAAATAATCACCATTTCTAAAAGCTGGGATAAAACAGAGCGTCAAAACAAAGTGAGGTTAAGCACGGAGAGTTGACAGAAGAGACCTTCACAGAATAGTAACAGGGTTGTGTCGAACGATCACAGGGTTGGCGACCAGGGAACGTAAAAATTACGCGTCAAATAATCTATCCGGCCTGAACGAGAGGGAATCCGGTGATGATAGGCCAGACATCATATATTATATATAAAAAAAAACATGTAACGAACTAAAAACGTTACAACACCAAAGGTTCCAACCCTCAACTGTAATATACATGTACTGATTTCTTTCGAAAATCGACAACTATGAAACTATGAACCCTTGCCGGACACAAACGGTACATTGTGAGCCAGTAAATTGTAGAGAGAAACAAGCCCTATAACATAGGATACAATATTTTAATGAACAGTGCTTTCCATAAAATCAATAAAATGAAAAATATACGAAATAATATGCATGTACTGATTTCTGTCGAAAATCGACAACTATGAAACTATGATCCCTTCCCCGACACAAACGGTATATTGTGAGATAGGAAATTGTAGAGAGAAACAAGCCCTATAACATAGGATCTAACAAAAGCTCATGAATAAAACGCCTTGCGTGACCATCTTCTGATGCGAGTCAAATACTCGTCAGCGAGTAATGGCGGTATATGTCTATGTATAACATAGGATACAACAATTTAATGAACAGTGCTTTCCATAAAATGAAAAATAAATAGATGAGATCAATGTGTTGCCGACAGATTGCCATAGACTTGTTTATTCGGTGCGGCCAACGCAAAAAAGACGCTAAGCAAACTTTATCCAATAATCTTTATATTATATAATCTTCATCCTATATCCTTTATCCTATAATCCAATTATTCTGATGTATGTTTAAGTATTTGTTTATTAACAAGAAAGCGTATCGGTTTTTTGTTACAAAGTACTGATTGACACTTCGATTTTGCGCCCCCAAAATGTTGCGGCTACGTGCGTGCACGCACTGCACGCTCGCCAGGAACGGCCCTGAGAGCGAAAAGCCACTAATAATTTGCAATTTTTTCAACTATCATTATTAATTTTTAATACCACGAGGTAGCTTTGGTGACTATTGTCGTAATGTCATATCGACACTGCACTCTATATTAAAATTTATAAAAACGTTAAAAAGTAACGATACAAGCTTGGTTTTAATAAATATTAGTAATATTC
This sequence comes from Sitophilus oryzae, assembly GCF_002938485.1. NCBI lineage: Eukaryota > Metazoa > Arthropoda > Insecta > Coleoptera > Curculionidae > Sitophilus > Sitophilus oryzae. The sequence goes on along the minus strand of NW_022145636.1, from coordinate 54,842 downwards.
ACAGAACTAAGATTAATTAAAAAAAAATAATGTAATAACTAAGTGTAATAACAAACTGTAATAACAAAGTGTGAAGTTTCTTGTTTGTTTGTTTTGGTTTGGTTTAGGTGTTAAACCAAGGGAACTTGTAAAAATACTCTAATATTTTGTATTGCCTCCTCCTGTTGCTGTAACTGTCTGTACTCTGTAGACGTCGCCGTCGGTTCATACTGCCAATGACGCTGCAAGTACACACATGGCCAAAATTATTGCATATAACGGTATTTTTATTTTATTTTGGACCTAATATGATTCTTTTTATATTTTTGGAGATATTGGCTTACTACACGACTATCCTAAGAAAGTAGAGCGCCGAGGATAGCGGCGAGCAAGCAGCGCGATACCGCGTCGAGCAAGCTTCGAGGTGCTGAAACATAGTGAAGCGGCGAGGAACAGCGAGATACTTTAGCGTATCCCAAGCATGCTCGATCACATTCTGACATCGCTGTGACATCGGTGGCCACTACAGTTTTCTTATACCCTCTTTCTCACAAAATTCACGAACCGCTAAAGTGCGATGGGGAGGACCATTATCGTCCATGTAAACAAATTCATCCCCTACTGCCCCTCGAAATGGACGCATAATAAATAGGCTCTAAAACGTCTCTAAGATATGAGCCACCTGTCATTGTGCCATCAATAAAAACAAGAGGAGTTTGAGCTCCGTGCATTTTAACTGCCCATACCATAATGCTTCCCCCTTGAAACGGGACACGGGGTTGTGCTGCACTCAAGCGTGGTCGTCTTCCAGTTGCTCTCCAGACCAAAGTTCGTCGCGAGTCTGACACTAGGCCTATTTTTGTTTCATCACTAAACATGACGAAATTCCTATTAGGTCCATTTGCTCTCATCTCCTCAGCCCATTGTAGTCGCGTAATTTTGTGCTGTAAATTAAGCTTGGGAATACGTAAAGGCCCCCTTAGATGTAATCCTCTGTCATGGAGTCTTCTTGCTAAGGTCTTTCTTGAAACATTTACTCCTTCAAGGCGAGCTAACTCATTTTTAATAGCAGTACTAGAAAGCAGGGGATTGCGTCGTGCAATTAGGGATATTTCACGGTCTTGCACATCAGTAGTAACTCTCTTTCTACCTCTTCCAGGCCGGTCTGTAACCTCGTTTGTCTCCCTGATTTTTTTTAATATTCGCGAAACATCGTTTTGGTTAACTCCTACAATTTCAGCTATTGCAACTTGCCGGTAGCCCTGTTGAGACAGTGTTAATATTCTGACTCTATTAAACTGTGAAATAATGTTTCTAGGCATTTTAAGGCCAAAACAATGGTCAAATTTCTTCTGAAACCCAAGAGACCACAAATCGAAATGTGCAAGAATTTGTAATAATATTGGGTCTAAACGATAAACGATAAACATTGTTTACCATATCTATTTTAACAAAAAAATGTTTATTACATGTTAGATTATTATCAAAGCTATGTATAAAAATTGGCGCCGGGAGGCACGTATAGCCGCCCATACTAAAATATGTTAATATCTCGAAAACTGCGACTTTGACTGATTTTGATGTTATTACAAATTTTGTTGCAAATATTATTCCTAATCTTAATTTGAAAACCGCGTTTCGCGAGCTACTGTAATTTTGGAGTTACGATTTTTTTAAATTTATAACCCCCTCCTATACCCCCTTACCAACCCCCCACCACCACCAAAAACTAATAGCCAGATTCTCGGTTGCCACAGTATTTTTGTGCCAAATTTGGTTAAAATCGGTTCAGCGGTTTTTGAGTTATCGTGTTACAGACGGACAGACAGACGGACAGACCGGCAGACAGACAGACAGACACCACGAAAATATTTTGTATTTAGGTCATTTATGACCCAAATAACTCATTTTGAGTGAAATTAAAAAAAAACATTTTTTTTTGCCGATCCTAATAGCCTACCATACCTATTGGTATGGTCGGCAAATATTTTGTATTTAGGTCATTTATGACCCAAATAACTCATTTTGAGTGAAATTAAAAAAACTTTTTTTTTGCCGATCCTACTAGCCTACCATACCTATTGGTATGGTCGGCTAAAAAAGATTCTTTAAATTCCTTTCCGTATATTTTTAAACGATATATGCAATAATTTTGGTCTTGTGTATATTGTGTTATGTTTTCCTATTCTTCTTCAAGAACCAATCGAATATTCATAATTTAGGCAATCTTTAACAAGATCAATGCCTTTTGCACAATCCTCGACACTAAGAACCATATTCAATCGTACACAACAGTAGTCATTAAAGCTACCTCGTCGTTATAAAGAATAACATCAAAAAGTAACGATAATTGAAAAAATTGCATAATGTTTGTGGTAAGTTCATTTTGCTCTTAAAAATCAACCAAGGTTAAAAAACAAAATATCCTGGAGACATAGTTCTGACCGAAAAGTTTTATGAAAATTTGCTAACGAAATTATTGCACCAGAGTGTTTTAAAGATAGCGTAAAAAAGAACTCTTCGATTAACCCTGTATTAACCCTTATTATAACCTTAATCAAATACTAAAGGGTATAATAACCTAAGAGTTTACGAATTAAAATTGATATATTTATAGACAGTTTGCTAAAAAAATTAAGGAAAAAGAGCTAAAAATAAAAAAAATTTAACACACACGAAAGATTTTTCCGTTGCGTTTTTTTGCATCTGAGTGTATATGATGGAGGCAGATGCCGAATTCGGCCTATGTCCGAAATAATTAGATATATGGCGATTTGTCCATACTAAACTTGCCAGTTGCGTGCAACTTCGTGGTTATAAATAGTCTTTATATAACTTCTTTGCGGAGGGGGTTAATCTTATTTTGGTATAATATAACAACAAAAGATTAACACCCTTCGCATAGAAGTTGAAACCAATGCAATCAAAACTCTTCCGCGTAACTTTGTGGATATAGGTAGGTATAATCACAGTATAATTAATTATAATCGCGATATGTCTAATTATTTCGGACATTGGCCGAATTCGGTATCTGCCTCCAACTTATACAGGGTGGTCTGAACTGTATTCCGGAAACTTCGACAACAAATTCTGCAGATAAAAATAAGTAAAAAAGTTCGTATAAAATGCATGTCCTAAAATGCTTAGTTTCGGAAATACAGGGTGTAGAAGTTTCAATTTTATTTCGATTTTTTTCAAATAATTTCTGAAGTAAGGTCAATATTTGGATGAAAATTGGTGCCTGGGAGTGTTTTGACACAAGAAATTTGAATTTAATATTAATATGACTCCTATTTGTAGGGTGCGCCACCTACACGTTTTTTAACTGTTTTGAAGAGTAATAACTTTTCGTCCGTACTTATAGAAAAATATAAATTTTCGTGACTTTTCACGTAAAAAATGTCTCTTGGTAAAAATCGCTACGCGCAAGCGTTGCGAAATGGAGGATATTTAGAATGGAAATAGTCAACACATATCATTATTGACAAAAAATAAACACATTGAGTAGATAATTTGACTGAAATAATAAATTTGGGAAATTTTAATTTTTTTAAATTAATCATAATTTTTTCTGCGAAGAAATGAGAATAAAACAGTTTCTGTTGAACTTATGACACAAAAACAATTCAATTTATTAGATCAGTCTAATAACTATTTAGTCAACATGTTTAATAAATTATGTCAATGACGACAGTTATTGATAACTTCGATTCTGAATATCTCGAGAACCATTACTCGTAGCAATTTTTACCAAGAGATCTTTTTTACGTAAAAGACGTTTTAAATGTATATTTTTTTACTCAGTAATGTTATACAGGTACGGACGAAAAGTTATTAGTCTTCAAACTAATAAAAAAGTGGCGCCCTCTACAAGTAGGAATCATATTGACATCAAAATCAAATTTCTCATGTCAAAAAACTCTCAGACACCAATTTTCATCCAAATATTAACATTACTTCAGAAATTATTTCGAAAAAATCGCAATAAAAATGAAACTTCTACACCCTGTATCTCCGAAACTAAGTATTTTAGGACATACATGTATACAAACTTTTTTACATATTTTTATCTGCAGAATATGCTGCCGAAGTTTACTTATATTACAATTCGAACAATTGGAATACAATTCGAACCACTCTGTATACAAAACATACTTTTCTATAGCCTCAGGATATTCAGATCTAGGATTCTTGAGAAAATCGATTTTTACACCCATTGCTGTTTCTGAATTCGAAAAAATGAATTATTATATTACAAAAAAACTACTTTATGATATACCAGCAATAACATCTAAACCAATTTGATTTATATACGAAAAAATATCTGTATATTCTTCTTCTACATGTTGTTCTAAAATACCAACAAAATTTTGAGCACATTCATTAAAAACATCCATATATCTATCCAGAATAGCGCCATAAAATGCTGGTCTTATAATTTTTCTATGCCTCCTCCAATAAGCACCTATTTAAACCAAAAAAAGTTAAATAATCTTTGCTGGCACATTGAGAAAAATATACTTAATTCTCTCGTTAAGTCTTACCAGTTGCTGATAGAAGCCCTTGTCCAAGCCAAGGTTTAAGTACGTGGTAAATTCTGCCTTTTTTAATGTTAATATGACTTTTCAAAATTTTCTGAAATAAAATAGGTTTATTATTTGTTGGTTGTTTTTTTTATAGTTTTAAAATATACCTCGATATGATTTGGTTTAAATATATGAACAGTGGGTATGGAACCATACCAGGATCTGAAAATTGGTCCAAAAATTTTATGTCTTTTGCTTGTAACTTCCCACCTATCTAAAGAAAGCATAAAAAGTCTTTATTTATGGTAATTTGTATCAACAATAATATATTTCCGTTTTCACATTTTTTGTAAAGTGATACATTTTTGGATCAATTTATTTTCTAGTTTTTATATTTTCGAAAATACAGGGTGGCTCCTCTCAGACGACGCGGAGACTGCAAAGAGGGCGACAGTTGGTATTTGGTATTTGGTATTGAAATTAAATTTTGTGAGCATATTATGTAGGTTATCTCAGAGAATGAAAATCCGTGCATAAAATATGCTCCCCAAATTTCACGAAATGAAATTTTGGGAGCATACGTATGTTAATTGAAAGCGTTTTTTAAAATATAGAGAATTCTACAGGGTGTCCCCTATAAAAGTTACATATTATCAAAGTTGTGTTTTTTGTAATGGAACACCCATTGATTTTTGGATTCTAGGAGAAAAATAAAGGTGAGTTTTATTGGAGAAGTATATGACTAAAATGTAAGTTTTTTGAAATATTTAAGATTTTCTGAAAATAAAGAACAATTTTTAAATTTGAAAAAAGCTACCTAAATTGGAAGTTATCCGGTATAGTGTAATATGTAGCAAAATAACTACTCTATATTAAATCAAATTAAAACTTGGCCCAAAAAGTTATACAGGGTGACAATTAACATTGAACATTGGCCATCTTTAAAAGTAAGTTACTCATTTCTTTTACATGGAACACCCAGTATATTATTTCGATATTCAATAAGGAATTCATGTCTCCTTAAATTACTATTAAGGTTGCCTACCTACCAAACAAAGATTTTCCTAGATATTTTGATTTTTAAGATTTAGTGCCAGTAGATCTTTATTATTTGATAAAATCTAGGTGGTTGTGATATGTCTGCCGTTACTTCAACATAGAGCTGTCTAATTAGTCCAACTTTAACTAGTTATCGTTTTGTGTCAGTAAAAACAAAAAATAATCTCAGAAATTTGCGGAAAATGAAAACTTATCCTACATCAGAGACAATTGATATGATTCTATTAGTTGGTAAATGCAGTGTGCATTCCGTAATTAATAGGATCACAGATAGAATACTTAAATGCTCCTGGTTTGGTCTAGTCTGAGTTTTTTTATGGGGATATGTTAAAGACAGTGTTTACAAAACTTGACCAACTATTGTCGACAACATGAGAGAAATTATTGTAGTTGTTGCTTTTCGGAGTACCTTTTTAAAATGTAAAGATATTTTGAAAAGAGAATCATTTTATGCAGTGAACAGGAAAGGAAGTATTTTGAGCTTTGATTTCATCTAGCTAATTTTTGTCACATAATTATACGTTTATATCAAATTTTAATTCTAGCCCAGTTTGTAAATATATGTTATCTCTGGGTTAAAAACATAGCTCATAAATATTAAGGACAAAGCTAAAGTAAAAATAACAGCATTCAACGTAATGACATAATGTATAAGTATAATTTTTATTAATCTATTTTATCTATTATTTTTTTATCTATTACTATGGAGTCACTATGGATTACATCATAGAATTTTATTTTATTTTTATTTATTTACGCAAATTTAACAATTGGTAGTATTGAGAGAAAGAATAATTATGTTTTATATATTAAATTGATGAGTCGGTCTCTTAATAAAGAAAAGTTATTTATTATTATATCAGTAAAATCATCAGATTGTTGAAGAGCTGTGAAAAGATCTTTTTAGATTGAAAGTAAGGCAAGAGGCGATAAACGTTTATTTTTTTATACATTTTAATGCATTTCAAACGTACTTGTAAATGGTGTAGTAACAAACAAAACCAGTTAAAGTGATTTAACTGGTTAAAAAAAGTTAAATCACTATTAAATGCGTTGGAAATGTATCAATATAACAAGTTTGTTAAATCAGATGTTAAATGCGTTGGAAATTTTTTATAGGATCTTTTAAATTTCGGATCCGCAAGAGATAAATAAAAATAATTGAGACATACTAGTACCTATCTGCAAACCTTATTTCTAAATGTATAACAATGTTATCTAATATTTCATAAAATACAATTCGCAAAGGTATTTGACTTAGCCGCTTTTATTAACATATCGAATTGAAATAGCACAGAGACTTTTCGGTAATATATCTGTTGTATCGTCTTCTTGCACCGAATAAAATAACGCGCTTTTTTATTTCAGATTATTTTATTTCTCTGGCGTGTTCTGAAATACAACCGGTTATATCATTTTTAATAATCTCGGACAAGCCCGAAAAATGTTTCCAATTTGCTTTAAACGTTTTTTGAATTTTCATATAAAAGTTTTAAATGCTACGTATAATGAATCATATGAAATATCCCCTTAACGAAATGTGATATATCTCCTTATTATGAAATATCCGGAATATCCCCTTAACTTTTAAGCCTACCGAGCCTCCACGACTTCATGCAAAGGCGACCGGAGATTTTGCCTAAGCCCCGCCTTAATACGATACAACTCCGACTTACGTCGGGTCGCTACCGTACGATGAGTGAGACAGAGACAGAAGACTGCCGACGTCGTGGATCGACTCTGATAGTACAGATTTTGTTACATTTACACCTGCATCGTATTTTTTATATTTAATACAATCAGAGTTTTGTCTTCCATCTTGAGATATAACAATTTTGTTTATTAATAATAAAAATCTGCCTACCTTCAGCTGGAGCTCTTAAAATACTGTAAGTAGTACCTACTAGAGGGTACCATTTATCACCTGGCAAGATATCAATGCATTGATGAACAAATTTGTTTTTCCTGTAAATTTTGAACAAAGGGGGGAGTACTAATACTAGAAGTACTACAATCACTAAGGCAATTAGTATCAAATCCATTTTTTTGAGGATTCTTGTTGGACGTTTTTATATTTAGAATTTAGAGCTTTTCAATTAAGTTAGGATATGAAAAATAAAATGGAAATTGAATTATTTTTACTACTACTGACACTAAAATTCTTATAAAGAACACTATAATAATATTTAAATATGAAACAAACTGTTTATATTCACATGAATATATAAGTTTTAAAATCTAGATAATATTGTATCATTAGATTGTTGATATGCGGTATGCAAATAAGAGTTACTATGTAATGTAATAATTGAATAAGAAACCTTTATATTCATGCTTATAAATTTGTTACAAAGTATATTACAAGTACCAATTCAAAAAAACGCTTAAAGAGAAGCATTTTAATAAATATAAAAAAATACAATGTTGCTTTATCTTAAAATTCCATTTATTGGTAAAGCGTGTTAATTCTGGCAATATGTCTGTAAAGGACGCATATAGGTAGAGAAGGGGTAATGAAGGCAATTACTGCGCCGATGGAATTGACAAAATATGTAAGTATGTCTTGTCACTCTCTACAGTAGTCTACAGGGTTATCCACGCCGCACAGTGGTCCCCAGATACCAAAAAACGCGAAAAATTTGAAGCACATCTACGATTGATATAAAACTATGTTTCTAGAGTGATTTTGATATGACGACCCCGTTTTGGAATTTTATACATATTTTAACTTGATAGCTCAGCTATACAGGGTGTACCGAATAAAAAAAGTCACACCCAACTTTTTGTGAAAACGGAGTACCTCTATGATTGATAACAAAAACTATGTTTCTAGTCTAATTTTAAAATGACGTGTTAGAATCTGGAATTGTTTAATTAATTTAAACTTGATAGCAGGACTAGTAATAAATTCATATCCCACTTTTTAGAAAAACGCTTACTAAGCTGCAAAAAAAGACGCAAAGGAGAAATTTTTGGTCAAAAAGTGTTATATTTTTGTTATTTTTAGTCTTTTTTTCATGATTTTTTTATCAAACTGTATAATATCAACTTTAATTCGTAAAACTTAGTTTTTTATAAACTTTAGTATATATAATTTTACGGTGATAACCATGTCTCCTGAGTATTTTGTTTTTTGGATCATATGTCAATACATGCCTTGGTTAATTTTAAAAAAAGTAAAGTAAAGATTTCAGTTAACGTCTCCTTTTTGCTGCCAGGGCTAATCTGGACGGGGCCTACTTTGTTTACGCGGAATCCGAACCGCGGTCCTCGGCCATATCATGGTCAATGGCCTACCGACTTGGCAAGTGTCTAAATCGACTCTTACTCACGAGATATTCGATCTCATCCGGCCTCGAATCGGCGTGAAAGAGCAGTGTGTGTAAATAGATTTTACACTTTTGCCTTTATTGAACAACAGCACGACACAGAGTTTCGAACTGGTCACCCGTTTATCCGCTAGTATCAGCTTACGTCGCTTAACTTCGGTGTTCTAATGGGAACCGGTGTTTCGACGTAGCTGGGCCGTTGCCTAGCTATTGCTAATTTTTAAGAGCGAAATGAACTTGCCACCAACAATTAGCATTTTTTTCAATTATCACTTCTTTTTGAAGTTATTTTTCAATGTGACAAGGTGGCTTTGGTGATTATTGTGAACTATATGCTACTATGAACTGCCCATCATGTTCGACGTTTGGCAAATGCTTGGCAGGAGGATTAGAGGTCGCGAAGCAGTACTAGCTTCATTAAACGAACATTGCTTGGCCCTTAAAGAAGAATGGGAAAACATAACGCAATATAATATATGCAGCCTCAATGACAGTATGAACGGACATATACAGGCAGTTATAGCAGCCAAGGGCAGCAATACAAAGTATTAGGGTAGTTTTTACAATAAAATTTTACTTTTCTGTTTGTATACTTGAGTATTACAAATGTTTTTTTTAATATCGTTAGTTCTGTTATCGTTATTAATGTTCATTAAAAACCAAATTTAATTAAAATTCAGCATATGCAGAAGTCAAATTGACAATCTGCATATGCTGAATTGATAAGTTTTGATACATTCAATATACGAAGGTGGGATGCGAATTAAATAAAACACAAAGTATTTACAAAATACAACTTCATTTCCTATGTTCGTGTTGTTCGATATTGTTTTTGTTTTACATACAGATGGTTAATTTAAGGATGGTCTTGAATCAACACTACTGAGTGGTTGTTTCGACTGATTCTTTCGACTGTCTTCATTGTAATCTAGTCCAAAAACAATTTCAAGAGGCACTGTAAAAACATAAGCATATATTAGTTATAACTTACTGCAATAATAGCCTTTAGTCAAATGCTATATGATATGAATCAAAAAACAGCATTAATAATAGAATTCAAGCTTCATTGAATAGTGAGAATTGACTAGCACCTTTTGAAAACGCAGACTGCCGTCACTGATATGTTAGATTATATGGAGAATGATATGTTCATTTCTAAGACTACTTGACGCAGTTTTTTTGTCATACAGTATATTTATGTGTGTACATATCAATACGTATATACGTAAGCTTTTGTTGAAGTCATACTTTAATGTGTCATCATCATAGGTATTAAATTTGATACAGCCAGCCCTACAACATTTTTTAAGCAATAGGACTATTTTCCTGTGGTAAAAATATTAATATTTAATCCGCTACTTTAGAATTCTGAATAAAGTACCAAACCTACTAAAGCCTGAATCCAGCAATACGGCAATACATATTTTTAATGTTGTGTACTTACCAGGCATTAATATGAGGAATACAAGTTTTTATCTTCTTCCAAATGTTTATTAAGTCGTATGCTTCAAAATGTACTGCACATATTCTAGCATCTTGGAAAATATTTTGAAGATTTCCATTTATAAATTCTGAATTACCACTAGCTTTATAAAGAAGGCTTTAGCCTACGCTACAAACAAATCAGTCTGCTTTATAGTCGGGAACTTTGTAAAACGGTTCTTTTGAGGGAAAAAGACAACCACCTAACACAAAGGTATTATAAATAACACCATAAAGTTTATAAACAAAGAAAAAATTGAAAAACAATTTAAATAATTATTGTGTCACTTATTGACTATTTTGACATATGTCAAATTTCTATATATATACAAAACATAAAAAATAATAATTTTCTTAACCAATCTAAAATAAATATATTAGCAATAACTACTATTAATAATAAAGCTTTTCTCATATTTTCCTGGAATATTAGTTAAATTTATAAATAAAAATAATTTTAAGTAAAACTGTGGCGCCATTTAGCCGAAGAGCCATGCAACATTTTATCCGACAAAAGAAATCCCGTAAGAGTTTCACCGGCCTGGTATGCCCGTTTTCTGTTGATTCTCTTTAAATGTTTGCTTAGCCGCGTGCTGTTCATATTAAAACTACAAAACTATTATAAACAAGAAAGGTATTAGCCTAAAACAAGGGTAAACAAAGGAATTAGTGAAAGATCTAAAAGTATTGTGTTGGCTGCTTGGGAAAATATAATTTTCGAAACAATAACAATGGATAAAGGAGACTTCTATTTTACAGAACAAACAGAGAAACAAATCTGCAATAGAAAACACCGTAAACCATGTTGTAGATTTTTTTTTTGGTTACAAGTAACCAAGAACTTGGTTCTTTTTTAAAATTAATAACAGTACTCCGGTATTTCTTAAAAAAGAATTATGCGCCAAATGTTTATTAAAATGTGTAAAGTTTGAAGCTATGTTTTGTCAATTTGTTCTTGTACTCATCTTAAATTAATTTTGTCATAAATTGTGGATACATTTTTCTTGGTAGCTCAACAAAGAGAGATAGAGCTCGCTCATACTTTAGAAGGCTATATCTCAAAATCACAGTTTGGCGCTTGGGTGCTTTTCGATTAGCATTATACAATTTATATTTCCATGTGAAAAAAATATACATAAATCTTTGTCGATCATCATCATTTAGCTTATACCGTGCACTGCTGAACAAAAGCCTCCCTTAACTCTAGCCATTTCCTTCTATTTTGTGCCACTTGAATCCAGTTTCCAGACACCCTCTTAATGTCATCTGTCCATCGACTAGGAGGTCGTCCTCTGCTTCTATAGGCCTCGTGTCTCGGTCTCCATTCCACAAGTCTCTTTGTCCACCGTCCATCTGTCATCCTAGCCACATGTCCTACCCAATTCCATTTAAGATGTAAGACAGATATCACCGCATCTCTTACTCCTGTTCGATTTCGTATTGTATGATTGGGTATTTTATCTCTGAGTGTAACTCCCAACATGGCTATTTCCATTTTCCGTTGCATGACCTGTATTCTATGTATGTTCTTTTTTGTCAAAGTAAGCGTTTCAGCTCCATACGCGAGGACAGGCAAGACACACTGGTTAAAGATCTTTCTTCTTAAACATATGGGAATATCAGATCTCAGTATATACCTTAGTTTGCCAAATGCCGTCCACCTATTCACGACAAACCTATTCTTCGTAGAATTTCGTGGGTCTGATTATCCCTTTTAATACCGATCTCATGCCCTAAGTATTTATATATATGCACTTGTTCCAAAGGTATGTTATTAATGTCTAAATTTCCACTTAGTACTAGGTTTATCATGTATTGTGTCTTTGACAAGTTAACATCTTTGTCGATACTATCAACAAATTAAAAACGATAATTTACAATTTTTTTACATACAGATCTTCCTAAAAGTTTCACCTGCCATCACTTACCTTCGTTTGCTTATTTACTTTAGGTTATACATAAGTAATACCAGAATATATTGTTGCGAGCCGGTGTGGACTCGACCTAACCTCACAATATGGCCCGCCCTCGGATGACCTTAACATCGCATAGACACCGCAATGATTCATTCGTTCGAGAAGAATCGAGACCATAGACAAACAGAAAAATTAAAAGACTGCCAGAAGACATACGACGCGCAGGCAAATGTACCTGTAGCGCATCGACGCAAGTGCCGAAATACGTCCATCTAGCTATCTGTGTTTCGACACTAGTCCGTTAGTCTTAGCATATTCAGAAAGAACACGCTAACCTCCAGCGTTGCCAATTTGTGGGGAATTTCCCTAATTTTGGGGAATCCGGAGCCGATTGGGAATTTTGTGGGGATTAGCAATAGGCGGCGAAAATAAGGGGAGTTTCAACATTTTATTGCTGATTGAAAATGGCGTAAAATTTTTAGCTTTAAAAACGGAGCGGGACGATACCTATATCTTTCCCAACTTAAAAATTATAATCTGCTTTTTACTTATGCTTCCCTTTGCAAATGCTTCAGTTGAAAGAAAATTTAGTGACCTCAAATTATTTAATGACTACTAGGGAAGGGATTAAAAAACAAGGAGTCAATTTACAGTTTAATCCCTCTAATATGTATAATAAATATTGTATTTTTATTAAAATTATTTTTTTTTGTTAAAATAATCATATGGGGAATTTTTGGTGAATCTGGACATTTTTCTCCCCAAATTGGCGAGTTTAATTTAGATTTTTGGATAGTTTAGAAAATTGACATTGGCAACGCCGCTAACCTCATTTTTTTGTTTGTTGTTTGTTCAAAAACCGGCACACGGCGTAGTACAAACGCTTGATCATTTTTTAAGAAATTTTTGATGTTAATTTTATTTTTGTGCAAACTAAACAGTTGTTTTTTATTAAAAAATAGCAGACAAAGGTAAGAAAGATAATGTCCACGCAGAAGTTTTTATTTCACAGGCTATTCTTTCTAGAAATTATACCATCCAGCCCTCCTATTTAATTATTAAATGAAAGTGTGAAAGAGATATCAAGGGCTATTCTGTTAAAATATCATCCGGCCAGTCTAGGCCCTGTTGTGAACCAGAAGGTCTGCTGTCTGCTAAGTTGGATGTTGGATATAGAATGGAAGGAATATCATGGCCGAGAACAAGGCATAATTATATGTCCCGTGATGTAGGGGGGTAGGTTTGTTTCTAATAGGCAGTAAAACCAAAAATTCTACTGTGAATCTTCATATTCTAGGCCTGTAAGATAAATAATTCCTGGAGCCATCTCGAGGTATAGTACTCAAGTCGGATCGAATCAATAGATAGCACAATGAAAAGAAATAATAGCCATCATAAAACTGTAAATATGTATATAACTAGTACAATGTAGCTATTTAACTGTAAGTACAATGTAGCTAGATATTTAGTAGAATAGGGGTATTATAAATTAATACAAAATACAATAATTGGTCACTCTTTCCATTCCCATTCAATTCTTCCCATTTAATCATTTTCCCATAAAAAAAGGAAAATTAAAATTAAGAGTGCCGTTAACCAAAAATAGTGAAATAAATGGAGATAGTCAAATTTTATATTAGCGTGTAAGACTTTGATTAAAAAGGTGTAAAAGGATTATAAATGCTGTATTTATATCCTTTAATATCATGATAATATAAAAATTGAGTAGGTATCTCCATTTATTTCACTGTTTTTGGTTAAGGGCACTCTTAGTTTTAATTGCCTTAAAAATAATAAGTATAATAATAATTTAAATCTCCCGCTCTTTCATAGTTCGTACCTGTAGCCAAGTAGAGGGCGCTAAAAGCGCAATCTCCCAACATTTTACCACGCGATTCACCACTCCCTAAACTATTAACTTTCTCTATGATCGAGACCCACTAGGATGGACTAGTACATACGAGAACATTCGAAAACCTTCTCTATGCGCCAAACGATCTATGGACTATTCTAGATTTCTTTTGCTGTAGGTATAAAAGCCGGCGGCAGTGGCCTAAAGGGGGCAGTTATAAATATACCAGTGCAGTTGACGCGCGAAAATTCAAAATAAATTCTTAGTTATAAATCGCTTGTAAATAGTTCTATAAGTCTTTTATCGTTATTGTTTTTGTTAATTAGTGTTAAATAAATAGTGTTTAAATAAATTGTGACTTTCTATCCACACGGAACCGACGAAAAACGTAACAATTGGTATCAAGTGTGGCGTGTGTGATAGACTAGAAAAATAAAAAGACTAACGATGGCTCAAAAAAAATTGAAAGACCTGAAAGTGTCGGAATTAAAATGCATACTGGAAGAGAGGGAATGCGAGACAGATGGAAAGAAAAGCATTTTGCAAGCCAGACTGAGAGACGTTTTGATTGAGGAAGGTGAAGATCCTGACACATTTTGCTTTGAGTTGGAAGGTGACCTTGACTCGTGCCTACAAAAATTAGAAGACAGTTTGAATGACAAAATTACAGAAAATTCCCGGGAATTGCAAGACAATTTAAACGTCAATTTGAATAGTAAAATAATTGACTTGGAAGTTAATTTAGAAGAGAAAATCAGTGATAAAATTAATATTTTAGAAGATAAGATCGCAGAAAATTCTAAAGACATACAGGCTAGCTTTAATAATAAAATACTTAATTTAGAAGAAAAGATAACAGAAAATTCCAGGGAATTAGAAGAAAACATTATAGAGAATTCTACGGAGCTACAAGACAAAATAACACAAATTGAGGACGATGTAAATAAAAAAATCGAAATTTTAAAACAAGAAATAGAAAAGGCCAATTCACCAAAATGTCAAGAATCATCGGAGGCACCGAAACTAGTCGAAAATAAGTATATCTCAAAGTCAGTTATTAAGCCTCCACAGTTTGACGGAAAAACCGCTTGGGCCAATTATTTTTGCCAGTTTGAGGCCGCTGCGAGAGCGAACGGATGGA